>NC_080379.1:118692863-119345949 GCF_014773155.1 Arachis stenosperma
GAGCTTATAATCACTGAAAAAGTGTCACCCTCTCCCAGAAATGCGTACTTCAGGGATGGTGGTAGAGGTTTGAGTTCAGGTTTGGGAGGTTTATCCTCCTCCTGAGGAATTTCGAAAATTCCTTTGCTTCCTCTAGTTCTTCTTGATCAGGTTGAGCATCTTTAGAGATGTCCTCAAGCTGATTCTAGGCTTTCAGCCATATTGATCTCTTCTACCAGAGAGTCAATAATGTCAGCCCATGCAGTCATCTGGTGTGTCTGGATGCTGCATAGCTTTACAGCATTCAACTTGAACTCATCCTCATTGACTCTGAGGGTTATTCCCCTCTTGTACATCAATGAGAGTTCGTCCAGTTGCTAGGAAGGTCTTCCTAGAATGAGAGTTGCACTCTGTGCTCCTCCATTTCCAGCACCACAAAGTCAGTTGGAAAAGCAAAGGGTCCAACCTTGACAATCATGTCCTCTATTATGCCTGATGGGTGTTTAATGGAGCCATCAGCAAGTTGGAGGCATATCTGGTTGGTTTGACTTCTCCAGCCAACCCAAGCTTTCTGATAGTGGATGCAGGTATTAGATTGATGCTTGCTCCAAGATCACATAGGGCTGTCTTGGTGCAAGCACCTTCTAATGTGCATGGTATCATAAAGCTTCCAGGATCTTGAAGCTTTTTGGTAAGCTTTTCAGAATGACTGCACTGTATTCTTCAGTGAGAAACACTTTTTCAGTTCTCTCCAATCCTTCTTATGACTTAAGATCTCTTTCATGAATTAACATAAAAAGGATTTGCTCAAGTGCCTCTGCAAACGAATTTATTTCAAGAGTCCTTAGATAGTCTGCAAAGCGGGCAAATTGCTTATCCTGTTCCGCTTTACGGAGTTTCTGAGGATAAGGCATCTTGGCTTGATATTCTTCAACCTTAGATGCTGCAGGTTTATTCCTTACAGAGGTGGTTGAAGAAGCCTTTTTAGAGGGATTACTGTCAGCACTCTCAGGTGTCTGATCTTCCCTTGGCGTCTGAACGCCAGGATTGGGTGGAAAATGGGCGTTAAACGCCAACTTTTCCCCCTTTTCTGGCGTTTGAACGCCAGAACTGGGCAGGGAATGGGCGTTTAACGCCAGCTTTTCCCCCTTTTCTGGCGTTTGAACGCCAGAACTGGGCAAGGAATGGGCGTTTAACGCCAGCTTTCCTTCCCTTTCTGGCGTTTTGAACGCCAATAACATTCCTCTCTGGGCTCTTACTGTCCTCAGAGGGTTTTGAACAGTGGTTTGGTTATCCTCTGTCAATTGTTCCTTGTTTGGCTTTTGCTCTTTTGAGCAGTGTTATCAGTGTCTTCCCACTCCTCAGTTGAACTGCTTGACATTCCTCTGTTATCTGTTTAGATATTTGGTTTTGCTTGATTCAACTGCAGTTCTATCTCTTGTTAGCAACCTTAGTATCATGGAGCATTCTTTAATTCTGCTAACTGTTCAGTCATCAGGAGCAATTGTTGATTAAGCTCATTCATCTGTTCTTGAGGATTAGGGTCAGTGACTAATGCCATGACTTCCTCCTTTGGAACGAACTCATTGCTAGAATAAGTACTGGTTTCTAGCAACAGTGTCTATAAGCTCTTGAGCTTCTTCAATTGTCTTCCTCATGTGTATAGATCCACCAGCTGAGTGGTCTAAAGACATCTGAGCTTTTTCTGTGAGCCCATAGTAGAAGATGTCTAACTGTACCACTCTGAAAACATTTCAGAGGGGCATTTTCTAAGCATACCTCTATACCTCTCCCAGGCATTATAAAGGGATTCATTATCTCTTGTTTAAAGCCTGGGATGTCCAGCCTTAGCTGTGTCATCCTCTTGGAGGGTAAAATGATTCAGGAATTTGTCTGACAACTGTTTCCATGTCTTTATGCTTGCTGTGTAGGTTGGTTATTCAACCACCTTTTAGCTTGATCTTTACAGCAAATGGAAACAGTAATAGTCTGTAGACATCCTGATCTACCTCTTTATCATGTACTGTGTCAGCAATTTGTAAGAACTGTGCCAGAAACTCAGTAGGTTCTTCCTGTGGAAGACCGGAATACTGGCAATTTTGCTGCACTATGATAATGAGTTGAGGATTTAACTCAAAGCTGCTTGCTTTGATGGGAGGTGTACAGATGCTACTCCCATATGCAGCTGTAGTGGGGTAGCATATGACCCCAGAGTCCTTTTGGACTGATCAATCCCTCTTAGGTCCATAATGGACAAAAGGGAAATGATAATGATTGCAAATAGATAAATTTTGTTTTTTTTTTTTGAATTAAACGAAAAATTAAAATAAAACAAAAGGAAATTAAAATAAAAAAAATTCGAAAATAAAAAAGAAAACAAGATCAAAGCAAATTGAAAACTAAATCAATCAGTTAATTAAAAAGATTTTGAAAATAGCAATTAAAAAGATATGATTGAAAAATTTATGAAAAAGATTTGATTTTTGAAAGAGGAAAGAAAAACAACAAAAAGACACCAAACTTAAATTTTTAGAAAATCAAACACTAAATTTTCGAAAATTTGAAGGAAAACACAGAGGGGACACCAAACTTAGAATTTTATGAATCAAAAAGGGACTAAGAACATGCAAAAACGAAAATCCTAAAAGAAAAACAAAAGCATGCAATTGACACCAAACTTAGAATATGAAACTAGACTCAACTAAAAGACTCTAAACCAACAAAAATAAAACAGTCCTAATCTAAGCAACAAGATAAGCCGTGTCCAAACTCGAACAATCCCCGGCAACAGCGCCAAAAACTTGGTGCATGAAATTGCAATCACACTTTTGCATCCCGCACAACTAACCAGCAAGTGCCTGGGTCGTCCAAGTAATACCTGCGTGAGCAAGGGTCGATCCCACAGAGATTGTCGGCTTGAAGCAAGCTATGGTATCTTGTAAATCTAGTCAGGATATCAGAAATTATCAGGATTGATTGTGAAAAGCCAAAGAACATGAAATGGTTACTTGTTCAGCAGTAATGGAGAATAGGTTGAGGCTTTGGAGATGCTCCTCTTCTGAATCTCTGCTTTCCTACTGTCTTCTTCATCAAACACGCAAGGCTCCTTCCATGGCAAGCTGTATGTAGGGTTTCACCGTTGTCAATGGCTACCTCCCATCCTCTCAGTGGAAAACGATTGCATATGCTCTGTCACAGCACGCGGAATTCAGCTGTCGGTTCTCGGTCAGGCGGAATAGAATCCATCGATCCTTTTGCGTCTGTCACTAACGCCCCGCCTGCTAGGAGTTTGAAGCACGTCACAGTCATTCAATCATTGAATCCTACTCAGAATACCACAGACAAGGTTTAGACCTTCCGGATTCTCTTGAATGCCGCCATCAGTTCTAGCTTTACCACGAAGATTCTTGTTAAGGAATCCAAGAGATATCTACTCAATCTAAAGTAGAACAGAGGTGGTTGTCAGGCACATGTTCATAGTTGAGAATGATGATGAGTGTCACAGATCATCATTCATCCGGATTAAGAACAAGTGATATCTTAGAATAGAAGCAAGCATGATTGAGTAAGAAACAGTAGTAATTGCATTAATCCATCAGGACACAGCAGAGCTCCTCACCCCCAACCATGGGGTTTAGAGACTCATGCTGTGGAAAGTATACAAAGAAACGTGTAAAAATGTCATGAGGTACAGATACAATGTCAAAAGGTCTATTAATAGTAAACTAGTATCCTAAGGTTTACAGAAATGAGTAAATGACAGAAAAATCCACTTTCGAGCCCACTTGGTGTGTGCTTGGGCTGAGCAATGAAGCATTTTCGTGTAGAGACCTTTTCTGGAGTTAAACGCCAGCTTTCATGCCAGTTTGGGCGTTTAACTCCAAGTTTTATGCCAGATCCGGCGTTTAACGCTGGAATTTCTGAGGCCGAATTGCTACGCCGATTTGGGCCATCAAATCTTAGGCAAAGTATGGACTATCATATATTGCTGGAAAGCCCAGGATGTCTACTTTCCAATGCCGTTGAGAGCGCGCCAATTGGGCTTCTGTAGCTCCAGAAAATCCACTTCGAGTGCAGGGGGGTTAGAATCCAACAGCATCTGCAGTCCTTTTCAGTCTTTGAATCAGATTTTTGCTCAGAACCTTCAATTTCAGTCAGAAAATACCTGAAATCACAGAAAAACACACAAACTCATAGTAAAGTCCAGAAAAGTGAATTTTAACTAAAAACTAATAAAAATATACTAAAAACTAACTAAATCATACTAAAAACATACTAAAAACAATGCCAAAAAGCGTATAAATTATCCGCTCATCAGTCACGCGTACGCGTCAATCACGCGTACGCGTCGCTCCTCGCTGCCATCTTCTTTGATTCTTGTGCTGCAAAAACTCTATCAAATTCCGCCAAATGCTACCTAAAATAAATAAAATTGCAAAAGATTCAAAGTAGCTTCCATATTGGGTAAAAGATAATTAATTCTTTATTAAACTCAACAAATTAGATGCAAATTCAATAGAAAAAGATAGGAAAGATGCTCACGCATCAATTACCCTAATTAGTATGTAAGTGTCCCTTCCTCGACAGTAGTATAACTTTTCATAGTTAGCAACCAAAAAGTCATTAAACTTGATGGAACCCCTTAGCAATCTTATCAATCTTTGATTAAATTGATTATCCATAAAAATCTATGTTTGGCTCTAATCAAATTCCATCAACTAATAGTGTTTCGAGTAAACTGCAGAATTTTATATTCACAACTCCTATTTCAACTGAAAACACCACACCAGATATGAATCTGTCCCCTACTATTATTTATTTTACATAATTGCTAATTTCAAGCAATAAGACTGTTATAGGTTTTAAGTGGATTTTGCTATCAAAAAGGACCATTTAGGCAACATTATTATATACAAAGCCAAACTTAGTGTCAAAGACTTCTTTACAGATTGAAGGGGTTCACTATGACCAAATTTATAGTCTAGCCTACAAATGTAACAAGTTCCAAGAACTTGGTTCATGATGAGCGGATAATTTATACGCTTTTTGGCATTATTTTTAGGTAGTTTTTAGTAAGTTCAAGCTACTTTTAGGGATGTTTTCATTAGTTTTTATGTTAAATTCACATTTCTGGACTTTACTATGAGTTTGTGTATTTTTCTGTGATTTCAGGTAATTTCAAAATCTTTTTTTTATCTTTATATCAAATTTTCGAAAATTAGCTAACAATTAATGTGATTGATTCAAAAATTTGAAGTTTGTTACTTGCTTGTTAAGAAAGGTTCAAACTTTAAGTTCTAGAATCTTATCTTTTAGTTTCTTGTTAGTAATTAATTTTAATTTAAAAATTAAATCTTTTTCAAACATATCTTATCTTACCTTTTATATCTTATCTTTTTCAAAATTTTATCTTTTTCAAAATTTGATTTTAAAATATCTTATCTATCTTCTTATCTTCTTATCTTTTTAAAATTTGATTTTAAAATCTTTTTCAACTAACTAATTAACTTTTGTTTGTTTCTTATCTTTTTCAAAACCACCTAACTACTTTTATCTCTAATTTCGAAAATCACTAACCCCTTTTAAAATTATTTTGAATCTCTTCCTCTTCTCTTCTTCTATTTAATTATTTAATTACTAACACTTCTCTTCACCTCTCTTCATCTAAAAATCCGAACCCATTCTTCTTCACCCTTCTCCCCTTTCTTCTTCTACTAACATAAAGAAATCTCTATACTGTGACATAGAGGATTCCTCTTCTTTTCTTATTTTCTTCTCTTTCATATGAGCAGGAACAAGGAAAAAGGCACTCTTGTTGAAATTGATCCTGAACCTGAAAGGACTCTGAAGAGAAAATTAAGAGAAGCTAAGTTACAACAATCTAAAGGTAACCTTTCAGAAATTTTCGAACAAGAGAAGGAGATGGCAGCGAAAACAATAATAATGCAAGGAGAATGCTTGGTGACTTCACAAAGCCACGTCCCAATTTGATGGAAGAAGCATCTCCATTCCTGCCATTGGAGCCAACAACTTTAAGCTGAAACCTCAGCTAGTTGCCTTAATGCAACAAAACTGCAAGTTTTATGGACTTCCATCTGAAGATCCTTATCAGTTTTTAACTGAGTTCTTGCAGATCTGTGAGACTGTAAGATGAATGGAGTTGATCCTGAAGTCTACAGACTCATGCTTTTCCCTTTTGCTGTAAGAGACAGAGCTAGAATATGGTTGGATTCACAACCCAAGGATAGCCTGGACTCCTGGGATAAGCTGGTCACTGCCTTCTTGGATAAATTCTTTCCTCCTCAAAAGCTGAGCAAGCTGAGAGTGGATGTTCAAACCTTCAAACAAAAAGATGGGGAATCCCTCTATGAAGCTTGGGAAAGATACAAGCAGCTGACCAAAAGATGTCCATCTGACATGTTTTCAGAATGGACCATATTAGATATATTCTATTATGGTCTATCTGAATTTTTGAAAATGTCATTGGACCATTCTGCAGGTGGAGCTATTCACCTAAAGAAAACGCCTGAAGAGGCTCAAGAACTCATTGATATGGTTGCAAACAACCAATTCATGTACACTTCTGAGAGGAATTCCGTGAATAATGGGATACCTCAGAAGAAAGGAGTTCTTGAAATTGATGCTCTGAATGCCATATTGGCTCAGAACAAAGTGTTGACTCAACAGGTCAACATGATCTCTTAAAATCTGAATGGATGGCAACATGCATCCAACAGTACTAAAGAGGCAGCTTCTGAAGAAGCTTATGATCCTGAGAACCCTGCCATGGCAGAGGTTAATTACATGGGTGAACCTTATGGAAACACCTATAACTCATCATGGAGAAATCATCCAAATTTCTCATGGAAGGATCAACAAAAGCCTCAACAAGGCTTTAACAATGGTGGACGTAATAGGCTGAGCAATAGCAAGCCTTTCCCATCATCTTCTCAGCAACAGACAGAGAATTCTGAACAAAACACTTCTAATTTAGCCAATCTAGTCTCTGATCTGTCAAAGGCCACTTTCTGTTTCATGAGTGAAACAAGATCCTCCATCAGAAATCTGGAGGCACAAGTGGGCCAGCTGAGTAAGAAAGTCATTGAAACTCCTCCCAGTATTCTCCCAAGCAATACAGAAGAGAATCCAAAAGGAGAGTGCAAGGCCATTGATATAATCAATATGGCCGAATGCACAAGGGAGGAGAAGGACGAAAATCCTAGTGAGGGACCTCCTGGGACGTCTCTCAAGCAAGAAGGAGTTTCCTATTAAGGATCCAAAGGAATCTGAGGCTCATATAGAGACCATAGAGATTCCATTAAATCTCTTTCTGCCATTCATGAGCTCTGAAGACTATTCTTCCTCTGAAGAGGATGAAGATGTGACTGAAGAGCAAGTTTCTCAATATTTAGGAGCTATCATGAAGCTGAATGCCAAGTTGTTTGGTAATGAGACTTGGGAAAGTGAACCTCCCTTGCTCATTAGTGAACTAGATACCTGGATTCAGCAAATTTTACCTCAAAAGAGACAAGATCCTGGCAAGTTCTTAATACCCTGTACCATAGACACCATGACCTTTGAAAAAGCTCTATGTGATCTGGGGTCAGGGATAAATCTTATGCCACTCTGTAATGGAGAAGCTGGGGATCATTGAGGTACAACCTGCCTTGTTCTCATTACAATTGGCAGACAAGTCATTGAGACAAGCTTATGGAATAGTAGAGGACGTGTTAGTAAAGGTTGAAGGCCTTTACATCCCTGCTGATTTCATAATCTTAGACACTGGGAAGGAAGAGGATGAATGCATCATCCTTGGAAGACCTTTCCTAGCTACAGCAGGAGCTGTGATAGACGTCAACAGAGGTGAATTAGTCCTTCAATTGAATGGGGACTACCTTGTGTTTAAGGCACATGGCCATCCCTCTGTGACAAAAGAGAGTAAGCATGAAGAGCTTCTCTCAGTTCAGAGTCAAGAAGAGCCCCCACAGTCAAACTCTAAGTTTGGTGTTGGGAGGCCACAACCAAACTCTAAGTTTGGTATTAAGACCCCATATCCAAACTCTAAGTTTTGTGTTGGAACTATACAACATTGACCTAATCACCTTGTGGCTCCATGAGAGCCCACTGTCAAGCTATTGACATTAAAGAAGCGCTTGTTGGGAGGCAACCCAATTTTATTTATCTAATTTTTATTTTATTTTATTATTGTTATTTGTGTTTTATTAGGTACATGATCATGTGGAGTCACGAAAAAAAAATATAAAAATTAAAAACAGAATCAAAAACAGCAGAAGAAAAATCACACCCTGGAGGAAGCACAGACTGGCGTTCAACTCCAGTAAGAAGCATCTGGCTGGCGTTCAACGCCAGAACAGAGCATGAATCTGGCGCTGAACGCCAGAAACAAGCAACATCCTGGCGTTTGAACGCCAGGAATGTGCCTAGAGGAAAAGCTGGCGCTGAACGCCAGTAACAAGCACGAAACTGGCGTTCAACGCCAGAAACATGTTATATATGGGCGTTGAACGCCCAGAATGTGCATCACTCGGCGTTTAAACGCCAGAATGGTGTGCAATGGCATTTTACATGCCTATTTGGTGCAGGGATGGAATTCCTTGACACCTCAGGATCTGTGGACCCCACAAGATCACCTCAGGATCTGTGGACCCTACAGGATCCCCACCTAACATATTCCCACCTTACCTCCTAATCCTATTTTACTCTTCCCAATAAACACTCCTTTCCAAAACCCTTCACCAATCACCTCAATCTCTCTTCCCAATTTCCATCTTCACCATTCACATCCATCCACTCTTCCCCATAAACCCCACCTACCTTCCAAATTCAAATTTTCTTTCCCACCCAATCCCACCCTATATGGCCGAACCTTCACTCTCCCCTTTCCTTATATAAACCCCTCCATCCCACTTCTTTTTCACACAACACAACCCTCTCTTCTCCCCCTTGGCCGAATACACATTCACCCTTCTCCTCCATATTTTCTTCTTCTTCTTCTTCTCTTCTTTCTTCTCTTGCTCGAGGGCGAGCAATATTCTAAGTTTGGTGTGGTAAAAGCATAAGCTTTTTGTTTTTCCATTACCATCAATGGCACCTAAGGCCGGAGAATCCTCTAGAAAAGGAAAAGGGAAGACAAAAGCTTCCACCTCCGAGTCATGGGAGATGGAAAGATTCATCTCCAAAAGCCATCAAGACCACTTCTATGATGTTGTGGCAAAGAAAATGGTGATCCCTGAGGTCCCTTTCAAGCTCAAGAAAAATGAATATCCGGAGATCCGACATTAGATCTAAAGAAGAGGTTGGGAAGTCCTAACCAACCCCATGCAACAAGTCGGAATCTTAATGGTTCAAGAGTTCTATGCCAATGCATGGATCACTAGGAACCATGATCAAAGTATGAACCCGAGTCCAAAGAATTATCTCACAATGGTTCGGGGGAAATACTTAGATTTTTGTCCGGAAAATGTGAGGTTGGCATTCCACTTGCCCATGATGCAAGGAGATGAACGCCCCTACACTAGAAAGGTCAACTTTAATCAAAGGTTGGACCAAGTCCTGACGGACATATGTGTGGAAGGAGCTCAATGGAAGAGAGACTCCAAAGGCAAGCCAGTTCAACTAAGAAGACTAGACCTCAAGCCTGTGGCTAGAGGATGGTTGGAGTTCATTCAACGCTCCATCATTCCCACTAGCAACCGATCTGAAGTTACTGTGGATCGGGCCATCATGATTCATAGCATCATGATTGGAGAGGAAGTAGAAGTTCATGAAGTCATCTCCAATGAATTCTACAAAATAGCCGAAAAGCCCTCCACCATGGCAAGGCTAGCTTTTCCTCACCTTATTTGTCATCTATGTTACTCAGCTGGAGTTATCATAGAAGGAGACATCTCCATTGAAGAGGATAAGTCCATCACCAAGAAGAGGATGGAGCAAGCAAGAGAGACCCTCCACTGTTCTCAAGAGATGCATGAGGAAGCTCATCATCAAGAAATCCCTGAGATGTCTCAAGGGATGCACTTTCCTTCCAACAACTATTGGGAACAACTCAACACTTCCTTAGAAGATTTGAGCCACAATGTGGAACAATTAAGGGTGGAACATCATGAGAACTCCATCATTCTCCATGAAATAAGAGAAGATCAGAGAGCAATGAGGGAGGAGCAACAAAGGCAAGGAAGGGACATAGAAGAGCTTAAGGACATTGTTGGTCCTTCAAGAAGAAGACGCCACTAAGGTGGATTCATTCCTTGTTCTTAATTCTTTCTGTTTTTTTGGTTTCTATATTATGTTTATCTATATTTTGTGTCTCTACTTCATGATCATTAGTATGTAGTAACCATGTCCTAAAGCTATGAATAAAATCCATCAATCCTTCACCTCTCTTAAATGAAAAATATTTTAATTCAAAAGAACAAGAAGTACATGAATTTTGAATTTATCCTTGAATTTAGTTTAATTATATTGATGCGGTGACAATACTTTTTATTTTCTGAATGAATGATTAAACAGTGCATATTTTTGATCATGTTGTTTATGAATGTTAAAATTGTTGGCTCTTGAAAGAATGATGAACAAAGAGAATGTTATTGACAATCTGGAAAATCATGAAAATTGATTCTTGAAGCAAGAAAAAGCAGTGAAAAAGCAAAAGCTTTCTAAAAAAAAAAAAAAAAAAAGAGGTGGCGAAAAATATAGAAAGAAAAAGAAAAAAAAGCAAGCAGAAAAAGCCAGTAGGCCTTAAAACCAAAAGGCAAGGGTAAAAAGGATCCAAAGCAAAAGAGTGTGCTTAAGAGCTCTGGACACCACTAACTGGGGACTCTAGCAAAGCTGAGTCACAATCTGAAAAGGTTCACCCAGTCATGTGTCTGTGGCATTTATGTATCCGGTGGTAATACTGGAAAAAAAAATGCTTAGGGCCACGGCCAAGACTCATAAGTAGCTGTGTTCAAGAATCAACATGCTTAACTAGGAAAGTAAATAACACTATCCGAAAATCTAAGTTCCTAGAGAAGCCAATCATTCTAAACTTCAAAGGAAAAAGTGAGATGCCAAAACTGTTCAGAAGCAAAAAGCTACAAGTCCCGCTCATCTAATTAGAATTAATATTCATTGATATTTTGGAATTTATAGTATATTCTCTTCTTTTTTATCCTAATTTATTTTCAGTTGCTTGGGGACAAGCAACAATTTAAGTTTGGTGTTGTGATGAGCGGATAATTTATACGCTTTTTGGCATTGTTTTTAGGTAGTTTTTAGTAAGTTCAAGCTACTTTTAGGTTAGTTTTTATGTTAAATTCACATTTCTGAACTTTACTATGAGTTTGTGTGTTTTTCTGTGATTTCAGGTAATTTCTGGCTGAAATTGAGGGACTTGAGCAAAACTCTGAAAAAAGGCTGACAAAAGGACTGCTGATGCTGTTGGAATCTGACCTCCCTATACTCAAAATGGATTTTTTGGAGCTACAAAACTTCAAATGGCGCGCTCTCAATGGCGTTGGAAAGTAGACATCCAGAGATTTCCAGCAATATATAATAGTCCATATTTTATTCAGGAATTGACGACGTAAAGTGGCGCTCAACGCCAAGTACATGCTGCTGTCTGGAGTTAAACGCCAGAAACACGTCATAACCCGGAGTTGAACGCCAGAAACACGCTATAACTCGGCGTTCAACTCCAAGAAAAGCCTCAACTCGTGGATAGATCAAGCTCAGCCCAAGCATACACCAAGTGGGCCCCGGAAGTGGATTTATGCATCAATTACCTACTCTTGTAAACCCTAGTAGCTAGTCTAGTATATATAGAACATTTAACTATTGTATTAGAGGTGTCTTTTGACCACGTTTCATCTTTGGTCTCAGTTTTGTTTCATTCTTCACCTTAAGAGGCTATTGATCACGTTTTAGGGGGCTGGCCATTCGGCCATGCCTGAACCTTTCACTTATGTATTTTCAACGGTGGAGTTTCTGCACACCATAGATTAAGGGTGTGGAGCTCTGCTGTACCTCAAGTTTCAATACAATTACTATTACTTTTTATTCAATTCTCTTTTATTCTTATTCCAAGATATATGTTGCACTTCAACTTGATGAATGTGATGATCCGTGACACTCATCATTATTCTCACCTATGAACGCGCGTGACTGACAACCACTTCCGTTCTACTTTAGGCCGGGCACATATCTCTTAGATTCCCCAACAGAATCTTCGTGGTATAAGCTAGATAGATGGCGGCATTCATGGGGATCCGGAAAGTCTAACCTTGTCTGTGGTATTCCGAGTAGGATCCCGAGAATCCGGAAAGTCTAACCTTGTCTGTGGTATTCCGAGTAGGATTCCGGTATTGAATGACTGTGACGAGCTTCAAACTCCTGAAGGCTGGGCGTAATGACAAACGCAAAAGAATCAAGGGATTCTACTCCAACCTGATTAAGAACCGACAGATGATTAGCCGTGCTGTGACAGAGCATTTGGACCATTTTCACTGAGAGGATGGGATGTAGCTATCAACAAGGGTGATGCCTCCAGACGATTAGCCGTGCAGTGACAGCGCATAGAACCATTTTCCCGAGAGGATTAAAAGTAGCCATTGATGATGGTGATGCCCTACATATAGCTTGCCATGGAAAGGAGTAAGAAGGATTGGATGAAAGCAATAAGAAAGTAGAGATTCAAAAGGATTCTAGCATCTCCACACGCCTATCTGAAATTCTCACTATTGATTTACATAAGTATTTCTATCCCTTTTTATTTTCTATTTATTATTAATTTTCGAAACCCATAACCATTTAATCTGCCTAACTGAGATTTACAAGGTGACCATAGCTTGCTTCATACCAACAATCTCTGTGGGATCGACCCTTACTCACGTAAGGTATTACTTGGATGACCCAGTACACTTGCTGGTTAAGTTGAACGGAGTTGTGTCCACACATAGCCAAGAGCCATAATAATGATTCCATACAATAACAAAGAGTACTACATTGATGTGATCACAATTTCGTCCACCAGTTCAACACATTGATTGCAACTATGTTCAAATTTAATTTTATTATAACTAAACATGATATTTTTTTAATTGTTAAATATGCTACTCCTAAGTCTCAAACCTAAAATTAACATCCAATAATGCAGAATATTATGATGATTCTAGGCATTATCGAAAAGTTATGAATACTTTAATGATTAACTTTTTTAGACCCAACTTTGATTTCTTTGTTAATAGAGTCTCTCAATTCATGTATTCTCCTATCATTGATCATTGAAGGACAGTAAAACGCCTATTGAGAAATGTCACAGGTTTTATACCACATGAAATTGGTTTTATTTTGTTTCACTTTTCGATGATATCTTTACTTTATTTTTATTTTTATTTATTATTTTGAGTTTTAGATCATTGCATTTACTGTTCCTTTCATTTCAATTATTAACTGATTTTTAACTTAACCAAGCTGAATAAAGACGACTTCCTATAAATTTTTTCATATAAGATTGTTACTTCATTATAATTCATCTATATATGAGCATGGAATGAATTATTGGATTGTGAATTGCACACGCTATATATTATTCTCATTGGAATTTATATGTATGTGTGTGGTTTGGTGATGACACGCTATGTCCTACCATTACTATAATGCATATAAGATGATATATTCAATTGCAATAGGAACGAGTTGTCAGTGTATTCCAAACTACAAATTTGAGCATAATTCCTGTATACCAAGTAAGCTTAGTAGCACATGATTTTGATTTACTATAACTATCATTATTTATTAATACCTTTAATTGTTAGTGTATTTCATAATTCTGATTAAATTATCTATTATCACCTTTAACTACGGTCTTTGGTCTCATATTATAAATTATTTATTATTAATATGTCATAAATACCCGAATTTAATAAATATTAACTGGAGTATATCAGTGTCTTTTTTGCATGTTAATAAATATTATTATCTATATATTAATTATTATCACTTTGTTTTGATCCGAATGCAGTTAAGAAAGATGCCTAGGATAGGTCGTTTCACGAAAAAAGCCTGTGTAGACACAGCATGTCAGTAGCATCAAGTAGAATTTGATGTGGCTTCAACTTTGCATCAAGCGGACCGTCCAATTCTGCCACCCAGTGGCGGTGGTGCCCCCGCATCCTCATCTTTACGCCTCTTTCATCTGCCCCGTAGCGAACCACCGCCTGCTCCACAGGCTTGCACGCATGATGTTCAAAACTCGGAGCCAGACGCCAAAGATTTAGACCCAGAGGCAGATGAGGTAGATTCTTTTGAGCAACATGTTGATAACCTGTTTGCTGCATCGAATGCTCAGAAGCGCAAAGGACGCACGAGCACTGAATTTTGGGATGTTAAAACAATTGGTATACAAGAATTTATTTAATTCTATTTTTCATTCAGCTATTTTCCTATGATGTCATTGCAGCTTGGCTCCAATGGTAACTCACATAGAATAACTATGATTTACAGAATCCAATGGCACAATCAAACAGGTCAAAATGAGCGTGAAGGAAGCTATGAAGCCACCTAATGGAAGAAAGATCGTACTCAGGTTTAACAGTGCACTGCAACTAGTTGGGGATGAAGCAGGTATAGTGAGCGGTGTTATGGGAATGCTAGGATCTGATTACACCAAATTCCCAATCTGTGAGAAGGACTGGAGAAAGGTTCGCACCAGGGACAAGGTCTATAATGAATGTGTAAAGTTAAAATCTTTTTTTTGTACCATTTCGGACTCATAATTTGAACACTATTGACAACTTAATTTTAATGTTGCAGGAAATGTTCCATTTTGATGAAGATAGTAGAGGAATTATCAAGCGTATAATATTCAAAATGCTAGGAAGGGTTTGGAAAGAAACGAGGAATAGATTATACCATCACTGCTATGACTTAGAACTTTCACTTGAAGAAAATATTGAAAACTGTCCACCGAAAATTACTGCGGACCATTGGAGATAGTTTCTCGATTATCACAATAGTGAAGAGACATAGGTAATATATTTTTATTTTATAACAGAAAAGTCTATTTATATTACATTGAGTTAGTCAGAACTAGTGTCTAGTAACTCTTAATTTGATGGCATGACAGGGGAAGTATAAGAAAAATGCTGAGAACCGATCAAAGCAGCTTTACACCCATACTGGCGGATCGAAAAGCTTGGCAAGGCTTGGAGAAGAAGAGGTAATCTATTTTTGAGAATGTTTTTGAACTATCTTTTCCTCTACTTATTCACTTTGTCATCATTATTGGTACAGTCAGAACGACAAGGGAGGAGAGTTAGTAGAGGAGAGTTGTATCTTTTAACGCACAAAAGAGCTAATGTCTCCTATGTCCATGATGCAGCTCGGGCTATTGGAGTAAGTAATGTGTTGAGAATTGGGAAGTAATTTCTCCTATGTTTTAGTTTTTTAAATTTTATTGGAAGTCTGTGCAGTTAGCGACTAGCTAATAAATGCTTATAATTGCTTATCTATGTGTGTAGGAAAGAATTGAGGCTATTGAGCAACGTGATGAATCCTCTAGACTGTTGTCTCATAATGATTCACTTGCTCAAACTCTCGAAAAGGAGCACCCGGGTAGGGTGCGTGGCATGGGGTTGGGGCCGACTTCTAATCAAGTCTTCGATATGAATTTCCATCAACCGAGCAATGGTTTTGAAAGGAAGGAGACCCAAAGGGTGCTGCTTGAACTACAAGCAGAGTTGACAGCCGAAAAATTGAAAAGGAAGGCAGTGGAGGATGAAGTAGCAGCCGAGAAGACCAAAAGACAGGCAGTGGAGGATAAAGTAGTAGCCGAGAAGACAAAAAGACAGGTAGTGGAGGATAAAGTAGTAGTTGGGAAGGTAAGGATGCAGGCAATGGAGAGTGCTTTGATATGTCTACTTCAAGGGCAAGGTGGGAAACTGCCATCAGACGTCACCGCATGGATGAGTGCGTTGGAGGAACAGATTAGAAAGTAGATCTTAAGATTGTGAAACCTTTTTTCCTTTCAGATATACACTTTTTTGGTGTTGATTATGCAACTCTTAGTAAAGAGTACACTTTATTGATATTTGGATAATTATATCAATTAAATTAATGGTTTTTCTATTGTTGTTTACCGAGCAATTTATTTTTCGGGATATAAAATAATTTAACTTATAATATTAAGAAGGATTAAAAAAAGACTAGTACATTCAAATAAAAAAGAGCGTTGATTGCTAGTGTACAATACAGTATTTTTGCGCCTATTTAGCTAGAAAATAGTGACGACTGTGAAATAGAAGTAAGAAATTTGAAAAAGCAGGCTAGGAGATAGTGGCGGTTTTAAACCGCCACCAATTACATTTGAAAAACAGTGGCCGTTAAACAGCAGCGGTTTCAAACCGCCGCCAATTACATTTGAAAAAACCGTGGCCGTTAAACAGCAACGGTTTCATATCGTCGGTCAATTCGTGTGCATCACTGTTGGGCATATCGTGGCGGTTTTAAACCGACTCTAAACATTGCGATGCTATTTTTCGATTTTACGGCGGTTGTGCCAGCAGTTCCTGAAAACCGCCGCAAAATCATATAACCATCCCCTAATAAGCGACGCTTAACGAACCGCTGGAATCCCGTTTCGTGGCGGCTAAAAACCGGTACAAATCACTTCAAAAATTGCCGTAATTTTTTGTATATTGTTTTAAAAATGAGTCATATCTTTTAAAAAGTTTTAACAATGATCGTATCTTATATCATAATACAAAGGTAAAGAGTCATATAATAAATAAATAAATAAATAAATAAATAAATATAAATTATTAAAATAATATTTTAAAATTTATTTGATTGACAAAAATAACTTTAAAGTCACGAACAACAAATAAGTCTTAAAAAATTTAAAACATATAAGAAAAATAACCAAAACACATTTAATTTTTAAAAAGCGACAAATGACTTTTTTTGGTAAATAAATTATGTATATGGTTCGAATTTTTGTAAGACATTTTGACAACTATTTAAAAGATTAAAAATGTTATTTGTACACTAAAATTAGTCATTAAAATCAGTCATTAATATATTTGTATATAAATATATGTATGATTTAATTTATTTTCAATGTGTATTTATATTTTAATATGTATTTTATAATAGTAACTAATTTTAGTGACTATTTTAATATATACGTAGCATAACTCTTATTAAATACATACAAAAAATCGAAGCGAAATTTGATATCTAAACTTTGTTTTCATTTTCTTAAAAAAATCGACTAAGAAAAATTACAAAAAAAAATCACTTGATGATGACGTAAAATAATTAAATTATAAAGATAAAAAAATTTTACTTTTTAATATTTTTAATATATAATTATTTTATCGTTTTTTAAATATTTTGAAGACTTATTTCTCATACATATTTTTGAGATATAATTTTATCAATAATATAAATCTTCTGTATTATATTAGTAACTTTTTCTTAGATAAATATACAGATAGAATTAATTGAAGCGCTTTACTTGTTGAACACGGAAAAATTATAAAATGATTTCATCACCGCCAAAGCCTGCCCAAAAGGGTTAGTTGTTATCTCTCAATTAATAGCGGCAGCCAAATAATTGCATCTCTGCATGTATATGTTTGTATGTATGCCCTGATATTTAAACTCCATTCGCTTCACAGTGCCATGCAAATGGTTAACCATTATAGACAAGCAGCATTTTACTGCTTCTTCTTATCTGTTGCTCGGGTGTAATAAAATTTCCTACATAAGACTACTCATTAGTTCATCACTGAACTGAACATACCAGTTCTATTATTATTATTATTATTATTATTATTATTATTATTGCACAGCCATTTTTTATACAATAACTGGTTAAGTGATCACTAATATGTAAAACTTTTTTCTTCTTTAGAAAATTTCTTAATAAAGGTAAAATAATTATAATACTATAAGAAAGCTAGAGTACGCAACTCTTCCAATCCTTTACTTTTTTTTATTAATTTAAACTAAAAATTTAAATTTAAAATTTTTAGATAAAAATAAAAAAATTATGTCATTTGAATTATATTTCATTAGTTTAATCCTACACATATGTTTCATTTTCTTAAACATTTTGATACGCGTTCACGCCATTAATATGCTATATAAAATATTTTGAATAAAAAATGGTTTAATTCAAGTATTAATTACATCTGAATTTATCATATATAGATAAATTAATTATATAATTGATTAAATAATAAAATAATAAATATAGAAATTAAATCTAATCTTATTAAAATTTTAAATTTGAACTTACATTTAAATAATAGCAAATTTTAATATAAAAAATATTAGAAACTAATATTTTTATCAATATTAATAAATGTTTTGAGTAATACTTTATTTTTATACTATTAAAATTTAAAATTTAATTTTTAAAATTGACTAAATATTAAAAGAAATAATAAAATTTACTGGTGATTTCATCATTTATATATTCTTTTTTCTAATGCTATATATCATATATGGTATCGTGGTATGAAAACTCAAATTGGGCATGAGTCACAATCAAGACTCCCAAGTCTTAACCAATAACTGTCAGTTAATTAAACAAAGAGAAAACTATTGCGATCTACATTTATTTATTCTCCCCGCTCCTCTCTCTCCTTCCTTTTTCCCCTAATATGCCAAACCTAAAAAAGAAATTTTAAATCCAGAAGCAACCCATAAACTTAGCTTCTGGTCGAGTTGGGAATGATAATTCCGTTGAGAGGTCTGACCAAGTCACACCTATCATAATATATAATATTTTTCTCTGTAAGCAAGATATGAATCCGTCCCTACCCTAATAAGTAATAACCAGTATGTTGGGGACCGCTTTTATATAATTAATCTTCCATTTTTTTTCTCTCTTCCTCGCTCTCAAACTATTGAGTTGTCATGAGCTAAGAGGCCCACCCTCCTCAAAACTTTGAAGATTGATATGTGGTTGCTCCTTACATGCCACGACGTCGATTCCCCCGCATGCCATGTGCACTGTTACGTGCCCGTTTGGATCACTTGCTGGATACTACGAGCAACAAAACCACAAGAGAGAGTTTATCTTTCTCGTGACAGAATGGAAAAAAAAAATCAAACTTATAGCTAGTTAATATTAATCAATTTAAACATTTAAATTTATGATTAAAAATTTAAGATAAATAAAATTATTTTAATAAATAAAAAAATTAGTAATTAAACTAATCTTGTCAATAATTTATATATAAATTAGGGGTATCTATAGTTGGACTAGATTTAATTAAATTTAGATTTGGTTTAAAAAGTCATGAAGTGTATTTTGAATCAATTCAAAACTAACTCAAAATAAACTGAATTGGATCGATCCGATTTAAAATGAATATATATAAATTTATAAATTTTATATACTAAAATAATAAATTTTATTTTTAAAAATTAAATTTAATAAATATTATATTATATTTATACAAAAAAAATTTATTTTAAAATAAAAATAATATCACTTAATAAAAAAATATTAATTAAAATATAAAAATATAATATGACATTATTAATTTTACTATTCTAAAATATATTTTTTGTATTAAAAATGAGTTTAGAACTAGTCGGATGACTTTCTCAAAGGATGACTTTCTCAAAGTATAATCTAAACCCGATTTAGAAATAACATCAAATAAAGATAATAAATTTAAATTCGATAAAATATATGTTAGATCTAAATCAAATCGGTCCTTAAACATTCCTAATATAAATTGAAAAAGGTGTTTGCAATAATTACAAACTTGATTTAAAGAAGATATTGTTGGTATGTAATTCAAGTTGTCTTGTTTGAAAAAATATAGAGATTTTGAAAAGTCACCTGAAAAAATAGTAAAAGCATACTTTTTAAGGAGTAAAAACTAAAAAGTTAGACTTTTACATATTTTTCACCTCCATTATAATTTATTTTTAGTTGTTAAAAGTTAATAGTTTTTTAACAATTTATACCCATTTACAAAGGGTGATGATATATTTTTTTTTTGTTTACTAAAGGATGATGATATGTACGTATATCGTTTTCTAAGTGTCTATAAAATAAAATATATTTAGATAGAGAGTCTATCTCTTTATTAAAAGAATATAATATAGAATAGAGATATATATTATTAGGGGATACTACGGTAAAATTGTTAATTTCATCTTTTTGTAAAGATGTTTTTTATTTTGTGGTTGATATTGATTTAAAAGCGTATTATTAAAAGTGTTGCTTAAAGAAAAAGTGTTATCCTTGATCGTTAACTTGGCTCTGATACCAATTTTTCAATTTCGACTTTTCTTTTAATTCTTCTTTCGAAATTTCTACTATCTCTTCATATTTTGCTTCGAATAAATTTATAATTTGTATAAATTCAATTAGTGGTTCTTTATTTAAAGGATTTTTATAAAATAATTTGCAACTTCATAATTTAGAGTATTAACTATTTCTGTAATTTCTCTTGTATTTGTTAAATGATTATTTATTATTAGTCCTTGATGTATATTTATAATTCTGATTTCATATTTATAGTTTTTTAACTCTGTTCTAATTTCTATCATAATTATAATATTCTTTTTTACATGGATTATTATAAAATCTTTTATCTGTTTATAATTTCTTAAATCTTCAAAAACTTCTTTTATTTCTACACTTTCTCTTATTTCTAATTATCTTTCTAGTTTTTCAATTTCATTCTCCATTTTTTTCTTTCAACAGTTTTAATTCTTTTAAATCGTAATATGATTTTCTAGGCATTTATAAATTTTCTAGATTTAATTTTAACTTGTTTATATTTATTCTTATTTCTATCATTTTTATTATAAGGTCATCAATTGCGATCTGAAGATTATTTAATTCTCTTTTATACTCCTCTATTTTATTTTTTAATTTTTTTTCTCTTTTTTTTTTATTTTATTTTCTGGTTTTTCAATCTTTTTATGCCTCATAAATTAGGTAATCTTATTATAATTCCTAAAATAGTTTTGTTTATCATTATTTATTTTAGAATTTCTGCAAACTCTATCATTGATTCATCACTATTTTTTAGAGATTCTATTAATTTTTCTAGCTCTTCACCTTCTCTTTTTAACTTATTATAGATTATTTTTAGAGCTTTAAATGCTCTTTGATTTATTTCAGAAAACTGCAAATAATTCAAACGATTCTCTCTTTCAAAGAGCTCTTGTTTCTTATCTTGATAAGTTACATATATTTCTTCCTTATTTATTGTCATAATTTAGTATTTAGGGTTTCATTTAATTTTTCGACATTTTTTGTTAATTCTTTTATTTCAGAGTTTTCTTCTTTAATTTTTAATTTAGATAAACTTAAAGAACTATTGATTTTAGATTCTCTTATTTGAAAAATTGATGAAACTGATCTTTTATGGTTCTTTTAACAATAGAATTGGGTTTTCAATAGCTTTGTATTTTGGTATTTCTGTTTTTACAATTTTCTGAAATAATTCATCAACATAAATTCTTTCTCTATTTTTAAATATTATACTATGATGGCTATTTGTTAAAGCATAATTTATTGCATATGTAATTGAAAATGGTTCATCATCTTGTTCCATTAAACTTTTTCTATGAAATTTATAAACTAAACTTATAGATCTACCAAGATTTTCAGTTGATAAAGGTATAGCATATCCAAGATGGGCATTAAATTTAACATTTACGTTTGCCAAATTTCCATGAACAATTCCAATTATTTGATCTATTGGGTCATCAGTAATTCTTTTGTTACAGATTGCTAAACTTATTGGTGAATTAATTCCTTTCATATATGTAGATTTGATTAAAACTTGTATGGTACTAATATGAATCCATCCAATTTTAGATCTTTTCTGTTGATCCTTAATTTTCTCAATCTGTTTACTTAATTCTTCATCATTTATCAAAACTATTTCAAGTTCTCCATTAGCAGATTTTATTTTTACAGGGGCTTCAAGTTGAATTTTTTCCATAGTATATTATATTTTTTTCTATTAAAAACTTCTTTTAAAAGACTTTGTTTATTAAAATTTTCATTTGATTTGAGATTTAGTTCTGTTTTTAGAATAGCATGTTTTTCATTATCTAATAAAGCAGTTAATCTATAATAATCAGATTCTTCCGTTAATTCTAAGCTTTCTAAATAATTCATAACTAAGAGATTAGGACAAAGACGTACCTTTCTGGAGAAAAACTTCCTTTATTTAGTATATTTTACATAAGGTGTTTTTATCTCCAAAGGAGAGATTGTAGATATTAACTCCAGAGGGGAGTTTAAAACTATTTTTTCCTAAGGGAATTCTTTTGTCAGACTACAGAATTGCCTCGGCAGCTTCCTCCTTGCTCTCCTAGCATATGAGTACTCTTAGCCTTCTGCTTTCTGTTTTCTGATGTCTTCTACAATTGCCTAAGCAATCTATTTATAATGGTTGGGTCTGATGGACAATTCCCATCCTTACCCTTCTTATGACGTCATTGCTTACGTCATTGTTTATTATCTTGCACCAGCTACATTGTTGGTGCTCTATGACCTAAGCGCTTACGTCATTATGCAATAATGTTGAGAGATGCTTCAGATGCACTGTCCTCTTCTTTTATCATGTGGGTGGATGTACTGTCCTCTTCCTTTATCATGTGGGTGGATTCCATTTCATTATTGCTTTCTTCAGATATTTCCGAGGCACATAGCTAGCACTTGTGGTCTTCTGTCTTTTATCAAATAGCAGAGATTCCTTTTTATCCCTTCAGGGAGTTTTTCTAAGAGTCCGGATAAATTGTAGAATGCAGATTCAAATTCCACCAAGAGTCTCATTTCTCTTTCTTCAATTTCATTTCTTTTACTGGACACAAGCAGAGTATTTCTGCTTTTATAATTAATTCTTGTGTGAGATTTCCTTATTATTTTTTGAGTTCTTTCAAAGACCCTTGCTAACGTGCTGGCTAGTCTTCCTTCATGACTGTAGATTGTTAAATCTTGAATTTGATCAATTGGTTGAAAGTTTTCTGAGAAGACGGACATGAATATTACTTGGTGTGCTGAAACTAAGCATTCTTCTTCTTCACTAAAAATAGGTTGACTATTTGTAAATTTTAGGGATATATCCCTTGAATTTACATTGTCAATCATATTTTTAAATCTCTTTACTGCATCAACAAATCCTGCAGGAAACTCACTAATAATTTTTAGATCATTAAAAATTAAAATTGTATCAATTAATCTATACTGGAAAAACTGATAAGTGTCAGATGGGGAAGCCTCTGGAAAAATAACCAGCTTTGTTAGCTGTTCTTTGGCAATAGGATAGTATCCTAAACTTGCCCTTTTTTCTTCAGTCCAATTTAGGACTATATTAAGGGTTTCTCTGAGATTTGATCTACAGACCCTTTTCTTTTTCTTGATTTCAGCCCTTGTAGGAATGTTTCTCATTATTCCTGTTCTTTGGGCTTGAATTGAAGCTTTATCTGCTCCTTTTAGGGTTTGCTCTGGATGAAGAGCTTCATATTCCCTGAAGGATTCCTTTGCCTCTTCTAGTGTTAAAAATCCTCCTTTATGAACTATCTTTGATTGATGTGTGAATGGTGCTGCTTTTTCCCAGGCATCATATACTCCTTTCATGAGGCCATTATAAATTACAAAATATTTTTTATCTTGTGTAGATTTTTTAATAATTTCAGCAATTGTTTTATTTTTTGAAATTTTTTCTTCACCTGGTTTGTCCACCATGCTTAGCTGGCTGAACTCTGATGGTTTTGCTTGTTGTGTTGATTTCATTGCTTCAATGGCTTTCTTGAGGGATTGGATCTGTGCCCTTATTTGCAGACAATGCTTGCATTCTTCGAGTTCTTGCTGATATTTTTGAATTTCTTGATTTAATGCGTTGTAAACGAACTCCATTCTCTTGTTAATGTATCTGCAATAATATTTTTATCACCCTTAATATATTCAATTTTTATTGGATATTGTAACAAAAATAATTGTCATCTTACCAATCGCCCATGATTATAATCAACTTTTAAATTGTATCGAATGAAACCTGTTAGGTAACTTGAATTTGTCCTTAATGTAAATTCTTTGGGTAGTAAATCAATTTTTCATTTTTTAAGAGATTTAATTGCTGCTAGAGTTTCCTTTTCATGAGTAGTATATCTCTGTTCTGTTGGAGTAAAAGTCCCTGAAATATACCTGCAAAGTAATTCCTTTGGGGAATATTTAGAATCTAGTGATTCTTTTTCTTGTTCCAAACTTTTTATAGCTTTCTTAGCTTTTAGACATCCTGACCAGGTTATGTCTGAAGCATCTATTTCTACTATTAAGTAGTCGTTTTCTACTAGAATATAAAGTTCCGGAAGCTTTTCACATAATTCTTTGATTCTTTGAATTTGCATACTATCTTTTTCTTTCCATTTCCATTCTTTTTTAGTACTTATTTTTGGAAATAAGTTTTTAGTATATTCTATTATATTCTTTAAAAATCCTTAATCAGAAATATAATTTATACACCCTAAAAATCTTTGTAATTGTTTTCTATCTTCTATTTTATTAGGAAATAAATTTACCTTTTCTAAAATATTTGATTGAAGTTTTAGCTTTCTTTGAGTGGATAAAATTAACCCAAGAAACTCTATTTCTTGTCTTGCTATTTTTGCTTTCTTTTTGCTAAAAACTAATCCTTTTTCTTTACATCTTTCTAAAACTATTAATAATTTTTGAAGATGATCTTCTTTATCCTGTTTTGTAAAAATTAATATATCATCAATGTAAACTAGAATAAATTTATTTAACTCTTTTAGATTTTCTTCCATAAATCTTTGATAGATACCTGGGACTTGTTTTAATCCGAATGGTAAAACATTCCATTCATAGAGCAACACACTTGTTGATTCTTTTATTGGGCAAGTAAAAGCAGTTAATTTCTTTGTTTTTTCGTCTAAACGAAGTTGCCAAAATCCTGATTTTGCATCAAGAGATGAAAACCAAGTTGCTCCTTTGATTTTTTCCAAAATAGAATCTTTTCTTGGAAGTTTATGAGTATCACCAACAGTTGCTTCATTCATTTTCTTATAATTAATTACCATTCTTCGTTTTCCCCTTTTAATTTCATTATTGTTTTCGACATAAAAGGCTGGAGCCGCATGAGGACTTTTGCTTAATCTTATAATTTCTTTTTCCAAAAGATCTTTATATTCTAATGAGAACTCTTCTCTATCTCTTGCGGAATAAGGAATTTTATTTGGAATATTTATTTCTTTTGTAGGATCTTTTAATTTAATGTTTACTAATTCTTTATTTATATTTTTAATATCTAAAGGATTTTCAGCACAAGTTTCATCCAAAAGTTCTTCTATTTTTCTTTCAAGATTATTTTTTGGGATATTTATCTGAAAATATAAATTTAAATAACATGTTTCTAATATAGAAAATATTTTAAATTTTAAAATCTTATCTATGGTAGTAGTTGGTATCTTTATACGTTTTGATTTTTGATTTATTGAAGAATCATGTGGAGCTTTTAAAACTATATATGTTAATTCTTGAATGAATGGATGATATAGTTTTAAGAAGTTATTTCCTATGATAAAATCCATCCCAGAATCTAACATATATATGGATGGAACAATGAACCTATAATTTTGAATAAATATTTCAGCCATTTCTGTTTTTTGGTCAATTTTATGTATTGATTTGTCAGCTATTCTAACTCTTAATGGTTTCTTTAATTTTTTCTAATCAAGTTTTATATTTGTACTAGCAAAGCATTGTGTTGCTCCAGTATCTATGAAAGCATTTATAAACTTTTCTGTTATTTTTATAGTAATAAATGTGGCATTATTGCTCAGTCTCTGAGTCTGTTTCTGAGACATATTCAAAAATATAGTCTAAGTTATCATCTGATTTTTCTAATGGTTCCATGAAACAAGACTTAGCAATTTCTAATTGTTTGGTAAGATCTTTTTTATCTTTCTTTTTTGGACATTCATTTGCATAGTGTCCTTCTTCTTGGCAATACCAACACTTACAATTTTCTTTTTTATTTGGGCAATAGTCATTTTTTTGTTTTTTATTTTTATTGTTACTTCTTTTTCTAAAATACCTCTTTTTTCTCCAATTTGGATAGTATTTTCTTTTTCTAAATTGATATTTTCTTTTTCTTTGAAAATTTTTATTAAGACCATATTTTTGAGGTATTTCTTCATTATCCTAACAACAAATTCTAATTATATTTTCAAATCTTTTTTGAGTTGCTTCTTGCATACAACGTTCTTTTATTTCCTCTCTTATTGCAGAGGTTGCTCCTCCAAAATTATTTTCAATTGTTCCTCTATTTATTTCTCTTATAAATCTTTCTATTATGAATTCATTAGCAGGGTATGGAAGTTTTGTTATATACATACTAAGATAATGGTTTTTATCTTCTTCTTTTAGTTTATAATAATGTATTCTATATTCACATATGTAAGATTCCACATTACATAAATCATATATTTGAATATTAGCTAAATGGTTGTTCGCTTTTTGATATTCTTTATTATAGACTTCTTGTCTATGATCTATAATATTTTTTCCAAAAAATTCTTTATATAGAATCATCATTATATGTAATATCTTATCGTAAACTGTTGTTTTTGTTGCTAATTCTTCTATTATTTAGTTTTCTATTGATGTCATATAATCTCTTACAGTTCCAGATATCTCCTCCAGACAATTCACTAAGTTTTGGATTAATAAAGGCTTCTAATAAGAAGGAATTCAACTAGTTCTCGAAAATTTCTTTTTCATTCTTTTTACAGTTTAAATCGAGCATTCTTTCTTCTTCCATTTCCTGGATTTTAGGAACGTACTTTGATGGTATTTTTGTATACTTTGAATTTTTATTTATAAATCCCTTTTTAAAAGCATAATTTTCAAAACCTGTTTCCCATTTAACTTGAGATTGATTATCCTTAGATGTTTCAGCTTCATTTTTTACTTGTATTGGAATTGCTGGTTCTTCATCACTTGAATAATCTAGGATGTGTTCTTCATTTTCTATATTTTCAGAATTTACTAATTCTTCTTCTATTTGAAATTCTTGTTCCATAATATTATTTTCTTGAGCCATTTTTAATTGTTTAACAAGTATTGTAACTTCTTCTAATTTTTCTTCAATATTCATAATTTCAATGGTGGTTTTACTTTTAGTTTTGTTATGTTGGCTATATTTTGAATTTTTTCTTCTTTGGGATTCTCTTTCTGAAAATATTTATTTAATATTTATTTAATTTCGTTTATATTAGGTTCCTCTTTTTCCTTATTTCTTTGAAAATTTATGGATACTAATATTTCTTCAAGCATATCTACTATAGAATTTAATTGTGGGTTAAACGTAGGATAGAGATGTGGGGAATCATTTCCATGGTTGCATTTTTTAAAAATTCCATGTGAAATATAAATTTTTTTAGGTTTTTGAAGTCCTTCAATAAAACTTATAGTAAAATAAAGATTTTGAGAAAAATCATTTTGTATTGATTTTAAGAATTCGGTATCATTACAATTAATATTAGTTAAAATCATTAGTTTTTGATCTATTAATTTTGATAATTTAATTATTTCTTCTATTAAATCTTCTAATTTACTTTTTTCCATTAGGTGACGCTTTTCTCATAAAATGCTATGGTTTTAAGTGTTATGTAGTTAAAAGTGTGGCTTTAGAATGTATGGTTTAGGTTTTGCCACGTAGGCGTCTTTTAGAAAAAGTTGTTTTTGAGATCTTTATTTGAGTGGTGCCTATATTATTATTGTAGTATTGTTTTTTTTTTCAAATATATTATTATGTTATTATTAAAAAAATTATATTAGAGTTCTATTATATTGTTGATGAAGTGTTTATCTGAGTGAATGATCCAATTAATTGTGGTTTTTAAATTTATAATTACTCTTCTCATTAATATATATGCTTACACGGATTCGTAAAAGTAGTATTTGTAGTAATAGAGTATAAGATTTAAGGTTAGAATAAATGGAATATATAGTAATAAAAGTATATTTTATTTTTGTGAATTATTAGATACTTTAAATTAAATTATAAATATTTTGAATTTTTATGATACGAATACTAATATTTAATGTTTAAATGTGCTTCAAATAAAAATTATATAATATCGACAATATTTGTTTTATTTTTTAAATATATTATATTCATTATTGAAAATTTAATAATTTATCATTTAAACTTAATTTATAATATGTTATTATATAAATAATTAAAGACTATAAATTATTTTATTATAATTGTACTGAACTTGATATATTTTCATCGAATAGAATATTTTTCACGAGATCTATAGGTTATATATATTCCCATAAAGAAATTGAGGATTAGGAAAAACGTTTTCTGTCAAATAATATTAAGTAATTATTTTTTGATTAATATTAGTTAATTTTTTAAAAATTATTTTATTTATTTTATTTTTAGACTGTTTAACCTTACACTTTAAATTATATACTTTAAATTCTAAAATTAATTAGTATTAAATAACTAAAAATTAATTTTTTATATTTTTCTTTGTCAAAAACAAAAACTGAATAGGATTTTAGAGTGTAAGATGAAGAAAGAAAAGTTTTCTCCCTTTCCTACCACCTTTCACCCTTTCATGTTGTCATTTGTACTCTTTGCCAATTGGGATATATATATATATATTATTTGGTATTTATTAAAATCAGTTATTAATTTATTATTAGTATAAAATATATATTTAAAATAAATTAATTATATATATTTATATATAATAATTAATTTATTAATCAATTTTTTGTGTATATATAATAATTTTGTTAATCGGCACTATAAAAGAACAAGTACCATATATCAATAGTAAGAGTGAATTGAATTCTATATAGCTTACACCGATGTGTATTTACATTTGTATTCAATAATAGCAATAATATTGAAGATAATTGACCCCATAAAAAAAACCCATCAAAAAAATATTGAAGATAATTGAATTTTTTAATATTTTTTACAAGTCAACATATCATTATACTGTTGTCACGTGTATGAGCATTTTGATATACATTAGAGACGAGCATTTAAAGTGCCACATAAGAGCATTTATGGTGCCACATAATGCAGTGGCACAAGCCATTTGCTCTCTCCATGTTTGCCAAGATATATTGCAGGTTTTAGTTTGTTAGAAATATAATTATTAGGATTATATTTTAGTTTAAATTTTTAGAATAAATGATTTTATGATATGGTATATATTAAAATTTTATATTTAAAAAATTTGTTATAAAAAGATGCAAAAAAAGTTGATGGTTATTTTTTGTTGTTGATATTTTTTGATAATTTATTGTCGATATTTATAAAAAATATTTAAAAATAAATAATAAAATTAACAGTCTGGTTATCGATTTTTTTTATGCATGAATCTTTTTTTTAATATCGTCACATTGTCGATGAACCAAGAGTTGAAAATACTTATTTTAAAATCGACGAATATGACATTTATTTTATTATTTAAATTATTGATAATGTTTACTGTCGATAATTTTAAACGATTTAAATTATTTTTTAAAATCAAATAAACAGTATAGATTTAATATATAAATTAAAATAAATGCTTAAAATGTTGCATACTTTTTTTTAAATTAAAATCGAAAAATCTACTCTCGATTTTTATTACTAAAAACAAAATTCCGCGTCCACTTCCCGCTCTAAAGTTTAGAAACGCCATTTCATCACTAATCCCCAAATGCACACAATTTTTATCACTAACCCCGCATCCACTTTTCTCAAATTTCCCATTTTATTACTAATTTCCAAATTCACACCATTTTAAATGTTATTTTTTGTTATCATAGTCGCTCCGTGACAGTTGTGCCGCTATCGCTCTTCTTGCTAGCACCACCCTTTGCGCTCTATTGTTGCCGTGCTACTGTTACTCTCCACATTCACGTCAATATCGCTCCTTTTAGATAAGATGTCAGAAAAACAAGTTTTCAAATATATTATTAACAGTTAATGACTGTCGTAATAAAAATCTTAAACATATTCTTGCATTGCAATAATTATAAGAAGATGCTCAACGTTTTTCTTATATGATGCTTTGTTTGACATTTGGTCATTATATACATTGATGCTGAAAATGATTACAACTAAAAATATTATCAAATTTGTTTTGACAATTCACAACTGTGAAAATATAGTATTGAATATTTTTTATTTTACAATTGTAAATGACCATAAGATATTCTTTGATAAATTAATTATTTAACTTTTAATAACTATATAAAAAGCTCTTTTTTCTTATGATATTAGTACGTATTCAGTAGTTTATGCTATGTTACATTATTTGAAGTATTTTTCATTTTTTTGAGTTTATAAATTCGTATTCACTTAATTATTGACACGAGCAAACGGAGCTAGTGATTGATGCATGACTTCCATTTTATGCCCATTCCTACATATAGAAATTAATTATTGGTAGGGGCATCTAAATTAATCTGTACAAAATGAATTATGATAAAAGATTTAAAAAAAGCTGAAAATATCCTTTTCTGAAAAAATGGTTTATAAAATTTATCAGTTCAGTTTGTTTTTCATTTTAATTTCTAGATTTGAACCAAAGAAAACTGAATTGAAGCAATTAGCAGATCTCATTAATTAATAACAAAACTCCATCAACAGACATATCATCATCATAAGTTCCTTTTCGTATCTGGAGACTGTGCCCTAATATTATTGGTAAAATAATTAATTAAATCCACGTAAACTTCCTTGAGTTTGCATAACAATATAAGTTTAAATTCACATTTCAGCGACAGGCAGAAGTGAAGAAGAGTTTGCTTTCTGACATTGTGCCTACCCTATTCCCTTCCTAGTTTCTATATTGAAATAGCCCTTTTTTATAATATCACGTAAACTCCCATTATTTCCTTATTTATAAGATCACTTCTATTCTTCTTAGCCATAAAAAAAAATGATAAGTGCACCCTAAAAATAACCATCAAATAAGTTATTATATACTTATATTAAATATACGTATAATTTATTTTATTTTAAATATATATTTTGTATCTTAATATATATTATATATTGATGATTGATTTTAATAAATATCTAACTTATTTAAAAAATTCATGATTTTAACTATATTATTTTTTAAATTGTTAAATAATAAATTAATCTTACTAAATGTACTAAAATTAAATATTAATATAAAATATATATTAAAATATAAAATATATATTAAAAATAAATTAAATAACATATATATTTATATATAAATATATAATTAATAATTTTAATAATTAATTTTAGTATATACATACTATTTTTTATGATAAATATGAAAAGTACTACGTTGTGCCTTTGTGCTTGATAAAATTTGTTAGAATTGATTTGGAAATAAAATGAGTAATGTACTTATATTTGATAGTTTAATATATATGAAAAATGATATTGTAAAGAATAGTAATTATTCACTTATACCTAAAACAAAACAATATATATTATATAAAGAAGAAGGCTAGGAAAATCAATATTTTAGTGAAACAACAAAAAATAGAGTAATTAATTTGAATATGAAACAAAAATATTAATTATCTAACATTTGTCATATAATAATTAATAAAATATTATTTATATACTAAAATTAATTATTGATATATTTATGTATAAATAAATATGTGATTTAATTTATTTTTAATATATAGTTATATTTTAAAATATATTTTTAATAATTAATTTTAGTATATATATAACATCGAATAACTAATTATAATAGTAGTATAATATAATCGAATATTTCTTTTTTGGAAGAGAATGAGGGCATTTAAGTAATTTGAGTGTAGTTATGAAGAAGAAGTTCTTATTAGCGTAAAACGCAATGTTCTGGGAACCGGACCGGACCAGCCGGTTCAACTGGGTTAACCGGAAACCGGTCCCCTAGCCGGTCCGGTCCACATGGAAAACCGCCCTGCAAAAAATCGGTGGAAAAACCGGCCAAACCGGTGGTTAACCGGCGAACCGGGTGAACCGGCCCGGTTTTTGTCAACGCCGGTTCTCTCCCAGCCCCCTGAAAACGGCGTCGTATTAACTTAAAAAAAAAAAATTAAAACAGCCAATATCTGAAGCTGCTTCCCCCTTCCCTTCGACATTTCCCATTTTCCCCCAAATCTCCAAAACTAACCTAAAGCCAAAATCCCTTCACCTTTGTTTCGAAGACAGCCACCCTAATCGGAGCTGCAGACGGCGGAGGTGGTCGTCTTGTCTGCGTCGAGGCTGGAGTCGCGGGTCGTGGGTCACCGTCGCTCGTCGTCTTCTCTGCTTCCAGGGTCGCTCACCGTCGCTCGTCCATCACTGGTCGTCTTCTCTGCTTCGTGCTCGCTTACCGTCGCTGGTCGTCTTCTCTCCTTCGAGGTTAGTTCGTTCTGGCCTCTGGGTTGAACCAGTTTAAGGCTTCTGATGTTAGGGTTTAGGGTTGTGCTTCCTGCTCGGTTGTTAAGCTCTGTTATTAAATTTTATTTTTTTTTGTTCTGTGCTTCAAATTATTAAGGCTGTTGTATGTTGGATAATTTAATTAAGTTCTGTGTTCTTGACTTCTTGGTTGATAATGATTTCTGTTCTGTTAATTTTTGATTGTTAATTTCGGTTGTTAGGGTGGATAATGAACTATGCTCTGTTAATAATGAACTCTGCTCTGTTATTAAATTTTGTTGGTTTTTTTTGTTCTGTGCTTCAAATTATTAAGGCTGTTGTATGTTGAATAAATTGATTAAGTTCTGTGTTCTTGGTTGATTAAATTCTGTTCTTGGTTGAATAAAGTGAATAAATTGTATGTTGCTGGCATTCTGAATTATTTGTTATTTCATATCCAAGTTCAGTTTAGTACTTTAGTTTCAAATTTTAATATGTTGGGTGATAAACATTAAAAGTATTTGATTTTTGTATCTACGTAGGTGAATGGTGGAGGCTACACGGTGGGAGTGCTCCTAATTTGCAAAAAATGGCGGTCCGTCTTCTTCATCAAACCTCTTCTTCATCTGGATGTGAGAGGAACTGGAGCCTTTTTGAACAAATCCATTCAAAGAGGAGGAACCGGTTAGAGCATCAAAGGCTGAGTGACATTGTTTATGTCACCTATAACCTACGCCTTCAATCTAGGTTGCATCGAAAGAAGAGGAATTATGATCCAATTGACATTCAAAGCATTGACACGGTAGATTTTTGGGTAATGGCAGATGATGATGATCCTGAATTTACTAATGGAGATGTTGAAGGCATTGAAAGTTTAATATACACTGATAATGCTATGCCTTCCTATCCTAATGGTGAGTGACATAGCAAACTTTGTTTCCTTCCATAAAGATACATGTCATCAATATTGATTTCTTATTGCGTTCTCTTTCCATTTTATTAGATGGTGGAGACATGGAAGTTGAAGTGGATATGCCTGATGTTGTAATTGAATCCTCAAATACTATTTCTGAAGATGCTGGCTTTGGATTACCTGTTTATGATGGAGACATCGGAACACTTAATGATGATTATGACTTCTAGTGTCTTTGTTTAGTTGAAGTATTATTTGTTGAATATTGTTTCTTTTGGTTGCAAAACATTATGTTTGTCATTTATGTGCGTTTTAATTTCTTTAGTTATAAACTTTGACATTTGAAGTTGTCTTTGACCTTTTAATGATGAATTATGTATTGTTTATTTTGTGAAATTATTAAATTTTGAATCTTATTAGTTTAAAAATTATTGCATTTAACTTTTTAAAATTATGTTTTGATTTTTTTTTATAATTTTATTATATATTTAATTAAACCGGTTCAACCACAGTTCAACCCCGGTTGAACCATTGAACCATTGAACCAATCACTTGACCGGTTCGATGACCGGTCCGGTTCTCGCAACCTTGGTAAAACGTGGCTTCTTTGGCGTCTTTGTCTTGCATGCAACCGTATATTCTACCGACTAAAGATGTCTTTTAAGATATTTTTTATTAATTAAAATTTAATACATATAATTAATTAAATTATATTATTTTTATTATATATAAATTTATTTAATCGAAAAATTAATAAATTAAATTTTAAATTAATATAAATTAATATTTTTTTTATAAAAGATAATTATAATAATTTTATTATAAAAAATAATTAAAATATTTTTATTATATATATATATTTTAATTTTAGCGTTTTTAAAAAATATATATAAAAATATTTTAATTTTTATAATAAAAATAATATAGTTATTTTTTATAAAAAAATATTAATTTAAATTATTTTAAAATATAATTTATTAATTTTTTAATTAAATTAATTTATTTAATTTAATTTTAATAAAAATAACATAATTTAATCAATTATATATATTAAATTTTAATTACTTAAAAATATCATTAACAAAAACATTTTAAGCATGTTTATTTGTGTGCTCTCTTATTCTACACCTATAAATGGCTAATATAACACGCTGAAGTTTGAGTTTGAACCCAAACTAAAGGAATTCAATTCACTCAACCCTATCCTTCCTCCTGAATCCAAAACCATGGAAATAACGGATGAAAGAAACACATTTGATGACATTGGGTGGTGTTTATCAGATCTGATATTATCATCATCGGGTTCAAACACGTTGGACTCAATCTTCTCTCACTGCCCTCCCACTAATCCCACAGTGGCCTTCCAGCAACCGTTCGGGTGCTCCTCCGTCTACACCCGCCAAAGAAACATCCTGCAGAAGTTGTACGAGCAAAGCCGAGTGACCACGAAGCGTTCTTGTTTTGTTGTTCCCCCTCCCTCGCCATGGAAGAAGAAGCTGTACAGAGGAGTGAGGCAGAGGAGCTGGGGAAAATGGGTGGCTGAGATTCGACTCCCTCAGAACAGAATGAGGGTCTGGCTTGGCACTTACGATACTCCAGAAGCCGCTGCTTATGCTTATGACCGCGCTGCTTATAAGCTTCGTGGCGAGTACGCGCGCTTGAATTTCCCTGCTTTGAAGGAACCCTCCAGTGATGTCCTCTTGTCTTCCCAAGATTCCATCAAGTTTAACTCTCTCAACTGCTACGTGGATGCTAAGATTCGTGCCATATGCCAAAGGCTCAAGCGAGAGAGGATCATGCGCAAGAATAATAACAACACTACCACTAGTCCTCTCGAGAATCCACGGATGTTCTTGTCTAGTTCAAGCGCCGAGTTTGTTGAAGCAGCTGCTGGCGGTTTCCTTTCAGTAGAGGACAGTATTGTTTTAGCAGAGTGTCCCCCAACAATGACAACAGCAGATTCTGAATCATCCGATGATTTCCAAAACTGTTCCTTAGCAAGACTGCCTTCCTTCGATCCTGACTTGATTTGGGAAGTTCTGCCTAACTAAATATACGTTTCCATTAAGTTATTATCTTTTATAATATGAGATATAACAATAATAAGGTACACGAATGCATCAAACATTTCCTCAAAGAACATCATCATCAGGTCACTTAGTCTTGGATGTGTGTGTTGTACGTTCTCTTTCTTTTCTGGATAGTGGGTATTATTGGCATGGTGCTTAAGTGTAGCTCTTGTTCCTCAGAATGGGGACAGGTCCTTTTGTATTAAGTGGGATATGATATGATAGTTGTAATTTCGTCGGCCTTGTCTTTTTTTTTTTTTTTTCAATATAATGCCTAATTATACTGTGTTGTCTCTCCCATGCATATTTCTCAAATGCTCGAACTTGTGTTCATTAATCTATTAAATTCTGTTGTCTTAACTAATTATGTAATACTATTGAATTCAATTGTTGTTATCCAACCTTGTTATATAATTATATTAAAACATGGATATGAGATAAGCTCTCGTGTAATTTAGGGGGAAGAGAGTATGTTTGAAAGCAATAAATTCGACTAATCATAGATATATATCATGATTTATTTTTTGTTTTTTTTTTATTTTTATTTTTTATTATGTTTTTTTATTATATATCCTGATGAGGTATATTTCATTTTGGGTGAAGAGGACTAGAAGAGCCCGTTTCTTCTTTGTTTGACAAGATATAATACAGGAATACGAGTACCTACAAAAAATATTTTGACACTTACATTAGTATAAGTCTATTTTAATTTTGAAGTATATGAGATTCAAAAGCATAATTTTTCCAAATTTAGATAATTCTTTTACAGGTGACTTATGATGAAGGAAAGTTGTAAAATAATCATTTACTTAGAGTCGAAATTAATAAATAATCATAATAAGGTAAATAATTTTGCAATTAACAAGTTATATTGATGGTAAAAACTCAAATGCAGTTGACTTCATGTAAAGTTGATAGTTGAGAGTCGTTAGATAAAAATTTAATCAAATCAGTCAAATCATTTAACGATTTCTATCTATCAACTTCACGTGAAATCGACTGCATCTGAGTTTTCACCTATATTGATATGTGATAAGTGATAAGTAATAAGTTTATTGACCAAATTAGTTATAATTTGGGTTAAGTATGATTTTGGTCCCTAATGTAGGGGCTGAAAATTTCTTTCGTCCCTCGGCTTTTTTTTGCTCGAAAATGGTCCCCAAAGTTTCAATTTGTTTTAAAATCGTCATTTTTACCAATTATATTTTTTTATTACCAAATTACCCTTTATTAAAAAAAATTATAAAATAAAATAAATATAAAATAAATAAATAAAAAAAGAAAAAAAAAGAAAGAAAGGGGGGATAACAGAAGCGGGGGTGGGTGGGGAGAAAAGGGAGAGGGAGAAAAGGGAGGGAGGGGGTGGGGAGGGAGAAAAGGGGGGGAGGGGGGTGGAGGGGGGAGACCCATGCCGCTGCACCGTCGCTGCCTGCCGCCTCCGCCCGCCGCTGCACCGCCGCCCATGCCCGCCGCCACACCGCTTTCTTCTTCTTCTTCTCCCGCCGCCACACTCACCGCCGCCCCACCCACCGCCGCCCCCTTCTTCTTCTTCTTCTTCATCTTCTTCTTCTTCTCCCGCCGCCATACCCACCGCCGCCCCCCTTCTTCTTCTTCTTCTTCTTTTTCTTCTTCTTCTTCTTCTTCTTCTTCTTCTTCTTCCTCCCACCGCCACACCCACCGCCGCCCCCCACTTCTTCCCGCCGCCGCACCCACCGCCGTCCCCCGCTTCTTCTTCTTCTTCTGTGAATTCTGTGAATTGAATTTTTTTGTGAAATTTCTGGATCTGAATTTTTGTTTATCTGAGTTGAGTTCTGGATCTTTTATGATGATATTGATTTTCTGAGTTTGGCAGTGGATGGGGGTGGTGGTGGTGGTTCTGGTTTTAGTGGTGGTGGTGGTGGCATGATTTTGGGGAAGAAGGGGTAGGGGCATTTTGGTCCGAAGGACCATTTTAAAACAAACTGAAACTTTGGGGACCATTTTCGAGCAAAAAAAAGTCGAAGGACGAAAGAAATTTTCAGCCCATACATTAGGGACCAAAATCATACTTAACCCTTATAATTTTTATATTTATTTTTTATAAATTTATTCACAGGATGTTGATGAGTGGGTATTTAAAAATAAAATAAAATAAAATTTGGAAACACAATGCAACCCGTTCTATGTCACTCCAATAGATTGCATAAGTAATATGTGATGCATTGTAACGGTTATCACTTCTCATTTTTAGTCTAGTGCTAATGAAAGGTCAAAGAAGAAGTCCAAACTTTTTTTTTTTTTTTGGTCTTAGACGGAAGTCCAAACTATTTACAATACTTGGGGGTAAAATAACCCCTCTACAATCATCATCAATAATTTGTCGAAGACTACTTGGAGGAACATGTATGAACATAAAATTTTACTGCATTTCTAGACCCCTTTTTTGCCAAGAAGTCTGTGCATCTATTTCCCTCTCTGAAGTAAGGTTTTAATATGCCTTTGATGTTTACTGATTCCGTTTTGATTATTTAAAGTGCCAATAACGTGCTCGATTCAGCCTCCATAATCACTAGAAGAGGAGGAAACTTGCAAGTATTGCTCAATAAGATCACTTGTAAGTTGTGCCATCTTTCCAGTGGGCTTTCACAACAACATCCCCGATTCTTTAAGGCCCTAAATATAAATATTTTTGTTTTTGGGATTTGGGCTTATATATGGATGTCCTCGATGGATCCTCTTATGTAGTGAATGCAAGAATTGACGATGATATGGTTGCTTGGCAGATGTGACCAAATCAAGAACGAATTTAGATTCTTAAAAAATGAGAAATTAATTACTAATAATTTTATGATTTTCATAAAATTTGTGTCGCACACTAATAAAGGAAGACTCACATTAAAACATGATCATGCCTACACTCGCTCACGATTTGCAAAAAAAGAGCATAGATTGACCAGTGGCCGTCAACTGGGAAGCCTACCACGTGATTGGATCTAGCTGCTCCTGTGTTTTTCGAAACAATCATCACTCATTTGTAAATTGTAATGTAAAGTTAGCCACCTACCTAGTTAATTCACCCTTTTTATTAATGTAGCCGGTGTAGATTAGATTAAATAAAGGGGTGAGCTTTGACTTCACACACACACATCTCATAGTGCACTGTACATGTACAAGCTAAGTGTGAACACCGCTGCTTCGCTCATCATCCCCTCTATCTCCTCCCACCTTATAAGAATTAACATGGATCTTTAAGGCTCACCACATCTCATCGATTTTTATTAAATATTCTATCTAATTAAATCTCTCCATTATATTAATAAGGAAATGACTATGACTAGCTATCATTCAAATGAAATCAACTTTGATTGATCTACTAATTAACTCATTAATTCGTTTAATAAATGTCAATAATTTAAATTTTGTTTTATACATGTAATTAACTCATTGATTCACGACAAATTTTTAATTAAAACTTCGATGGACGACAAATTAATTCTTGAATTGTTGGGGGTGAAAAAACTGAAAATACTGTGAAAAATCGGAAAAAAAGCTATCATTCAAATGAAATTATAAATTCCCTCTATAATTGCATGCATTGAGCTAGTTAATTAGCAAGCGTTACGGAAAAAAGTTACCAATTAACTCTACTCGTGCAAATCGAAATGAAACCAACGTGGGCCTCTTTTTGTTTTTTTCTCTATTATTGGTTTGTAGTATATATAGGTAGCGAGTGGTGGTGGAGCAGAAGACACACGCACCATTATATCGTAGATATTTCCCTCCATTCCTTTCAATCACATACACGAGGGATCGTACTTCTGAATGGGGAGCAGAAAAGGCGAGCCATACTTTGTGTTCATGAGCTATGATCCAGAATACGAGAGACTTCGTGCTGATCGGTTTGTTAATAATTAAGTTGTTCATTCTTATATTAATATTATCACTTGTTATTAACTAATTAGTAGTATATATATGACCTATGGGGATGTAGAAGCAAGAGAGGGACGCACGAGCTTGATTTGTACATAAGCAGAAAGCACGATGAAGTGTTGGCCACCAGCCTTGAGCCTGGAACCTACAGGAAGACTTCTTCTTTGGTCATTGTTGATGGCTTTGCAGTCGAAATCACTGAGGATCAAGTAATATTCATACCCTCCTCCTCTTGCTCTTGCTCTTTCTCTTTCTCTTTCTCTTTCTTTCTTAATACATATGAATGACCCGCTACCCATTTCTTATTTCTTAAAACAGGCCAATGTGCTCAGATCTGCAAAAGGAGTGAGGGTTGTTGACAAAAACGAACAAGTTCCATAGGAGATGATCCAGAGAAATTAACATATATATGTATATGGAAGGAAGCACTACTTTAGTTCGTTATTCTCTGCTTTCTTGATAGATGAAATTAGTTATGCGTGATTTGCTATGTAGGCCAGGTGTTATTGAAACCATTAACAAGCTCCTAGATTTCGGTTAGGTATGATATGTGTGTGTAATAATTGCTACGGAAATTTGAGTGTTGCCTATTACAGATTACCGTATTACACTATTACCTATATATCAGTATGAAATATGAATATTATGTAATGCAGCCAATTTGTTATAGACCACTACTTAAACAAGTCATGAAAGATATTCTAATTAATCCTAATATTTTACATTATATTGTAGTGACATTGTGATCATAAACTCTTATTATAACCATATATGCAACGGATCTCACCGCCGAAAAAGAAAAATAAACTCAAACCAGCATGGTGTTCATGTTTCTTAAATAAAAAAAATATTGAGAGCGACGAAAGTGTAGACTTCAGAATAATTATAGTTAGGTGTGGATTGGCAGCCATAGAAAATTACATGACAAAGAGAGAAGTGAGAATTGACATTGACTCCTCCAAAGTAAGCATGAATATGTCACTTAATACAGCAAGGCAAGGATAACAACGGGACCAGACTTAGCTGATTTCATTCAGCTAATAATACACCAAAGCTGGGGCCTGCTCTCAGCTCTGCTTTCCTTTATAATTACTGCAATAAAAATGTTTGATAACAAAAAATAATTAGTCAAAATCAGTTAAAATATTTTTTATTTAATATATATTAATTATTATAATTATTAATAAATATTAAATAAAAAATTCTGGCTTTTTTTATTTTTTTAATATTATCAAAAATTTATATTAAAAATAAGTAAAACAACATATATATTTATATATAAATATATAAGAATTAATTTTTATAATTGATTTTTTTAAGTTTGATGATAAAGTAAATAATTAGGGTGAATAAAATAATAAAAAAGTTGTTATTTCCATAAAAATATCTTTATGTAAAAGTTATACGGCGAATCATAAATAATTTAATATATTTGATGTTTGACTGAATAATCTAAATCTAACTTCATGTAAGTATTCATGTAAAATTTTTTTTTATAATAATGATAGAAGATGCATAAAAAAATTAGAAATTAAATTGAATCAGAGGATAATTATTATAGCTTTTATCAATTGTCCTATACTCGTATTGGCATTGGGGTGATTCACGGAAGGAAGTGAATTGGCCAAGTGAGAAGTGAGAAGGGGAAACAGGATTTGCTAGTTTAGGTAATAAAAGGGACAGGGCCTAGACGCCTAGTTGTGTTACTTGCTTCCAGTTTTGAGCAATGGGGTTTCAGAATCAATTTCACATGCTGCCCCCCACAAAATTCATCTTATTCTATCTACACATGCTCCTTCTCTTACAAAAGGTTCCCTGCTAGCTCCCCCACTTTATGTGTACAGCCAGTCAGCTACACCATCTCTCTTTCTATCCTACAAATTAAAGAGCAACTTCTGCCTGCAAGTCTCAACCGAAGTTTTATCTAGAGTCACATTAGAACATGTGAGAAGTGAGAACACGCTTCATACAAATAATAAAAAGAAAAAATTCAATTAGGATTCTCACTTCCGGAGTTCCAGGAAAAAATTTTAACTAAAACTTTATTTATTTTTTAAAAATGTTAACTGAACAATATTTTTATTTATTTATTTTGTATTTACTCTAATACTAATTTTCATTTTTTTTATACTAAAACTGTGCTGTTGATTCTTAGAATTTTTTCTAATATAAAATAATTCATTTCCTTTTTTTTTAATAGCAAAAATAAAGTACAAGTCCCAGACCACTTCCGTTGACCACTATAGCGCCCTCTTCAAATATCATTTCATTTTCTATAGCCATATATATGTCCTCCTTTTTTAACTTGATATATAAGATGACTTATCAAGTTCTTTAATAATTAAAAATGCTTAAAAAGCAGGTAACAACCTAACCTAGATATATAAAGGAGAAAGTGCTTGAGCAATAAATCAGCTAGGAACTAAAGGAATTTGAGCAACTCAAGACACGTTGAACAAATCCTATCAAGCTCCATACACATTGAATTTATCCTTCTAAATAAATTAAGAAGTAACAAACACTATACTCGCTCCCAAAAAGGCCTCAAACTTGTTTCATGAGAAGCAATTTGGAAGCCCTTGAGGGAGAGAGAGTAATGAATGCTCCACGGGATTAAAGCTTTGATTGTGTGAATAATAATGATGGAAAGCTTTGTAAGGGATAGTTTATTCACTCCTCATCAAGGGTTTCTTGCCATACTTGTACCCAATAAAAAAAAAAAATGAAGAGGTTGGTGCTAGCAATTAGAAGCCCTTGAGGGAGAGTGAGCAAGCAAACCCTCAACTGATTCTTCAGCTTTGTTCTCATTGGCCGGGCATAGAAGCTCCTTTTATACTGCATAAAATAGAATGTTAGTTGTTACATTTAATAATGTGGAAGCCATTGACCTTATCTTGTGGGGCCTCCAAATCTTAGCACTTGAGAGGTTTTGATAAATGGTACAGGGAGGATCGCTAAATGGTACATACAGGTAATGATCACATACACTCCATAACAAGCCAAGACTTTGGACTCTCAGTGAATCACGAGCTTACCAATTTACATAAGAAAATCAAATTGTTACTAAAGCACGCACGTGGCAGGCATTAGGAGCGTCGTTCCAAAGGAGCTTCTCCGGTTCTACCTGCTTCTATGATTGGAAATTTTTGAATAGTTAAGAAGATGGATTTGGCTTTTGGCAACCTTCAAAAAACATCTAAAGAAGAATAAAGCAGTTATGAGGCATCTAAACGTTATGAGCTGCCTCTAATCCAAACACGCTGTTTGACATTCCTTTCATGTCTTATCCATAATCTTGTCCCTCTTTTATTTGCTTTATTTGGCATATCTAAATGTGTGTATTGATTTAATTTTTTATTTATTAAATTCGTATACAAATAATAAAAATAAAATTAATTAAAATAACAAATTATTTATAACGTAGATAAAAGATTTTGTATTTAGGTCTTGAAATAAAAATATTGATTTAATTCTTAATAAATACGTCACATATGCATTGAGATTGCATATAAAAAGTAAAATTTCATTTTGTATGGATAATTATGATCTCTCAAAATATGGTTAAAAAGAAAATAAAATTTTTCATATGGATGTTGGAAAAAGTGTAAAGTACCAATCTGATCTCTGTCCATTTTTCCGAATGACAAGACGACCTTTAACCAAAAATAGGTTCTATTTCGGTCTCTAACCCTGTACTTCGTCTGTCAACTCGGTTCTTCTGTCATTTTTACGACAAAAATTTGACGGAAATCGTTGACGCGTGAAGGTGAGGGTATGACACGGATGACTTGGGTGGTTATGTGGAAGATAGAATCCCATGTGGCTAGGTGAAATAAACAGGACACTACAAGAAAAATACCTATTCAGCCACACTTTTTTTAAGCTACATTTGAAAAGCGTAGTCTATTCACAAAATAGACTACGCTTTTCTCCGTATTGCCTTTTTATAAGAGAAAAATATACATAATTGTGGTATCATTTAAAAAATGTAGCCTTAAATATTATAGAAATTGTTTATAAAGTATAGCCGTATGTTGATATTTATCGTCAAATTTTCGTATTAAAAAAAGAGTTTTTATAAGGTAATTTATTTGTTAAATTTTAGATACACTTCAAAAGTGATGGCAAATGTATCTAAAGCCAAAAGCTTGACCCTTGCAGAATTTTTTTCCAAATTTTCCCGAAAGCACACTCAGGCCTCAGCTCACATTTATTTTTTGTTTCCCTCCAAAGCACACTCATCACCTCCAAAGCGCGAAGAAAACCCTTTCAGAGAGCTGACCATCGCAAAGATCGAAAACCTTCTCACTACCGCCATTGCCCGTCGTCGCCCCCCACTCACCACTCATCACATCGCTGCACACTCACCACTCACGGCCACACACTATCGCTGCGCACTGACCGTCGCTCCTCTTCACCCTCCTACACTGATCATCGCTGCACCGCCCTCACTATCGTCGATCTCTGCGCTTCTCATCGTTGTCTCTGTGCTCACGTCGTCGATTAGGTATGTATTAATATCCATTTGGTTCTGAAATTTGAGGGGTTTAGGGTTTCGATTTTTGAAAGCGATTTCCGGTCGATAACCACAAACACAGCTACTATGCTCTTATTTATTTCTTGTATTACAATTAGAATGTTGAAATTTGAGAATAAACCAAGTTGATGCATGTGCCAGATATGTCATTGTTGTGGTAATTTCAGAGATAATAGTGTGTTGAGTTCTTTTTCAGAAGGGAGCTCGAAGAGTTAGGTGTGACACTTCCAAAGGATGCATTCGAACTGATTTTTGTTTTCCTCCAAGAGTGGTAAGTGGTGTCTGCTCTTTACTACATCACTTTAGTTTTGTCTCCATATTGATTCTGTTTTTATTTTTTATTTTTTTAAGTTGATATATAATTAATTAGTTAATTAATCCTTTATGGAAGACATGCATAACTTCCACCAAAGCTTCCAGAAATTTGATTCCCTGCCCACTACTACTACCATAGTACTAACTGTCAAGCATTTTTTGTGTTTTTGTTAATTTCTTTTTCTCCAATCCGTAAGATTTGATCATTGAATAGTATACTAACTTCTACTGTATTTATGGTTCGCTCGAATTATTCAATTGGGTTTCCTTGAATTTTTGGTTTCAATATTCAATAGAAACACCGCACACTGTTCACATTTGTCTATGTGCGTAGCTATTATTGTTGAAATAATTTGCATATCCTGAATGTTCAATACATGTTTAATTAATGCTTTTCCTCTATCATGTTACATATTGTAAGTTGTAATTTCTATCTCATTAACATGTGAATCAAATTAAAAATTAATTTCATGGAAAAATTGGTTCACATGGCTGCAATTCCTGCATTGATGCAATTTCAGTGGTTATAGTAACAACAATATTTATGCTGCATTCATGACTGTGTCTACAAAATGTTGATTTTGGTACCATGTTACTAGTCGACGGAGTTCGTTAGTTGAGTGAACTTATACAATTGTGTGTATTAATAGGTGAAAGATACAAATTATTGCTGAAGACTTTGGAATTAAGTTATGCATTTTGTCATTTCTTTTTATGCTTTGGCCTTTCAGGGACAAACTCCACTTTTCTCCAAAATTTTAGCCACGAGGTTGCTGGGCATGTAATTTTGGTATTTCTTTTTCTGTGTGGTTAATTTAGAAGTATGTTGTATTTGCATTTGAATTACATATGATTGAAGAACAGGGATTTTATAAGGATGTTGAAACTTGAAACAAAGAAATGGACCACTGACTCATTAAAATTTCGAAAATGATCAGTTTGGATGCTTGGCTAAACGTATTAGTGGAGACATTTAATGATTGTCACATAGGAATTGAAACTTGATCTCTTATTTTCTGTAATTATGCTTGGCTAAGTGTTTCAGTATAATTTTACTTTGGTGCATGCTCTATGCAGTTATTTAGGGATATTGGCTTAGCATTTTATTGAGAATTATTATATGCATTTTCTGTAATTTGCATTTGAGTTCATTATGAATGGTGACCAATGAATTTTATTAACAATTATTATATGAAATTGCTTTACATTACATTTTTATGATTTTGACTGAAAATTCTTATTTGTTTTGTGTTAGATTCTTGGCAAATAGACATTCTGCACATAGGAAGCTGCAATACATATCAAAGTTAGAGAGAAATGTAACTTTATTTCAGGTTAGTTATTTATTGCAACACATAATTTAGCAATAACTTGCACCAATTTGTAATTTAGATATTACTTGCCCTGTTTCTTTTTTTTTTCACACCTTCCTCACACACGCCCTTCCCCTAACTTGACTATTATACCCTAATCTCAATTCGTAATTTAGTAATACTATAATCATCATGACTTAATATCATAGGCCCAAATGGAATGCCAAACTTTGATGCCTTCTTAATAATACTATTAATAGAAAACTTATTTTAAGAAGAGTAAGTAATTAATTGTAAATTAAAAAAATCATAATTATTTAAAAGTTTCAAAACATTAGCATCTGTGTGTTCTATTTCATTGGGTATAAAAATTAACTCTCCCTCTTGTTCATAATATGATATATTCTCTCCATGCAAAATACAAGATCCTTTTCAACACTTATATCCATTTTTGCATTCAGTATCTTTCTTCCTCTCATAAAGTCTTATATAATTATAAAATAAAAATAAAAATAAATAAAATATTGCAAAAAAGGCCCCCTTTTGCTTAGTTAGAGTTTCCCCAAGCAATCCCCCAGAAGTGGTTAATGACTAATGAGTAATCACACTATCATTACCAATTACCAAATGTCACATTGGACAGCAGCAACAGGCAATTCATTGTATATTACACAATTTAATCTCCTTAATAATTGATTGGATATAAACTGCAACTTGAATATTTCTTGTGAATCTGCTTGTTCCCCCAATCATTTATAGCATTTTATCTTATGGTTTATAGCTTATGCTTTTTTGATCTTTGAATTCTAAATTTAGATTTGTGAAACACTATTATGCATTGGTGAAACTTGCACACAGTACAGAAAGAATTAATGATATCAGTCATTGATAGTTTTGAGTTTGATTTTTTAATTTTTATAATTGTGAATGTCATTATAAATATTTTTCTAATTATTTTTTTATATAATTATGCAGGATAATATTGAGGATGATAATGAAGATTAAGCTGATTATTATTGTGGTTTATTGGCTAACACTTTGAATGTCAAGATGAACACCAAAAAAACTTTGAAGATCAAGATGAACACTAAGAACAAATTTTAAAAATTTTTAAGAAAAAGGACACCAAACTTAAAAATTTTTATACTTGGAACACTAATAATTCGAAAATGTATAAGATAAAAAGCAACAAAAGACACGAAACTAAAAAATTTTTAGAAAATCAAACACAATTTTTTGAAAATAAAAAAGAAAAAGCACAAAGAGGACACCACACTTAAAACATGAAGTTAAACTCAAACAAAAGACTCTAAACCAACAAAAATAAACTATTCCTAATCTAAGCAACAAGATAAATATTCTGTTGTTCAAACTCGAACAATTCCCGACAACAGCGCCAAAAATTTGGTGCATAGAAGTGTGATTCACACTTCTCACAACTTCGGTGCCACTAACCAGCAAGTGCACTAGGTCGTTCAAGTAATACCTTACGTGAGTAAGGGTCGATCCTACGGAAATTGTCGGCTTGAAGCAATTTATGGTTATCTTGTAAATCTTAGTCAGGAGATTAAGAAAAAGAGTTTTGTTTGTAAAAAGCAAAAGAACATGAAATGAATAATACTTGTTATGCAGTGATGGAGAACAGGTTGAGGTTTTGGAGATATTCTGTCTTCTGAATCTCTGCTTTCCTTCTGTTGTCTTCTTCACGCACGCAAGGCTCTTTCCATGGCAAGCTGTATGTTGGTGGATCACCGTTGTCAATGGCTACCATCCGTCCTCTCAGTGAAAATGGTCCAATTATGGTTTCGTAGGGCTAATCATCTGTCGGTTCTCACTCGTGTTGGAATAGGATTCATTGATTCTTTTGCACACTATCACTGCGCCCAACATTTGTGAGTTTGAAACTCGTCACAGTCACCCCTTCTCAGATCCTACTCGGAATATCACTGACAAGGTTTAGACTTTCCGGATCTTAAGAGTGCTACCAATTGATTCTAGTTTATACCACGAAGATTCTGGTTTCACGGATTTGATCACTCTGTTGTCAAGAGAGGCAATCAAACTCGTGAACTAGGAACCCAAGAGATACACACTCAATCTAAGGTAGAACGGAAGTGGTTGTCAGGCACGCATTCATAAGTTGGGAATGGTAATGAGTGTCACGGATCATCACATTCATCATGTTGAAGTGCGAATGAATATCTTAGAATAGAAACAAGTGTGATTGAATAGAAAACAGAAATAATTGCATTAATCCATCGAGACACAGCAGAGCTCCTCACCCCTAACCATGGGGTTTAGAGACTCATGCCGTAGAAGATAAAAATTCAGATGTAAAATATCGTGAGGTACAAAATGAATCTCTAAAAGTAGTTTTTATACTAAACTAGTAACAAAGGTTTATAGAAAAATGGATAAACTAAGATAGATAGTGCAGAAATTCACTTCCGGGGCCAACTTGGTGTGTGTTTGGGCTGAGCATTGAAGCTTTCACGTGCATAGTCTATTCCTGGATTTAAACGCCAGCTTTGGTGTCAGTTTGGGCGTTTAACTCCAACTTTTATTCCAGTTCTGGCGTTTAACGCCAGAAAAGGGTAGAAAATTGGCGTTAAAATGCCAGTTTGCGTTATCAATACTCGGGCAAAGTATGGACCATTATATATTGCTGGAAATCCCAAGATGTCTACTTTCCAACGCAATTGAGAGCGCGCCAATTGGGCTTATGTAACTTCAGAAAATTCATTTTGAGTGCAGGGAGGTCAGAATCCAACAGCATCTGCAGTCTTTTTTCAGCCTCTGAATCAGATTTTTGTTCAGGTCCCTCAATTTCAGCCAGGAAATACCTGAAATTACAGAAAAACACACAAACTCATAGTAAAGCCCAAAAATGTGATTTTTGCATAAAAACTAATAAAAAAACTAAAAACTAACTAAAAATCATACTAAAAACTATGTAAAAACAATGCAAAAAGCGTATAAATTATCCGCTCATCACGTAGCCTTTGGTGTAGAAAAGTGTAGCCTTTGAGAATAGGCAACGGCCGAATAAGAATCACCACAGAAAGCGTAGCCATAGCCTAAGACATCACTTTTTTTTTTTTATTTTTGGCTACACTTTTTAAGTGTACCTGAATGGGTGTTTTTCTTGTAGTGGGGTCCTTTCTGTCCTTGTCCACAACACAAAATCGATGGCGTTTTGAGGGTTCCAGAATTTAGGCCTCCTAGGAAGAACTAGAAATCTAGGCCCACTCCTGGATTTAGGCCTCCTAGGAAGAATTAGAAGTGTAGTCCTAGGTTTATATCCCAACAAGTAGATGATTACTTTTTGATAAACTAGCTTACATACAGCCACAATAAACAGTTTTTTGCTTTCTGTTTTGATAGCCTATGTGAATTAAGGACCTATAATACTTTATTTATCTGTGTTGCTGATGTTGGTATAGGGCTATATGTTGTCCACTTTTGGAGTTATTTTGTACACAACATGTTGGCATTTGGTGGCTGTATGAAGTTGTTAATGTTACATATTACTGTTACTTATTACTGAATTACTTTTCATGGAATGAAAGAATTCGAGTATAACACATTCTATTTTTTGACACAATGAATCTTTTCTAAACAACCAACACAATTGTTTCATTTAATAATCTCGGATTCACACTGTTAAGTGATACAATACAACTATTTCAGCAACAGGTACTTCCAACACAAAACCAACATCATACACTAACTATCTGCTATACAGTCTAACGACTAACAGAGATAATTTGCAAATACAACTCCAATGACAAACACAACAGATATCAATGGATAACTAAACCTCCTATTACACTTAACATGCCTAGAATTTTTCATCTGCAATTCTAACCTAAAACTCTGTCCTCTAGCTTTGTCACTTTTTCCTCCATCAAAAAGCTGCATCCAACAAATTATTTTGCTTTGGATTCCAAGCATAAGGATTGTCAACATTTATTTGCTCCTCTTGAAACAATGAAACATATTCATCTAGCCACTGAAAATATTTGCAATGACATTCTGCAATTTGCACAGTAAAAAAAAAGGAAAACTCAAATTGCAACAAAGAGATGCTTGCTATAGATCTTGGCAGGAATATCAACATAACTACCTATTTCATACCTTAAAATTTGGACATCCAAAGAATAGCCTCTTAGGGTTCGACTGTGTTGACGACATGAATAGAATTGCATGAATCCCATAATTGCATTTCGGGACAACGAATCTTTTCTAATCTTTTCTTCTTTCTCGCTCCAGCACTACCAACGGAGCTCACAAAAATACTCCTACCCTCATCGTTCGACGCATCTCTTCCAATCCCACGATCTTTGCTATTGCTCATGGTGGTATCGGTTCCATACACGAAACAGGGAAGATAGACGACCAGACTCGTCTAATAAAGACGCCTGGAACCCTCAAAACACCATTGTTTTTGTGTTGTGGACGAAGACAAAAAGGACCCTGTCCATTTCACCTAGCCACATGGGATTTCATCTTCCACGTAACTACCCAAGCCATCCGTGTCATACCCTTGCCTTCACACGTCAGTAATTTTCGTCGAGTTTTTGCTGTGAAAGTGATAGAAGGACCGGGTTGGCAAACGGAATACAGGGTCATGGATTGAAATAAAACCTGTTTTTGGTTAAGGGTCGCCTTGTCATTTGAGGAAATAGACAGGAATCGAGTTGGTACTTCACTCGTTGAAAAAAGGGTTAAAGTTTAAAAAAAAACATCTTAAAGAGTTAAACTTATCTCTTTAAATGAAAACTAGAATAATAAATGATTATTTGATTAGATTTGCAGTGTTGAGATAATCATCTAGCAAGTTAAAAATAAATTAAATTAAATGTCTTTTCATTATATGACATGTAGTAGTAAACATTCAAATTTTTTAGACATTCTCAAGAGAAACATCGTCCGGAGTAACGTTAAAACTGCTATCTTAACTTGTGAAAATTCTTTTATTATTTTGTCTAAAATATTATTTTTTATTATTATTCCATATTTTATTCTTATATTGCTTATTTGTACATTAATAAAAGTATTTTTTTCTTAAATTTATTTATCTTTAATCTCTTCTCTTGATTTATTTTAGATAATTTCTTTTCATAAGGCACTACTAGAAAACTAGTTATTACAGACGAATATGTTCAACGAATTTTATCCCACGGAAATACAGACGGAATTTCAAAGGGATTTTTTTATCGAAAAACAAAAAAAATAAATTAGCATAAATTACAGACGGAAAAGAGAATTCGTCGATAATTCTGTCGAAAAAATTAATTTTTTTTCGTGGGAAATAATTACATACAGAAAATCCGTCTGTAATTAAATGGATAAAGACGATGCATTTTATTAAACTATTACAGACAAAAAATCTGTCTGTAATTTAAAATTTTTCCTCGGAAATAGAGTTTACCCTAATTTTATCCCCAACTATCGAGCTCCATTCACACTCCACACAAATTCAATGAGCGTGTTCCTCTATCCGTCACCGAGTTGCTTCTTCTCTCTATCGCACCAGCTTCTTCCACCGCTGTCGCCACGTTTCACGTTGCAGGATCTCTCTCTGTCATCCTTGCGTCGCATGGGCTCCCTCCACCGCTGCTCTCGTCATGTCTGCATCGATTCATGGAACTCAGCTCAACTCGGTGGAAACTCGGTGGTTATTGTTGAATAGCGAAGCTTGAAGCGAAGCACGGAATGATAGTGGACTCCGTTGGTAACTTCTTCTCTGGCAAAGATCAGCTTCCCTGGTGTGACCCTGACATCGTCGCTGTAAACCTTTTCTTTTTCTCGATTCCATTTTCTTCATTCAGAATTGATATCAACTTGTGATTTCTTGTTATCTATTGGTCGTGATTTCAGTCTTGATGTTTAGGTCAAAATAAAGTAAGCGCTTGCAATAGGTTTAGGGTTTAGATTTAAATCAATTACATATCTTTTGTTATTTTAGTTAAGGAGGAGGAATTGCAGCTTCTATTAGGGGTGTTTGCAGTGCGATTTGGTTCAGTTTTTGAAGGAAAAGCCATCCGATCCGATCGTTTAATTAAGCTGCGGTTCGGTTTGGTTCGGTTTTTTTTTTCAAGGTCATCCGAACCAAACCAAACCAATTAAAATCGGTTTAGTTTGGTTCGGTTTGTTCGGTTTTTTCAATCAAATAAAAAAAAATTCTACCATACTATTATGCAATGTCATAAGATTGAAATCAACAAGCTAAAATACACAATAGCTAACAAAGTCTTGATCTAATGAAATATAACGACAATAGAATTCAAATACGACAATTAAAGAAGTTTAATAGCTCAACAGTCAACACAACTGAAAATAAAAATAAATTGTCATTAAACTGATAGCAATTAGCAAAGTTATGGTGTCTTCTCCAACAAAATAGCTAAAACTTCATAATGCAAACCAACCTGAAATAAAAAAAATTACATAATAAGAACAACAACAACAACAACAACAATAATAATAATAATATAAGGAGAACAATTCATACTATAAAACTTAACAAGATGTACTTTAATCAGACTCAACACCAGAATCTTCTTCATTGGGATCACGAGTGGGTGCAACTTCTACAAAATATATAAAACAAGAAACAATCATAACAAATAATATATATTAATAAAAACTAGATTAAAATAAAGAAAATTATAAGTAGAAACTTAACCATACCTAATTCTAACTTCTCCAATTTCTCGATGAGTTCCTCAAGGACAAGTTTTGGAGAGTTTCGAAGCCAATTTTGGGTACAAATTAACGCTTCAGCTGTCATCGGAGTTAGAAAACTCATATAATTATTCAACACCCTTCCTCCAGTACTAAATGTCGATTCTAAAGCAACTGTGGAAACTGGCATGGCTAAGACGTCTCTTGCAATCCCCCAAGAATTGGAAATTTAGTGGAATTCACTTTCCACCAATTTAGAATGTCAAATTGCACGCCACTCTTCTCTAATGCCTCCATAAGATATAACTCCACCTCATTCTTGTTAACACCCTCATTGAATTGCATTTCCTTCTCAAATTCCATAGCAAAAGAAGTTTCATGTGCCTCAAGCTCTTGTGTGCTAATTTCAGGAGGATCTTGCCGAGTAGACCTTTGATAGTTACCACCAAACAGCCTGTAGCTATCAAACACCTTGAAAAGCGTCTCCTTTACCTTTGATGTTAAAAATTCAGCATCTTCTTTTTCATACAACTTTTCAAAACTCCACTTAATCAATTGAAGCTTATACCTAGGATCAAGAACAACTGCAATGAAAATCATCATGTTTGTATTCTTTATATTTCCCCAATACTTATCATACTTGGACTTCATTTTCTGAGCCATGCTTGAAAGTACCGTATCTAAGCTTCCCATCCAATGCTTAAGTGTAGACAATATTTTACAAAAGTCATTAAAGTGTTGAGAAGATGTCACAAACGTTGAACCAGAAACTTTGTTAGTAACCTCATAAAATATTTTTAAAAATTTGACAAAATGCCTTGCATTCTCCCAATCCTCAGACCTAGGAATCCCACCAGCCATCATAGCAAACTCAAAATCTCTCTCCCCCAAACGTTTAAATGCCTTTTGAAACTTCAAAGCACTTTCAAGCATTAAAAAGGTAGAGTTCCACCTGGTAGGAACATCTAAATGGACAGTGCCTTTTTCCAGAATTCTAGCTTCCTTAATCATAGTTTTAAACCTCTCAGTACGACCAGGTGATGCATGCATATGCCGAACCGCATTTCTAATCTTTAAAATTGACTCATGCATTTCTCTCAACCCATCATTCACAACAAGATTTAAAATATGAGCACAACATCTAACATGTAAAAACTCTCCCCTTAATGGATGTGAGTTCCAATCCTCCATTCTATTTTTCAAGTAAGAAAGTGCAACATCATTTGAACTAGCATTATCAACAGTGATAGCAAAAACCCGGGATATCCCCCAGCTCAACAAACATCTCTCAATCTTCCTACCAATTGTTTCTCCCTTATGATTTTTGATAGCACAAAAATTCAAGATTCTTTTTTGCAACTTCCAATTAGTATCAATGTAATGAGCAGTAAGGCAAAGATAGTTTAAGTTTTGCACAGATGACCAACAATCAGTTGTCAAATAAACATTTTGATTTGGTTGAGAGAAAACAGACTTCAACTTAATTTTTTCATTCAAATAAAGCTTCCAACAATCCCTAGCAACTGTGAGCCTTCCAGGAATTGGAAACTTGGGTTGCAAACAACTCGTATAATAACGAAAACCCTCCCCCTCAACATGCGAAAAGGCAATTCATCCACAATAATCATTCTAGCAAATGCTTGTCTACAACGATCAACATCAAATGACACGGCAGAAAGTGAACTACCTATCCCTCTCCTATCATCTTTTACCACATCTTGAAAACAAAGAATCTTTTGGGTAGGATCTAATGCCTCCTTCGGAAATTTTTTGCATTACGACAACAAGTGATTTTTCATGTTACTAGTGCCATTTTTATGTGTATCACATGCATAACTAGCCCTACACCAATTACATTTAGCTCTAGGATACTGTGGATTACTAGTTTCATCTTTAGTAAAGTGATCCCATGTCCAAGACCTAGGTCTAGAGGGTTTTCTCTTACCTTCGTCGGTCTCAGTTTCAGCAGAGTCATCAACAGGAGCTTCTTCAACAGCCCGCCTTTTCCCTCGGCCTCTACTAGCAAGCTTTCTTGTGTTTCGTTGAGGAGCTGGCACAGGAGGCAAAGCAGTTGGAGATCTGATGCTTGTTGATTCATTCGGAATAGGAACTGGAGGCAATCCAGTGTCGCTCATATTCTCACTTGAATTGACGTCAAACTACATAAACAAGCAATAACCATTAACCAGCCCTAAACCAGCAATAAACCAAACAGAATTGGCACTTGATAATGTGAACAAGCAATGAACAAATTAAACCAGCAAGGCAGCAATAAACACTAAACAGAATTTGCAAATTGAACTTGGCAATGAACAAATTGAACTTGCCAAATTAAACACTCAACAGAATAAAACTTGATAATCTCAAATTAAACCAGCAATGAACCAAACAAGAAATGAACAAGCAATAAACCATTATACCAACAAATTGAACTTAGCAATAGACAGCAATAAACCAAACAATAAACAAGCAAATGAACCAGCCCTAAACCAGCTATAAACCAAACAGAATTGGCACTTGATAATGTGAACAAGCAATGAACAAATTAAACCAGCAAGGCAGCAATAAACACTAAACAGAATTTGCAAATTGAACTTGGCAATGAACAAATTGAACTTGCCAAATTAAACACTCAACAGAATAAAACTTGATAATCTCAAATTAAACCAGCAATGAACCAAACAAGAAATGAACAAGCAATAAACCATTATACCAACAAATTGAACTTGGCAATAAACAGCAATAAACCAAATAATAAACAAGCAATGAACCAGCCCTAAACCAGCTATAAACCAAACAGAATTGGCACTTGATAATGTGAACAAGCAATGAACAAATTAAACCAGCAAGGCAGCAATAAACACTAAACAGAATTTGCAAATTGAACTTGGCAATGAACAAATTGAACTTGGCAAATTAAACACTAAACAGAATAAAACTTGATAATATCAAATTAAACCAGCAATGAACCAAACAAGCAATGAACAAGTAATAAACCTTTATACCAACAAATTGAACTTGGCAATAAACAACAATAAACCAAATAATAAACAAGCAAGGAACCAGAAACTAAAAGCCTCTATTTTAGAAGCCAAATTCAAAACTTTGATCCTATAAATAAATTGAAAAAAAAAAACAACTCCAATCATTCACCTATATCTGAAGCAAAAGGCAAACTATTTACTATTTTCCCATTGTTTTGCCCGTTTCTGTATTCATGTGAGGAAGAAAGTGGTTAAAACTAAAATTTTACAAAAAATAAAAAAACAATATGAAACATACATGAAATGGTAAACATTACTTATAAACTATTTTTCAGGTTAAATTATGTTAATGATTAATTGATTATATTAAAATTGAACTAGATCCCTAACATCATTTTTCAGGTTAAATCTATTCAATTCTATCAATCTTTATATTAAAATTGAACTCCTAGATCCTAACGTACAAAAAAAGATGATTAAACTAACCTGAACAAACTGAACAAACTGAACATTGAACAAACTGAACATTGAACAAAGTCACAAACTGAACAAACTGAACATTGAACAATAACCATTAACCAGCAAACACCAAGCAGCAATACCAACAACAAGGCAAGAATGCATCAGTAAAGTTTATCTGAATAGATGGCTTGGGCTCCATATGCACTTGAATCGGTGGCTGGGTGGGAGGCCTTCTAGGTGGAGGCGGCGAGGTAGGAGGTGGTGAGGTGACCCTACAGAACCCAGAAACGCTGCTGGGTGGAGGCTTTCTGGGTGGAGGCGGTGACGTCGGAGGTGGTGAGGTCGGAGGTCCTGTGGGTGGGTGGGTGACTGGGTCTTCGTCTTCGTGTTCGCAGTGGGTGGGTGACTGCTGCCTTCAACTTCGAGTATCAAGGACAAGGAGTGAAGAAGGTGGGTGACTGCTGGCCATTTGGGTGCGTGGGTGCGTGGGTGGTGGCTCCGATCTGGGGTTTGGGCAGCGGGGTTAGGTTTCCATGGGGGGAGTCGGGGAGGGGAGGGACTCGTGCAGCTGTAAGTGTAACGCGTTTGGGGGGGGGGGGGTGGGGGTATGGGGGGTGGGGTTGGGGTAGTTTTAATTTTAGGGTTTTCTGAAGAACCTTTTCGATTTTCGGTTAATTCGGTTTTCGATTTTTTCGGTTCGGTCTATCGGTTTAGTTCGGTCCGGATCGGTTTTGAACACCCCTAGCTTCTATGAAACAATTTCCTGTTGTGATGGATCATTGTGTAATCAGTTAAGTTTTTACATTAGGTTAAGTGGAAAAAACACATAAACTTGCTTTGTGTTATATAACTGTTTGGTTCAAGTATTTACATTAGGTTCTTTGTTAATTTAATGTAAGACAATTTTTCTGGTTCTGGTGCAGATTCATGGAGGATCACAACACAGCTACCTTTCCTTCCAAAAAGTAAGCTCATGCAGAGTTATACTTTAACTCATTTAAATTTGAACAAGCCTCTGCATACTTTTGTAGATAAGAAGTAATCTTTGCTCATGAGTCTGCTAATTGTCAATTTGGGGATGTTTTTGTCCTTCATTTACATTGTCATCTTCTTAAACTCCTCGTTGTGCAATGTTGACTTGGATTTAAAACCTTGAATGAATTTTTCTGTATACTTGTTAGGATTGACAACTGGTTCAATATGTATTGGCAAGTACTACAACCTTGATGCTTATTACAGGCGTCAAATGGAAAAAGGATATGAAAAAATGTATTAAGAAGGTTCGAACAATGACAAGAACACCCTCCCGTTCTGCCGAATGGCCGTTCCATTCTATGACACAACTACATTCCCTTCCAATTCTCATTTCACTTTCCCTTCTTTCATCTCTCTCTTTCTATTTCCATTTTATTATTATTTTGTTTCTTAGAATGCCTCGCCATTTGAGTTTCACATTCATTTAAAGGTTCATTCTTTATTTTTTAAATCTCTTCTTGGAAATACTTGTTGAAGGAGGGGAAATTTTGTTTTGGAAAATGAAAGAGGATGTTGAATTGGTATTTGGGATTTGTGTGGTGATTCTGAAGAGAGAGGCGATTCTTAAAGGAGATGAAGACTTTGATTGCGACAATGTATTTGCCAAGGAGCTTAAGAATGCAGGCTTGGTTGTTGAGAGTTCTTCAATGTTACAACAATTTATTCTCAAATTTCTTAATTCTTCATATATATACTGTGGCAAAATATCATTATTTTATTTTTTTTGTCCTCTGTTATTTTCTTTTAACGATGAAGAACATCATAGGTATGTGTCGTCCTATATGTGGATTTTGTTATTGGCATTGTAAATTGATTCCATTTGTCTAAGCTTTTTGATAAACCACTATTTTATGGTATATATTATGTTTAATTATGTGGTTTTATCATGATCCTTACCCACTTATTCATTAATTTAGCATGCATTTATATTTCCTTCCTGAAGTTATTACATGGTTGAAAACTGCTTCCTAGAGACTTTTTAATTATGCATTTTAGTTCTCCTTTATCCCATTCGATGCCGTGATCTGTGTGTTAAGTGTTTCAGGCTTTATAGGGCATGGATGAGTTGGAGATTAGGAAGGAAGCTAGCAAAAATGGAAGGAACACAAGAAATTGAGGAGGTAATCAGCGAGAAGTGACGCGGCCGTATGGCTCACGCGTTCACGCGAAAGAGGAAAAATCGCAGTGACGCAGCCGCATGGCTCACGCGACCGCGCGGATTGGAAAAGCACAAGCGACGCGTCCGCATGGACGACGCGATCGCGTGACGTGCGCGATCTGCAGAATCTGCAAATTCCGCTAGGGGTGATTTTTGGGCCCTATTTTGACCCAGTTCTCGGCCCAGAACAGCAGACTAGAGCCAGAGAACATGCAGAAACCAAAGACAACATTCATTCTACACAGTTTTAGTTTTAGATATAGTTTTTTACTCCTCCTCTAGGTTTTTCTCTCTACACATTGATAATCTTAGGATTTTATTTTTCTCTCACTTTTTGCATTGGGATACTGAGAAGAGTTATTACCTCATCAGGACTTCGTCATTCTAGTTCATTTTCTTTACTTGGCTTTACTCTTCCATGTCCTTTGCTTTGTTAATTTTACCATTGGAATATTATTAGGATTTGCTTAATACAAGGATTACTTTTATTTTTATTTGATTATTTTGATTTTTATTTACAATGTCTTTCTTTAATTCCTTTTCATATGTCATGAATTTTACATTCACAATGAGCGAGTAGTTCCCTAACTTGATGGGGAGTTGATTGAAAGGAACCAATTGAGTTGGAAGACTTGAAAGAAAAATTGTAATTGGGTTATTGTTGGCTTGCCCTCTAGTCACTGACACCAATCCCTTTTAATTAAGTGGATTGCAACTTGTGAATGGGCATAGCATTCCAACTTGTTTATCTTTCCCTTACCTAGTAAGAGATAACTAAATGGGATAACCTTCAATTATCAATTAATCTAGAGAGTAATCCAACAATAGCGGAACTTCCAACTAATCAACTCCCAATCAAGGCTTTTATTTACATTATTTAAATTCTCCAATTTTATTTCTTGTTGACTCAACTCAAACCTTTTTGAAAACATCTGATTAATAAAATAACACACTTTTCTGCAACTCGTTAGGAGACGACCTGGGATTCATACTCTCAGTATTTTAAAATTTAAATTTCTGTGACACCTTTCTAAATTGATAAGTGGATTTCTGGTGAGTTAAGAACTATACTTGCAACGTACACATTTTAATAATTTTTAATTCACCAATTTCCACCCCATCAATTTTTGGCGCCGTTGCCGGGGAGTTGCAACAGTGTGTTAATTCATTGATTGGTATTTATTTTTATTGCAATTTTTTTTCTTTTCATTCTATCACTATGAACTGTAAGTTTCTTTCGTTAAATGACGCGTTCGCTTCCTGATCCAAGCTTGCCAGCATTTGACCCTGAAATTGAAAGAACTCTTTCACATATAAGGCGAGCTAGGCGTAGGCGACTCCTCTTTGAGGACGAACCTGAACCGTCATTTAAGGAAGAAACAAACCCCCTTTCTACTGATCCAGTTCATTTACGTGCAGGTGACATGGCAGCGCCCAGAAGAGTCACCATTCAAGAGGAATGAGCCCCTGATTTTACGCTCCAACCATTCCAGGCACACCACCTAGCAGTAGCTGTAGATTTTGAAATAAAGTCTTCACTACTCAACTTGATGCCCAAATTTCATGGCTTACCTGCTCAAGAGCCTATCAAGCATCTTAGAGATTTCCAGACCGCTTGCTCTACTGTTAAGCGTGATGGCGCTGATGAAGTTTTTATTCTATTAAAAGCCTTCCCGTTTTCTCTGGAGGGAAAGGCAAGAGAGTGGTACTGCACTCAAACCAGAGAAACTGTTTCCAACTGGGATACACTTAGGAGAGAATTTCTGGATAAATTCTTTCCAGCTGAAGTTACTGATAAGCTAAGGACGGACATGTCTATGATCGTTCAGGATGAATCTGAGACCCTCTATGAATACTTGGAACGCTTCAATACACTTCGAGATGCATGTCCCCATCATATGATTGACAAGATAGTTTTGCTGGGTTATTTTATACAGGGTCTGAGATCTCAAGATAGGACCACACTGGAAGGTGCTTGCAATGGTTCTATGAAAAAGTACAAGACTACGGACGAAGCATGGCAATTGATCAGAGACTTAGCTGACTCTACTAGGAATCATAGGCAGAGACAAAGTCGGTCAAGAGCTGTTGTTAAGGTATCCACTAATACAGAGACTACTGCTATAGCCCAGAGTCTATATGAAATGACTAACTTGCTGAAGCAGATGCAACTGAATTAACAACAACCTCAGCAAGTTTAGCCTTTTCCACCACAGCACAGCCAGTAGTTAGTTCCACAAAGAGTGTGCGGCATCTGTGCAGATTACAGTCACTATACCGATGAGTGTCCGCAGCTCCAACCAGAAGACAATACTGTAGCAGCCACTCACAATTTTCATGACCGCCCCAATCAAGGGTACAATCAAGGTTGCAACTATAATCAAGGATGGCAGGATAACTCTAACCAAGGCTGGAGAGACAATTCTAACCTGGGTTGGAGGGACAATTCTAACAGAGGAGGCAGAGATAACAATGGAAATCAGAGGTGGAATAACAATAATAATTTCAGGCAGCAGAATCATACTCAGTCCTACAGAGCACCTCATTTGAGACAATCTCAAGCATCTCAGCAGACCTCTCAGATCACATACCCCTCTTCATCTCCTAATGATGAATTACTACAAGCTATTGATCAGAGGCAACAAGCCATGGAAAACAACCTTACTTCTACTCTGAATGGTTTGAATTCTACTTTTGCAAGCCCTTGTCTCACAGATTGGATCAATGAACAACTCCAACAACCAGTCCTCAAGCTCTGGTGGACTCCCCTCTCAACCATTACCCAACCCAAAGGGTGGTATTAATGCCATCACCCTAAGGTCTGGAACCACACTGTAGGAGAGAAATCAGGAGGAGCCAAGCTCACCAGAACACGCCTCAACTGAAGAGGTAGTAGAATTAGAAGATGTTGAAGAGGAAGAGGACATACAGGACATAGCAGAGAAAGAAGAAGCTCAACCACAGGAGGAAGCACCAAAAGGCACAGACACTGCAGGAAACACCACCCCCATTCTATTTCCAAAACTTGGATAGTTCAGAGAGACCATCATAGAAAATACCTATGATGCTCCATTCAGAAAGCATGTCTGAGGGACATCTTCTGATCAATTGTTTGTATCTTTCCCAAGCTTCATAGAGGGATTCTCCATCCTTCTGTCTGAAGGTTTGGACTTCCACTCTAAGCTTACTCTATCTTTGTGGTGGAAAGAACTTTGCCAAGAAGGCATTGACTAGCTTTTCCCAAGAGTCCAGGCTTTCTTTAGGTTGAGAGTCCAACCATATTCTAGCTCTGTCTCTCACAGCAAAAGGGAATAGCATCAGTCTATAGACCTCAGGGTTAACCCCATTAGTCTTGACTGTGTCACAGATTTGCAAGAACTCAGCTAAAAACTGATGAGGATCTTCCATTGGAAGTCCATGAAACTTGCAATTCTGTTGCATTAGAGAAACTAATTGAGGCTTAAGCTCAAAGTTGTTTGCTCCAATGGCAGGGATAGAGATGCTTCTCCCATAAAAATCAGGAGTAGGTGCAGTGAAGTCACCCAGCACCTTCCTTGCATTGTTGGCATTGTTGTTGTTTTCGGCTGCCATTTGTTCTTCTTCCTTGAAGAATTCGGTCAGGTGCTCTAAAGAGAGTTGTGTTTTGGCTTCTCTTAGCTTTCTCTTCAAGGTCCTTTCAGGTTCAGGGTCAGCTTCAACAAGAATGCCTTTGTCTCTGCTCCTGCTCATATGAAAGAGAAGAGAAACAGAAAGTGTGGAATCCTCTATGTCACAGTATAGAGATTCCTTGAAATGTCAGAGGAAAAGAGAAATAGAAAGAAGAAGGAGAAGGAGTATTCGAACTTTAATTAGATAAGGTTCGAATTGTGCATTTAGAAGGAGTGGTACTCCATAAATAGAAGGATGTGGGAAGGAGGGAAGAAGATTTTCGAAAATTAATTAAAATATTTTGAAAACATTTTTGAAAAACATCAACTAATTTTCGAAAATCAAAGTGGAAAAGAAATCAAGTGATTTTTGAAAAAGCTTTTTTAAATTAGAAATTAAAAAGATTTGATTGAAAACTATTTTGAAAAAGATGTGGTTAAAAAGATTTAATTGAAAAGTTATGGTTTTAAAAAGATGTGATTGAGAAGATATGATTTGAAAACAATTTTAAGAGATATGATTTGAAAACAATTTGAAAAGATATGATTTTAAAAATTAATGACTTGCCTAACAAGAAAAGATATGATTCAAACATAAAACCTTTCTCAACAGAAAAGGCAACAATTTTGAGATGTTCAATCAAATCATTAATTGTTAGTAAGTATCTTTTAAAAAAGAAAGAAATTGATTTTGAAATCATTTGATTGAAAAAATTTGATTTGAAAAAGATTTGATTTTGAAAAACTAAAAAAAATTGATTTGAAAACAAAATCTTCCCCCTAGCACCATCCTGGCGTTAAACGCCCAGAATGGTATACATTCTGGCGTTTAACGCCCAAAATGCTACCTCTTTGGGCGTTAAACGCCCAACCAGGTGCCCTGGCTGGCGTTTAAACGCCAGTCTGCCTTCTTCACTGGGCATTTTTGAATGCTAAGCTTTTTCTGTGTAATTCCTCTGCAGTATGTTCTGAATCTTCAATTCTTTGTATCATTGACTTGAAAAGACACAAATTAAAAATATTTTTGGGTTTTTAATAATCAAAATGCAAAAGGAATCAATTAACAATGCATGCAAGACACCAAACTTAGCAGTTTGTATACTACTGACACTATATGAGACACACAAAATACTTCAAGTCAATAGAATTCAAAGATCAAAACAAAGAAATATATGCATGGATTCGAAAATTATAACAAAAACTTGCATTTGACTCCAAACTTAGGATGAGACACTAAACTTAAGCAAGAAACATCAAATATTTTTGGTCTTTTTATGATTTTGTAAATTTTTTTGTGTTTTTCGAAAATTAAGTAGGAAAAGGTATCAAAATTCTTAATGAGAATTCCAGGAATCAGTGCAATGCTAGTCTAAGACTCCGGTCCAGGAATTAGACATGGCTTCACAGCCAGCCAAGCTTTCAAAGAAAGCTTCGGTCCAAAACACTAGACATGACCAAAGGTCAGCCAAATCTTAGCAGATCACTGCTCCAAAAGCAAGATCAACAAGCTCTTGTGATGATAAGTTGAAACCTCGGTCCAATGAAATTAGACATGGCTTCTCAGCCAGCCAGATTTCAACAAATCATCATGAAACTCTAGAATTCATCTTCAAGAATTTCGAAAAAATAATACCTAATCTAAGCAACAAGATGAACCGTCAGTTGTCCAGCCTAAACAATCCCGGGCAATAACACCAAAAACTTGATGTTGTTGCCGGATCTTGGCACTGATGTTACCAAAAGCTTGCTCAAAACTTGAACAATCCCCGGCAACGGCGCCAAAAATTTGGTGCGCGAAATTGTGAACAATACTTTTTCACAACTCAAATAATCCCCGGTAATGGCTCCAAGAACTTGGTGGCTCAATACCATGGCATTACACAACTTCGCACAACTAACCAGCAAGTGCACTGGGTCGTCCAAGTAATAAACCTTACGTGAGTAAGGGTCGATCCCACGGAGATTGTTAGTATTGAAGCAAGCTATGGTCATCTTGTAAATCTTAGTCAGGCAAACTCAGATGTATATGGTGATGAACGAAAATAACATAGAAGATAAAGATAGTGATACTTATGTATATCATTGGTGTAAGAGCTTCAGACAAGTGTATGAAGATGCCTTCCCTTCCGTCTCTGCTTTCCTACTGCCTTCATCCAATCCTTCTTACTCCTTTCCATGGCAAGCTCGTGTAAGGTTTCACTGTTGTCAGCAGCTACCTCCCATCCGCGCAGTGAAAGCTAATGCACACACTCTGTCACAGTGCTGCCAATCACCGGTTTGGTTCCCTCCCCTACCGGAATAGAATAACTCTTTTGCGTCTGTCACTAACGCCCAGTAGGTTACAGGTTTGAAGCACGTCACAGTCATTCAATCATTGAATCCTACTCAGAATACCACAGACAAGGTTAGACCTTCCGGATTCTCTTGAATGCCGCCATCAGGTCCTGCCTATACCACGAAGATTCCGAAGAATCCAAGAGATATTCACTAAGCCTCAGATGCTTGTAGAACAAGAATGGTTGTCAGTCACCTTATTCATGGGTGAGAATGGTGATGGGCGTCAATCATCACCTTCATCATGTTGAAGAACAAGTGATATCTTGGATAAAGAACAAGCGGAATTGAATGGAAGAACAATAGTAATTGCATTAATACTCGAGGTACAGCAGAGCTCCACACCTTAATCTATGGTGTGTAGAAACTCCACCGTTGAAAAATACATAAGCATAAGGTCTAGGCATGGCCGAATGGCCAGCCTCCCAATGATCTAAGATAGCATAAAACTCAAAGATAGCTACCAAGATGTGTGTCTAATACAATAGTAAAAGGTCCTACTTATAGAAAACTAGTACATAGATGAGTAAATGACATAAAAATCCACTTCCGGGCCCACTTGGTGTGTGCTTGGGCTGAGCAATGAAGAAATTTCGTGTAGAGACTCTCCTTGGAGTTAAACGCCAGCTTTGGTGCCAGTTTGGGCGTTTAACTCCCAATTAGGTGCCAGTTCCAGCGTTTAACGCTGGGATTTCTTGAGGTGACTTTGAATGCCGGTTTGGGCCATCAAATCTTGGGCAAAGTATGGACTATTATATATTGCTGAAAAGCCCAGGATGTCTACTTTCCAACGCCGTTGAGAGCGCGCCAATTGGGCTTCTGTAGCTCCAGAAAATCCGCTTCGAGTGCAGGGAGGTCAGAATCTAACAGCATCTGCAGTCCTTTTGAGTCTCTGAATCAGATTTTTGCTCAGGTCCCTCAATTTCAGCCAGAAAATACCTGAAATCACAGAAAAACACACAAACTCATAGTAAAGTCCAGAAAAGTGAATTTTAACTAAAAACTAATAAAAATATACTAAAAACTAACTAGATCATATCAAAAACATACTAAAAACAATGCCAAAAAGTATACAAATCATCCGCTCATCACAACACCAAACTTAAATTGTTGCTTGTCCCCAAGCAACTGAAAATCAAATAAGATAAAAGGAAGAGAATATGCAATGAATTCCAAAAACATCTGTGAAGATCAGTATTAATTAGATGAGCGGGGCTTTTAACTTTTTGCCTCTGAGCAGTTTTGGCATCTCAATCTATCCTTTGAAATTCAGAATGGTTGGCTTCTTTAGGAACTTAGAATCCAGATAGTGTTAATGATTCTCCTAGTAAAGTATGATGATTCTTGAACATAGCTATTTATTGAGTCTTGGCTGTGGCCCAAAGCACTCTGTCTTTCCAGTATTACCACCGGATACATACATGCCACAGACACATAATTGGGTGAACCTTTTCAGATTGTGACTTAGCTTTGCTAAAGTCCCCAATTAGAGGTGTCCAGGGTTCTTAAGCACACTCTTATTTGCCTTGGATCACAACTCTTATTTTTTTTTCGTTTTCTTTTTTTTTTTTCGGTTTTTTTTTTTTTTTTTTTTTGAATAGCAATGCTTTTTCTTGCTTCAAGAATCATTTTATTGATTTTTCAGATCCTCAATAACATGTCTCCTTTTTCATCATTCTTTCAAGAGCCAACATTCATGAGCCACAAATTCAAGATACATATGCACTGTTTAAGCATACATTCAGAGAACAAAAATATTGCCACCACATCAAAATAATTAAACTATTATAAAATTCAAAATTCATGCAATTCTTCCTTTTTCAATTAAGCACATTTTTATTCAAGAAAGGTGATGGATTCATAGGACATTCATAACTTTAAGGCATAGACACTAAGACACTAATGATCACAAGACACAAGCATGGATAACATAAAGCATAAAAATCGAAAAACATGAGAATAGAGAACAAGGAAATCAAGGAATGGGTCCACCTCAGTGATGGCGGCTCTTCCTTGCTTTTGAAGGTCCTATGGAGTGCTTGAGCTCCTCAATGTCTCTTCTTTGCCTTTGTTGCTCCTCTCTCATGATTCTTTGTTCTTCTCTAATTTCATGGAGGAGAATGGAGTGTTCTTGGTGCTCCACCCTTAGTTGTCCCATATTGGAACTCAACTCTCCTAGGGAGGTGTTTAGTTGCCCCCAATAGTCTTGTGGAGGAAAATTCATCCCTTGAGGAATCTCAGGGATCTCATGATGAGTGGGATCTCTTGTGTACTCCATCCTTTTCTTAGTGATGGGCTTGTCCTCATCAATGGTGATGTCTCCCTCTATGTCAACTCCCACTGAATAACAGAGGTGACAAATGAGGTGAGGAAAGGCTAACCTTGCCAAGGTGGAGGTCTTGTCCGCCACCCTATAGAGTTCTTGGGCTATAACCTCATGAACCTCTATTTCTTCTCCAATCATGATGCTATGAATCATGATGGCCCGGTCTATGGTAACTTCGGACCGGTTGCTAGTGGGAATGATTGAGCGTTGTATGAACTCTAACCATCCTCTAGCCATGGGTTTGAGGTCATGCCTTCTCAATTGGACCGGCTTTCCTCTTGAATCTTGCTTCCATTGTGCGCCCTCTTCACATATGACTGTGAGGACTTGGTCCAACCTTTGATCAAAGTTGACCCTTCTAGTGTAAGGATGCTCATCTCCTTGCATCATAGGCAAGTTGAACGCCACCCTCACACTTTCCGGACTAAAATCCAAGTATTTCCCCCGAACCATAGTAAGATAATTCTTTGGATCCGGGTTCACACTTTGGTCATGGTTCTTGGTGATCCATGCATTGGCATAGAACTCTTGAACCATCAAGATTCCGACTTGTTGAATGGGGTTGGTAAGTACTTCCCAACCTCTTCTTCGGATCTCATGGCGGATCTCCGGATATTCACCCTTTTTGAGTGAAAAGGGGACTTCGGGGATCACCTTCTTCAAGGCCACAACTTCATAGAAGTGGTCTTGATGCACCCTTGAGAGGAATCTATCCATCTCCCATGACTCGGAGGTGGAAGCCTTTGCCTTCCCTTTCCTCTTTCTAGAGGTTTCTCCGGCCTTGGATGCCATAAATGGTTATGAAAAAGCAACGCTTTCACCACACCAAACTTAAAATGTTTGCTCGTCCTCGAGCAAAAGAAGAAAGAAGAGAGTAGAAGAAGAAGAAATGAGGAAGAGGGAGATGGTGGTGTATTCGGCCTAGAAGGGTAAGAAAGGGTGTTTAGGTTGTGTGAAAATGAAGGGTTGGAGAAGGGTATTTATAGGAGAGAGGGGGGTGAGGGTTCGGCCATTTGAGGGTGGGCTTGGGAGGGAAAGTGGTTTGAATTTGAAGGGTGAGGTTGGTGGGGTTTTATGAAGGATGGATGTGAGTGGTGAAGAGAAAGATGGGATTTGATAGGTGAGGGGTTTTTGGGGAAGAGGTGTTGAGGTGATTGGTGAATGGGGGAAGAAGAGAGAGAGTGATGGTAGGGTCCTGTGGGGTCCACAGATCCTGTAGTGTCAAGGAAAAGGCATCCTTGCACCAAATGGCATCAAAATCCACGTTTTGAGCCTTTTCTGGCGTTAAACGCCGGGCTGGTGCCCATTCCTGGCGTTTAACGCCAGGTTTTTACCCTTTACTGGCGTTTAACGCCAGTCTGGTGCCCCTTTCTGGCGTTAAAAGCCCAGAATGGTGCCAGACTGGGCGTTAAACGCCCAACAGCTAGCATTACTGGCGTTTGAACGCCAGCTTCTTCTTCTCCAGGGTGTGCTGTTTTTCTTCCTGTTTTTCATTTTGTTTTTGCTTTTTTCATTGTTTTTGTGACTTCTTATGATCATCAACCTACAAAAAAGATAAAATAAGAAAATAATTAATTATAAAACATTGGGTTGCCTCCAACAAGCGCTTCTTTACTGTCATTAGCTTGACAGAGGACTCTCATGGAGCCTCAGGGCTGTTCAGAACCGTGTTGGGACCTCCCAACACCAAACTTAGAGTTTGAATGTGGGGGTTCAACACCAAACTTAGAGTTTGGTTGTGGCCTCCCAACACCAAACTTAGAGTTTGACTGTGGGGGCTCTGCTTGGCTCTGTTTTGAGAGAAGCTCTTCATGCTTCTTCTCCATGATGATAGAGGGATATCCTTGGGCCTTAAACACCAAGGATTCTTCATTCACTTGAATGATCAACTCTCCTCTATCAACATCAATCACAGCCTTTGCTGTGGCTAGGAAGGGTCTGCCAAGGATGATGGATTCATCCATGCACTTCCCAGTCTCTAGGACTATGAAATCAGTAGGAATGTAATGGTCTTCAACCTTAACCAGAACATCCTCTATAAGTCCATAGGCTTGTTTTCTTGAGTTGTCTGCCATCTCTAGTGAGATTTTTGCAGCTTGCACCTCAAAGATCCCTAATTTCTCCATTACAGAGAGGGGCATGAGGTTTACACTTGACCCCAAGTCACACAAGGCCTTCTTGAAGGTCATGGTGCCTATGGTACAAGGTATAGAAAACTTCCCAGGATCTTGCCTCTTTTGAGGCAGTTTCTGCCTAGACAAGTCATTCAGTTCTTTGGTGAGCAAGGGTGGTTCATCCTCCCAAGTCTCATTTCCAAATAACTTGTCATTCAGTTTCATGATTGCTCCAAGGTATTTAGCAACTTGCTCTTCAGTGACATACTCATCCTCTTCAGAGGAAGAATACTCATCAGAGCTCATGAATGGCAGAAGTAAGTCCAATGGAATCTCTATGGTCTCATTTTGAGCCTCAGATTCCCATTGTTCCTCATTGAGGAACTCAGAGGAGATTGGTACACGCCCACTGAGGTCTTCCTCAGTGGCGTCCTCCTCCTCTCTTTCCTCTCCATATTCGGCCATGTCTATGGCTTTGCACTCTCCTTTTGGATTTTCTTCTGTATTACTTGGGAGAGTGCTAGGAGGGAGTTCAGTAACTTTCTTGCTCAGCTGACCCACTTGTCCTTCCAAATTTCTGATGGAGGACCCTGTTTCATTCATGAAACTTTGAGTGGTCTTTATTAGATCAGAGACCATTGTTGCTAAGTCAGAAGTATTCTGCTTAGAACTCTCTGTCTGTTGCTGAGAAGATGATGGAAAAGGCTTGCCATTGCTAAACCTGTTTCTTCCACCATTATTATTGAAACCTTGTTGAGGTCTCTCTTGATTCTTCCATGAGAAATTGGGGTGATTTCTCCATGAAGAATTGTAGGTGTTTCTATAGGGTTCTCCTAGGGAATTCACCTCTTCCATGGAAGGGTTCTCAGGATCATAAGCTTCTTCCTCAGATGAAGCATCCTTAGTACTGTTTGGTGCATTTTGCATTCCAGACAGACTTTGAGAAATCAGATTGACTTGTTGAGTCAATATTTTATTCTGAGCCAAAATGGCATTCAGAGTGTCAATTTCAAGAACTCCTTTCTTCTGACTAGTCCCATTGTTCACAGGATTCCTTTCAGAAGTGTACATGAATTGGTTATTTGCAACCATTTCAATCAATTCTTGAGCTTCTGCAGGCGTCTTCTTCAGATGAAGAGATCCTCCAGCAGAGCTATCCAAAGACATCTTGGATAGTTCAGAGAGACCATCATAGAAAATACCTATGATGCTCCATTCAGAAAGCATGTCTGAGGGACATCTTCTGATCAATTGTTTGTATCTTTCCCAAGCTTCATAGAGGGATTCTCCATCCTTCTGTCTGAAGGTTTGGACTTCCACTCTAAGCTTACTCCATCTTTGTGGTGGAAAGAACTTTGCCAAGAAGGCATTGACTAGCTTTTCCCAAGAGTCCAGGCTTTCTTTAGGTTGAGAGTCCAACCATATTCTAGCTCTGTCTCTCACAGCAAAAGGGAATAGCATCAGTCTATAGACCTCAGGGTTAACCCCATTAGTCTTGACTGTGTCACAGATTTGCAAGAACTCAGCTAAAAACTGATGAGGATCTTCCATTGGAAGTCCATGAAACTTGCAATTCTGTTGCATTAGAGAAACTAATTGAGGCTTAAGCTCAAAGTTGTTTGCTCCAATGGCAGGGATAGAGATGCTTCTCCCATAAAAATCAGGAGTAGGTGCAGTGAAGTCACCCAGCACCTTCCTTGCATTGTTGGCATTGTTGTTGTTTTCGGCTGCCATTTGTTCTTCTTCCTTGAAGAATTCGGTCAGGTGCTCTAAAGAGAGTTGTGTTTTGGCTTCTCTTAGCTTTCTCTTCAAGGTCCTTTCAGGTTCAGGGTCAGCTTCAACAAGAATGCCTTTGTCTCTGCTCCTGCTCATATGAAAGAGAAGAGAAACAGAAAGTGTGGAATCCTCTATGTCACAGTATAGAGATTCCTTGAAATGTCAGAGGAAAAGAGAAATAGAAAGAAGAAGGAGAAGGAGTATTCGAACTTTAATTAGATAAGGTTCGAATTGTGCATTTAGAAGGAGTGGTACTCCATAAATAGAAGGATGTGGGAAGGAGGGAAGAAGATTTTCGAAAATTAATTAAAATATTTTGAAAACATTTTTGAAAAACATCAACTAATTTTCGAAAATCAAAGTGGAAAAGAAATCAAGTGATTTTTGAAAAAGCTTTTTTAAATTAGAAATTAAAAAGATTTGATTGAAAACTATTTTGAAAAAGATGTGGTTAAAAAGATTTAATTGAAAAGTTATGGTTTTAAAAAGATGTGATTGAGAAGATATGATTTGAAAACAATTTTAAGAGATATGATTTGAAAACAATTTGAAAAGATATGATTTTAAAAATTAATGACTTGCCTAACAAGAAAAGATATGATTCAAACATAAAACCTTTCTCAACAGAAAAGGCAACAATTTTGAGATGTTCAATCAAATCATTAATTGTTAGTAAGTATCTTTTAAAAAAGAAAGAAATTGATTTTGAAATCATTTGATTGAAAAAATTTGATTTGAAAAAGATTTGATTTTGAAAAACTAAAAAAAATTGATTTGAAAACAAAATCTTCCCCCTAGCACCATCCTGGCGTTAAACGCCCAGAATGGTATACATTCTGGCGTTTAACGCCCAAAATGCTACCTCTTTGGGCATTAAACGCCCAACCAGGTGCCCTGGCTGGCGTTTAAACGCCAGTCTGCCTTCTTCACTGGGCATTTTTGAATGCTAAGCTTTTTCTGTGTAATTCCTCTGCAGTATGTTCTGAATCTTCAATTCTTTGTATCATTGACTTGAAAAGACACAAATTAAAAATATTTTTGGGTTTTTAATAATCAAAATGCAAAAGGAATCAATTAACAATGCATGCAAGACACCAAACTTAGCAGTTTGTATACTACTGACACTATATGAGACACACAAAATACTTCAAGTCAATAGAATTCAAAGATCAAAACAAAGAAATATATGCATGGATTCGAAAATTATAACAAAAACTTGCATTTGACTCCAAACTTAGGATGAGACACTAAACTTAAGCAAGAAACATCAAATATTTTTGGTCTTTTTATGATTTTGTAAATTTTTTTGTGTTTTTCGAAAATTAAGTAGGAAAAGGTATCAAAATTCTTAATGAGAATTCCAGGAATCAGTGCAATGCTAGTCTAAGACTCCGGTCCAGGAATTAGACATGGCTTCACAGCCAGCCAAGCTTTCAAAGAAAGCTTCGGTCCAAAACACTAGACATGACCAAAGGTCAGCCAAATCTTAGCAGATCACTGCTCCAAAAGCAAGATCAACAAGCTCTTGTGATGATAAGTTGAAACCTCGGTCCAATGAAATTAGACATGGCTTCTCAGCCAGCCAGATTTCAACAAATCATCATGAAACTCTAGAATTCATCTTCAAGAATTTCGAAAAAATAATACCTAATCTAAGCAACAAGATGAACCGTCAGTTGTCCAGCCTAAACAATCCCGGGCAATAACACCAAAAACTTGATGTTGTTGCCGGATCTTGGCACTGATGTTACCAAAAGCTTGCTCAAAACTTGAACAATCCCCGGCAACGGCGCCAAAAATTTGGTGCGCGAAATTGTGAACAATACTTTTTCACAACTCAAATAATCCCCGGTAATGGCTCCAAGAACTTGGTGGCTCAATACCATGGCATTACACAACTTCGCACAACTAACCAGCAAGTGCACTGGGTCGTCCAAGTAATAAACCTTACGTGAGTAAGGGTCGATCCCACGGAGATTGTTAGTATTGAAGCAAGCTATGGTCATCTTGTAAATCTTAGTCAGGCAAACTCAGATGTATATGGTGATGAACGAAAATAACATAGAAGATAAAGATAGTGATACTTATGTATATCATTGGTGTAAGAGCTTCAGACAAGTGTATGAAGATGCCTTCCCTTCCGTCTCTCTGCTTTCCTACTGCCTTCATCCAATCCTTCTTACTCCTTTCCATGGCAAGCTCGTGTAAGGTTTCACTGTTGTCAGCAGCTACCTCCCATCCGCGCAGTGAAAGCTAATGCCCACACTCTGTCACAGTGCTGCCAATCACCGGTTTGGTTCCCTCCCCTACCGGAATAGAATAACTCTTTTGCGTCTGTCACTAACGCCCAGTAGGTTACAGGTTTGAAGCACGTCACAGTCATTCAATCATTGAATCCTACTCAGAATACCACAGACAAGGTTAGACCTTCCGGATTCTCTTGAATGCCGCCATCAGGTCCTGCCTATACCACGAAGATTCCGAAGAATCCAAGAGATATTCACTAAGCCTCAGATGCTTGTAGAACAAGAATGGTTGTCAGTCACCTTATTCATGGGTGAGAATGGTGATGGGCGTCAATCATCACCTTCATCATGTTGAAGAACAAGTGATATCTTGGATAAAGAACAAGCGGAATTGAATGGAAGAACAATAGTAATTGCATTAATACTCGAGGTACAGCAGAGCTCCACACCTTAATCTATGGTGTGTAGAAACTCCACCGTTGAAAAATACATAAGCATAAGGTCTAGGCATGGCCGAATGGCCAGCCTCCCAATGATCTAAGATAGCATAAAACTCAAAGATAGCTACCAAGATGTGTGTCTAATACAATAGTAAAAGGTCCTACTTATAAAAAACTAGTACATAGATGAGTAAATGACATAAAAATCCACTTCCGGGCCCACTTGGTGTGTGCTTGGGCTGAGCAATGAAGAAATTTCGTGTAGAGACTCTCCTTGGAGTTAAACGCCAGCTTTGGTGCCAGTTTGGGCGTTTAACTCCCAATTAGGTGCCAGTTCCAGCGTTTAACGCTGGGATTTCTTGAGGTGACTTTGAATGCCGGTTTGGGCCATCAAATCTTAGGCAAAGTATGGACTATTATATATTGCTGGAAAGCCCAGGATGTCTACTTTCCAACGCCGTTGAGAGCGCGCCAATTGGGCTTCTGTAGCTCCAGAAAATCCGCTTCGAGTGCAGGGAGGTCAGAATCCAACAGCATCTGCAGTCCTTTTGAGTCTCTGGATCAGATTTTTGCTCAGGTCCCTCAATTTCAGCCAGAAAATACCTGAAATCACAGAAAAACACACAAACTCATAGTAAAGTCCAGAAAAGTGAATTTTAACTAAAAACTAATAAAAATATACTAAAAACTAACTAGATCATATAAAAAACATACTAAAAACAATGCCAAAAAGTATACAAATCATCCGCTCATCAATGACTCAGATAAGCCATCATCAATCCTACTTGGCAGACCATTCCTGAAGACATCAAGATTCAAATTAGATGCTTTCTCAAGAACATATTCTTTTGAAATAGATGGCCGAATAGTAATCTTCAATTTGAATGGAGTCACGAACAACCCTCCAGAAGATCATTCTATCTTCCAGTGTGATATCATAGATGAAACTGTAGCTGAAATTCACCAGGAAGAGTTGGAAGAAAAGTACACAGAACAAAGTCCAAGTGTAGGGACTCTATTACCTGACAATAAGGATACTTAAGCATTTTCACAAACTCCAGACAATCCAGAACCTGCCCATGACTAGAAGATAGAGTTGAAACCTCTCCCTCCATATCTCAAATACGCTTATCTTGAAGATGGGCAGAAGTTTCCAGTTATTATTGCACAGGACCTCACTCCTGAACAGGAAGAGCAGTTACTTAATGTGCTGAGAAAGCACAAGAAAGCAATTGGATGGAGTTTGGCAGACATAGTAGGCATCAACCCTCATGTATGTGAGCGCAGAATATTCTTAGAGGAAGGAGCAAGACCTGTCCGCCAACCCCAAAGAAGACTGAATCCCACTATTTTGGAAGTTGTCAAAAAGGAAGTGACCAGACTATTGGAAGCAGGTATCATCTATCCCATTTCAGACAGTGAATGGGTTAGCCCAGTACAAGTGGTGCCCAAGAAGTCTGGAGTCACTACATTGAAGAATGAGCATAGAGAGCTCATAGCAACCAGAGTACAGAACGCTTGGAGAGTCTGCATTGATTACATGCGCCTCAACCAAGCTACTCGCAAGGATCACTACCCACTCCCATTCTTTGATCAAATGCTGGATCGCCTGTCAGGTAAATCACATTACTGCTTTCTAGATGGTTACACAGGTTATTTCCAGATTCATATAGCTCATGAGGATCAGGAAAAGACTACTTTTACATGTCCTTTTGGGACTTATGCTTACAAGAGAATGCCCTTTGGCTTGTGTAATGCACCAGCTACTTTCCAGAGGTGCATGATGAGTCTTTTCTCTGATCTTATTGAGGACTGTATGGAGGTTTTTATGGATGATTTTAGCGTTTATGGTGATTCTTTTAACCTTTGCTTAGATGGATTATCTAGAGTATTGGATAGATGTGTCAGTACAAACCTTGTATTAAATTTCGAAAATGTCACTTTATGGTAAAACAAGGGATTGTACTGGGACATGTTGTATCTAATACTGGCATTTCTGTAGACCCAGCAAAGGTGAATGTTATTTCTAGTTTACCTTACCCCTCCTCTATGAGGGAAGTCCGTTCGTTCCTTGGCCATGCAGGTTTTTACAGGAGATTTATTAAGGACTTCAGTAAGGTAGCACTTCCCTTATCCAGATTACTGCAGAAGGATATTGAGTTCGAGTTCAGTGAGGATTGTAAGCGAGCGTTTGATAAGCTGAAGACCAACCTGACTCAAGCTCCAATTGTGAGAGGACCAGACTGGAGCCAGCCGTTTGAAATCATGTGCGATGCTTCCGACCAGGCAGTAGGAGCAGCGCTGGCTCAGCGTGAAGGTAAGGATCCTTTTGTTATTGCTTATGCGTCTAAGACTTTAGACGCTGCCCGGTCCAAATATACTACTACTGAGAAAGAGCTTCTTGCTATTGTTTTTGCTCTGGATAAATTCCGAGCTTATTTACTTGGTACTAGAGTAGTAGTGTATTCGGACCATGCAGCTTTAAAGTATTTATTAGCTAAAAAGGAGTCCAAACCAAGGCTCATACGTTGGATACTGCTATTACAAGAATTTGATTTAGAAATAATGGATAGGAGTGGTAACCAGAATCTAGTGGCAGACCACTTGAGTCGCCTTGAGCACATTAAGGATGATTCTACTCCTATAGATGATAATTTCCCATTAGATAACCTGCAAGCAGTATCTGAAGTAGCCCCTTGGTACGCACCTGTAGCTAATTATCTAGTTAGCCGCACATTTCCTCCACACTTTTTTAAGCATCAAAGGGACAAGTTGAAAAACGAGTCTAAATATTATATATGGGATGACCCATATTTGTGGAGATGTGGCGCTGATAAGGTAATTAGACGTTGTATGCCTCAATCAGAATTCCAGTCCATTTTAGAGGCCTGTCAATCGTCTAAGAGTGGAGGACATTTTGGCCCTCAAAGAACAGCTAGGAAGATCTTAGACTGTGGATTCTGGTGGCCTACTCTTTTTAGAGACGCTGTTGAGTTTTGTAAATCTTGTCTTCCATGCCAAAAATTTGGTAATATATCTAGGAGGGATGAGATGCCTCAACAAATTATGCTTTTCTGTGAAATTTTTGATGTTTGGGGCATTGATTTCATGGGTCCGTTCCCAAATTCTAATGGTCATTTTTATATATTGTTAGCTGTGGATTACGTTTCCAAATGGGTGGAAGCAATTCCTACCCGCACTGATGATGCTAATACTGTTGTTTCCTTTGTGAGAAACCATATTATTTGCCGCTTTGGATCACCACGAGCAATCGTGAGCGATCAAGGCACCCATTTTTGTAACAGGAGACTAACAGGATTGATGAAGAAGCATGAGATAATTCATAAGGTTGCAACAGCATACCACCCTCAAACCAATGGGCAAGCCGAGATGTCAAATAGAGAGATAAAGCGTATCTTGTAGAAGATAGTCAAATCTCATAGAAAAGACTGGAGCACCAGGCTACATGATGCTCTGTGGGCATACAAGACAACATATAAAACACCCATTGGGATGAGCCCTTTCCGCTTAGTTTACGGAAAAGCTTGTCATCTCCCAGTTGAAGTAGAGCACAGAGCCTTTTGGGTAGTCAAGGAATGCAACATGGGAATTGAGCAAGCTGGAGCTGAAAGGAAGCTGCAACTGCAAGAACTGGAGAGCCTTCGCCTAGAAGCTTATGAGAACTCAAGAATATACAAGGAGAAGATGAAGGCTGTACATGATCAGCACATCAAGAGAAAAGAGTTCCAACCTGGGGATTTAGTCCTCCTTTACAAATCTCGACTGAGGCTCATGCCAGGCAAGTTGAGATCAAGATGGGAAGGTCCATACAGAGTAGAGAAGGCCGAACCATACGGAGTTTATCACCTCAGCCACCCTTCACGCTCTGAACTTATCAAAGTTAATGGACAACGTCTGAAGCTGTACCATGGCGAGAAGATACAGAAGAATAAGGAACTTGAGATCTTCCTCTTAGAAGACCCCCACATGCCAGAAGATTGAGCTAGTGGAGCGTCCAACTTACGAACATTAAAGCAAAGTGCTAGGTGGGAGACAACCCACCATGGTATGATCGTTCCTTTCTTCCTATCTTTAGTTTTTCCTAGTCAATAAATCTTCTCTTTATCAGTACCTTCATGCATCTGCATTCGCATATTTTTATAAAAAAAGGCCGCGCGATGCGACCGCATCCGCAACGCGTCCGCGTCGCAAGGAGAAGTGAGAAAATAAAAAAACGAACAGAGAGTTTCGTTGGAGCATGGCTGGAGGCGTGCCAATGGAACAAATTGTCCCATGCGGCCGCGTCGCTGACGCGTCCGCGTCACATGGGATTCCTGGCCTCCCACGCGACCGCGTGCCCCACGCAGCCGCGTGCCTTGATTTCCGACGTTAAAATGGGTGCACAATGAAATATTGTGCGAGAGTGGTGCTGGATTGGTGCGGGACGCACCATCCCTACCACGCGACCGCGTTGCTGACGCGTCCGCGTCATCCCTTCTGAAGCCCACTCACGCGATCGCATGCCCCACGCGATCGCGTCACCCCAAATTTGGCAAATATATCAATTTGAATAGAGAGTTGTGCGAGCACGAGGCTGCCCTCGCGCCAGAAGAACAATATGAGACACGCGATCGCGTGGCCGACGCGACCGCGTCGCTTGCGCCGCACAGCTCCACCAAAATTGCCAGAATATCTTATCTTTCTCTCCTCCAAATCCTAATTTTTCTTTTCCCTCCTTATTTCTTCCTCCTCCTCTCTCCCTTCTATCTCACCTTTCACTCTCTCTTTCTCTCACCTCCATTAACAAGGTTTTATTTTCTTCTTCCCTCCTTCCTTTTCTATCTTTCTTCTTATTTTCTATGTTATTTTCTATGTTATTTTTCTTTTTCTTTTTTATTTTCCATATTTTCTTTCTTCTTCTTTCCTTTTTACATGGTGCTAGAAAATTTATTTGAGTCATCATTCCTCATTATTTGCTTGTGGATTATTGTAAATTGTTTGGCAATTATATCTTATTTTCATAAAAGGATTGCTTGCATGTTTACTTTAATACTTTCTATGACTTATTTACCATGCATGCTATGTGTTTGTGAAAAAGCCCATATGGCATCATGCACTTTTCTACATTATCCTATTCTACTACTCAATGCATGTTTTTCACAAATTTCCTTTACTATTTTATTAATTCAATTTAATTGCCAATACAAACATGTTAGTTTGTTACAAAGTGATGGTTGATCTATGCTACTCATGCCCTTACCGGTATGCCAATAATCATCTTGCATCTACTTACCTTTTTATGCACCTATCCTATTTTCTTTAATGATCTTTTCACATGTTGTCATGACCATGTGTTTATTTCATTCATCATCACCGTGCACTGTTTATTACTCACTCCATCTCCTCCCTTGCTTTAATTCTTTGGATCTAACTTACTTTCTCTTCCCTTTTTCAAAATGGCCACCAAGAAAGGCAAAGAGAAAGCTACCCCTAAACCCACAGCAAGGAAAGGAACGAAAAGAGCATTAGTGGCAGAACCTTCTTCAACTGCTGTCAAGACCTCAACAAGGAGAATTAAAAGGATTATCAAGGTTGATGAAAAGGAACGAGCCTTCCCAGCCAAGGACACTGCACGATTTCCAAATCGCTACTGTGAGCAGATGTTTCCTATTTTGGCAGCTCGAAATTACAACAATGAATACCTTCTTATCCTTCCGCCTCGTATCGCTGAATTTGTTGAGCCACAAATTGCACAGAGACATTGGGGATTTTTACAGAGACAGCCACGACAGGTTAATCTTTCTTGGGATGTTGAGTTCTACTCCAGCTTCTACCTGTCGACTCTGCAGTCCGTTTATTTACGCCAGAAGCAAGTCCCCATTACAGAAGAAGCCATACAACAAGCCTTAGATCTCCCACCGGCTCCAGAAGGATTGGATGCTTTTCAGAAAGCCGCAACCAAGCACCAAGCATACACTTTTGACTGGGACGCTGTTCTCAGAGTTATTGCTCGCCCTGGCAGCAAATGGATCTTCGGATACCATCGTTCCCGTCCTAAGGGAATCTCGGCTTCTGCACTTACCTTGGAGGCTCACGTATGGGCACAGATTATGTCCCATTACGTCTTTCCGAGTACTCATGAGTCCTCCTTCACCGCAGACATGGCCGTTCTACTATGGTGCATCCTCACAGACCAGCCTCTCAACTTACCACGACATATTCGGAATGCTATGGAACATGTGCAGATCGCGGGCAACCTACCTTTTCCCGCATTGGTCTCTGATCTCATCTCAGCAGCCGGAGTATCCTACAGAGCTGGAGACACCAAAGCCATTCTTCCACGAGATGATCAGTATGTCCCTAACGGGAGATATCTCAAACCACAACTTGCCACTACCAGTCAGTCCACAGAGGATGCTGCAGCTCCTCCACCATCTACTAGTCAACTACTACATCAAATACTGAAGCGGTTGGACCAACATGAAAAGAAACCAAAGCTCCGAGAGCGCCGCAATCAATGCCGATTCAAACACCTCAGGGAGCTGCTTAGAGGAGATTGCAGAGACTCAGACACCCCGTACTCCACTTCCTTCACCAGCACAGGGAGCCATGACGGCCTCGACTGTGGAGACACTGCCACCAGCCCACCCTTGTTCCTGACAGATGGCACCGAGGACGGTGCAAAGCCTTAAGTGTGGGGAGGTCGGTCAGTACCTGACTTCCAGAGGTAATTTCTCTTCCTTAGCACCTATAAATTAGGATATTTTAGTTAGATTTTCTTTCTTTTATAGAATAGAATAAATTGCATAGTAATAGGTTAGTTGCATGCATGTTCTACTTGATTGAAAAGACAATAAGTTTCTTCTAAAAAAATATCTTTGGAACAAAATTTCACTAATTCTAATCAAAACTTTCATGATAAATTTGCTTGAAGTTGTATTTAAAACATGATTTTTGAGCTAAAGAACAAACAACCTGTGAAAAATTGAGCCTTTATGCATGGTTACATTATTTAACCATAATTATTTTATTCTTGTGTGTTTACTTCTCTGTGATTGTAATCTATATTTTGTTTCATCCTATATGTCCAATAGTTATTATGTTTATATGCTTGCATGTGATTGAGGCCATTATTTGTTTAAACTCACTTATCCAAATTAAGCCTACCCTTTTTAATTACCTTTGTTAACCACTTTGAGACTTAAAATCCCATTTGTTCTATATTTTACCACATTACTAGCCTTAAGCAGAAAAATAATTGTATATCCCAAATTGAATCTTTGGTTAGCTTAAGATAGAATTGTGTATGCTAGTTAAGTATGGGAATTTGTGGGAACAAAAGTTATTAAGGGAATATGTCATGATAATACAATGGGAATTTGGATACCTACTCATGTGAAGCTATAAGAATTAAAAATCTATGTGCATTGATAAGCTATGTTTATTTCTATATATATATAAATTTTTTTTCAATAAATAAATAAGGGGACAAAATCACCCCAAAGCTGAATTAAAAATTCAAAGATCAATGCACATATAATAAAATTGATACATGAGTATGGAATGTAAAAGGGAATTTTGGGTAGCTAGGTATGAATTCTAAAGTTATATAAAATATATAGGTTGGGTTAAAGCTGGGTTAATTAAAGATTCCATTTATAAGCTCACTTAACCATATATATATATATATATATATATATATATATATATATATATATATCCTATCCCTACCTTGGCCCCATTACAACCTTAAAAAGACCTCATGATGTGTGCATTGGCATATTAACTGTTGTTGATTGGTTAGGAGAAAAACAAAAGTTAGAGAGCATGATTAGAGAAGGATAGAGTGATTACCCTATACACTGGAGAGATTAGAGCATACATACATCATCAGTGAGGGTTCTATGCTTGAATTTCCATGTTATTCACTTTCATGAGCTATCTTCTTGCACTTTTATCTGTCTTGCTGTATAATGATAGAATTAGTGGAATTTGATTTGTAATTATTTTGAAGAGCTTATTTACTTTTGATCAAGTGGGCAAGAATCATATAGTTGCATTCATATATATATATAGGTTGCATTGCATTGCATGAGTTTCTACATGTTCATACTTATTTATCTTATCTCCTTCAATTAAGCATAAGGACATGCTAATGTTTAAGTGTGGGGAGGTTGATAAACCACTATTTTATGGTATATATTTTGTTTAATTATGTGGTTTTATCATGATCTTTACCCACTTATTCATTAATTTAGCATGCATTTATATTTCCTTCCTAAAATTATTACATGGTTGAAAACTGCTTCCTAGAGACTTTTTAATTATGCATTTTAGTTCTCCTTTATCCCATTCGATGCCGTGATCTGTGTGTTAAGTGTTTCAGGCTTTATAGGGCATGGATGAGTTGGATATTAGGAAGGAAGCTAGCAAAAATGGAAGGAACACAAGAAATTGAGGAGGTAATCAGCGAGAAGTGACGTGGCCGCATGGCTCACGCGTTCGCGCGAAAGAGGAAAAATCGCAGTGACGCAGCCGCATGGCTCACGCGACCGCGCGGATTGGAAAAGCACATGCGACGCGTCTACATGGACGACGCGATCGCGTGACGTGCGCGATCTATAGAATCTGCAGATTCCGCTGGGGGCGATTTTGGGCCCTATTTTGACCCAGTTCTCGGCCTAGAACAGCAGACTAGAGCCAGAGAACATGCAGAAACCAAAGACAACATTCATTCTACACAGTTTTAGTTTTAGATCTAGTTTTTTACTCCTCCTCTAAGTTTTTCTCTCTGCACATTGATAATCTTAGGATTTTATTTTTCTCTCACTTTTTGCATTGGGATACTGAGAAGAGTTATTACCTCATCAGGACTTCGTCATTCTAATTCGTTTTCTTTACTTGGCTTTACTCTTCCATGTCCTTCGCTTTGTTAATTTTACCATTGGAATATTATTAGGATTTACTTAATACAAGGATTACTTTTATTTTTATTTGATTATTTTGATTTTTATTTACAATGTCTTTCTTTAATTCCTTTTCATATGTCATGAATTTTACATTCACAATGAGCGAGTAGTTCCCTAACTTGATGGAGAGTTGATTGAAAGGAACCAATTGAGTTGGAAGACTTGAAAGAAAAATTGTAATTGGGTTATTGTTGGCTTGCCCTCTAGTCACTGACACCAACCCCTTTTAATTAAGTGGATTACAACTTGTGAATGGGCATAGCATTCCAACTTATTTATCTTTCCCTTACCTAGTAAGAGATAACTAAACGGGATAACCTTTAATTATCAATTAATCTAGAGAGTAATCCAACAATAGCGGGACTTCCAACTAATCAACTCCCAATCAAGGCTTTTATTTACATTATTTAAATTCTCCAATTTTATTTCCTTTTTACTCAACTCAAACCTTTTTGAAAATATCTGATTAATAAAATAGCACACTTTTCTGCAACTCATTGGGAGATGACCTGGGATTCATACTCCCAGTATTTTAAAATTTAAATTTTTGTGACACCTTTCTAAATTGATAAGTGGATTTCTGGTGAGTTAAGAACTATACTTGCAACGTACACATTTTAATAGTTTTTAATTCACCAATTTTCACCCCATCACTTTTCCTCTGAACTTACACTGCACCTGGTTTTATTTGATTCATGAAGCAGAAAATTTTACTCTCATTGTTTTAAATTTGTTCTGCATAGGATTTTCTCAATCTGTTTGTTTGACTTTGTCAACTGTTTTTCATTTGCACAAAATCAGAACATCTACACCATCAAGGCATATAGTAGTTTATATGATTTAACATTAAATTCCTTTATTTTCATTATAGCATGATAATTTTTTCATTGCCACTGCAGGCAAGAATTGTTGCAAGCACGTGAAAAAGCATAAGAAAGAGCAAGTGATTGCTCTGAAGCACTCTATGCAAAGTGGAATGGTTAGTTTTTACCAGATTGCTTTTTTATGTTGATGTGGCTCTTGTTTTTAGATTATTTTGTTGATGTCAAGGTCCTTTTCTTCTCACACTTCTAGGCTGTCATTTACAGGTACAGGCAATGATAGAGTAAGCTCAACTGAGGGAGGAAATGGCATACCAATACAAGCTTGGTAACTTTGAGGTGAGAATCCCAAATTAAACTATTTGAGGCTCTTTGGTTAGTTTTAATGGTTCTGCTTGTTTATTTGTAATTGTGTCACTGTAGGCTGCTGCTGCAATCCAGAGAAGGTTGGATCCTAATGCTGCTTTATAGTTGGATATAGCTTCCATGAATAAATATAGAGAAAAGAGTTTTCTGATCAAAGAATTTGGTGACAGTTTCATGGTGATCATGCCTTCGTGACAAACATCAATGTAGATTATGAATTGTTATGGTTACAGGTATGAGATATGCCTGGGAGGTGGGGATGGATTTTATTTGTTCCGAAAGTTTAGTTAAATGCTCACTGTTTGTGACTCATTTTTGCTTACTGCTATTTAGAATTTTAGATACTAGAATTTTGTAGAAGTTCTGCCTTTTAGCATGAATTTAAGCAAGGTGGAAAAATCATGTTGTCTTGAACCATAAATCTAAATATAATTTGGCTGAACGTATGAGATATTTTTCTATATCCTAAACCATAAAGTTGAACGACCAGATATCAAGCTTAATTTTTGGCATTATTTTTCTAAGGGAAATGGAGATATATGTATATTTTGAGGAAGATGGAGAATATTACTCTCTTGCCTTAGATTGTTGTTGTCTTGTTGAAAGAGTGATGGTCCCCATGTGCATCCAACTAATATGTTCTACCTCTTCTTTTGATTGAGAATTTGTAAAGGTTCTTTTGGTTGAAATTTTAGTAAAAGTGCATTTTCATATAGGAATATTTGCAAAAGTGTATAAGGAATTCACTTGAACTTGCATGCTATTATTCTCAATTTTTGTATTTTTCATTGATCTTGCAGGAGCGCCTTCTTGGAGATATGAATAAGCAACATAGGCTCAAAGTTTTGAAATATAACATACACCAAACATTTCAGCATAGGAATTATTATTGCAACAATTCTAGCTACGGAGGATACATGCCTCTTGTCATATTTGTTTAATTAATTTAATTAATGAACACATTTTTAAATTAATTTATTTTCTTGAAAAATTAAACTTCAATTTTCAGCTTGAGGCAGAAGGGTTCAATCTAAAAGCTATGGAAAGCTTGTGGAGTTCAACTTCAGCTGCTACAATAGCAACTTTACCTTTCAGCCTTCTCAAACCAATAACCCTATGGATTGCCAACCTGAGCCTTTCTTGCAAATAGGGTAAATGAAATTTCCAATTTAATTTTAGTGATGTGTTCATAGAAATAATTAATTAATGACCTGATTAAGGTATTAACACTCAAGTATTAATTAATAGTTTTTTCTTGGACTGAAACTTGGGTCAAGTATTATACTACTGGTGTCAATTATTTTATAAAAGCAATTTAAAAATGATAGGATATATATATATATAGTAGGGATTTCTATCAATAGTAACTGATATATTTACATTCTATGGGAAAAAGAGAAGTCACGCTCCTTGATCTTAGTGATAACCAAATTAAAAGTTTATCTATTTAGCCTCATCTAATGTTGCTTTCTTAGTTTCTTTCAATAGGTCACTTTCACACTATCATGCGCATATGATGAGAAACCTTGAATTTGATGTTAATTTGAACGGAGTCATAGTAGTTTTCATTCTATTTTATTTTGTTTTCTCCCTCAACGCCAAAATTATCTTTCAGTCTAAAGAATCGTTGGTGGAGCTGCTGCAAAATCTCGCAGACATAGATATTACATTCCAAGGTTGAAGGTAATTTAGCTTCTTTTTTTTAATTAATTTTATTTTTCTGTATAACGGGAAATAGTTTGAAGACTATGGGTTAGGAAGCTCACTTTGATTGCTGCATTTTATATTATAGATTAACAATCAGCACAGTATTGTCTAGAACCACCTCTCTCTTTCCTCCTGTTCGAACCGTAGAGACCTGGGCATCCTTCTTTCCAGGTTTTAGTTTCAAAATTCTTTTAATTTCTGTTGAGTTCAATTAATTTTAGGTTGTTAAAATAGGATTAGATTAGGTTTTGATTTTGAATAGCTGAGAAATGTTTAGATTGTTAATCTGGATTGCTGAACATTGCTGAACATTGTTAATATAAGCTTGATGAATGTTGTCTAGAACAGAAATTTAATTCAGTTAATGGCTTCTTCTCTGGTAATGCTTCTTCTCGGTAATAATCTGTAATTTCTATTGATCTTTCTTGGTGCTGTGGTGGTTGTGATTGAGATCCGGAATTTGATTATTCTTCTTCTAATTCTTCTCTGCTAAGTTGTTCAATTTCTATTTTGTGCTTAATTTCTTCTTCCTCTTTTCTTTCTTGAATTTCTGCTATTGTTGCTGCGAATTTCTTGATCACCCACTGCTACCAATTTCGCAACTACATGTGCCAAGGCATTTCCTTCTCTAGGAATCCAGGTAATGCCACATTTCTTTATGCCCCCTAATAGCTCCCACATGTCCTGAAGAATTCATTGAATCTCTACCATGGAACTTTTTGACTTAATTATTTGGCATAACTTTTGATTATCAATCTCTATAATTACCTGTTCTAACTGAAAGTTTTTTGCCACTATTAGTGCATTCCTGACTACTTCTACTTCTGCAGCGAGATTTGAGTTAACAAATAATCTTGTTGCCAAACTAGTGAGGAATCTTTTCATGTGATCCCTGAAGACTGCTGCAATTGCACCTAATGATGCATCCACATTAGCTTTAACCCAATTTGTAGTTGGCGGTCTCCAGGTAACTGTTCTTACTCTTCTCTTTGTAATGCTCTGAACTTCACTAATTAGCTGGTATTTGCTTTAATAGAACTCCTGCTTCAAATGTTGAAACTGAATGCTCGTTTGGACAATATTGAATTTGTGCTCCAAACCAAGCTGCTCTTGTCCATGGACAAAGTAGAAGAGCATGCTCTATCGTTTTCAGTACCTGCAAGCAAAATGGACATAAAGGTGAATTAATTATTCTCTTTTTATATAGATTCAAAAAAACTGGAATAATGTCATATGATGCTTTCCAAAGAAACATCTTTATTATTGTATGATTGATGAGCGGATAATTTGTACCCTTTTTGGCATTGTTTTTAGTATGTTTTTAGTATGATCTAGTTAGTTTTTATTATATTTTTATTAGTTTTTAGTTAAAATTCACTTTTCTGGACTTTACTATGAGTTTGTGTGTTTTTCTGTGATTTCAGGTATTTTCTGGCTGAAATTGAGGGATCTGAGCAAAAATCTGATTCAGAGACTGAAAAGGACTGCAGATGCTGTTGGATTCTGACCTCCCTGCACTAGAAGTGGATTTTCTGGAGATACAGAAGCCCAATTGGCGCGCTCTCAATGGAGTTGGAAAGTAGACATCCTGGGCTTTCCAACAATATATGATAGTCCATACTTTGCCCAAGATTTGATGGCCCAAACCGGCGTTCAAAGTCACCTACAGAAATTCCAGCGTTAAACGCCAGAACTGGCACCAAAATGGGAGTTAAACGCCCAAACTGGCACCAAAGCTGGCGTTTAACTCCAAGAAGAGTCTCTACACGAAAATGCTTCATTGCTCAGCCCAAGCACACACCAGGTGGGCCCGGAAGTGGATTTTTATGTCATTTACTCATCTTTGTACACCTTAGGCTACTAGTTTTCTATAAGTAGGACCTTTTACTATTGTATTTGACATCTTGGTAGCTATCTTTGAGTTTCAGGCTATCTTAGATCATTTGGGAGGCTAGCCATTCGGCCATGCCTAGACTTTGTTCTTATGTATTTTCAACGGTGGAGTTTCTACACACCATAGATTAAGGTGTGGAGCTCTGCTGTACCTCGAGTATTAATGCAATTACTATTGTTCTTCTATTCAATTCCGCTTGTTCTTTGTCCAAGATATCACTTGTTCTTCAACTTGATGAATATGATGATCCGTGACACTCATCATCATTCTCACTCATGAACAAAGTGACTGACAACCACTCTTGTTCTACAAGCATACGAGGCTCTAGTGAATATCTCTTGGATTCCTGATACACGATGCATGGTTGATCGCCTGACAACCGAGTGCTCGCCTGACAAACGAGCCAGCCATTCCGTGAGATCAGAGTCTTCGTGGTATAGGCGAGAACTGATGGCGGCATTCAAGAGAATCCGGAAGGTCTAACCTTGTCTGTGGTATTCTGAGTAGGATTCAATGATTGAATGACTGTGACGTGCTTCAAACTCCTAGCAGGCGGGGCGTTAGTGACAGACGCAAAAGAATCACTGGATTCTATTCCGGCCTGACCGAGAACCGACAGCTGATTAGCCATATGCTGTGACAGAGCATAGGAACATTTTCACTGAGAGGATGGGAGGTAGCCACTGACAACGGTGAAACCCTTGCATAAGCTTGCCATGGAAAGGAGTAAGAAGGATTGGATGAAGACAGTAGGAAAGCAGAGAGACGGAAGGGAAGGCATCTTCATACGCTTATCTGAAGCTCTCACCAATGATATACATAAGTATCTCTATCTTTATCTTTATGCTTTATTCGTTTATCACTATACCCATTTGAGTCTGCCTGACTGAGATTTACAAGGTGACCATAGCTTGCTTCATACCAACAATCTCCGTGGGATCGACCCTTACTCACGTAAGGTATTACTTGGACGACCCAGTGCACTTGCTGGTTAGTTGTGCAAAGTTGTGTAGTGATCACAACTTCGTGCACCAAGTTTTTGGCGCCGTTGCCGGGGATTGTTCTTGTGTATGTACAACTGACGGTTCATCTTGTTGCTTAGATTAGGTATTTTTCTTCAGAGTTCTTAAGAATGAATTCTAGAGTTTCATGATGATCTGCTGAAATCTGGCTGGCTGAGAAGCCATGTCTAATCTTATTGGACCGAGGTTTCAACTGATCATCACAATAACTTGTTGATTTCTATCAATCTTGCTATTGGAGCAATGATCTGCTAAGGCTTGGCTGGCCATTGGCCATGTCTAGTGTTTTGGACCGAAGCTTTCTTTGAAAGCTTGGCTGGCTGTGAAGCCATGTCTAATTCCTGGACCGGAGTCTTAGACTAACATTGCAATGATTCCTGGAATCCAAATTGAGAATTCTGAAACTTTTATTTTCTAGTTTCATATAATTTTCAAAAAAGCACAAAAAAATTATAAAAATCATAAAAACCAAAAATATTTTATGTTTCTTGTTTGAGTCTAGTGTCTAATCATAAGTTTGGTGTCTTGCATGCCTTATTTATTTGATCTTGGTTCTATTTTCAAGTCAATAGTACAGGGGACTGAAGATTCAGAACATGCAGCAGAGGAATTACACAGAAAAAGCTGGGCGTTCAAAACGCCCAGTGAAGAAGGACAGACTGGCGTTTAAACGCCAGCCAGGGTACCTGGTTGGGCGTTTAACGCCCAAAAAGGTAGCATTTTGGGCGTTAAACGCCAGAATGGATACCATTCTGGGCGTTTAACGCCAGGATGGCACAAGGGGGAGGATTTTGTTTTCAAAATCAATTTTTTTTTCAAGTTTTCAAAGTTTTTCAAAACCAAATCTTTTTCAAATCATATCTTTTCAATCAAATGTTTTCAAAATCAATTTCTTTCCTTTTTTCAAAGATACTTACTAACAATTAATGATTTGATTGAACATTTTAAGTATGTTGCCTTTTCTGTTGAGAAAGGTTTAATGTTTGAATCATATCTTTTCTTGTTAGGCAAGTCATTAATTTTTAAAATCAAATCTTTTTAAATTGTTTTCAAAATCATATCTTTTCAATCATATCTTTTTAAAACCATAACTTTTCAATCATATCTTCTTAATCACATCTTTTTCAAAACAGTTTTTGATCATATCTTTTTGATTTCTAATTTCAAAAATCTTTTTCAAAAAAAAATTACTTGATTTTTTTTCCCACTCTTGATTTTCGAAAATTAATTAAAGTTTTTCAAAAATGTTTTCAAAATATTTCACTTGATTTTCGAAAATTTCTTCCTCTCTTCCCACATCCTTCTATTTATGGAGTACCACTCCTTCTCAATGCACAATTCGAACTCTAACTAATTAAGTTCGAATTCCTCTACCTCTTCTTTCTATTTTTCTGTTCCTCTGACACTTCAAGGAATCTCTATACTATGACATAGAGGATTCCATATTTTCTTGTTCTCTTCTCTTTCATATGAGCAGGAACAAAGACAAAGGCATTCTTGTTGAAGCTGACCCTGAACCTGAAAGGACCTTGAAGCGAAAGCTAAGAGAAGCTAAGGCACAACTCTCTGTAGAGGACCTGACCGAATTCTTCAAAGAAGAAGAAGACATGGCAGCCGAAAACAACAACAATGCCAACAATGCAAGGAAGGTGCTGGGTGACTTCACTGCACCTACTCCCGACTTCTATGGGAGAAGCATCTCTATCCCTGCCATTGGAGCAAACAACTTTGAGCTTAAGCCTCAATTAGTTTCTCTAATGCAACAGAATTGCAAGTTCCATGGACTTCCATTGGAAGATCCTCATCAGTTCTTAGCTGAGTTCTTTCAAATTTGTGACACTGTCAAGACTAATGGGGTAGACCCTGAGGTCTATAGACTTATGCTATTCCCTTTTGCTGTAAGAGACAGAGCTAGGACATGGTTGGACTTACAACCTAAAGAAAGCCTGGACTCTTGGGAAAAGCTAGTCAATGCCTTCTTGGCAAAGTTCTTTCCACCTCAAAAATTGAGTAAGCTTAGAGTGGAAGTCCAAACCTTCAGACAGAAGGATGGAGAATCCCTCTATGAAGCTTGGGAAAGATACAAACAATTGATCAGAAAATGTCCTTCAGACATGCTTTCTGAATGGAGCATCATAGGTATTTTCTATGATGGTCTCTCTGAACTATCCAGGATGTCTTTGGATAGCTCTGCTGGAGGATCTCTTCATTTGAAGAAGACGCCTACAGAAGCTCAAGAGCTCATTGAAATGGTTGCAAATAACCAATTTATGTACACTTCTGAAAGGAATCCTGTGAACAATGGGACAAGTCAGAAGAAAGGAGTTCTTGAGATTGACACTCTGAATGCCATATTGGCTCAGAACAAGATATTGACTCAACAAGTCAATTTGATTTCTCAAAGTCTGTCTGGAATGCAAAATGCACCAAGCAGTACTAAGGATGCTTCATCTGAAGAAGAAGCCTATGATCCTGAGAACCCTTCAATGGAAGAGGTGAATTACCTAGGAGAACCCTATGGAAACACCTATAATTCTTCATGGAGAAATCACCCAAATTTCTCATGGAAGAATCAAGAGAGACCTCAACAAGGTTTCAATAACAATAATGGTGGAAGAAACAGGTTTAGCATTGGCAAGCCTTTTCCATCATCTTCTCAGCAATAGACAGAGAATTCTAAGCAGAACCCCTCTGACTTAGCAACCATGGTCTCTGATCTAATCAAAACCACTCAAAGTTTCATGACTGAAACAAGGTCCCCCATTAGAAATTTGGAGGCACAAGTGGGACAGCTGAGCAAGAAAATTACTGAACTCCCTCCAAGTACTCTTCCAAGCAATACAGAAGAAAATCCAAAAGGAGAGTGCAAGGTCATTAACATGGCCGAATTTGGAGAGGAAGGAGAGGAAGTGAACGCCACTGAGGAAGACCTCAATGGGCGTGCACCAACCTCCAATGAGTTCCCTAATGAGGAACCATGGGAATCTGAGGCTCAAAATGAGACCATAGAGATTCCATTGGACTTACTTCTGCCTTTCATGAGCTCTGATGAGTATTCTTCCTCTGAAGAGGATGAGTATTTCACTGAAGAGCAAGTTGCTAAATACCTTGGAGCAATCATGAAGCTAAATGACAAGTTGTTTGGAAATGAGACTTGGGAGGGTGAACCTCCTTTGCTCACCAAAGAACTGGATGACTTGTCTAGGCAGAAATTACCTCAAAAGAGACAAGATCCTGGGAAGTTTTCCATACCTTGTACCATAGGCACCATGACCTTCAAGAAGGCTCTGTGTGACTTAGGGTCAAGTGTAAACCTCATGCCTCTCTCTGTAATGGAGAAGCTAGGGATCTTTGAGGTGCAAGCTGCAAGAATCTCACTAGAGATGGCAGACAACTCAAGAAAACAAGCTCATGGACTTGTAGAGAATGTTTTGGTAAAAGTTGAAAACCATTACATCCCTACTGATTTCATAGTCCTAGAGACTGGGAAGTGCATGGATGAATCCATCATCCTTGGCAGACCCTTCCTAGCCACGGCAAAGGCTGTTATTGATGTTGATGGAGGTGAACTGATCATTCAAGTGAATGAAAAATCCTTTGTGTTTAAGGCTCAAGGATATCCCTCTGTCACCATGGAGAGGAAGCATGAAGAGCTTCTCTCAATTCAGAGTCAAACAGAGCCCCCACAGTCAAACTCTAAGTTTGGTGTTGGGAGGCCACAACCAAACTCTAAGTTTGGTGTTGAACCCCCACATTCAAACTCTAAGTTTGGTGTTGGGAGGTTCCAACATTGCTCTGAGTATCTGTGAGGCTCCATGAGAGCCCTCTGTCAAGCTACTGACATTAAAGAAGCGCTTGTTGGGAGGCAACCCAATGATTATATTTTATATATTTTTTCTTTTGTTATTTTATGTTTTTTGTAGGTTGATGATCATAAGAAGACACAAAATCAATTGAAAAAAACAAAAACAGAATGAAAAACAGGAAGAAAAACAGCACACCCTGGAGGAAGAACCCACTGGCGTTTAAACGCCAGTGAGGCTAGCAGTTGGGCGTTTAACGCCCAGTCTGGCACTATTCTGGGCGTTTAACGCCAGAAAGGGGCACCAGACTGGCGTTAAACGCCAGAAAAGGGCAAGAACCTGGCGTTAAATGCCAGGAATGGGCACCAGCCCGGCGTTTAATGCCAGAAATGGCTTAAAACGTGATTTTGAATGCCATTTGGTGCAGGGATGACTTTTCCTTGACACCTCAGGATCTGTGGACCCCACAGGATCCCCACCAACCCCACCACCCTCTTTCCCCATTCATCAATCACCTCAACACCTCTTCCCCATACACCCTTCTTCACTCCTTCATTTTCACACCACCTAAACACCACTTTTCCCCCTCTTTGGCCGAACACAAAGCCATTCCCTTCTTCCTCATTTCTTCTTCTTCTACTCTCTTCTTTCTTCTTTTGCTCGAGGACGAGCAAACCTTTTAAGTTTGGTGTGGTAAAAGCATTGCTTTTTGTTTTTCCATAACCATTTATGGCATCCAAGGCCGGAGAAACCTCTAGAAAGAGGAAAGGGAAGGCAAAAGCTTCTACCTCCGAGTCATGAGAGATGGGGAGATTCATCTCAAGGGTGCATCAAGACCACTTCTATGAAGTTGTGGCCATGAAGAAGGGTCAACTTTGATCAAAAGGTTGGACCAAGTCCTCATAGATATCTGTGAAGAGGACGCCCAATGGAAGAGAAATTCAAGAGGGAAGCCGGTTCAACTGAGAAGGCATGACCTCAAGCCCATCACTAAGAAAAGGATGGAGCAAACAAGAGACCCCTCTCATCATGAGAGAGGAGCAACAAAGACAAGGAAGAGACATTGAGGAGCTCAAGCACTCCATAGGATCTTCAAGAGGAAGAACAAGCCGCCATCACTAAGGTAGACCCGTTCTTTAATTTCCTTGCTCTTTTGTTTTTCGAAATTTTCATGCTTATGTTTGTCTATGTTTGTGTCTTATGATCATTAGTGTCTTAGTGTCTATGCCTTAAAGTTATGAATGTCCTATGAATCTATCACCTTTCTTAAAAGAAAACTGTTTTTATCACAAAAGAACAAGAAGTACAGGATTTCAAATTCATCTTTAAAACTAGCTTAATTAGTTTGATGTGGTGACAATATTTTTTGTTTTCTGAATGTATGCTTGAACAGTGCATATGTCTTTTGAATTTGTTGTTCATGAATGTTAAAATTGTTGGCTCTTGAAAGAATGATGAAAAAGGAGACATGTTACTGAGGATCTGAAAAATCATAAAAATGATTCTTGAAGCAAGAAAAAGCAGTGAATACAAAAAAAAAAAAAGAGAAGGAAAAAGAGAAAAATAGAGAAAAAGAAAGAAAAAGAAAGAAATAAAGTGTGATCCAAGGCAAAAAGAGTGTGCTTAAGAACCCTGGACACCTCTAATTGGGGACTCTAGCAAAGCTGAGTCACAATCTGAAAAGGTTCACCCAATTATGTGTCTGTGGCATGTATGTATCTGGTGGTAATACTGGAAGACAGAGTGCTTTGGGCCACGGCCAAGACTCATAAAGTAGCTGTGTTCAAGAATCATCATACCTAACTAGGAGAATCAATAACACTATCTGGATTCTGAGTTCCTAAAGAAGCCAATCATTCTGAATTTCAAAGGATAGAGTGAGATGCCAAAACTGTTCGGAGGCAAAAAGCTACTAGTCCCGCTCATCTAATTTGGAGCTAAGTTTCATTGATAATTTGGAGTCTATAGTATATTCTCTTCTTTTTATCCTATTTGATCTTCAGTTGCTTGGGGACAAGCAACAATTTAAGTTTGGTGTTGTGATGAGCGGATAATTTGTACCCTTTTTGGCATTGTTTTTAGTATGTTTTTAGTATGATCTAGTTAGTTTTTATTATATTTTTATTAGTTTTTAGTTAAAATTCACTTTTCTGGACTTTACTATGAGTTTGTGTGTTTTTCTGTGATTTCAGGTATTTTCTGGCTGAAATTGAGGGATCTGAGCAAAAATCTGATTCAGAGACTGAAAAGGACTGCAGATGCTGTTGGATTCTGACCTCCCTGCACTCGAAGTGGATTTTCTGGATCTACAGAAGCCCAATTGGCGCGCTCTCAACGGCGTTGGAAAGTAGACATCCTGGGCTTTCCAGCAATATATGATAGTCCATACTTTGCCCAAGATTTGATGGCCCAAACCGGCGTTCAAAGTCACCTACAGAAATTCCAGCGTTAAACGCCGGAACTGGCACCAAAATGGGAGTTAAACGCCCAAACTGGCACCAAAGCTGGCGTTTAACTCCAAGAAGAGTCTCTACACGAAAATGCTTCATTGCTCAGCCCAAGCACACACCAAGTGGGCCCGAAAGTGGATTTTTATGTCATTTACTCATCTTTGTACACCTTAGGCTACTAGTTTTCTATAAGTAGGACCTTTTACTATTGTATTTGACATCTTGGTAGCTATCTTTGAGTTTCAGGCTATCTTAGATCATTTGGGAGGCTGGCCATTCGGCCATGCCTAGACTTTGTTCTTATGTATTTTCAACGGTGGAGTTTCTACACACCATAGATTAAGGTGTGGAGCTCTGCTGTACCTCGAGTATTAATGCAATTACTATTGTTCTTCTATTTAATTCCGCTTGTTCTTTGTCCAAGATATCACTTGTTCTTCAACTTGATGAATGTGATGATCCGTGACACTCATCATCATTCTCACTCATGAACAAAGTGACTGACAACCACTCTTGTTCTACAAGCATACGAGGCTCTAGTGAATATCTCTTGGATTCCTGATACACGATGCATGGTTGATCGCCTGACAACCGAGTGCTCGCCTGACAAACGAGCCAGCCATTCCGTGAGATCAGAGTCTTCGTGGTATAGGCGAGAACTGATGGCGGCATTCAAGAGAATCCGGAAGGTCTAACCTTGTCTGTGGTATTCTGAGTAGGATTCAATGATTGAATGACTGTGACGTGCTTCAAACTCCTAGCAGGCGGGGCGTTAGTGACAGACGCAAAAGAATCACTGGATTCTATTCCGGCCTGACCGAGAACCGACAGCTGATTAGCCATATGCTGTGACAGAGCATAGGAACATTTTCACTGAGAGGATGGGAGGTAGCCACTGACAACGGTGAAACCCTTGCATAAGCTTGCCATGGAAAGGAGTAAGAAGGATTGGATGAAGACAGTAGGAAAGCAGAGAGACGGAAGGGAAGGCATCTTCATACGCTTATCTGAAGCTCTCACCAATGATATACATAAGTATCTCTATCTTTATCTTTATGCTTTATTCGTTTATCACTATACCCATTTGAGTCTGCCTGACTGAGATTTACAAGGTGACCATAGCTTGCTTCATACCAACAATCTCCGTGGGATCGACCCTTACTCACGTAAGGTATTACTTGGACGACCCAGTGCACTTGCTGGTTAGTTGTGCAAAGTTGTGTAGTGATCACAACTTCGTGCACCAATGATTAACTTAATTAATAAGTATTTGATATTTACAGAGGAATTTGAAAGAGGAAAGAGAAGAAGAGTTGACACTGATAGTGATCTTTGAAGCTTACTTAGATTATGTATCATGCTGTATTCTTTTATCAAAGTTTAAATGTTTTTTTCCCTTTGATTTCGTGTTTTGTAGGATTCATTCGCTGGTGAAGCTAATCATGGTCAGCCTTCTAGACAAGGTGATATTGATGGTGTTTTTAACTTGCCCTTGCAGTTTTTTCCCTCTTCCCATCATGTTTGATTCTCTTTTGTAATAGTATGAAACTGCATAAACTCTTTCAGTGTCACCGTCTTTATTAATGGTGCAAATGAAGCAAGTCAGAAGAGAACGAGCCACCAATGATGGCAGCATGCGTTCAAGTTTGCTACCCATCTCACTGTGTTACATGTTAAGTGATACTCCAATACACAGTTTGGTCTTAACAAATGAGAAATAAATTAATATAGCATGCGTTCAAGTCTGCTATATAAACACCATTCATGAATTTGCCTCATCAAAAAATTGTGAACGCTAAGAGAACAAAGAAAACTTATTAACCAGATTGGTTCTTATTAACTACTTCTTACTTGCCTTTTAAATCCATGTATAAGACGTTTCATGAAAATTGAAATATAATTGTGTTTATGGTGAAACAGAGAAGAAAACAATGAGTTCAGAAGATTGCCTTGGTTGGGCTGCAAGAGATGCATCTGGACATCTCTCCCCATACAAATTCAATCGCAGGTAATTAACCACACTAACATCTGAATGAACTTTAATTTACATGTTTCTAGTTAAGAGCTGAGATTTTATGATTTGCATTTTATAATTTACATGTTCCTAGTTATATTTTCACCCATACGAAATATTTTGTTGCCTTATTGGTCTTAATTAATTCTCTACTGAATTGGAAGTAGAGATAGACTGCCTCAATCAGATATACATGCGGCGGCGGCATATTTGAGATGAATGAAGTGAAGCTAAGGGTGGCAGTCCGTACGGTGTCCGAACTTATGCTCGTGGTGATGGATCAAGACAACCAACTAAACTTGAGTTAGATCAAGTATTATATTGCCACCATCACTAAAAAGCTCAAGAAAGAATGAAGCTATCCATAAATTAGGGTATTGAATCCTGATGAGTCACTAGTAGTTACTTGTCATCTAATGTATTCAGTTTATATTATTGCATGGAAATAATTGCTTCTTATTATAAAGAAAGCACTTTGTACTCACTTGTGTGTTTTTCTATTTGTACCATCAATAAAAATTTGTATTTATTAAATTTATATTTATTTTGTATGAAAACAAATTTATTTTGCAATGGAAAAATCTAAAAAAAATTATTTTACTTTACTGATAGATTTACAGACGGATTTTTTGTCTGTATTCAGAGTTTGGGATGATTTTTCAAGTTTCCAATTACCGACGGAAAATCCGTCTATAATTTCAGACAGAAAATGCGTTAAAAAATCCGTCTGTAATTACAGGCGGAAAATCTGTCAAAAAATTCGTCTGTAATTATAGATAGAAAATTTGTCTAAAAATCCGTCTGTCGGAAAGTTTGTCGTCTTCGGGAAATGGATGGAGAACTTATAGAGGAAAAATCCGTCGGTAACTGGTAAAAATCTGTCGGTAATTTTTCGACGGAAAAAAAATCCGTCGGTAAATAATTTCTGACGGGACTTTTACAGAGAGACAAAATCCGTCAGTAATTTCGTCGATGACCAAAAACCTGTCTGTAATAAAGATTAAATCTGTCTATAAATTTGTCTGTATTAATTCATTTTCTAGTTGTGAGATCACTCTTTAATTACATTGAAAAACTAAATTTTATATATAATTTATCTATTTAAACTTTCTTGTATTTTAGTTAAACGCTATTTTAAAATACTTGAGGCTTGATGCAAGGGGTACCGGCGAAAGCACTTCTTTTGTCATGCATGATTTCTTTTTAATTATTATACTTAATATATAGTTAGTTAGTTAACGAATTTAATGTTCAGGATATATTAATGAAAAAATTTTAGATAAATATATAAAACAAAATTATTTAATTGAATAAATTATCTCAAAATTTTGCACATAATAATACGTGACTAATTATTTTTGTAAAAAATATTTAAATTAGCAATGTAGTAACATTTCTTTTATACATAAATTTAAAATATAGTATCATATGATGTGCATATAAAAAATTAATTACTAAATTAAATACTTGTATAGAATACATATTAAAATATAAAATATATATTAAAAATAAGTTAAATAATACATATATTTATACACGATAATTAATTTAGTATCTGATTTTTTATATATACATAATATTTTTAAAAATATAATATTAAAAACAGTTATTGTCATTTGCAAACTAATCACAAAAACAATTCTTGAGGGGGGTATTCAACTCCAGGGATGAGTCGAAAAATAAATCTTTATTGTTTCTACCTCCTCTTTTTTATGAAGAGAATGAATCTTTTTATCGAAGGCTCATAAAAAAATGGGTCCGGACCTCTTGCGGGAATGATTTGGAAGATCCAAAACCAAAAATAGTGTTTCAATTCTAAGAATAGAAATAGTGCACATAGAAAAACAACATTTTACAATAAGAATAATAAAGTAAATAATTGCTGTAACGTTTTGGCTGAAAATAAGGATCTTGATAGAAAAAAAAATGGAAATATAGCAGTCCTATTTATTCGGTACAGAGCATGTCGTAGTCAATTTTTCAATTTCTATTGAATTTATTTTTTCAAGGAAAACTTCTTTCAATTATGGAAGCACGAGAATCTTATTTCAAATTCTGGTATATACGTATCATATGCGGAATACGGATAAGATACCCGATAGATATTATCTCTGTAACAATTTCTAGTTATATTCTAGGGTTTACATATACTGACAGTTACTGTTATAATTAAAATGGAGAAGGTTTTTTGAATAAAAAAAGCAATATTGATAAATTTTGTATCAAATTGCATTTTTTTTTATCTCATAACGACAAAACCATCTTCTCATTTCGATTTCAAGAATTGTTCAGGAATTGTATAGTTAACGGTTCCGTTTTGTCCTTCCATTATTGCGTTTGTCGATCAAAGTGCATATCTCTTTTTCAATAAAAAAAGGGTATTCTCATATATATATCGTTTTGGCGGCATGGCCGAGCGGTAAGGCGGGGGACTGCAAATCCTTTTTCCCCAGTTCAAATCCGGGTGTCGCCTGATCGACAAGAGAATTGAATTTTGACCTTTTAATTAAAAAAATGAGAGGAAAAACGAATTTATCTGTAATGTTTTCCGACTCTACTAGAAATCTGATCAAAACTTGTTTGATGTTCTAATAGAATTTATTGAATTGTTTCGTGTTAATATAATAGTTTTAGTGCAGAATCGAATCCCCCTTTGACTCTGTACCAGCGATTTAAATAAATATATATAGTTATTATAGTTTCTAGTATTCTCAGTGATTAGATTAATACCAAAAAAAAACAACAAGAATTAGTGAACAATAGTAAAATAATTCCTTCATAGTGATATTTTTTATAGAGATAGGAGAGAAAATTCACATGGATATAGTAAATCTTGCTTGGGCTGCTTTAATGGTAGTTTTCACATTTTTCCTTTCTCTCGTAGTATGTGGAAGAAGTGGACTTTAAAGGTACGACTAATTGGGGTGGGGGATCCAACTGTATCAATTGTTTTCTAGCTGGGTTATTAAATTTTTCTATTGAATATTTTTCATTTCCTTTTAATTAATACCATACCAATTCCTTTAATTCAAATATATCCGCATTTCGGAAGTCTATTTTATTTGAGTGGTGTAATGTATTCTATGCATACTAAATACAAAATACTCTGTCAATCACCCAAATAGTGAAATTATTACCTTATTCTTGTTAAGGGGATGAAAAAAAGATAGGAAATTTTTTCCTATTCCAACCTAATTCTTCCTAAGATTTCTATTTAGATGAATTGGCTCTTACCAAAGTTATATATCGAAAATGAGTAACCGCGGAACCCCCTTTAACACGTTATATATATATATATATATATATATATATATATATATATATATATATATATATATATATATATATATATATATATATATATATATATATATATATATATATATAACGTTTGTGATTTTTTTCAAAAATAACCTTAATGTTTAGTTCATTCAATTTTGTCTTTATTATTTTCGATTTGTATTAAAATTATCCTTAGACGTCAATTTCATATAAAACGTTAGGGACCAAAATGAGAACTCTTAAGGATCGTTTTGACAAAAATCGAAAATGTTAATGATAAAATTGAACAAATTGAAAATGTTAAGGACAAAATTTAATGAAATTAAATATTGAGAATATTTTAAAAAAAATTCACAAATGTCAGAAACTAAAAATACACTTTACCCTTAAAAAATAGTTTAATTACTCTATTGGTCCCTATAGTTTCGCAAAATTTTCAACTAGATTTCTATACTTTTTTCCTTTTAATTGGGTCCCTGCACAATTTTTTTTTAAATTGAGTCCATACACTTTTTTTTTCCTTTATTCAAGTTCCTGCACCAATATTTTTTAGTTGGTTCCCTATACAATTAAGCCAATTACTACCAAGAGGGACCTAATTGAAAAAAAAAATTTGGTGCAGGGACCCAATTAAAAAGAAAAAAAGTATAGGGACCTAATTGAAAATTTTGCGAAACTAAAGGACCTACAGAGTAATTAAACCTAAAAAATATAACTTTTTATTGTTAAAATATATAACTCCTAATAATTAATATAATTAAAATTTATAATAATTATACAGCACAAGCGGCACATAGCGGCAGAAAATTGGCTATCGTTTTCTTAAGTGCTGCAAATTGGCAAAATAGCAGCGGTTTATATCAGAGCGCTTCAATGTGCAGCAAAATCTGATGGGTTACCGGTGATTTTGTGGAGAACCGTTGCTGAATCAAACACTTTATCCCATCTTTATCATATAATTAACATCATAGAACTTCTCTAACATTAGAAACCTGCCCGAAAGGAGAGTGGAAGCGCGCAAAACCCTTATTCTCTCTCATCCACCCTGAGCTTCTGTGTTGTTGTGGAGTCGCGTGGCTGCCCATCCATCCTCCTATCATTGTCTCCATCTTTTCCACTTTATTACAAAAAAATTGCTGAATACCATCGGATTTAGCTTCGCATGTTATCGTCAGATTTACCGTTAGATTTGCAGGCAGAAATTGGAACTATTTTGTCGTGTCAAACATTTACCATCAGATTCGCTATTCCAACGGTAAAGTCTCAAGTAATAATTGGAGGAAAAATAAAAAACTTGGGCACAGACTCGTTATCATCTATCCGACGGTAGCTCAGTTTAGTGTGACACAGCATTTTGGTCACCCACAAAACATTACCATCGAATTTATCTGCCAGTAAATCCGATAATAACGAGCCCTAAAATTTGAAGCGTGAACTCTCTCCCCGTTCATTTCGAATCTCCCTTTCTCTCTAGCCTCTCTTCTCCCACTCTCTCTCTAACCCTCTCCCCGCCGCTCCGTTAGCCCTGCCGCCACCAGCAGCCCCTCTGGAGCCCACTATTGCTGCCTCCTCTCCCCGCACCCTTTGTAGCCCACTCTCTATGACCCTTTCCCTTGACATCCTCTATGGTGGCCCATGTCCATCTCGCAGCACCATCCACCTCTGCCAGCCGCTACCAACAGCGCCGGCCTTCCAAAATTCTCCCGTCGCTGCTGTCATCGCTACTACCCTCATTACTGCCATTGCTGCTGCCGCTTTTACTGCTGTCGCCACCGCCCTCTTCTCTGTTCTCTTCTCTACTCTTGCATTCCAGGTTTTTCTTCATTTTAATATTAACTTCAATATTTGTTTTAATTATCCTTAGTATTATTATATATTTTAGTTGTTAATTAGTATTATACTCGAGTTAGATTTAATTGTTAGTTTTAGAGGATTTAGGTTGTTACGATAGGTTAGATTTAAAGTATTAGGTTTTAAATTGTTGAAAAGTATTTGGAATTGTGAATGAATTAATCAATTAAAATGGTTTGTTTCGATATTCTGCTGGAAATATTGTGAATTATTGCAGCTAGTATATTGTTAATGTTGACTTCTTGTCAATTAGAGTTGAAAGAATGCTTGGTTGTGCTATTTGATATGTTTGGTGTTTTTGAATGTCAAGTGTTCGATAATGTACCTCTTGTAATAATTGAGTTTTTGGTGTGTATATAGTGATATAATGCCACATTGATTTTTTTGTGAACATACTTTCAATCACTACATATCACACTTTAAAACTTTACTTTTGCACAAATTCACTATAAATTGCAGTGGATTGAGATTGATTGGATTTGTGGGAGCCGTAAAGATGGATATATGTCCAATTTTAGGGGAGGTTATATCAATTTTTTTTAAATAATATAAATGTTGAAGGATTTGTGTTGTATATGCTGATTAGTGTTAATTTGTATTCTCTTCGTAGACATGGTGACAGGTAGTAGAGGTGTCACGAGTCAGTCTCATGGTCGTGGTAGAGGGAGGGTTTCCACCGTTAACCCAGGGACTTCTCAGTCATCGCCTTCTATCCTGACTACCCTGTCGACCCCTGTGACATCACAGGTGTATCCAGCAGTTCATCATGATCACGAACCCCAACTACGTACATGGCTCCTTCTACTATGTTCTTCCAACTCCAGCAATAGGGACTGTGGTGCCGGAATCCTCTAATGCATCACAGCCAGATGCCCCTCCACTATTGCCTGTCATACGGATGACAATTTGGCCTGATGGCATGTCGGCGTGAGTACTATTTAAATGTCTTTTATCTGTGAACTATTTTGATTTTGTTATGTTTTATGTGTTTACTAATCTTAAGGATTTCATTGTTAGGTTTGCACCAAACAATAATACATGTACACATGAGATCTTCAATATGATTAAGTCCATGTACGAAAACCCATGGTCGAGCTACACGAAGATCTCTACTGAGACTAGAGAGCGATGGTTTTAGAAGTGGGCGGTAAGAACCCAATGTTGTTGAATTAACTGTATTTTAATTGTATTTTATTTTGACTAATTAATATTTTTGAATTACTTTATGTAGGAGAATTTATATGGCATAGGCAACATAATCTCATGATCAAGAAGATTTATGACCACCAGATAGCTAGACGACTTCAGCAGATGATGCAAAATGTTCGTAAGGGGCACGACCACCTCACGATTTGGATCTGTCCAGATATTAAGAAGGCACTGGACAACCATTTTAGTACTGATGAGGGGTTAAGGCGGTCGCTGCTGTCTAATGAACATAGCTAATAGGGCATTGCCGGGGTCATCGAAGTATACCGCTGGTGGGTCGACGGCTTTCATGAAGACAAAGAGCAGGCTGCTATGTAATTTGCCATTCTTTGTTAATTATTACTTGAGTTAATTGTTACTTGATTTATTACTTGGTTACAACATGTGTAGTATAAGTCATTGGAGCGTGAGGCGACATTAGCGGAGACCTTCAAGTATATCTATACGTTGAAGGCCAACAAGGAGAGATTTGCTAATGAGCAGTCTATGGCACATTATGGTAGTTTTCAATTAATTCGAAGTTTGAAGAGTATTCGGTTTAAATTTAATTAACTATCATCCTAATCACAACGTGTGTTACACAAGAGGACTACACGCAAAGATTGGAGGCCGCGACCCAGCAATCTCAGCCTAGTGGGGATGATCCCACCTTTGATGCCTTAGTCATCTATCTTGATAGGGTTTGGCGTGACTCCGCCTCTGAGCCCTACAAGAATTGTGTCTGCGGGTTGGAGTCGGTCTTAGTCAGCGGCCTTCAAACCTCCTTATTAGTGGCTTCATCTGCCACTGCCTCTGACACCAGCCCTACCGATCCCAAGGAAGTCGTCGATTTGAGAAAACAGGTGTAGAAGCTCACACAAGAGCTTCACCAACAAGCTCAGTAGTCTAAGGAGAGATATAACGAGCTTCTTGCACGTATGAGAGACACCGATTCTCTCAAGCTGCAGCTGAGGGAGGACCTGGAGCGGCTAGAGCGTTTACGAGACCAGATGGCGGTGTACAATGAGCAGATGCGCGTTGGAGGCAGTGACGATGCTAGTGGGGCATCGACATCACCACCTAGTCTGCAGCCTGAGCAGGGGGAAGACGATGACGATGACGATTATCGAGATCCGTAGGGTTTAGAAATTTTATTTATTTTATGTCTATGTCATTATATTTTACTTATTTGACTTTTTATTATATTCAGACCCTTGATATTTAATAAATAGTTGATTTCTGGTATTTAGAATTTGTGCACTAATTTTGAAAAAAAAATTAAATTTGACTACTAATTGTGCACTAATTGTGAAAAAATTGCTTATAGTCGAATTTACCGGTGGAAAAATCCAACACTAAATGGGCGCTACAAAACGTAATATGGGACCAAAATTACCGTCGGAAAAATCCGCCAGTAACCAAACGCTTATTTTTGTCGTATAGATTGCAAACCCCGACACAAAATCCGCCAGTAGTTAGTGTCAGACAAAATAATTCGCCAGTAAACATCTTCCGGCGCCGTTTATACCGTCAGATGCATTCCATCAGTAAATTTGACAATACTCAACGTTTTTCTTGTAGTGCATGCCCTATTGTGCGCTACTCTGATCTATCGCTCCCTCTCCCGTCTCACTGGTTTGTTCTTTGACTTTGCTCTCTCTTTTTTGTTATGATTTTTGACTACTTACAAAATTTGAATCCTATTTTTTCAAAATTTTTCTATATCTTCTTAGTTCAAATTATGCTTTCTATTTTCAGATTTTGTCTTCTATTAATTTGGTGCTAATTTCATCCATTTGTCCTCTTACTTTTGTCCCAATTTGATTTGTTTTCTTGTTGTTGTATTAATCTGTTACCATAGTGTATTATTGATACATAAATTGGGATAGATATCTCCTTGACCTTTAAAGTACCAGCAACTTTTCTTTAAGCATGACAATAGAAGCAGGGTATTGATGTTAATACAAATAAAATTTATAATAATTGAACCTTACTTGCAGCATTTCAACTGAAGCAATACATTGGTAATTGAAACTTTTCTTATTTCATATTTTTATGGTAGCTTCATTTCTTTTTGTTCTGTCTAATATTGTTATTTGATATTTATTCTTCTTATTATTTCATTTAATGTTATTATTATTTGGGATTGATTCTTAATTAATCTAATTGGCATGCCATGTATCTCAGAAGAAATAATAATTAAGAAATCAACAAAGTCTTCTCTTTGAGATAGATGCTTCTTGTTTTGTTTCTTTCTTTTTTCATTTATCCTACTTTGTGAATATATTTAGCCTTTTTGATAACTCTAACTTTTTTGATAAATGCATTTTTCCTTTTAATATAACATAGTTATGTTAGCAGGTATTTGATATCTGTATTAGTTTATAGAATGTTATCTTCTTCCTCAAGCTCACATTGTTTTTATGATCAATTTTAATTTTGAATAGTTGTTAGTAACTTGATATATTCAATGTTGAATCATGGACTCTATATATATATTTTTTATCTTTCTTTCTTTTTTTTATTTCATTAACCTATTATCACTGCAATAATATCCTCACAGGAATTAGGATAATCTTGGAAGCTGATTACAATGGGACCATGCTTATGATGAGATCTTATCTGTGTTTGCTCTCTTTTTAGTCTTTTTCATTAGAAAAAAAAAAGTTTGTTAGGGTATTTAAATTATATAGTGTATGTTAGAAGCTAGGAAAAATAAATTTAAAAGGACGTTTACATGAAATTGAACCTCAAAACTTGTATTCAACTCAAATAATTTGAATGACAGTGACTTTCAAGCCATAGAAAAATAAATGGATCAAACACTCTTTGTATTGCTCGAATTATTATTATTTGTGCAAATGAAAATCTGTGATTTCAATATATGGGTGTATGAAGAAGCTAAGATTGATTCTTAATGAATCTATTGACATGTCATACATCTCAGAAGAAATAATAATTACTCATAGCAGTGCAAGATTTGATATTAATTGAATCTTATTTATGTATTACTGAACTATATAGCAAGCATTAGAACCATTTTGAATGATATAATTTAGAAGGATTGATATATATGATGAGCCTTCTGTTTTTGGACCACAGACTTTTCAATTTTTTTTTTTGAAGTTTGTTAGCCAGAGGCTTTTCAATGGCCATAGGACAAATATTATCTTTTTCTTCCTAGCTTTTATTGTACTGATTTAATTATATATTTGATAAAATTTTAAAAAAAGACTATCATTATCTTATTCATCAGATTTCAATTATTACTATATTAAAGTTAGATTAAGTATCATATGCTTTTCTAACTTCTACTCCCTCTTCTTTTTTCTTTTTTTTTTTAAAAGAAGATTTTCTTTTTCCTTTCATTTTTTGGTTTTGGATCTAGCAATTCTTTTTTTCAATGATTTTTTAGAAAGTGCAGAATCACTACAAGAATTTGACAAATTAGCGACGAATTTTTGTGAGAAATATTTTTTGTCATTAATCTGTCACTAACTTGCGAGGAAATAATAACACACTAACAACAAAATTAATGAGCGGTCACAAAATCCAAACTTGAGAAAAGCGACTAATTAGCGAGAGATTCACGAGCAAGTTCTCGCAAATGGACTTTTCTAACTAAAAAAAGAGCGAAAAAATTTCCTCGCTAATTTGTCACAAATTAATTAGCGAGTAAAAATGTTCTAGTAAATCACTCACTAAGGGGTTCAGTCGAATAAAAGTAAAGTAGCGAATGATATTATTGTACACTATAACGTCGCAAATGTTTGACATACAATTAGCGAGAAACAATTCACACACTAGTTCGTCGCTAAATAAACTTTGTGCGAGAAGGCTAATTAATGAGGAACAATGTTACTAGTTAATCCGTCAAAAAGACTTAAAATACATTTACGATGGACGATTTCCTAGCTAATTTGTTACCAAAGTTTTTATTTTTAGCGAGCAACTAGTTTCTCGCTAATTTGTTGCATAATATTGTAAAAATTCAAAATTATGGTAGCGACAGAAAACAGTCGTCGCTAATTTGTCGCAATGGATAAATCATTCAGTTAGGGAAGTGTTCCTTGCTAATTAGTCGCTAAAGTGGAAATACGGATATTGAGCGCCTAGGACCTAAGTAGCAAGAAATTTGTGACTGTTTAACAACTGACACACTTTGTTCGCTGATTTCAAGTCACTGATCTGCTGGCGAAATACATTTGTCGCTAAGTTGTCGCAAGTTTAATTTAGCGAGCGACTTGATAATGACAATCTTGTAGCAAAGCAAAAGTTATATCTTACCTATTTTGTAGCAAATTACTCGCTAATCTTGTTGGAAATCCGTCGCAGAGTTATAACAAATCCAAAGCTAACCGAAAAAATGTTAGAAGTAACTGGTTGCAATTAAGTCACTAACCAAAACCTTATTTAGTGAGGAATTAGCGATCGCTTAACAACTCATAGACTTCCCTCATTTATTTCATGTTGATACTAATTTGTGAGGAAACACATTAGTCCTATTCCGTCATTACTTTAACTAGCGGGTCACCAGGCACTATTGTGCCTGTTCAGCCACTTTTCTATTAAGTTTAATAAATTATTAAAAAATAAAATATCTTACGTTATTTAACATGCAAAATATATAAAATAAATAAATTTAAATTAAAAAATAAGATTAAAAAATATTTTATCATTATTATGTGTAAAAAAATTAATATAAACACTTACTAATATTATTTAAAGATTAGTTATTTATAAATATTATTAAATTATTTATTTTTTCAATGCTATTTAATTAGAAACAAATTTAAAAATTTATATCCAAAAATAATTCTTTATCTCCATCTATAATTCTAATAGATAAAAAAATATATTTCTTCAATCTTATCTTAAACATCTTTAAAACACTATTTCCTTCTATTATCATTCTTAATACATGTATAACTATTATTGTCTCTTATTAGTATTGGTCAAAAACGTAATTATCAGTTAATTTTTCTTCCTTCTTCTTACAGTTACGTTTTTTATTTTACAAATAACTTCTATTCTTGTTGTCTTCTTCCTTATTCTACTGAGTACATATAGTATTCTTTTTCTATCTTTCTTACACTTCATGAAAAAAATAATGATAGATATGTGTATGAAGAATAGTAAGAAAAAAATAATAAAAATAAAAATAAAAAATTAAAAGAATAATGAAACAAAAGATGATTTAAGATATTAAATATAAAATTAAAAGAAAAAATTTGTAGCAATTAAAATTATGTGAAAAAAATTTTTTAAATTTAGATTTTTATATCTGCTTCAAATTAAATAAGATTGAGAAAATAAATAAATTTACAAATATTTATAAATTTTTTATCTTGATTGTTACATATAATAATAACATAATGATTTTAGTATTTTACTTAAATTAATTCAAATCTCATTATTCTATACATTAAAAAAATTAAATAACTCATAAAATTTTTATTTTTCATTTATTAATAATTTATTATTTACAAAATTTTTATTTTTTATCTCAAATTTATGATTTAAAAACATAGAAATTAATTTCCTAAAAATATTAGGAAAAAAATAACAATATAGAAATGGCGTCTTTCCAACCCAGGTTCTCCCTCCTGATCTAAACGCGCACCAACCCTGAGACTCAACATTTCTCTTCCCTGGGTCTCGTTCTCGCCACTCTCTCCCTCAAGCTCTCTTACCTCTCTCACGCCACTCTCATCTTCGGTGTCTCACATCTCTTCTGGTTTGGCACTCACTGTTTCAGACTCAAGGTTCTCGCACTCTATGTTCTTACTGTCTCAAGCTCAGTCGCCACCTTCCTGCGCTCGTTGTCGTCTTCTTGCTTCAGTTGTTAGGCCAGTTGGCCAACTTTTTTCAATCTCACTGTCTCGTACCCAGTCACACACCTTCTTTCCCATCGTCGTCACCGTGGAAGAAGTATCAGGTTCCGGAGTCGCTCTCTGTCTCATCATTCTCTCGTACTTAGACACGTGCCTTCCCTGTGCTCGTCGTCGCCGACAGCAGAGGTAGTAAGTTCCGGTGGACTAGTCTTTGTTTGTCTTCTTAATTTGAGCCTCACCGTTAGCTTCCTTCACGTAAATTGATTTGGTGAGTTCCAATTAATTTTCCCTTTCTTTCTGTTTTAGTTTTGTTGATGTAATTCATTAATGCACTTTGATTTTGTTAGTGAAAATTGAATTTGTTGCTAAAAATTGAATGTGTTACTGAAATTTGTTACTGGAAACTTGAATTTGTTGCTGTTCTAAAATGTTCACTTAAATGTGTTCTTTGCTGAAAGAATTGGTTACTGATTGAACTTGGATGCACTTTAATTTTGTTGTTGAAAATTGAATGTGTTGCTAAAATTTGTTACTGGAACCTTGAATTTATTGCTGTTTTGAAATGATCACTTAAATTTGTTTATTGCTGAAAGAATTTCTTACAGATTGAAATTGAGTTTTTTGCTGTCTTGCTTTATATTGTCATGAATTTAAGTTCCTCTTTTCTTACTGTAATGGTAGTTCTATCAATCTCTTGGGTTCTTATTGTATTAAAAGATATAATTAGTTATTGATATTTTTTTATTGAACCCGATATATCTCCATACTTTTTAACCTTACGATTTCAAGTTCTTGACATGAGATTAATGATACCCAACTGTTTTTGGTGTTTCTAATACTTCAAATTGTTTATTATTATTTTCATCAAGCTTTGTATATTATCTTTTTATGATTTATATCTTTATTTTCAAATTGAATGTATTATGTTTGTTACTTTATAACTTATAGAAGGGGTTATTTAGTATTGATTGTGAATAAAAATATATTAATGAAATTTACAAAAAAAATATACTAGACTATGCCATTTATATGCATGTTAAATATTGGTATTATAACTAAAATGAAACCTTAATCTAGATAATCATGGCACCCGATAGAAGTTGCATGTAACAAAGGCAAGATTACACCGGTCATCTAAGCGGGGAACTTAAGAAAGGTGTTGTGGAATTCATAGATTTTGTAGAAAGAAACTCGATAGTTATTGATAGTTTAGGTTGCATTCTTTGTCCATGCACAAAATGCAAGAATAGAATTAGGGATGAAATATTTCGGGTCGAAAAGCATGTGTTTAGTTGTGGGTTTATGGAGGGTTATATAAATTAGACTGCTCATGGTGACGAAAGATGGGTTGAACAGGATGCAATAAATGTTACCTAAGAACATGTAGAGGAGAATACAAATCTATATGTAGACATGGGTATTGATGCTGCAGGTGATAACTTAAACGTAGTGGATGGTTTAGAAGAGGATCCAAATCCATCAGCGTCGAAGTTTTATAAGTTGCTGAAGAGTGTTGACGAACCTTTGTGGGATGGCTGCACCAAGCATACAATATTGTTAGCTGTAACCCAGCTGGTGAACTTGAAGTCAGAATTCAACATGAGTAAAGTTGTTATAATCGAATGGTTGCTATAATCAAGAGCATGCTCCCAAAATCAGAGAAGTTGCTAGAAGATTTCTACCAGTCAAAGACAATGATTCAAGGATTGGGATTAGGATATGAGAAAATTGATGTTTATCCTAATCACTGCATGCTATATTATAAAGAAACATGTGACAAGACTAGTTATGTAGCCTACACAATGTGTGGACACCCACGATGTAAGCCAAAGGAAGGGGATACAGCTAATAGCAGCAGGGATGTGCCATACTCAATATTGAGATGTTTTTCTCTTACTCCAAGGCTTTAACATTTGTTTATGTCTAAAACTAATGCACAATATATGAAGTGGCATGTGGATGGAGTACGCCAAGATGAATCGGTGATCACACATCCGGCTGATGTTGATGCTTGGAAACAATTTGATGCCACGCATGAACTATTTGCCCAAGAAGCTAGAAATGCTAGGGTTGGACTTCGCACTAATGGTTTTAATCTATTTTCTTTCTCGAAGACTTCATACTCATGTTGGCCTGTGTTTCTCATACCTTACAATCTTCCTCCAAATATGTGCATGAGAAGAGGGTACATATTCCTCAGTCTTTTAATCCCTAGACCGAAGTCTCCCAAAAAAAGATTAGATGATTATCTTAGACCACTAATTGACGAGTTAACGGTTTTGTGGGACAATAGAGTTACTACTTATGATGCATGCAAAAAGAAAAATTTTAACATGAAGGCAGCATTATTGTGGACTATAAGCGATTTTTTGGCTTATGGATGTTGTCTAGTTGGAGCACTCACGGTCGACTTTCTTGTCCAATTTGCATGAAGAACATTAAATTGTTTCGACTACAACACGACGCTAAACCCTATTGGTTTGATTGTCATCAACAGTACTTGCTTGCTGGTCATGCATTTTATCGTGATCGGTACTCTTTTACAAAGTCAACTGTGGAAAACTTTTTTCCACCGAAATGAATGAGTGGAGTTGAAATCTGAAATGAGTTGGAAAAACTCGAGGAAGCTAACTTTGGGGCTAATTCAAGAGGAAAAAAAGGGTGACTTTGGTACCATTCATAATTGGGTGAGAAAAAACATTTTTTGGGAGTTGCCTTATTGGTCAACTAATGTGATAAGACACAATCTAGACATTATGCACATTGAAAAAAAAGTATTTTTGACAACATCTTTGACACTATTATGGACGTCAAGGGCAAGACAAAAGACAACGTAAATGCAAGAGAAGATTTGAAGATAATTTGTAAATGCCTTAACTTGGAGTTGGTATTTGAGAATGGAAAGTGCAAAAAATGAAAAGCAACATATACCTTCGATTCTCAACAAAGGAGGACAGTATATGAGTAATTAAAATTTTCTGATGGTTATGCATTACATATTTCATGATGTTAATCTAGTGGATGGGAAGATATATGGAATGAAGAGTCACGACAGCCATGTTTTCATGGAAAGACTAATTCCTTTGGAATTTCGAGATGTGTTATCAAAATCTATATGGGGAGTATTAATAGAGCTCAGCTTGTTCTTTAAAGAAATTTGTGCTACTGAAATATGTCTTGATGTTGTGGAGAAGGCAGAGATTTCCATTATTAAAACAATTTGTAAGCTAAAAAATATTTTTTGTCAGCTTTCTTTGTTGTGATGGAGCATTTAGTTATCCACATCCCCTATGAAGCTAAGGTTGGAGGACCTGTGAAATATCAATGGATGTATCTAGTTGAAAGGTGTATGCTATAATGGTAAGAGTTGAAGGATCTATTTGCGAAGCTATATTTTGGAAGAAATTTTAAATTTTACTTCTATATATTTTGAGTCAACAATACAATCAAGGCGTACTCAAGTTCCTAGGAATGATGATGGTGGTTTAAATATTGACGAAAATCACTTGTCTATTTTTAGATACCCATGCCTTTCCATCGGGCGAGGTTCAAAAAAGTACTTAACTGATGAAGAGCTTCATATCGCCCATACATACTTTCTTGTCAACTGCAAATAAATAGAACCTTATCTCCAGTAAGTCAAAACTAGTTTTTATATTCATATTATATACATTAATTTTACAATTAAATTGAATGTTATATTGATTACTTTATTTATTAGACAATTTGAGGATTCATTGAAAGAATTGGATCCAAATATCTCCGAAGATGAAATACTAAATGCCTGTGATAAGGACTTCAATAGATGGATAAAAAATCAAGTGAGTGACTTTTAAAATTAAATATTTAAAACATTAAAATTATTTTTTAAAGCAAGAATGTATAACTTTTATTTGTCATTGTATTCATTTGTAGGTAGATACAGGTCACATTAAAAGTAGAATGATTTAACAGATAGCTCATGGTCTTTCCAAGTCTGTCACTTCGTATAATGCCTTAAAAATTAATGGATATAGATTTCATACTAAGGATCATGATAAAAATAGAGTTACTATGAATAGTGGAGTATGTGTTAAAGGAAATATTTATAGGAAAAATGACTTAGACTACTACGACATTTTTGAGGAGATATTGGAACTATCATACTTAGGCTATGGAAATACTATAGTTATCTTTCAATGCTGCTAGTTTGACCTAATTAATGGAGTAAAAATTGACAAGAGATATGGGTTAGTTGACATAAAGTATAAATCAAGACTACAATCAAACGAGCCGTTTATTTTGGCTGAACAAGCACAACAAGTATATTGCACAAAATATCCACATAGTGGGTATAAGTCTAGTGGGGAATGGTGGGTGGCTTGTAAAGTTAGAGCCGAGCTCTTTATGAATGAAACATAGCATGATTTAGATGAAGAACCCAATGAGCAAGATGATAGTACTAATTTTTATCAAGAAAGTGTATTTGAATTAAGAGTGCAACGTGTTATTTTGGAGGATGAAGATATTTTATTCTTTGATGCAAATTCTCCAATGGAAGAAATAAACGTAGAAGATATAAATTGTCCAATGGACACTTTACTCAATGATGAGTTCATTAATGATAACGAAGATATTGACAGTGAAGATAGTAAAAGTGCTAGTTTCGAATATGAGAATGAAGACTATGTGATGTAGATTCACATATTTTGTGTCTTTATGTATCTCATATGTTTGATGAAATGCCTCAGCCACCTTACAAAATCAAAGTAAGGTTCTATGCTTGTTCCATTGAATCTCTTTCTTAATATATGTTTTGTTTTAGTTTTAGGGTTTATATAATAAAAAAATTCTTATTTATTTATTTAGATATCACTTACAAGTTGAAAATCTGATTGGGGTTCAGCTATAAACAGTTTTGGAGGCAATGGATGTAAGGTAATTTGTCTCCTTTTATTTTTGTGCAAATTTCATTACTGTGGTCATGTAAATGTTAAATTTGATAAGCTCGGATTTATCTATTTGTGCTATTTTTTTTCTCTCACTTAAGGCAATTTGTAGGTGGTTGGTATTCTAGAGTATGGAGTTGCTAAAGTTGCTGATTTGATGATTAAGGATGTTATGAATCCATTTGTAAATAAGGCATAAATAAAAACATAAATTAATCCATTGGTAGGTGTGTCTCACTATTCATCTAATCAGTCTAACAATCTCTTCATGTGTTTTTTTCTCTCTTATCTCTTTTATTTTGTATTTTTCAGAAGAGCAAGTAATAAGTCTCATAAACCAACTGCTATTTCAATCAAACCTGCTGCCGCCTCTCATGATGATCCATTTTTAGTGTTTGAAACCACTCACGCGCAGCATCTTCACAATCATTCTTTGACTCGTTGGAACATATTAATAAGTGGAATATTTCCAAAGGTACATGAGATAACTCTAGTACTTCCTTAATATTAAGACCTCCACCTAAGGCAACAAATGTTACATACTCAAATAAAGGTTTTTCTGAATGCTTTAGTTAAAAACTACCACTACCTATCTTTGTTTCTATCACTACTAAGCAGTTTTCTAAATTATGTTTTATGTAGTTAATAGCTCAAATGTATCATCGATAGATGAGCTTGAGGAATTTGCCATGGGTAAGATGTAGAATAATACTACCAGAAAAGCCAATATAAATACTGGTAACACTAAACAAAACTTAGCTGCAAATATCAACAAAAATAAAGGAGGTCCGGCTGCAAGAGTGAACCAATCAAATGACACAAGACAATTTAGAAAACCAATTCTGAGTTTTTTCTTAAAGGGAAGTTTTTGAAAAACCTATCTAAATGTGCCCATTAGGTGTCCTAAATTGATTTGATAGTCAGATCTTTTTGTTTAATGATCCATATAGGGACCCTCATGTGATATTTCATATACTTGTTGTACTTTGAACTTAGAACACAAATGATGTCTTCATGGGTTTTTCCTTATTTTTTCTCATACTTTCTTTAGGTGTGATTTGATTTTAATGTAGCAGAGAATCACCGATTATACGGATGTTCAGATAAAGAGATGGCCTGCAGGAAAAGAAACCAATATGCGGGCATTGCTATCATCATTACAAGATGTATGCTCTTTTGACATTAGTTTTGATTTGCTAATACACCATTCTCTTTAGTTACTACCTAATAGTGTAAAGAAAATGGACACAACAAATTATTTGGTTTTGTTTTTAACTAAGTAGTCAATTATTACCCGCTTCAGAATAGCTATAGCATGAAAGTGTAAGCAAGAATGACTAGATCCTATCTAGGATATTATTGTTACAAGATAAAAAATTAGATAGAAACACCATATGTAGTTGAAATTTTTTAATTTTTCAATCAATGTATCTCGTTCATCAATGTTTCTATTCACTATGGTTGTGCTAAATTATCTTTGCAACTGAATTATTTATATTGGTTATAAATGAAGTAGACTATTATTTCATCCTGTCAAATTATGTATTGTTTTAGAAGTTTTTGAGTTCTATAAAAATTTCACTTATTTTATGATTTTATTTCTTAATTGTTTATTTATATATTACTCCATTTCAAATGCTAGAACATATTTATTAGCTTTATTGTACAGGAAAATGATGCATCTTCCTTATGTATATTTTCATTATTTCATTTTCTTTTGCTGAAACAATTCTATAATTTATTGTTCAGATCTTTCCTGGAATTTTTCATTTCTCAAATCTTATCCTGAATTTCATATTCATGTTCTTTGGCCAGAATGTGGCTAGGAGCCAGTGTCTATTACAGATATAATCTCTTCCACTTCGATGAAAAAGGTTTACAGAAAAGCAACTTTATGCATTCACCCAGGTAAGGTCCAATAGAAAGGTGCTACACTTGAACAGAAATATATTGCAGAGAAGTTTTTTTACTTCCTCAAGGTACAAGTTCATACCCTTTTAACCCTCCTCAAATAATCTTTTAAGAAAAAAAAAACACTAAGACTATGATATTTGGCTTGTTCTTGATTCTATGGCTGAGTTGTTGATTCTAATTTTGTTTTTTAATTTTAATTTTTTTGTTCTTTTTGATTTAGGCCAATTCTTGTTTAGGATTGATTCTGAATTTCTTGTTTATTCAATGTTAATGCAGGAAAGTAGAAGGTGAAAGAAGAAGAATTTGTGGAATTAGTGCACCACATGAAAGTTTTTGGAATCAATTTGGTTGTATTTTTGATTTAGTTTGGTTCTATTTCTGATTCAGTCTCTTGCCTTTTTTTGCTTCTTAATTTTTCTGAGCGAGGTTGATTATTTTTCCATCTTCTGCTTCTGCTATTTTTACAAAATTGTTGATTATTTTAATTTGTTGTGTTTCTACTACTTTGTTAATGATTTGAGTCAAGTTGATTACTTGTTAGTGACTTTGTGATTTCTGTTTTGACATTTTTTTAATTCTGGTTTAAGGTTGCTGCCTTGTACTGCAATAATTCTACAGTTTTAATAAAGTGAACCAATGATTTTGTTTGTAAACTGTGTTTATTTGCTGAAACTTGTTATGATTCTAATTTTGAAAATATCGCAAAAATTGAGGCATGAGCCCTGTTCCCCTAATTTCCGTTTAACATTCATTTTTTTCTGAATATACAACCCTATTTGGTATTAATTGTTATAACTCAATTTCTGATTTCAGGTTCTTTGTTTGCTGAGCAATGTTTTGTGATCTTGCTAGGAAACATCAAAATATGGCTGCTTTGCTGTATAAATTAATGGAAGCAACTTTTTTTATTTTTATTGTATTGAACTTTTCATGTTTTTCGATTATTGTATTATAATTTCTTTTGTCGTTGAACTTCTTGTATCAAGATTTTTGTTAGTTATTATGTTGTATGACTGTATTTATGACTTTGTGAAATTAAACTTGTTATTTTGTTGCATATATTTTTGTTGAAAATAATATATAGGACAGTGTTTTAGTGCATGGAAAATAACTAGAATTGAATACATTTTTTGAATTGAAAAACCGAATAAATCGAACCAAACTAAACTAATTTTAATTGGTTTGGTTTGGTTTGGATGGTCTTAGTAAAAAGAGTGAACCAAATCGAACCGAACTGCTAATATAAAATTGGATCGGATGGTTTTTTCTTAAAAACCAAATCAAACTGCACTGCAAACACCTCTATGTAGTATTATGTGTCAGAAATCATGTTTATTATTTAAAAGATGAATGCCAAATTCTGATGAGGTAACTGGCTTAAAAGCAAAACGGGATTGACAAGTGTCATTGTTTACAAATGTAGCTAATAACTCAAATTGATGAATTATTTTATTCAGGCAAAAACACGGGCAGTTAATACAACATGTTTATAATTTTGAAAATATGCTAATTCAATTTTGTGATCAAAATTGTGCAATAATATTTTATTCTTCATTTTTATTGGTAACTATCACATCTAAATATTTTAATTGGTTGTATTTTAAATATTTTAATAACACTTTGTTTTTTATTTATTTTTTATTTGACAAATAATCATGGCACCAAAAGGTAGAGGTGGACGAGTAGTACGAAACACTCGTATCGATCAATCTCAGCTTTCCTTGTGTAGGCCAGGTACACATTTACAGTTAAATTTATTTTACCATTATCAACTCTTGATTTAGAAAATATGATGTATGCGTATTTTATTGAGTTTAGGTGAGCAAACTGTTGATATTGATTTTTCTTAACTATTGGTACACGTGTTAGGTATCTAGTTGTACTATACATTTGAGTTGTATGTCGTCATTGTGATTTATTTAATCCTAGGCTAGGAATTGATTTTATCCTATCTTTTTTGTCTTTTTTATGTTTAGGTCAACAGAGCGATAATAATGATGAACCTCATCTTACACAATTAAATGTTGGATCAGCATCACAATAACCCCATAATCTTTATCACAACCATCACCACAATTAGATGGTATGACTTACTTCAACTGCTAAATGTTTACATATTTACAATTGACTACACATATAATTTAAAATTGTCTTCTTATTCATTTTAGGTGCTAATTCATCTTACACATTTGCTTTAGATGTAGAAGATAATAAGCTACATAATGTTGGATAATCAACTGTGCATACTGAAACTAGGAGTAACAGGAAGTTGGTAATAGCTGTAGAGAAAGGCATTAACCCATAAGTAGTTATAACAATGTTATTTTGACTTTGCTATATCCACATGCATTCTAGTTAAAATAAAAAAGAAGGGTATCACTAAGTGCACGACCTTTAATTAATTAGTTTATTATTAGATTTTATCCCTGATTACGTTGTGAATTTTATATATATTTATTTCACACCTTATCATGTTGAAATTATCATAAAGATAGAATTCATGGATATGATTTTTTCTGGATGGATACTAAATCAAATTTTGAACATGTTTTGATGTTTGTGCATAGAGCAAAGTGTTAAAACTCCATTTGATTTTTCGTTAATAATCCAAACCTGCTATGCCATGCATTTTTGAATTTTGATGTACATTAAGTCATTTATTATTCTTGTTAGTAATGCATATGCTGTATTTTTTAAAAGAAGTATAATAATATATGAAAATTAAATTATAATAGTGTATTATTCTACTAATTGTATATATTTGTATGATTGGTTTGTATTTGTAAGATCAATAGATTTTAGGCCTTATTTTATTTAGGATAAAGCTATTCTAACAAGAACACAATGATTTACAATTAACAATTACTGATTTTTAGGAAAAAATTGTGGAGAGAAAGTTTGATCTCGACTGTTATTATATATATAAGTATGGGAAAATAAAATTTACTTGAGCTCCATTTTAGTTTATTAAAATTTAAACTAGCAATAATTTAAAGTGTGTTTAGAAGGAGATTAGATGAAAAATTTCGAGTAGAAAGGAGATTAAATCAGCCATATGACCAATTATATTTGTTGTTGAGTATACAAAATTCTTGTTGGAATTGTTTGCATGAAGATGACAATGGTTGCTGCTTTAGTCTTGCACTCTTGGGAGCTTTATATTCTTATGATTTATGATATTTTCATAAATTATTTTAAAGTTATGAGTGGTATAGCTAAGCCTAAAATTTGTTGTTTCTTTGATGATCTATGTTGTTATGTGTTAAACTATTTTTGATAATTGTGTATTTTTTTTAGTGTAGGAAGAGATTCACAGATCATACGGTAAATCGTGACATCACGAAAGATTTCTTAAGTAGGATGCCTTTTCCAGCAGCAAGATGGCAGGATTATTGTTCAAACATGAAGGACAAATTGTTTAAAGATTTTTTGGTTAGTTATTATAATGTTGCTTTAATGCGATTTTTATAAATAATTAGACTGAGTAGTTGCTAAGTCCTTCACTCTTTAAATTTAGGAAAAACATAAATTTGCATCAAATTATGATAAAGCTATGATAAGAACTATTTGGAATAAGACACTGCATAACCGCTATCCTGACATTTTAAAATGAGCATGGAATAGAGCTTTTAAGGAGGCAAACTCTACTAGTATTACTAACATTAAGGGTCATGGACCTAAAGCAATGAAATTTGATGTGTGAAATGGCTTAGTTGATCACTGGTTAGATTCAAAGTGGCAAAACAATTCTGTGATCGATAAAAAAATAGGGTTGCTATGCCTGCTCATAAACTACACACACTACATGGTCTATCAGTTTTGGCGAACACAAGAGAAGAAAGTTATAAAGAAAAATATTGCCTATCTCAAATGATTTATGATAGTATATTCTAATAAATGTTGTTACATGAAGTTAAGTTGAAGCGTCGTGTATCTTTTCTTGAAGTATATGATAATATTCATAAAAAGAAAAGTGGAGAATATATTTCTGAAGTATCTAAGGAAATTATTGTAAGTGTTTTTAATTTTGTAGTATATTTTAGGGTGAATTCTATCATGTAGAAGAGATATTCCTTCTATATATGTAAAAATTTGTTGTAGAACAAGTGTCTAGAGTGCAATTAAATCTATAGTGATAGACAAAAGCTAATCTTGGTGCAGGGTGTGGACCCCACTGTAGTGGATGAACTAAAATATTTAATGATGTAAAATTGATTAGTTATTAATTATGAATGATAATGATGGGTTGATTTTTGCTATTTTTTTCTTTAATAGAGATAGGTTTCTAGGCCAGGCCAAGTTTTTTTGCTGGATTTGGATCTTAATTAAATTTTTTTTATGAACAATGAAAATAATAAACATAATATTTTATGGATTTGGGGGTTATTTGAATTTTTTTTGTTTGGGTTTTAATTGATTTTTTTTGTGTAGATGTAGGTGTTGATTGATTTTTTTAATGAAAAGTGGAAAAAATTTTTTTATCATGGAAGATGTATTTTTGTGTTCTTGAAAATATTAGTTTAGTCTTATTTTCACATATTATTTTTATTCTAATACTCTCATCAATCTTATTCTTAATAATGTTTTAGACTATAATAATTCATTAGTTATGATTTTATTATTAGTTATATGATTAATTTTTGTAGTAGGATAAATAATTTACGTTATAAAAAAATTATAATAGTGCACAAGAATAAAATGCTTTAGCATTTAGAATTTAATTTTGTTTCGTTTAGGGTTTATTTTGATGATAATATTTTTGGTACGTGATAAAATTTTTGTATTGTAACAATTGTAAATCGATGATAGAATTTAGTGTTTAATTAGAATTGTTTTTGTAAAACCTTGGTAAAAATTTTGAATATATTTAGTTAATATAGTTGTTGGAATTTCAAAATATAATTTATAATTTTTACGAAAAAATGAAATATGTATGTTTTTTTATGAGTATTTTACTAAATGGCATCATGTTATTTAACAAGTTATATTCATGCTTGACAATAAATAATTTATTGATAAAAAAAGATCACAAAAAGAATATGTTAGATGGATGCTAATTTAGATTGATTCATATATGTGTGTGTGTGTGAGACTGGAATGTTTTTCACTAAAATAGTTTTCACTAAAATGTTTTTCATAGTAAATTGATTCCAATGAATTCGATTTACTAGTACACCTACTAATATGTAATTGAAACATTCATATAATCGGTTTGCATTTAGGACATTCATGTAAATTTGAAACTCATTCAGTTTATTTATGTGATTTATCCTTAAAATGAATGTTGCCACTTTTATACATTCAATTAGTTAATATAGAGATTAAGTAGAGTATTATCTATTATCGAATATGATATGATATCATTCCTTCATGATTCGTTTAGGTGAATTTTATTGCTATTTTTTTCTCTTTCTTTTTATATTTAATTCATTCTAAAATTATGAAATGATAAGTATTGTTACAAAAAGGAATCCTTTAAAAAATGAGCCATTAAAAATTTAAAAAAATAATTTTTTACTTTGTATTCATAATATTTAAATAAAGTCTAACATATTAAAATTGGATTAAAAGCAATTTAAATTCTTTTTTTTGTTTCATTATTTTTAAACTTTGAATAAAATGGTTTAGTTATTCAAATTTATTGTTATTTGATTTAGGGTTTACTCTAAGATGCTTTAGGGTTTAGCTTTTAGTGTAAAAAACTTTAGAATTTAGAATTTAGAAATATATTGTTTAGAATTTAGGGTTGGATGGTTTAGAGCTCAAGATTGGATAGTTTAAGTTTCATGATTAAGAAATCAGGGTTTATGGTTTATTGTTTAGAGATTAAAATTAGATGGTTTAAGTTTTTCATTTTAAAATTGGATTGCTAAGAATTTTAATATTTAATGATGAGTAGTGTTTAGGATGGACATTTTCTATAAAATTTAAAAAATAGATACAGTGTTGATGACAAGATTTTTTATACTTAACAATGTTAATTTAGTTGTTAATTCATTTATGTGTAGGTTAATTTAATGATAACGTAAATTATGTGTAGGTTAATGGTTAATGCGAACAAAAATATTTAAGTAATTGTTATTTAAATTTTTACTTGCTAGTAAATTATTTTTAAAATAAAGATACAGTGAATAACTGAATTTGTACAAAATTATTGTTTTATTGGTTAGAATGGTTATTTAAATTTAGAATTTAATTTCTTGGGTGTTAGTTAAATTTAAAGTAGTTAATCTTTGATGATAGGTAGCTTATTGCTGGTCAAAAGTTTATCTTTGCGTTGATGGCGGATTTGGGACGTGACAAATTATGATGGATTTGAATTCTCTAAATTTTAAATTTCACCTTAGAAGGTAAAGTATAATCTATCACCATTTATTTCATAGGTGAAACCAAGAGAAAACATGAGAGAGAAAATATTCAAAAATCTCACTTTATCTTCTAAAGTTAATCTAAAATTTAGAGGATCCAAATTCAATTGTGATGGTAGTAACATGTTGAGTGTTGTTGATGAAGAAATACTAAAAGTGATTCTCGTTAGGTAGGAGGCGCTATTAATAAAAGAAGATATGTTTTAATTAATAATTTATATTTGATACATTCAAGGATAATTTAATAATGTATAAATATTTTAGTATTTCACTATATATAATTATATAGGTATTTGTTGTGGTGTCTAAAATTTTTGGTCAAATTGTCAATAAAATATTAAATGGTTTATTTTAGATCTAAAAAGATAAAAGTAAAATAATTATAATAATTTAAAAATTATTAGCAAAAATAAATCAAACGAAGTTAGGCATCAAATTAAAAAGTATCGTATAGGTGGATAAACTATGTATATATTAACATGTAGGTGATCACTTAATAATATATAGATAGACATATTTATACCAATAATTAAAAATATAAAATATTTATACATATGTAAAAGGTAATATAGATTAAATTAGATGATTTTGGTAGATATTTTTGTTTAAAAAAATGTTAATAATATTTTGGGTCTTTGGCCTTTGGGCAAGGATGGATGGCATGTGAATCTTTTGAAGAAAAAAAATGGTTTGTGTTATCATGACCTTGGGAAGTCAGGTCAGACGAGTTAGAGAGAGTCTAACGGAGAGAAAAAGTAAGTGGGAGAGAGAAAATTTTCTTTTTTGTTAATATATATGTTCTTTTTTAGTTTGAGATGTTCAGGATTATACTTCTTATCAAGTTGTGTCTCAAAAAAATAGTTTCTTTTGTTAGAAGTGTAGAATTGTATGTGATTTTATGGATTTTGGTGAGATACGTCGGTTCTATGCTGTGAAAAAGGGTCGCAAGCCAGGGATATATACCAATTGGGATGATTGTGCAAAACAGGTTCTGGGATTCAGCAACAATGAACACAAAAGCTTTTTATTCTTAGGACGAAGCTGAAGAGTATATGAAGGGCGGTGAGTGTTCCAGAGGAAAAGGGAGTTCTAAACCTCTTCTTGAGGGTCCTTCGTACGGAAGTCCTCTTTCGCAGAAAGTTTCAGAATTGTACGTTTCGTCTAGCAGTGGATTGCTCGACAGTGGTAGTGGTGACACCGAAGCTTTGTCAGGTTTCTCATATAATTTTGTTTCATTGAGAAAATTGTATAAATGTCATTCTTATTGACCGTTCACTAAGTAATTAAGTTATGTTGCAGGGGGACATGCAGTCTCTGTTACTGAGGTGAAGGATTTTTTGTATGAGGAAGACATGAAGCTCATGCTTATGCGTGTTTGTTCCTCGCTTCGAATCGGAGTTCTTATATTTGTCCCTCAACACCTCAAATCAAAAGACGGATAACCCATGTTTGGAATCACTATGTTTCTTCCCCACAATCCAAGAGGCGTGGAGCTTGTGGCTCATGGTCCAGCATCGATGGAGGAAAGGATTGCTAGGCAAGAAGTTTCCTTCACCATGCTAGAGAAGTTGCTGGTTTTGATGCAAGAACAACATGGACAACAGATGTCTGAGAACAATTGCCTCTCCCAGCGAATTCGACAACTGGAGGAGGAGAATGCTGAATTACACAGTCAAGTTCAACTCATTGAGGATATGTTAGACGGTTATTAATAGATTATCTATGTTCGGTTTGGCTGTTGAAGGTATGTGAATCTGGGAGTAGATATTATTTTAGGTTGTGTATGTCTTTTTTGGGTTGTTATTGTCATTGTGATTGTAACCTGAGATGAATGTTGAACTTATTTAGCTTATATCATTGAAAAAGAATTTAATTACTGAGTTATCCATTTTTGGATTATCCATATGAATATGACATAATGTTTCTGCGTTTGTGTTGAAATCGACCGATATCTCATAAAATTATTTAAAATGAACATCGATAAAATGGTATTAAATACAGGCAGGACAAATTTTCGTTATAGATAAATAGGGTTCACGAATTTGGTTCAATATAAATTTAAATTTGGTGCCAAGACGTATTCTTCTTACGTGCGAACAAGTTTGAAAAATAGTCGAGGCCATTTGAATAAATTTGAATCGACAAATGAAACAAACTAAATGCAGCCCAGTTATGTTAAAGTAGAAATTATCCTAAACGAATCATGAGTTATGATGGTGAAATTTCTGCCTTAAATGTACAATTGTAGTTCCAGTAAATAAAATATACCATTTACCGTTATAAAAAATAAAAGGTTTTTTTTTTTCTAACTGAGTAATTAACAATTCATATTCGCTCCAGCTAATATTAAAATATTTTTTAAACATTATTATACATTGAGTTAACCATGTTGATAAAAATAATGATCGAGTTTCTCATTTTTTCATGTACCCAAATCTATTAAATATAGGTTGTGGCATAGTAGCAGGTGAAATCTTTGCAGATATCCAAATATGGATTTGGAATAAGATTGATTTGATAAAGAGAGAACTTTTTTTTCAAAGTGACTGAGACTAATATTTTTTTTCAATTTAAGAATCATTATTTACTTTTAAATTTAATAATTTAATGATTTATCTAACATAAATATTTATTGAATTCAAATATCATTTTTTATCTTTTAAATCTTATTAGCCTTTTACCATTAATAACAATATATTTAGATAGTCAAGTCATTATGTTCAATAATTTTTTATTATTCCTTTTATTTTTTATTTTTTTATTAATTCTTACATTTATTATCATATAAAAATATTTTAATTTTTATAATAACTCCTAATTGAATATATTAAGAATATATATATATATATATATATATATATATATATAGTTAATTTATCTTAAATTTTATTTATTTTTTCAAGATATTAAAATTAGAACATATTAAATTAAATATTTTTTAATATGAATATATTTTACATACTCTATTTAGTAATTTATTTTAAATGTATACATGAAAAAATATTAAATTAAATGATCATACATAAGAATAGAATCATAAGTAATAAAATTTTACCATATAAAATAATACTAAATAAAAGAATACTGAGAGTACTAAAAAAAAATTAAGAATATTTTTTTGCTTGACATTATAAAATTTATTATTGTTATTCTTGTGTATTGTTTATTCGTCTATTTTTTTATAATATGTATTATTATTTCTATTAGAAATGATCAATTAAATAAAAAATTATTCATAAATAATAATAAAAGAATAACTAGTAAAAAGTTAAAACCAAAATAATAATAAAAATAATATTATTGAGAAATATTTAAAAAGAATACTAAAATATATTATTTTATATATTATTTTTAATTTAATAAATAAATATTAATTTTTATTATAAAAAGAGTACTTAAAAAATTGTCATTTAGAAGCATAAATAACATAGGCTGTGGAGGAAAGGCTACGAAATAACATTCTTGTGTGATGTGGAATATAAGGTGTGGATTCTCAAAAATAGAGTTGGTAAAAGCTTGATTTGACAGAGAGATTGCTTCTCATGGAAGTTTTTAGTAAAAGAGAGAAAGTCTTGTGTTTTTGTTGTTGGACTAGTGAATTTTCAGTTTGGGTTAACCTTTTTATTCCGGCCTACTATTTGATACTATTGGCCCAATGAGAGTTCCCGCCTGACTCACTAACACATAGAATTGGTTCTTGATAAAAATTTCACTAATATGGAGGAAGCGAATAAGGGTGACCTTAAAGGCAAATCGAAGCTCCCATCTGCTGATGCCTCAGTTATGGAAACTAATACTTAGGAGAGTATCATCGGCGAGGAGGATTCGTTCATGACAATGTTGAAGAAAGTACATGATGTCATATATTTCGTTCTGATCTTGTTGATTAATTTACAAACCCAATTTCAAAAAATGATGCATTCTTAAATATTCTGATGAGCAGATATTTTATACGCTTTTTGCCATCATTTCATATAGTTTTTACTATGTTTTATGTAAGTTTTATTATGTTTTCATAGGTTTTAGTGCAAAATTCACATTTTTGGATTTTACTTTGAGTTTGTGTGTTTTATGGTAATTTCAGGTATTTTCTGGATGAAATTAAGGAGCTTGAGCAAAAGTCTGATTCAGAAACAGAGAAAGGACTGCAGATGCTGTGAGGATCTGACCTCCGTGCACTCGAGGAGCTTTTCTGGAGCTACAAAAGTCCAAATGGGACGCTCTAAACGGCTATGGAAAGCTAATATCCAGGGCTTTCTACAAATATATAAATGCCATACTTTACTTCAAAAATGGAGGCCCGAAATTGGCGTTCAACGCCATCCACCTACATATTCCTGGCGTTGGACGCCCAAAAGGGAGCAGCTGGCGTCCAACGCCCAAACGGGAGTCCCAAGCCAGCGTTTAATGCGTTTAAGGAGTTCTAGCACGTGGAAACACCCTTAGCTCAGCCCAAACACTCACCAAGTGGGCCCGAAAAGTGGATTTTTGCACTACAAGACTAGTTTATCTTATTTCTGTAATTCTGAGTTAGCAGATTAGTATATATAGGAGGAGATCACCCTTGTTTAAGAACTTTTACTTTTGATCTTCTTCCCCCATTCGAATTTGCATTATTTATTGTACAATATGAGTTACTAACCTCCTAAGGTTAAGGTTAGAAGCTCTGCTGAGTTTCATGGATTAATAATATTACTATTCTATTTCAATATGTCTGATTCTATTTTCTTATGCAACCTCGTTCTTCATCTTATGAATTGAGGGTGACCTGTGATAATCACCCTTATTCTACATGGGTTCCATGCGAGTCCTAACTCGGATAGCGTTGAACCAAAGCTAGAGATTGCATTTCAGATTCCAATAGAGTACCTGGGGATACGTTACATGAAATCTCCTTGACCGTTCGTAAGTGAGGTCTCTGTGGCACTAAGGCTAGAGTCTGAGAAGCAGCGTTCCCTGATCTGCCTTATCTATGGCACCTTGAGTAGGATCATGAAGGGGAGTGGATTACTTAGAGCTTCATCTTCTGCTACAGTAAGAAACCTAGAGGTGGCTTGATGAGAGGACATAAGTCACTTGCAACATGGTTCATTGCTGCAGTGGAGGAAGTTAACTTGATGAGAGGACATGAGTTAATCACTTACGGCTGCCATTGAAGGAATCAAAAGGTTATTGAAGTAGACAGCAAGAAAAGTTAATCCGAAAAGACAAAGCATCTCCGAAGCCTCAACCGTCCTCATACCATTGATTTCACACCTAGCTAGTAACGTTTTATTTATTTATCTGTTTTATGCGTTTTCTCATGACAACTATGTTTTCTATCCGCTTAACTAAGATCTGCAAGGTAACCATTGCTTGCTCAAACCAACAATCCTGGTGGGATCGACCCTTACTCACCTGAGGTATTACTTGGACGACCCGGTATACTTGCCAGTCTATCTGTGCGAAACGTGCGGAGTCAGTTTTTTGCACCATATTTTTGGCACCGTTGCCAGGGTTTGTTCGGGTTTGACAAACTTCTGGATTATCTTTTTGCTTAGATTACGTACTTTTTACTATTTTGTTTGAGTCTTTTATTTTCTTTTTCAAAAAAATAACAAATTTTCCAAAAATCTTTGCCATATGCAAAAAGGAAGAGACTCATAGAATGGCAGAGGCAAATAGAGCTTTTGCACATTTTCGTTAATCCATGACGTTAATCCATGAATAGGATCTATATAGACACATAGACCCATGGATCCATACATCTCGATTGGAAAAGAATCAATGGAAAAAGAATCGGAAGTGATCAATATATCTCTCGAAACAAACGAAAAGGAAACGAAAGACGAAACATAAATCATGGATCAACTAAGCCCTCTTGTTCTTTATTAATCTGTATCTTTTTTTTATTCTTTTTGTTTGTGTTCTTGTTGAAGTTTCGAACATTCTTGTTTTCTTTTCAAAAAATTTTCAAAAATAGTGTCTTTTGTTTGAGTCTAGTGTTGATTCTTAAGTTTTGTGTCCTTCGTGTGTTCTTTGTTTCCTTTGAATTTTCGAATTTGTTCTTTAGTGTTCTTCTTGGTATTCAAGTTGTTCTTGTTTTTTTTCTTGTTTTGATCTTAAAATTTTTAAGTTTGGTGTGTTTTGGTGTTTGTTTTCTTAATTTTCGAAAATTAGTGTCTTTTGATCTAAAAATTTTAAGTTTGGTGTCTTTTGGTTGTTTTTCTCTTTCTTCATAAATTCAAAAAATAAAAAATATCTTTTCTATCTTTATTTAAATTTTCGAAAATCTTAACTATCTTATCTTATCTTATCTTATCTTGATTTAAAAATTTTAAGTTTGGTGTTTTCTTGTTAGTAAAGTCAAATTTTAAATTTTAAATACTATCTTCTTAAATCTTTTCAAATCTTTTCTTTTAATTCAATTCTTTCCTATGTTATCTTTCTTTTTAAATTTTAGAATTCAAAACTTTTTCAAATCATTATCTTATCTTAATTTCAAATTTCAAAATCAAATCTTTTTCAAAAGGTCAAATCTCAAATCTTATCTTTTTCAAATCTTCATCTTATTCTGTTTCAATTTCAATTTCAAAATCAATTCTTTTTCAAATCTTTTCAATTCTTATCTTATCTTGTTGACTTTTTCTTTTCAATTTTAAATTTCAAAATCTTTTAAAGTTAAATCTTTTCAATTCTTCTATCTTATCTTATTTTCAAATCTTTCTTAATTAGTTACTTGTTTTTTCTTCTATCTTTTTCAAAACTTCCTAACTAATTCCTCTCTTCTATTTTCGAAAATTTTTTACTTCTTTCTCTCTCTTCTTTTTCGAAAATCATCTTTCAATTTTCAAATCTTTTTAGTTAATTAGCTTTTAATTTCCTTCTTGTTTTTTGAATTTAATTAATAAATAAAATAAAAAACAAAAATATTTTAATTCTAGTTTCCCTTTTTGTTTCTTAATTTCAAATTTTTCCCCCTCACATTCGAATTCTTTCCCTCATCTCTCTACCCTTATCCTTCTTTCTTCTTCATATCTCCCAGGGAGTTCTCTATACTCTGTCATAGAAGCTCCTATTCTTCTTCTGTCTTGTCTTTCTTTTTCTTGTTTATGAGCAGAAACAGAGATAAAAAACCTCTCTTTGATCCTGATCCTGAACTTGAGAGGACCCTAAGAAAGCATTTGCAAGAAGCTAAAGCATAACACTTCGGAGGAAATCGCACAAAGCTATTCAAGGAAGAAGCTGAAAACATAGATATGGCAGCCGAACAGAATAATGAAGGAGATGCAAGGAAGGTTTTTGGTGACTTCACTACACCCACTTCTAACTTCTTTTGAAGAAGTATATCCATACCTGCCATTAGAGCAAATAAATTTGAGCTAAAGTCTCAATTAGTCTATCTAATGCAGTAGAATTGCAAGTTCCATGGACTTCCATTGGAAGATCCACATCAGTTTTTATCTGAATCCTTGCAAATTTGTGACACTGTTAAGACCAATGGAGTGGATCCTAAGGTCTACATGCTTATGCTTTTTCCTTTTGCTGTTAGAGACAAAGCTAGGATATGGTTGAATTCCCAACCTAAGGAGAGCCTAGACTCTTGGGAAAAGCTGGTCAATACTTTCTTGGCCAAGTTCTTTCCACCTCAAAAGATGAGCAAGCTCAGGGTGGAAGTTCAAACCTTTAGAAAAAAAAGAAGGTGAATCCCTCTATGAAGCTTGGGAAAGGTACAAGCAACTGATTAGGAGATGTCCTCCTGACATGCTCTCAGAATGGACTATCCTAGGTATCTTCTATGATGGTCTATCTGAGATGTCCAAGATGTCCTTGGACCATTCTATTGGTGGATCACTCCACTTAAAGAAAATGCCTGCAAAAGCACAAGAACTCATTGAAATAGTTGCAAACAACTAAGTCATGTACACTTCTGAGAGAAATTTTGTGAACAATAGGGTAGCTCAGAAGAAAAGAGTTCTAGAGGTTGACACTCTGAATTCCATATTTGCTCAAAACAAGATCTTAACCCAACAGGTCAATATGATCTTTCAGTATTTGACTGGAATGTAAGCTGCAGCTAGCAGTACTCAAGAAACCTCCTATGATGGAAATGCCTGTGATCCAGATCAACCTTCAATGGAGGAGGTGAATTACATGGGAGAACCCTATGGAAACACCTACAATCCTTCATGGAGAAATCATCATAATTTTTCGTGGCAGGATCAACAGAAGCCTCAGCAAGGCTTCAACAATAACCAAGATGGAAGATACCAGAATAGGTTCAACAACAGACCACCATTTCCACCTTCTTAGCAATAGATGGAGACTTCTAAGCAGAGCCTTTCTAACTTAACAACCATAGTCTCTAAGCTCTCTAAGACCACTCACAGTTTCATAGCAGAAGCTAGGTCCTCCATCAGAAATCTGGAGGTAGAAGTTGGTCAGCTGAGAAAGAGAATCCCTGATACTTCTTCTAATACTCTTCCAAGTAACATTGAGGTTAATCTAAGAGAAGAGTGCAAGGCCATCACTGTAAAGACTGAGGCCGAATTTGAAGGGGGTGCATTGGAGTTGAACGCCAGTAAGGAAGTCCTTACTGGGCGTTCAACGCCCAAAGAGGAGCCATCAATGGCATTGAATGCTAGTAAGGAAGTCCTTACTCGGCATTCAACGCCCATAGGGGAGCCATCACTGGCGTTGAACGCCGGTGAGGAGGTCCTTACTGGGTGTTCAACGCCCAAAAAGGCACTATAGTTGGCGTTGAATGCCAGCAAAGGGACACAAACTGGGCGTTCAATGCCCAAAGAGACACAGGTATTGGCGTTGAATGCTAAAATAGGGGTAGTTGGCAACCCTAAGTCCACTAAAAACTTCCCTATTGAAGAACTGATAGAACCCAAGGTTCATGAGGAACCCATTGAAGTTCCCTTGAATGTTTGGTTGAAGATCATAGAATCTGAAGAGTACTCTTCCTCTGATGAGGAAGAGGAAACTAGGGAAGAGCAAGTTGCTCGGTACCTAGGACTTCTGATGATGCTGAATGCCAAGGTACTTAGAACAGGGACTTTGGAGGAAGAACCTCCAGTGCTAACCAAGGAACTCAATGCTTTGGTTCAGCAAAAATTACCTCATATGAAACCGGATCATGGACACTTCTTAATTCCTTGCACCATAGGTACCATGACCTTTGATAAGGCTCTGTATGACCTAGGGTCAAGCATAAACCTCATGCCTCTCTCTATAATGGAGAGGCTGGGAATCTTTGAGGTACAAGCTGAAAGAATCTCAATAGAGATGAAAGACAATTCCATGAAAAATGTTTATAGACTGGTAGAGGATGTCTTGGTGAAGGTTGAAAAACTTTACATTCCTGCTGACTTCATAATCCTAGATATTGGAGAGGAAGAGGATGAATCCATCATCCTTGGAAGGTCCTTCCTAGCCACTGCCAATGCCATCATTGATGTAGCAAAGGGAGAACTGATTTTACAGTTGTGAGAGAACCACATCTTATTCAAGATGCCTAACCCCAACTCTCCTTCTAACAGAAAAGAGACAGTTGTGCAACACTTAGTGCTTCAACCACTCCTCTCAGTACAGAGCCTAACAGAGCCCCTAGAAAGCAATTCTAAGTTTGGTGTAGGGCAACCACCATCAAGCTCTGAGAGGAATGGTAGTAAGAAAGTGCCTAAGGGATAGAGGGATAAGATAATCCCCACTGAAGGCCTCTCACTTGGTATGAGAGTTATCTTCACTAACGATCTAGTCATTCCTCACATTATGAACAAGATCCTGTCTCTAGAACATTTAGAACTTATCCATAAGAGCACAGGCAAGAAGTTCATTGTAAGAGTTGAAATTTTAAGCCCCTATCGATCTCTGTATGGAGCTTACCGTCAAGCTAGTGACGTTAAAAATGCGCTTGTTGGGAGGCAACCCAATCATAATTAAAGTTATTTTAGTTGTATTAGTTTAATTTTTTTTATATTTGTTTAAGTTTGTGATCATGTGCAGTAGTTAGAATAGAAACAGAAATAGTCAGAGCCAAAAATAGAATACCCTGGAGCAAGTACCTTATTGGCATTGAACGCCAAACAAGGGGCCAGAGTAGGTGTTCAATACCCATGAGGAGCAACATTGCTGGTGTTGAATGCCAGCTAGGGGGCAGAGACTAGGCATTCAAAGCCCCAACAGAGGCACAGACCTAGCGTTGAACGCCAGCAAAGAGCACCCCCAATGGGCGTGCAATGCCCTATAAGGAGCATATAGCTGTCGTTGAACGCCAGCCAAGAGCAGGAGTTGGGCATTCAACGCCCACAAGAGGGCAGAGAATTCGAATTCCCTAGCCTCCCAGGAACAGTGGGTACCACAGAATCTCTACCTACTCCACTTCTTCTCTCTCTTACTTTCACTCTTCCCCACACACTCTTACCCATAAACTCTCAACAATCACATCCTACCTCTTCCCAAAACCATCATCACTACCACCAACCCCTACCCACTTCAAATTCAAAAATTTCCACCTGATTCCAACTCATTCATTCGAACCCCAACCTATCCCACTCCTATAAATACCCCTTTTTCCTACCCTTCATACACACACCATTCATACACTAAAGCCATACTTGGCCGAATTCTCCTCTCTCCCTCCATCTCCTCTATTCTCTTCTTCTTCTACTCTTTTCTCTCTTCTTTTGCTCGAGAACAAGCAAAGCTTTTAAGTTTGGTGTTAGAAAAACCTTACTTTTTGCTTTCCATTCACACTTATGGCACCCAAAGTCAGAGAATCCTCTAGAAAAAGGAAAGAGAAAGCTGTTGCTTCCACCTCTAAACCTTGGAAAATGGAAAGATTCATCACCAAGGCTCATCAAGATCACTTTTATGAAGTAGTGGCAAAGAAAAGGGTGATTTCTGAAGTCTCCTTTAAGCTAAAAAAGAACGAGTACCCGAAGATCCAAAGAGAAATTTGGAGGAGAGGTTGGGGGAAGTCCTAACCAATCCTATCCAGGAAATTGGGATCTTAATGGTGCAAGAGTTCTATGGCAATGCATGGGTCACGAAGAACCATGATACAAGCGTGAACCTAAGTCCCAAAAATTGGCATACCATGGTCCGATGGTGCCTCTTGGATTTCAGCTCGGAAAGTGTAAGTTTGGTGCTCCATTTGCCAATGATGCAAGGAGACCCATATCCTTACACTAGGAGGGTCAACTTTGACCAGAGGCTGGACCAAGTCCTTTCAAACATTTGTGTGGAAGGAGCTTAGTGGAAGAGGGATGTTCAAGGCAAGCCTATCCAACTGAGAAGACTTGACTTCAAGCACGTAGCTAGAGGATGGTTGAAATTTATCTAATGCTCTATCATCCCTACTAACAATCGGTCAGAAGTGACCATTGACAGAGCCATCATGATTCATTGCATCATGATTGGGAGTGAGGTGGAGGTACATGAGGTAATACCTCAAGAGTTGTACAAGAAAGCTGAAAAACCTTCCACCCTAGCAAGGTTGGCTTTCCCCCACCTTATTTGTCATCTGTGCAATTTAGCTGAAATTGTCATAGAAGGAGACATCCTCATTGAAGAGGACAAGCCCGTCACTAAACAAAGGATAGAGCAAACTAGAGAGCCAACACATGGACCACAGCAAACTAGGGATGCATTTTCCTCTCCAAGGCTATTGGGACCAATTGTATACTTCTCTAGGAGAATTAAGCTCCAGGATGGATCAGTTGAGGATGGGCCATCAAGAGCATTCCACCATCCTCTATGAAATAAGAGAAGATCAAAGGGCCTTGATGGAAGATCAAAGAGTTATGAGGGAAGAACAACAGAGGCAGAGGCGTGACATAGAAGAAATGAAGAACTCCATTGGATCCTTCAGAAGGAGTAGTAGCCGCTATCACTAAGGTGGATTCGTTCCTTTAACCCCCTGTTGCCTATGCTATTTCTCTGTTTTCCATGTATTTTATCTTATTGTCTATTTCTAGTGCATGATCATCTTTATGTCTTAAGCTATGAAATATTGCATGCATCTATTACCTTGCTTAAAAGAAAATTTTATTTGAAAAAGAAAAGTAAGATGCATGAATTTCAAGTTATATATTAAGAACAGTTCAATTATTTAATGTGGTGGCATTGCTTTTGTTTTCTGAATGCATGAATGAACAATGCATATTTGATGTTGGAGTTAAAGAATGTTGGATCTTGAAAGAATGCTGATAAAAGTGAAGTATTATTGGTAATCTAAAAATTCCAAAAATTAATTCTTGAAGCAAGAAAAGCAGCAAAAAGAAAGAGAGAAAAAGAAAGAAATTGCAAAAAAGGAGAAAAAGCCAATAGCTCTTTAAACCAAAAAGACAATATCAAGGATCCAAGGCTTTGAGCATCAATGGTTAGCAGGGCCCAAAAGAAAACAAAAATCTTGGCCTAAAAAGTTCAAATGAACTCCTCCCCTAACTATATGCTTGTGGTGTGAAGGTGTCAGGTGAAAGGCTTGAGACTGAGCAGTTAATGTTGTGATCCAAAGCAAAAAGAGTGTGCTTAAGAACTCTGGACACCACTGGCTGGGGATTCTAGCAAAGCTGAATCACAATCCGAAAGGGTTCACCCATTTAAGTGTCTATGGCACTTATGTATCTGGTGGTAATACTGGAAAATAAAGTGCTTAGGGTCACGACCAAGACTCAAAAGAAGATGTGTTCAACAATAAAAAAGAACTAAACTAGTAGAGTCAATAATATCATCTGGATTCTAAGTTCCTTAAGATGCCAACCATTCTGAGCTTCAACTAAAAGTGAGATGCCAAAACTATTCAGAAGCAAAAAGCTACCAGTCCCGCTCATCTAACTGAAACTGAGCTTCATTGAAAACTCTAAAATTTATTGTATTCTTCTATTTCTTTTTATCCTACTTTATTTTTGGTTGCTTGGGGATAAGTAACAGTTTAAGTTTGGTGTTCTGATGAGCGGATATTTTATACGCTTTTGGCATCATTTTCATATAGTTTTTACTATGTTTTGTTTAAGTTTTATTATGTTTTCATAGGTTTTAGTGAAAAATTCATATTTTTGGATTCTACTTTGAGTTTTTGTGTTTGATGGTAATTTCAGGTATCTTCTAGTTGAAATTGAGGAGCTTGAGCAAAAGTCTGATTCAGAAACAGAGAAAGGACTGCAGATGCTGTGAGGATCTGACCTCTGTGCACTCGAAGGAGCTTTTCTGGAGCTATAGAAGTCCAAATGGCGTGCTTTCAACGGCTATGGAAAGCTAATATCCAGGACTTTCCAGAATGATATAATAGTCTATACTTTGCTTCGGAAATAAAGGCTTAAAACTGGCATTCAACGCCAGCCACCTACCCTATTCCTAGAGTTGGACGCCCAAAAGGGGGGCAGCTGGCATCCAACGCCCAAAAGGGAGTCCCAAGCCAGCATTAACGCCCCTTAGGAGTCCTAGCATATTGAGATACCCTTAGCTCAGCCCAAACACACTCACCAAGTGGGCTTCGAAAGTGGACATTCGCACTACAAGACTAGGTTATCTTATTTTTGTAATTCTGAGTTAGCAGATTAGTATATATAGGAGGAGATCACCCTTGTTTAAGAACTTTTACTTTTGATCTTCTTCTTGCATTCGAATTACATTGTTTATTGTACAATATGAGTCACTAACCTCCTAAGGTTAAGGTTAGGAGCTCTGCTGAGTTTCATGAATTAATAATATTATTATTCTATTTCAAAATGTTGGATTCTGTTCTCTTATGCAACCTCGTTTTTCATCTTATGAATTGAGGGTGACCCGTGACAATCATCCTTGTTCTACATGGGTTCCATGCGAGTCATGACCTAGATAGCGTTGAAACAAAGCTAGAGATTGCATTACGGATTCTAATAGAGTACCTGGGCAACTTTGGATACATGATATGAAATCCCGTTGACCGTGGGTAAGTGAGGTCCCTATGGTGCTAAGGCTAGAGTTTGAGAAGCAGCGTTCCTTGATCCAAAAGACCTGCCTTGTCGTTGGCACCTTGAGTAAGATCATGAAGGGGAGTGGATTGCTTAAAACTTTATATCCTGCTATAGTGAGAAACCTAGAGGTGGTTTGATGAGAGGATATGAGTCACTTGCAACATGGTGGATTGCTGCAGTGGAGGAGGTTAACTTGATGAGAGGACATGAGTTAATCACTTACGGCTGCCATTGAAGGAATCAAAAGGTTATTGAAGTAGACAATAATAAAAGTTAATCCGAAAAGACAAAGCATCTTCGAAGCCTCAACCGTCCTCATACTATTGATTTCACACCTAGCTAGTAACATTTTATTTATTTATCTGTTTTATGCATTTTCTTATGATAACTATATTTTTTATCCGCCTAACTAAGATCTGCAAGGTAACCATTGCTTGCTCAAACCAACAATCCTCGTGGGATCGACCCTCACTCACCTGAGGTATTACTTGGACGACCTGGTATACTTGCTGGTCTATCTGTGTGAAACATGCGGAGTCAGTTTCGTGCACCACATTTCTTGCAGCATCTACTTGAGAATGCTTGGGTCACTCGGTCCATTATGGAGTCTCAAGCACAACAGATGAAGAAACTAACAGCAATAGTAGCTGGACATGCAACAATGATGGAGGTGTTTTGGGCATTTTATAAGACAATGAAGATGTCAGGTGTTGACTTGCATCATCTACCTCTTTCTCTCATCTAAAAGGACCATAGAATTGGTGAATTCTCATTCATTAAATGCATTTACAAGAACTATATGATGAATTTATGGGACATTGCTTTGAAATGAGTCTTGCTTGGATTTCAGGTGAAAAGTGCAACAAAAGAGAAAGAAAGCCAGAAAAGGAGCTGGGCGTGTGTGCTGGGCGTGCCACTTCATGCAAATGCCACTATCTTTGACTGGGCGTGGCACGCCAGTTATTGGGCGTGCCACGCCAGCTATTATCTCCAGAAACAAAAATTGAAGGATTATTATGGGCGTGGCATGCCAGAGTTGGGCGTGGCATGCCAGAGTTGGGCGTGGCGCCCCAACTATACTTCCCAGAGAGAGCCCATGGATAATTTTAATGGGCGTGTGATGAGCGGATAATTTATACACTTTTTGGCATTGTTTTTAGGTAGTTTTTAGTATGTTTTAGTTACTTTTTAGTATATTTTTATTAGTTTTTATAAAAAATTCATATTTCTGGACTTTACTATGAGTTTGTATTTTTTTCTGTGATTTCAGGTATTTTTTGGCTGAAATTGAGGGACCTGAGCAAAAATCTGATTCAGAGGCTGAGAAAGGACTGCAGATGCTGTTGGATTCTGACCTCTCTGCACTCGAAGTGGATTTTATGGAGCTACAGAAGCTTAATTGGCCCCTCCTTAATTGCGTTGGAATGTACACGTCTTGGGCTTTCCAGCAATGTATAATAGTCCATACTTTGCCCGAGATTTGATGGCCCAAACTGGCATCCAAACGCCCACCAGAGACCCTTTTCTGGAGTAAAACGCCAGAACTGGCACCAAAGCTGGCGTTTAACTCGAAGGATGGCCTATGCACGTGAAAGCTTCAAGGCCCAGCCCAAACACACACCAAATGGGCCCCGAAAGTGGATTTCTACACTATCTACTCATTTTCTGTAAACCTAATTTACTAGTTTAGTATAAATAGCACTTTTTAGTATTGTATTTGGAGTCTTTAACCTTTTGGGAGTTCTTCGAACCCTTTTTGGAGGCTGGCCATTCGGCCAAGCCTAGACCTTTTGTTCTTATGTATTTTCAACGGTGGAGTTTCTACACGTCATAGATTAAGGTGAGGAGCTCTACTGTTCTTCGAGTATTAATGCAAGTATTATTGTTTTTCTATTCAATTCACGCCTACTTCTCCTCCAAGATATACTCTTGTACTTAATTCAGTTAAGTCAGAATGAAGGGGTGACCCATGACAATCACTAAATCTTCGTTACTCACTTATCCAAGATCCGCGTGCCTGACAACCACAATGCGGTCTACATGATGTTCAACGTAGTCATTCAACGACAGCTGGAGTATATTCTCTTTGGTCTCTGACCCATGAATCTGAATCACCTCTCCTGACAATAGAGCATTCGATTCCGTGATGTTAGAACCTTCGTGGTATATGCTAGAACCAATTAACAGCATTCTTGAGATCCGGAAAGTCTAAACCTTGTCTGTGGTATTCCGAGTAGGATCTGGGATGGGATGACTGTGACAAGCTTCAAACTCGTGATTGTTGGGCGCAGTGACAGTGTGCAAAAGAATAAATGTATTCTATTTCGACAAGATCGAGAACCGACAGCTGATTAGCCATGCGGGAAATCGTAGAGGACATGTTTTCACTGAGAGGACGGATGGTAGCCATTGACAACAGTGATCCACCAACATACAGCTTGCTATGGAAGGGAGTACGCATGATTGGATGAGGACAGTAGGAAAGCAGAGGTTATGAGGCAACAAAGCATCTCCAAACGCTTATCTGAAATTCTCATCAAGGAACTACGTAAGTGACTTTATTTTTTTTTTATGTTTTTTTGTTCTTTTTACTGTCAAACCTCATAACCATTTGAATTCGCCTGACTGAGATTTACAAGATGGCCATAGCTTGCTTCAAGCCGACAATCTCTGTGGGATCGACCCTTACTCACGTAAGGTATTACTTGGACGACCCAGTGCACTTGCTGGTCAACTATGCGGAGTTGTGAAAAGTGTAAATCACAATTTCGCATACCACATTTCTGGCGCCGTTGCTGGGGATTGTTCAAATTTGGAAAACTGACGGTTTATCTTGTTGCTTAGATTGGGTAATTTTTATTTTTATTTTCGAAAAAAATAACAAAAAAAAATAATAATTCATGCATTGTGTTCTTTTGTGATCTTCAAGTTGTTCTTGATGATTTCCTTTGTTCGATCTCATGATTTTCCTGTTTTGTGTTTTATGTTGTTTTTCATATGCATTTTCAAAATCATAGTGTCTGAACATTCAAAATTTCTAAGTTTGGTGTCTTGCATGTCTTTCTTTCCTTAAAAATTTTCAAAAATATGTTCTTGATGTTTAGCATAATCTTCAAAGTGTTCTTGGTGTTCATCTTGACATTCAAAGTGTCCTTGCATGCATTACTTGTTTTGATCTTGCATTTTTATGTTTTATTTCATTTTGTTGTTTTTCCCTCTCTCCATTAAAAATTCAAAAATAAAAAATATCTCTTTTCAAGTAAATAATATAGAGAAATGAAGATTCAGAACATACAGCAGAGGAATCACAGAGAAAAAGTTGGGCGTTTAGAAAAATGCCCAGTAAAGAAGGATTTCTGGCGTTTAACGCTAGCCAGGGCATCTGGCTGGGCGTTAAACACCCAAAGAGGTAGCATTCTGGGAGCTAAACGCCAGAATGGATAGCATCCTGGGCGTTTAACGCCAAGATGACACAGGGGAGGTAATTTCGTTTCAAATTCAAATTCTTTCAAATTTTCATGTTTTAATTCATAACTTTTTGCATCAAACATATTTTAAAACGTTCATCTTTTTCATCTTTTAATGTTTTCAAAAAAAATTTTAAATTAAATTTTTTAAAAATATTTTTCTTAATTTTATGTTATATTTTCAAAAATCCTTGCTAACAATTAATGTTTTGATTCAAAAATTTCAAGTTTGTTACTTTCTTATTAAAAAAGGATCAATCTTTAAATTCTAGAATCATATCTTTTAGTTTCTTGTTAGTCAAGTCTTCAATTTTAAAAATCAAATCTTTTTAAAATCTTTTTCAATCATATCTTTTCAATCATATCTTTTTAAAATCAAATCTTTTTCAATCATATCTTTTTAAAATAAAAAATTTTTCAATCATATCTTTTTAAATTTTGATTTCAAAATCTTTTTTCTAACTTCTTATCTTTTCAAAATTATTTTCAAACCTTTTTCAAAATTTACTATTTCTTATCTTTTTCAAAACCACCAAACTACTTCTCTCACCTCTAATTTTCGAAAATCACTAACCATTTTTCCAAAATCTTTTTAATTAACTAATCGTTTTCATTTCTAATTTTATTTTATTTCTTTTTCAAATTTTCAAAAACTCTCTCTCTCTCTCTCAATTCTCTTCTACTCATCTAAAAATTTTGAACCCTTACCCTCTCTCTGTGTTCGAATTCTTCTTATTCTCCCTCTACCTCATCCTTCCATTATTCTTTTCCTCTGACACATCAAGGAATCTCTATACTGTTTCATAGAGGATTCTACTACTCCCTTTTGTTCTCTTCTTTTTCATATGAGCAGAAACAGGGATGAAAACATTCTTGTTGAAGCTAATCCTGAACTTGAAAGGACTCTGAAGAGGAAGCTAAGAGAAGCTAGAGCACAACACTTCGGAGAGGGCCTTACAGAGAATTTCAAAAAAGAAGTAGACATGGCAGCAGAACCCAACAACAATGCTAGAGATGCAAGGAAGATGCTTAGTGACTATGCTGCACCAACTTTCAACTTCTATGGAAGAAGCATCTCAATTCCTGCCATTGGAGCAAACAACTTTGAGCTTAAGCCTTAATTAGTTTCTCTAATGCAGCAGAACTGCAAGTTTCATAGACTTCCATCAGAAGATCCTCATCAGTTCTTAACTGAATTCTTGCAGATCTGTGATATTGTTAAGACCAATGTGGTTGATCCTGAGGTCTACAGAATTATGCTTTCCCCTTTGCTGTGAGAGACAGAGCTAGAACATGGTTGGACTCACAACCTAAAGAAAGCCTGAACTCTTGGAAAAAGTTGGTCAATGCTTTCTTGACCAAATTCTTTCCACCTCAAAAGATGAGTAAGCTCAGAGTGGACGTCCAAACCTTCAGACAGAAGGAAGGTGAATCCCTCTATGAAGCTTGGGAAAAATACAAGCAATTAACCAAAAGGTGTCCTTCTGACATGTTTCCAGAATGGAGCATCATATGTATATTCTATGATGGTCTGTCTAAAATGTCAAAGATGTCATTTGACTATTCTGCTGGTGGATTTCTTCATCTAAAAACACCTGTAGAAGCCCAAGAACTTATTGAGATGGTTGCAAATAACCAGTACATGTACACTTCTCAAAGAAATCCTGTGAATAGTGGGACGACTCAGAAGAGAGGAGTTCTTGAGATTGATACTCTGAATGCCATATTGGCTCAGAACAAAATATTGACTCAGCAAGTCAATTTGATTTCTCAGAATCTGATTAGATTGCAAGCTGCATCCGGTAGTGCTAAAAATGCCTCCTCTGAAGGATAAGCTTATGACCCTGAGAATTCTACAATGGAAGAGGTGAATTACATGGGAGAACCCTATGGAAACACCTATAATCCTTCATGGAGGAATCATCCAAATTTCTCATGGAAGGATCAACAGAAGCCTCAACAAGGCTTCAACAACAATAATGGTGGGAGAAATAGGTTTGGCAACAGCAAACCTTTTCCATCATCTTCTCAGCAACAGACAGAGAATTCTGAGCAGAGCCTCTCTGGCTTAGCAAACATAGTCTCTAATCTGTCTAGGGCCACTCTCAGTTTCATGAATGAAACAAGGTCCTCCATCAGAAATTTAGAGGCACAAATGGGTCAGCTGAGTAAAAGAGTTACTAAAACTCTTCCTAGTACTCTCCCAAGTAATACATAAGAGAATCCAAAACGAGAGTGCAAGGCCATAACCATACCTGGCGTGGCCGAACCTGGAAAAGAGGAAGAGGCAGTGGTTCCTAATGAGGAAGACCTCAATAGACGTCTACTGACCACTAGAGAGTTCCCTCATAAGGAACCAAAGGAATCTGAGGCTCATGCAGAGTCCATAGAGATTCCACCAAATTTCCTGTTACCATTCATGAGCTCTGTTGAATATTCTTCTTCTGAAGAAGATGAAGTCACTGCTGAAGAGTAAGTTGCTCAGTATTTAAGAGCAATCATGAAGCTGAATACCAAGTTATTTGGTAATGAGACTTGCGAGGATGAACCTCCATTGCTCATTAATGAACTAAACGCCTTGGTTCATCTGAAGATACCTAAAAAAAAAACCAGATCCCGGAAGGTTCTTAATACCTTGCACCATTGGCACTATGACCTTTGAAAAGGCTTTGTGTGACCTGGGGTCAGGCATAAACCTCATGCCACTAACTGTAATGGTGAAACTATGAATCTTTAAGGTTCAAGCTACAAGAATCTCATTGGAGATGGCAGACAGATAAATGAAAAAGGCTTATGGACTTGTAGAGGATGTCTTAGTGAAGGTTGAAGGCCTTTACATCCCTGCTGACTTCATAATCCTAGACACTGGGAAGGATGAGGATGAATCCATCATCCTTGGAAGACCTTTCCTAGCCACATCAAAGGCTGTGATTGATGTGGACAGAGGAAAGTTAGTCCTTTAGTTGAACGAGGACTACCTTTTGTTTAAGGCTCAAAGATCTTCCTCTGTAAACATGGAGAAGAAGCATGAAAGGCTTCATCCAAATATCTCCATACAGAGTCAAGTAGAGCCCCCACACTCAAACTCTAAGTTTGGTGTTGGGAGGCCACAATCATGCTCTGAACAATTATGAAGCTCTGAAAAGAGCTCACTGTCAAGCTATTGACATTAAAGAAGCGCTTATTGGGAGGCAACCCAATTTTATTTATTTATCTATGTTAGTTTATGTTTTCTTTAGGATGATGATCATGTGGAGTCACAAAAACAACTGCAAAAATTAAAGCAAAATAAAAAATAGCATAAAAAATAGCACACCCTGGAAGACGAGCTTACTCGCGTTTAAACTCTAGTAAGGATACCAAAATGGGCGTTTAACGCCCAACTTGGCACCATTCTGGGCATTAAATGCCAGAACTGGCAGGCAAACTGGCGTTTTAACGCCAGTAAGGGTAGAAAAATGGGCATTTAAACGCCCAGCCTGGCACCATTCTGGGCGTTAAACGCCAGAACTGGCAGGCAGACTGGTGTTTAACGCCAGAAAAGGGCAGTAGCCTGGCGTTTAAATGCTAGGAATGGCACACAGAGGGCGTTTAACGCCAAGGAGGTGCAGGGATAAAAAATCCTTGACACCTCAGGATCTGTGGACCCCACAGGATCCCTACCTACCCCAACTCATTCTCACTCCTTTTCACACTCTTCCCCAAACACCATTCACCTATCAAATCCTACCCTCTTCCCCATAACCTCTTCACTACTCACATCCATCCACTATTTCCCATCATACAACCCACTTACACCCACCCACTCAAATTCAAACTATTTTCCTCCCAAACCCACCCAACTTCACACGAACCAACCTCTCCTCTTACTCTATATATACCCCCACTTACTCCTCCACTTTCACACATCACAAACACTTCTTTCCCCCTTGGCCGAAACCCTCTCACACCTTCATCTCCCACTTCTCTTCTTCTTCTACTTTCTTCTTTCTTCTTTTGCTCGAGGACGAGCAAACCTCTTAAGTTTGGTGTGGAAAAAAGCCTTGCTTTTTAATTTTCCATAACCATTAATGGCACCTAAGGCCGGAGAAACCTCAAGGAAGAGGAAAGGGAAGGCAATTGCTTCCAACTCCGAGTCATGGGAAATGGAAAGATTCATCTCAAAAGCCCATCAAGACCACTTCTATGAAGTTGTGGCAAAGAAAAAGGTGATCCCTGAGGTCCCCTTCATGCTCAAAAGGAGCGAATATCCAGAGATCCGACATGAGATTAGGAGAAGAGGGTGGGATGCTCTCACCAATCCCATTCAACAAGTCGAAATCTTAATGGTTCAAGAGTTCTATGCTAATGCATGGATCACTAAGAACCATGACCAAGGTATGAACCTGGACCCGAAGAATTGGCTCACAATGGTCCGGGAGAAATACTTAGATTTCAGTCCAGAAAATGTCAGATTGGCGTTCAACTTGCCAATCATGAGAGGAGATTCTCATCCTTTCACTAGAAGAGTCAACTTTGATCAAAGGTTAGACCAAGTCCTCAAGGACATCTGTGTGGAAGGAGCTCAATGGAAGAGAGATTCCAAAGGCAAGCCGGTTCAACTAAGAAGGCCGAACCTTAAGCCTGTGGCTAAAGGATGGTTGGAGTTCATCCAACGCTCTATCATTCCTACTAGCAACCGATCCAAAGTAACTGTGGATCGGGCTATCATGATCCATAGTATCATGATTGGAGAGGAAGTGGAAGTTCATGAGATCATACCTTTAGAACTATACAAGGTGGCTGACAAGCCCTCCACTTTGGCAAGGTTAGTCTTTCCTCATCTCATCTGTCACCTATGCAATTTAGCCGGAATTGTCATAGAGGAAGACATCCTTATTGAAGAGGACAAAACTATCACTAAAAAGAGGATATAGCAAACAAGAAAGCCCATTCATGGATCTCAACAAGTGCATGAGGAAGTCCCTCATCAAGAAATCCCTGAGATGCCTCAAGGGATGCATTTTCCTCCACACAACTATTGGGAGAAACTCAACACTTCTTTAGGGGATTTGAGTTCCAATATGAAGCAACTAAAGGTGGAGCACCAAGAGCACTCCATTATCCTCCATGAAATAAGAAAGGACCAAAGAGCCATGAGGGAGGAGCAACAAAGGCAAGGAAGAGACATTGAGGAGCTTAAGCACTCCATAGGATCTTCAAGAGGAAGAACTAACCGCCATCACTAAGGTGGACCCGTTCTTTAATTTCCTTGTTATTTTTTTTTCTATTTTTCGTTCTTTATGCTTTATGGTTTGTCTATGTTTGTGTCTTTATTACATGATCATTAGTGTCTAGTGTCTACGCCTTGAAGTTATGAATGTCCCATAAATCCTTCACCTTTCTTAAATGAAAAATGTTTCTAATTGCAAAAGAACAAGAAGTACATGAATTTCGAATTCTAGCTTGAAATTAGTTTAATTATTTTGATGTGGTGGCAAAACTTTTTGCTTTTTGAATGAATGCTTGAACAATGCATATTTTTTGATAGTGAAGTTTATGAATGTTAAAATTGTTGGCTCTTGAAAGAATAATGAAAAAAGAGAAATGTTATTGATAATCTGAAAAATCATAAAATTGATTCTTGAATCAAGAAAAAGCAGTGAAAAATACAAAGCTTGCGAAAAAAAGGGGCAAAAAAATAAAAGAAAAAAAGAAAAAGAAAAAGCAAGCAGAAAAAGCCAATAGCTCTTTAAACCAAAAGGCAAGAGCAAAAAGCCAATAACCCTTTAAACTAAAAGGCAAGGGTAAAGAGGATCCAAGGCTTTGAGCATTAATTGATAGGAGGGCCCACAGGAATAAAATCCTGGCCTAAACAGCTAAATCAAGCTGTCCCTAACCATGTGCTTGTGTCATGAAGGTCCAAGTGAAAAGCTTGAGACTGAGTGGTTAAAGTCGTGATCCAAAGCAAAAAGAGTGTGCTTAAGAACTCTGGATACCTCTAACTGGGGACTCTAGCAAAGCTGAGTCACAATCTGAAAAAGGTTTACCCAGTTATGTGTCTGTGGCATTTATGTATCCGGTGGTAATACTGGAAAACAAGATGCTTAGGGTCACGGCCAAGATTCATAAGTAGTTGGGTTCAAGAATCAACATACTGAACTAGGAGAATCAATAACACTATCTTAATTCTGAGTTCCTATAGATGCCAATCATTCTAAATTTCAAAGGATAAAGTGAGATGCCAAAACTGTTCAAAAGCAAAAAGCTACAAGTTTCGCTCATCAAATTAGAACTAAGCTTCATTGATATTTTGGGATTTATTGTATATTCTCTTCTTTTTATCTTATTTTGCTTCTAGTTGCTTGGGGACAAGCAACAACTTAAGTTTGGTGTTGTGATGAGCGGATAATTTATACGCTTTTTGGCATTATTTTTAGGTAGTTTTTAGTATGTTTTAGTTACCTTTTAGTATATTTTTTATTAGTTTCTATGCAAAATTCACATTTCTGGACTTTACTATGAGTTTGTGTGTTTTTCTATGATTTCAGGTATTTTCTAGCTGAAATTGAGGGACCTGAGCAAAAATCTGATTCAGAGGCTGAGAAAGGACTGCAGATGCTGTTGGATTCTGACCTCCCTGCACTCGAAGTGGATTTTCTGGAGCTACAGAAGTCTAATTTGTGCTCTCTCAATAGAGTTGGAAAGTAGACATCTTGCGCTTTCCAGCAATGTATAATAGTCTATACTTTGCTTTAGATTTTATGGCCCAAACCGGCGTCCAAACGCCCACCAGAGACCCTTTTATGGAGTAAAACGCCAGAACTGGCACCAAAGCTGGCGTTTAACTCCAAGGAATGCCTATGCACATGAAAGCTTCAAGACTCAGCCCAAACACACACAAGTGGGCCCCAGAAGTGGATTTCTGCACTATCTACTCATTTTCTATAAACATAGTTTACTAGTTTAGTATAAATAGCACTTTTTACTATTGTATTTGGAGTCTTTGACCTTTTGGGAGTTCTTCGAACCCTTTTTGGAGGCTGGCCATTCGGCCATACCTAGACCTTTTGTTCTTATGTATTTTCAACGGTGGAGTTTCTACACCTCATAGATTAAGGTGAGGAGCTCTGCTGTTCCTCGAGTATTAATGCAAGTATTATTGTTTTTCTATTTAATTCACGCCTACATCTCCTCCAAGATATACTCTTGTACTTAATTCAGTTAAGTCAGAATGAAGGGGTGACCCGTGACAATCACTCAATCTTCGTTACTCGCTTAGCCAAGATCTGCCTGCCTGACAACCACAAAGCGGTCTACATGATGTTCAACGTAGTCATTGGATGACAGCTGGAGTATATTCTCTTTGGTCTCTGACCCACGGATCTGAATCACCTCTCCTGACAACAGAGCATTTGGATCCGTGACGTTACAACCTTCGTGGTATAAGCTAGAACCAATTGGCAGCATTCTTGAGATCTGGAAAGTCTAAACCTTGTCTGTGGTATTCCGAGTAGGATTTGGGATGGGATGACTGTGACGAGCTTCAAACTCGTGACTGTTGGGCGCAGTGACATTGTGCAAAAGAATAAATGTATTCTATTCCGACACGATCGAGAACCGACAGCTGATTAGCCATGCGGGAAACCGTAGAGGACATGTTTTCACTGAGGGGACAGATGGTAGCCATTTACAACGGTGATCCACCAACATACAACTTGCCATGGAAGTGAGTACGCATGATTGGATGAGAACAGTAGGAAAGCAGAGGTTCAGAGGCAACAAAGAATCTCCAAACACTTATTTGAAATTCTCACCAAGGAACTACATAAGTGACTTTATTTTATTTTATGTTTTATTGTTCTTTTTACAGTCAAACCTCATAACCATTTGAATCTGCCTGAGTGAGATTTACAAGATGACCATAGCTTGCTTCAAGCCGACAATCTCTGTGGGATCGACCCTTACTCACGTAAGGTATTACTTGGACGACCCAGTGCACTTGCTGATCAGCTATACGGAGTTGTGAAAAATGTGAATCACAATTTCGCATACCAGTGTGGCTCGTGATAGCCAAATTGATACCGGCCAGAATTTCACAAAATAGTTCCGTCAATAGTATAGCTCCAAATCGATAATCGATCTTCAAATCAAATTTTAAAGATTGGTTGTCACGAAGTTCAACCCCAATAAAAGTAAACCGAAGTCTTCATACCTTGGGTCATCTCACAAGGAATGGGAAAATATGTGCATCAACATTGGTTAGAATTTCGGGGTTGGAAGTCATGATCAAGAAATTAAACTACTAGGATTAACATGCAAGGAATCTTGAAGTGCAATAAACTAAATCAAATAACTAAGGTAAGGTATGAGCAATTTCAATCTAATAAGAGAACATATTATCTAATTCTACTCTAAAACTAAACAATTAACTATAGCAAGAATCAAGCAATTGAGATTTTGGAATTTCAAATATGAATAACAAAAGGAACTCTTGGCTAAGCATAGGAATTGTGGTCACCATCCTTGTCTAATAACCATATCTTGACAATTATGAGGAACCAAGATCATTAAGTCTACTTCCAAAAGCTTTAAGTAGTAATATTTACTCCTAAGCTTGAAGTACGTCAAATGACTTGGTCAATCTCAACTCATAAGTCCTAATCCAACTACCAATTAGCTTAGTAGTGGATTAGTGTCAATGGGTATCAACTTGACCACCAAGGGTTCTCAAATCACCAAATCAATTAGACCCAATGACTCAAGTTTACCCAATTCCCTTTGCCTAGTCCAAGAGTAAAGCAAACTACTCCATAATCAAAGGAAACATTTCATCAAACACATGGCATGCACTAACAAAAGACATATTCAAATTGCAAATAAGTTGGAAATTACTAGTACCCACTAACAATTATCAATAGAAAACAACTCAAACAACACTATTAATCATGAAATACATAAATGCATTAATGGAAATCCAAGATCTACAAAGTCATAAAATGAGAAGAAAATGGGAATTAACAAGAAAATAACAAGATCTAAACAATATTATACTACAGAATTCGAATTAAGTATTCAAAACTAGAAATCTACAAAACCCAATTCAGAATTCAACAAGGGAAGATCAAATTAAACTAGATATAGAGAGGAATAACAGTTCTCTCTCTCTAGAAGAACATGAACCAAAAACTAGCCAAAACTCTTTGTAAGTGTGTAATGAATGATCCCCCCTTTCACCCTTGGTTCCTTGGGTCTTTTCCATGTAAAATCAGCTTGAATTTGGGCCTGGAGCCCCTCAGAAATCGCCAGCCACGAGTTCTTTAATGAGGTCACGTGCTGATCGTCACGCGTACGCATCGGTCACAGGTGCGCGTCGCTGAATTTGCAGTCCACGCATACGCGTCGAGCACGCGTGCGCGTCGATGGGATTTTTGCCAATGGACGCGGATGCGCCAATCCTCGCGCGCCAAGCTGAAGGAAGGAAACACAAAACCATGCAATTTATATGATTAAGTGCGGAAAATATTGACAAAACGCCCCAAATTCTACACAAGATAAACCACAAAATTGGGGTTTATCAAACCTCCCCACACTTAAACCAAGCATGTCCTCATGCTAAAAATAAAAAGACCAAAGAACATAGGAGGAAGGGGTTTATATAATGCAATTTTCCTAATTGGATGCAACTAATGCAAATGTTCCTATCTACTTGGTCAAGAATGAATCAATCCCCAAGAACATATAAGAGTACATAGGGCTTAGGTGACATGCTCATCCATGAACTCTACCAATCCAAACATCAAAATGACATGCACACAACTTGCAAGAAGAATGCTTGTGAAGGCCGGGAACAAGGAGTTGAGCGTCGAACCGTCACTGGAAGTGTATCCGCTCTATTCGCTCAAGTGTATAGGGTTGATCACTTAATTCTCTCCTAATCATGCTTTCCAAGAGTTGTTCTTTATCTGACAATCAACAATTATCCAATGCATGCATACAAATATCATGAGGTCTTATTTATAGGTTGTAATGGGGCTAGGGTAAGGGTAAGGATGTATATAGTTAAGTGAGCTTGAAACTTTAATCTTTGATTAACCTAAGCTCTCACTAAACACATATAACAACCTATATAATTCTAATACAATTCCTAGCTACCCACGATTCCCACTTTGCACATACTCATGCATCCTCTTTAATTCGCATTCCATATGCATTGTTATTATTACTTTGCTTTGGGGCATTTTTGTCCCCTTTTTATTGCTTTTCTTTCCTATATATATATATGATTATTTTTCTTTTTCTATATATATTTACATACATGTATATTTTTTTTCTAACAATAAAGTATATACAACATATCAATGCATATGGTTTTACATATAATCAATACATGAGTGTGTACCCAATTCTCCAAAATTTTCAACAAAAATACAAAAACACTTTTTTTTACCTCAACCAATGTCCCAAGTTTCCCATACCCAAATGATACACACCCTTACTAGCCTAAGCTAATCAAAGATCTAAATTAAAGGACATTCATTGTTTTTCACTTAGGGGTGATAATATGCTAAAAATTAAGAACAAAAGGGATTAAATAGGCTCAAAATTGGCTAACAATGGTTGATGAAAGGTAGGCTATTTGGGTAAGTGAGCTAAATGAAATGATGGCCTCAATCATATAAATGCATGTATACATGGAATAATGGACATATAGAATCAAACAAACTAAGGATCACAATCATAGAAAGAGAACAAGACACACAAGAATGAAAATAAGTGGTTATATGATGTAACCACACACTTAGGCTCAAATCTCACATGCTTGTGTTCTTTGCTCAAAAACTATGTTCCAAAATAAATTCTTCAAGCAAGTTTAACACAAAATCTTTTTCGAATTGGTAGGGGCCCTAAAACACAGTTTCTTGGAAAAGAAGTCATCACCCTAACCAAGTAGATAAAAACAACTATCATGTGAAAATTATTCAAAACAAAATCTAACCATGTAATTTATCCTAAATAACAAAGGAAAATCTAGGTTTAGGGTGTTGAAAGGGAGAGATTATTACCTACGGAGGTCGGTCGAACGACCTCCCCACACTTAAGAATTAGCACGGTTCTCCGTGCCATTTGTAAGGCGCAAGGGGCGATCAGGCTCAGAACTTCCACTATCCTTTTCATGATTGCCATCTTCACTTAAGCAAATCGGCGTTGGTTCTGCCGTTCATATCGGTCCATCTTCTTATGGAGAGCTACAAGCAGTTGGTGGGACGATTGTGGTGGTGCTGATGAAGTGGTAGGGATGTCCGAGGGAATAGCTATGTCAAGGCATGTGGTTTCTACCGAAAGCTTGAGATATTTTTCGGTTGGGATGATGTCGCCCTTTACCGGAATCATAGCTTTCATGTCCTTAGCCTCTTGGGGGACACCAGTAGTAGCAATCAAATTTGTCACCAAGGCGGGAAATGGGAGGTTATCCTTAGCGTGGACACGACCCATGGCTTGTCGGAGGAGGAGAGCGATGTTGACCACCCACTCAGTAAGTATCCACCAAACTAGTAGGGCAAGATTTGCGGTGATCAATGACTCATGAGTGCTTGGAAGCACGTAATGATATAAGATCTGGGCCCTGATCGAGCCTCTATAGTGAGATGACGTGCGTCAATGCTCTTAGGTCGGCGTCTAAGGCTCCCTTGGGTCCAAAATGACTCTGGTCTGGCAATTATCCGGAGGATAGCATCCCAGTCAAAATGAAATTCAAAGTTATCATGCTGGCGCAGGGCCTCTTGGTAACAATCTACCTCATCCGCCACTGGTAAGACTTTAAGTAACCCTTGAGTAGCTTTTTTCGAGATTGGGACTTGCTTCCAGTGCACAAAAATAGTCTGAAGAGAAGGAAAGTGGCAATTGGAGTAGAACTCCACCACCCAAGAGAGGTTGACCTCTTGTGGTTTTCGCATTAGGAATCCCCATTGTCGCCGCTCAATGGGGGGGGGGGCAAGATACACTGAACAAGATGCTCCGGAGGAACGAGGAGGTGTTTATGATGATAAGTTCTCTCAACCACATCGGGGAGCATGAGTTCACAATAACGGTTGGGAAACCTTGTATGGTCATTTATAGGGTTGCCCTTCTCATGCTCATCAATATTAATGATGCCATTTGTCCTCTTTGGAAGGGGCTTGACCGTTGGTGTAGGGAGCGCCTTGGTGGTTGTCCTTCGAGGTGCCCTTTTGGTAGGTGGCTTGGTCGAAACTTTTCCTTTGTTCTTCCTGATGACCATCCTAAAAAGAGAAGGAAAAGAGAATACATTAAACTCAAAGAAACAACATTATATAATGACATGCAAGTGATCGCCAATGCCATAAGGGAGTAAAGAGCCTTGAAGACATGACAGCTGCAACATGTAAGCAAGATACAATGCAAAAATTGGGGCAAATCATTAGCATGAGATGCAAGAGTGGGAAATGCATGCAACTAAGGCATGAGAAGAATAAACTCAAGTAACAATAACAACATAAAGTGACATATGCAAGAAAGATAATAAGCACAAGAAAGTCAATTTCCTAATCCAACTCCAAGACAATAAAGCATGCAAAAAGGGTAAAGTGGAGTTAGAGAGGGTTAAAACACAATTCTTGCAATATGACATAAGGAAGCAAGTCATGGGTATGAGCATATGAATGGTAAAGATGAAGTGTAATAAGCTCAAATCATAATAAGAAGGCAAGTGTGTTGAGAAAAGAGCACCAAATGGAAAGCATAGTGTCAAAATTGACTAAAAATGTGATAGGTGCATTTCAACAAACACTTAGTGTGCAACATTCAAACAATAAGCAAATTGAATAAATTCAAAAATGAAATACCCCAAAACGAAGTACCCAACAACAAAACAACATCACATGATCATAAAGGATTCAAAAGAGAACAAAATAACCCGTCAAAGCAAGAGCTAACTCAAAATTCAACACCCATGAAAAATTAGAAAAGAAGAAAGAAACCAAATAAACAAGAACAAATAAACAAAGTGTAACTAAAAAGAAATAAAAGAGAGTAAATAAATGCAACTAAGAAGAAAAGAAATGAAACAAGAACAAAAGAGAAGGAGGGAGAATCTCACCTTGGAAGGAGAAGGAGAAGGTAAGGTAAGGTGCAAGTGAGAGAAGGATAAGAGAGGAGAGAGAGAAAGAGGAGAGAGAAAGAGGGACCGCCAGAAGTGGCGGTCGCTGGTGGTTGAAGTCGCCGGTGGTAGTGGACGGAGTCAAGGTGGTAAGAGGAGAGGGAAGAAAGATGGAGGATGGAAGATGGAAAAGAAGAAGAAGAGTGAAAATAAAAATGAAATAGGGTGCGCTGCACTACTAGTTGCGTTGGCCAATCGACGCGTGCGCGTGGGTGGGAGAAATAGCAACGACGCATGCGTGTTGCCCCACGCGTACGCGTGGGTAGAAGTTGTGCTCCCAGCACAAAGTTGGCACAGAGTTTGCGTAACTCTCGGGTTGATGAACTAGAGGGCGCAGAATGGGCAATCGACGCGTGTGCGTGGGTGGAAGAATTAGCAACGACGTGTGCGTGTCGACCCACGTATATGTGTGGGTAGCAATTATGCCACCAGCACAAAACTCGCTGATGAGCGGATAATTTATACGCTTTTTGGCATTATTTTTAGGTAGTTTTTAGTAGGATCTAGCTACTTTTAGGGATGTTTTCATTAGTTTTTATGCTAAATTCACATTTCTGGACTTTACTATGAGTTTGTGTATTTTTCTGTGATTTCAGGTATTTTCTGGCTGAAATTGAGGGACTTGAGCAAAAATCTGATAGGAGACTGACAAAGGATTGCTGATGCTATTGGATTCTAACCTCCCTGTACTCGAAATAGATTTTCTGGAGCTACGGAACTTCAAATAGCGCGCTCTTAATGGCGTTGGAAATTAGACATCCAGAGCTTTTCAGCAATATATAATAGTCCATACTTTGTTCGAGATTAGACGATGCAAACTAGCGCTCAACGCCAGTTCCATGATGCATTCTGGAGTCAAACGGCAGAAACACGTCACAAACCAGAGTTAAACGCCAAGAACACGTTACAACTTGGTGTTTAACTCCAAGAGAAGCCTCTGCACGTGTAAAGCTCAAGCGCAGCCCAAGCACACAACAAGTGGGCCCCGGAAGTGGATTTCTGCATCAATTACTTATTTCTGTAAACCCTAGTAGTTACTTTAGTATAAATAGAACTTTTTACTATTGTATTAGACATCTTGATTTCGTCTTTATCTTAGCATCCATCTTTGGACGTTTGGTTCTTAGACTTTGGGGGCTGGCCATTCAGCCATGCCTGAACCTTGATCACTTATGTATTTTCAACGGTGGAGTTTCTGCACACCATAGATTAAGGTGTGGAGCTCTGCTGCACCTCGAGTTTTAATGCAAAGTACTACAGTTTTCTATTCAATTCATGCTTATTCTTATTCTAAGATATTCGTTGCACTTCAACATGATGGATGTGATGATCCGTGATACTCATCATCATTCTCACCTATGAACGCGTGATTGACAACCACTTCCGTTCTACCTTAGACCAAGCGAGTATCTCTTGAATTCCCTAACCAGAATCTTCATGGTATAAGCTAGAACCCTTTGGCGGCCACTCTTGAGAATCCGGAATGTCTAAACCTTGTCTGTGGTATTCCAAGTAGGATTCAAGGATCGAATAACTGTGACGAGCTTCAAACTCGCGATTGTTGGGCGTGATGACAAACGCAAAAGAATCAATGGATTCTATTCCGACATGATCGAGAACCGACAGATGATTAGCCGTGCTGTGACAGAGCATTTGGACCATTTTCACTGAGAGGATGGGATGTAGCCATTGACAATGGTGATGCCCTACATATAGCTTGCCATAGAAAGGAGTAAGAAGGATTGGATGAAAGCAGTAGGAGAGCAGAGATTCAGAAGGGACAAGCATCTCCATACACTTATCTGAAATTCTCACTAATGATTTACATAAGTATTTCTATCTTTACTTTATGCTTTATTTATTATAAATTTCGAAAACCATTATAACCATTTGAATCCGCCTAACTGAGATTTACAAGATGACCATAACTTGCTTCATACCAACAATCTCCGTGGGATCGACTCTTACTCACGTAAGGTATTACTTGAATGACCCAGTGCACTTGCTGGTTAGTTGTGTGGAGTTGTGACAAAGTGTGATTCACGTTTGAGAGCACCAAGTCTATTGGCACCATTGTTGATGATCACAAATTCGTGCACCAAGCTTTTGGCGCCGTTGCCGGGAATTGTTCGAGTTTGGACAACTGATGGTTCATCTTGTTGCTCAGATTAGGTAATTTTCTTTTCAAAAAGTTTTCAAAAATCTTTCAAAAAAATTTTTCTCTTTTTCGTTTTCCTAAAGATTATTTTCGAAAAAAATAAAAAATAAAATAAAATACAAAAAAATTCATAAAATCATAAAAATAAAAAATATTTTGTGTTCCTTGTTTTAGTCTTGAGTCAATTTTTAAGTTTGGTGTCAATTGCATGTTTTAAAAAGTGTGCATTTTTCAAAAATTCATACATGTGTTCTTCATGATCTTCAAGTTGTTCTTGGTAAGTCTTCTTGTTTGATCTTTATATTTTCTTGTTTTCTATTTTTTTTGTTGTTTTTCATATGCATTTTTGTATTCATAGTATCTAAGCATTGAAAATTTCTAAGTTTGGTGTCTTGCATATTTTTCTTTTCTTGAAAATTTTCAAAAAAAATAAATCCTGATGTTCATCTTGATCTTCAAAGTGTTCTTGGTGTTCATCTTGACATTCATAGTGTTCTTGCATGCATCATATGTTTTGATCCAAAATTTTCATGTTTTGGGTCATTTTTATGTGTTTTCCTCTTATCACTCAAAATTCAAAAATAAAAAATATCTTTTTCTTTTTTCTCTCATAAATTTCGAAAATTTGAGTTGACTTAGTAAAAATTTTTTAAAACTTAGTTATTTCTTATAAGTCAAGTCAAATTTTCAAATTTAAAAATCTTATCTTACTAAAATCTTTTTCAAAAATTAAATCTTTTTCATTTTTCTTCTTATTTTTCGAAAATTCTTAAAATTTAATTCCAAAATCTTTTTCCTATCTTTATTTCAAAATTTCAAAAAAATTTACTAACAATTAATGTGATTGATTCAAAAATTTGAAGTTTGTTACTTTCTTGTTAAGAAAGGTTCAATCTTTAAATTCTAGAATCATATCTTTTAGTTTCTTGTTAGTCAGGTAATCAATTTTAATTTTAAAAATCAAATCTTTTGCAACTATATCTTTTCAATCATATCTTTTCAAATAATATCTTTTTCAAAATTTTTTTTATTTAAAAAATATCTTTTCTAACTTCCTATCTTTTCAAATTGATTTTTAAATCTTTTTCAACTAACTAATTGACATTTTGTTTATTTCTTATCTTTTTCAAAACCGACTAACTACTTTTTCCTCTCTAATTTTTGAAAATTCCTCACCCCTTTTTCAAAATTCTTTTTAATTAACTAATTATTTCAAATTCTAATTTTAATTTTATTTATTCTCTTAATTTTCGAAAATCACCAACTCTTTTTCAAAATTAATTTTCAAAAATTCTATCTCTCATCTTCTTCTATTTATTTATTTATTTACTAACATTTCTCTTCATCTCAAGAATTCGAACCTACTCCTCCCCCTTGTGTTTGGATTCTTACCTTTTCCTTCTTCTATTCTTTTCTTCTTCTACTAACATAAAGGAATCTCTCTACTGTGGTAAAGAGGATCCCTATTATTATTTTCTGTTCCCTTCTTTTTCATATGAGCAGGAGCAAGGACGAAAATATTCTTGTTGAAGGAGATCCTGAACCTAAAAGGACTCTGAAGAGGAAACTAAGAGAAGCTAAATTACAACAATCCAGAGACAACCTTACAGAAATTTTCGAAAAAGAAGAGGAGATGGCAGCCAAAAATAATAATGCAAGGAGGATGCTTGGTGATTATACTACACCTACTTCCAAGTTTGAAGAAAGAAGCATCTCAATCCCTACCATTGGAGCAAATAATTTTGACCTGAAACCTCAACTAGTTGCTCTAATGCAACAGAACTGCAAGTTCCATGGACTTCCATCAGAAGATCCCTACCAGTTTTTAACTGAGTTCTTGTAGATCTGTGAGACTGTTAAGACTAATGGAGTAGATCTTGAAGTCTACAGGCTCATGATTTTCCCTTTTGCTGTAAGAGACAAGGCTAGAACATGGTTGGACTCACAACCTAAAGATAGCCTGGACTCATGGGATAAGCTGGTCGCGGCCTTCTTGGCTAAGTTCTTTTCTCCTCAAAAGCTGAGCAAGCTCAGAGTGGATGTTCAGACCTTCAAACAAAAAGATGGTGAATCCCTCTATGAAGCTTGGGAAAGATACAAGCAGATGACCAAAAGGTGTCCTTCTGACATGCTTTCAGAGTGGACCATTTTGGATATATTCTATTATGGTCTATCTGAGTTCTCTAAGATGTCACTGGACCATTCTGCAGGTGGATCCATTCACCTAAAGAAAACGCCTGCAGAAGCTCAAGAACTTATTGACATGGTTGCAAATAACCAGTTCATGTACATGATGAGCGGATAATTTGTACGCTTTTTGGCATTATTTTTAGTATGTTTCTAATAGGATTTAGTTAGTTTTTAGTATATTTTTATTAGTTTTTAGTTAAAATTCACTTTTTCGGGCTTTACTATGAGTTTGTGTGTTTTTCTGTGATTTCAGGTATTTTCTGGCTGAAATTGAGGGACCTGAGCAAAAATCTGATTTAGAGACTGAAAAGGACTGCAGATGCTATTGGATTCAGACCTCCCTGCACTCGAAGTGGATTTTCTGGAGCTACAAAAGCCCAATTGGCGCGCTCTCAACGGCGTTGGAAAGTACACATCCTGGGCTTTCCAGCAATATATGATAGTCCATTCTTTGCCCAAGATTTGATGGCCCAAACTGGCGTTCAAAGTCACCTTCAGAATTCCCAGCGTTAAATGCCGGAACTGGCACCAAAGTGGGAGTTAAACGCCCAAACTGGCACAAAAGCTGGCGTTTAACTCCAAGAAGAGTCTCTACACGAAAATGCTTCAATGCTCAGCCCAAGCACACACCAAGTGGGCCCAGAAGTGGATTTTTATGTCATTTACTCATCTCTGTACACCCTAGGCTACTAGTTCTCTATATATAGGACCTTTTACTATTGTATTTTCATCGGGGGATCTTAGATCATCTTTAGGTCTTTGAATCCTTTGATCATGTTTTGGGGACTGGCCTCACGGCCATGCCTAGACCTTGTTCTTATGTATTTTCAACGGTGGAGTTTCTACACACCATAGATTAAGGTGTGGAGCTCTGCTGTACCTCGAGTATTAATGCAATTACTATTGTTCTTCTATTCAATTCCGCTTGTTCTTTGTCCAAGATATCACTTGTTCTTCAACTTGATGAATGTGATGATCCGTGACACTCATCATCATTCTCACCTATGAACGTGTGACTGACAACCACCTCCGTTCTACCTTAGATTGGGTGAATATCTCTTGGATTCCTGATACACGATGCATGGTTGATCGCCTGACAACCGAGTGCTCGCCTGACAAACGAGCCAGCCATTCCGTGAGATCAGAGTCTTCGTGGTATAGGCAAGAACTGATGGCGGCATTCAAGAGAATCCGGAAGGTCTAACCTTGTCTGTGGTATTCTGAGTAGGATTCAATGATTGAATGACTGTGACGTGCTTCAAACTCCTGAAGGCGGGGCGTTAGTGACAGACGCAAAAGAATCAATGGATTCTATTCCGGCCTGATTGAGAACTGACAGATGGATAGCCGTGCCGTGACAGGGTGCGTTGAACATTTCCAATGAGAGGATGGGAGGTAGCCACTGACAACGGTGAAACCCTTGCATAAGCTTGCCATGGAAAGGAGTAAGAAGGATTGGATGAAGACAGTAGGAAAGCAGGGAGACGGAAGGGAAAGTATCTTCATACGCTTATCTGAAGTTCTCACCAATGATATACATAAGTATCTCTATCTTTATCTTTATGTTTTATTCATCATCTATACCCATTTGAGTCTGCCTGACTAAGATCTACAAGGTGACCATAGCTTGCTTCATACCAACAATCTCCGTGGGATCGACCCTTACTCGCGTAAGGTTTATTACTTGGACGACCCAGTGCACTTGCTGGTTAGTTGTGCGAAGTTGTGTAGTGATCACAATTTCGTGCACCAAGTTTTTGGCGCCGTTGCCAGGGATTGTTTTGAGTATGGACAACTGACGGTTCATCTTGTTGCTTAGATTAGGTATTTTTCTTCAGAGTTCTTAAGAATAAATTCTAGTGTTTCATGATGATCTGTTGAAGTCTGGCTGGCTGAGAAGCCATGTCTAATCTTATTGGACCGAGGTTTCAACCTATCATCACAAGAGCTTGTTGATTTCTATCAATCTTGCTATTGGAGCAATGATCTGCTAAGGCTTGGCTGGCCATTGGCCATGTCTAGTGTTTTGGACTGAAGCTTTCTTTGAAAGCTTGGCTGGCTGTGAAGCCATGTCTAATTCCTGGACCGGAGTCTTAGACTAACATTGCAATGATTCCTGAAATCCAAATTGAGAATTCTGAAACCTTTATTTTCTATTTTCATATAATTTTCGAAAAAGCACAAAAAAATTATAAAAATCACAAAAACCAAAAATATTTTTATGTTTCTTGTTTGAGTCTAGTGTCTAATTTTAAGTTTGGTATCTTGCATGCATTGTTTATTTGATCTTGGTTCTATTTTCAAGTCAATAGTACAGGGAACTGAAGATTCAGAACATGCAGCAGAGGAATTACACAGAAAAAGCTGGGCGTTCAAAACACCCAGTGAAGAAGGACAGACTGGCGTTTAAACGCCAGCCAGGGTGCCTGGTTGGGCGTTTAACGCCCAAAAAGGTAGTGCATTGGGCGTTAAACGCCAGAATGTGCACCATTCTGGGCGTTTAACGCCAGGATGGCACAAGGGGGAGGATTTTGTTTTCAAAATCAATTTTTTTTTCAAGTTTTCAAAGTTTTTCAAAATCAAATCTTTTTCAAATCATATCTTTTCAATCAAATGTTTTCAAAATCAATTTCTTTCCTTTTTCAAAGATACTTACTAACAATTAATGATTTGATTGAACATTTTAAGTATGTTGCCTTTTCTGTTGAGAAAGGTTTAATGTTTGAATCATATCTTTTCTTGTTAAGCAAGTCATTAATTTTTAAAATCAAATCTTTTTTAAATTGTTTTCAAATCATATCTTTTCAATCATATCTTTTTAAAAGCATAATTTTTTTTATCATATCTTGTTAATCACATCTTTTTCAAAACAGTTTTTAATCATATCTTTTTGATTTCTAATTTCAAAATTTTTTTCAAAAATTACTTGATTTCTTTCCCACTCATGGTTTTCGAAAATCAATTAAAGTTTTTCAAAATGTTTTCAAAATCTTTCACTTAATTTTCGAAAATTTATTCCGCTCTTTTCACATCCTTCTATTTATGGAGTACCACTCTTTCTCAATGCACAATTCGAACTCTATCTGATTAAGTTCGAATTCTTCTCCTTCTTCCTTCTATTTTTCTTCTTCTTTGACACCTCAAGGAATCTCTATACTGTGACATAGAGGATTCCATATTTTCTTGTTCTCTTCTCTTTCATATGAGCAGGAACAAAGACAAAGGCATTCTTGTTGAAGCTGACCCTAAACCTGAAAGGACCTTGAAGCGAAAGCTAAGAGAAGCTAAGGCACAACTCTCTGTAGAGGACCTGACAGAAATCTTCAAAGAAGAAGAAACCATGGCAGCCGAAAACAACAACAACAACAACAATGCAAGGAAGGTGCTGGGTGACTTTACTGCACCTACTCCCGACTTCTATGGGAGAAGCATCTCTATCCCTGCCATTGGAGCAAACAACTTTGAGCTTAAGCCTCAATTAGTTTCTCTAATGCAACAGAATTGCAAGTTCCATGGACTTCCATTGGAAGATCCTCATCAGTTCTTAGCTGAATTCTTGCAAATCTGTGACACTGTCAAGACTAATGGGGTTGACCCTGAGGTCTACAGACTTATGCTATTCCCTTTTGCTGTAAGAGACAGAGCTAGGACATGGTTGGACTCACAACCTAAAGAAAGCCTGGACTCATGGGAAAAGCTAGTCAATGCCTTCTTGGCAAAGTTCTTTCCACCTCAAAAACTGAGTAAGCTTAGAGTGGAAGTCCAAACCTTCAGACAGAAGGAGGGAGAATCCCTCTATGAAGCTTGGGAAAGATACAAACAATTGATCAGAAAATGTCCATCTGACATGCTTTCTGAATGGAGCATCATAGGTATTTTCTATGATGGTCTCTCTGAACTATCCAAGATGTCTTTGGATAGCTCTGCTGGAGGATCTCTTCATCTGAAGAAGACGCCTACAGAAGCTCAAGAGCTAATTGAAATGGTTGCAAATAACCAATTCATGTACACTTCTGAAAGGAATCCTGTGAACAATGGGACAAGTCAGAAGAAAGGAGTTCTTGAGATTGATACTCTGAATGCCATATTGGCTCAGAATAAAATATTGACTCAGCAAGTCAATTTGATTTCTCAAAGTCTGTCTGGAATGCAAAATGCACCAAGCAGTACTAAGGATGCTTCATCTGACATGCTTCATCTGAGAACCCTTCAATGGAAGAGGTGAATTACCTAGGAGAACCCTATGGAAACACCTATAATTCTTCATGGAGAAATCATCCAAATTTCTCATGGAAGAATCAAGAGAGACCTCAACAAGGTTTCAATAACAATAATGGTGGAAGAAACAGGTTTAGCAATGGCAAGCCTTTTCCATCATCTTCTCAGCAACAGACAGAGAGTTCTAAGCAGAACACCTCTGACTTAGCAACCATGGTCTATGATCTAATCAAAGCCACTCAAAGTTTCATGACTGAAACAAGGTCCTCCATTAGGAATTTGGAGGCACAAGTGGGACAGCTGAGCAAGAAAGTTACTGAACTCCCTCCTAGTACTCTTCCAAGCAATACAGAAGAAAATCCAAAAGGAGAGTGCAAGGCCATCAACATGGCCGAATTTGGAGAGGAGGGAGAGGAAGTGAACGCCACTGAGGAAGACCTCAATGAGCGTGCACTGACCTCCAATGAGTTCCCTAATGAGGAACCATGGGAATCTGAGGCTCAAAATGAGACCATAGAGATTCCATTGGACTTACTTCTGCCTTTCATGAGCTCTGATGAGTATTCTTCCTCTGAAGAGGATGAGTATGTCACTGAAGAGCAAGTTGCTAAATACCTTGGAGCAATCATGAAGCTAAATGACAAGTTATTTGGAAATGAGACTTGGGAGGATGAACCTCCTTTGCTCACCAAAGAACTGGATGACTTGTCTAGGCAGAAATTACCTCAAAAGAGACAAGATCCTGGGAAGTTTTCCATACCTTGTACCATAGGCACCATGACCTTCAAGAAGGCTCTGTGTGACTTAGGGTCAAGTGTAAACCTCATGCCTCTCTCTGTAATGGAGAAGCTAGGGATCTTTGAGGTACAAGCTGCAAGAATCTCACTAGAGATGGCAGGCAACTCAAGAAAACAAGCTTATGGACTTGTAGAGGATGTTCTGGTAAAAGTTGAAGACCATTACATCCCTGCTGATTTCATAGTCCTAGAGACTGGGAAGTGCATGGATGAAACCATCATCCTGGGCAGACCCTTCCTAGTCACAGCAAAGGCTGTGTTTGATGTTGATAGAGGTGAACTGATCATTCAAGTGAATGAAGAATCCTTTGTGTTTAAGGCTCAAGGATATCCCTCTGTCACCATGGAGAGGAAGCATGAAGAGCTTCCCTCAAATCAGAGTCAAACAGAGCCCCCACAGTCAAACTCTAAGTTTGGTGTTGGGAGGCCACAACCAAACTCTAAGTTTGGTGTTGAACCCCCACATTCAAACTCTAAGTTTGGTGTTGGGAGGTTCCAACATTGCTCTGAGAAAATGTGAGGCTCCATGAGAGCCAACTGTCAAGCTACTGACATTAAAGAAGCGCTTGTTGGGAGGCAACCCAATGTTATATTTTATCTATTTTCTTTTGTTATTTTATTTTTTTTTTGTAGGTTGATGATCATAAGAAGTCACAAAATCAATTGAAAAAGCAAAAACAGAATGAAAAACAGGAAGAAAAACAGCACACCCTGGAGGAAGAACCTACTGGCGTTTAAACGCCAGCAAGGCTAGCAGTTGGGCGTTTAACGCCTAGTCTGGCACCATTCTGGGCGTTTAACGCCAGAAAGGGGCACCAGACTGGCGTTAAACGCCAGAAAAGGGCAAGAACCTGGCGTTAGACGCCAGAAATGGGCACCAGCCCGGCGTTTAACGCCAGATTTGGCACAAAACGTGTTTTTGCATGCCATTTGGTGCAGGGATGACTTTTCCTTGACACCTCAGGATCTGTGGACCCCACAGGATCCCCACCAACCCCACCACTCTCTCTCTTCTTCTTCACCCATTCACCAATCACCTCAATACCTCTTCCCCAAAAACCCTTCACCTATCAAATCCCATCTTTCTCTTCACCACTCACATCCATCCTTCATAAAACCCCACCTACCTCACCCTTCAAATTCAAACCACTTTCCCTCCCAAACCCACCCATACATGACCGAACCATAAGCCCCTCCTCTCCTATATAAACCCTTCTTCACCCCTTCATTTTCACACAACCTAAACACCACTTCTCCCCCTCTTTGGCCGAACACAAAGCCATTCCATTCTTCTTCATTTCTTCTTCTTCTACTCTCTTCTTTCTTCTTTTGCTCGAGGACGAGCAAACCTTTTAAGTTTGGTGTGGTAAAAGCATTGCTTTTTGTTTTTCCATAACCATTTATGGCATCCAAGGCCGGAGAAACCTCTAGAAAGAGGAAAGGGAAGGCAAAAGCTTCCACCTCCGAGTCATGGGAGATGGAGAGATTCATCTCAAGGGTGCATCAAGACCACTTCTATGAAGTTGTGGCCTTGAAGAAGGTGATCCCCGAGGTCCCTTTTTCACTCAAAAAGAGTGAATATCCGGAGATCCGACATGAGATTCGAAGAAGAGGTTGGGAAGTTCTCACCAACCCCATTCAACAAGTCGGAATCTTAATGGTTCAAGAGTTCTATGCCAATGCATGGATCACCAAGAGCCATGATCAAAGTGTGAACCCGAACCCAAAGAATTGGCTTACTATGGTTCGGGGGAAATACTTGGATTTTAGTCCGGAAAATGTGAGGTTGGCATTCAACTTGCCCATGATGCAAGGAGATGAACATCCTTACACTACAAGGGTCAACTTTGATCAAAGGTTGGACCAAGTCCTCACTGACATTTGTGAAGAGGGCGCCCAATGGAAGAGAGATTCAAGAGGGAAGCCGGTTCAATTAAGAAGGCATGACCTCAAACCCGTGGCTAGAGGATGGTTGGAGTTTATCCAACGCTCAATCATTCCCACTAGCAACCGGTCCGAAGTTACTCTAGACCGGGCCATCATGATCCATAGCATCATGATAGGAGAAGAAGTGGAAGTTCATGAGGTTATAGCCCAAGAACTTTATAAGGTGGCGGACAAGTCCTCTACCTTGGCAAGGTTAGCCTTCCCTCATCTCATTTCTCACCTCTGTTATTCAGTTGGAGTTGACATAGAGGGAGACATCCCCATTGATGAGGACAAGCCCATCACTAAGAAAAGGATGGAGCAAACAAGAGACCCCTCTCATCATGAGATCCCTGAGATACCTCAAGGGATGCACTTTCCTCCACAAGACTATTGGGAGCAAATTAACACCTCCCTAGGAGAATTGAGTTCCAACATGGGACAACTAAGGATGGAGCACCAAGAACATTCCATCCTCCTCCATGAAATTAGAGAAGATCAAAGAATCATGAGAAAGGAGCAACAAAGACAAGGAAGAGACATTGAGGAGCTCAAGCACTCCATAAGACCTTCAAGAGGAAGAACAAGCCGCCATCACTAAGGTGGACCCGTTCTTTAATCTCCTTGTTCTTTATTTTCTTGTTTTTTGAAAACTTATGCTTTATGTTTGTCCATGTTTGTGTCTTATGATCATTAGTGTCTATGTCTTAAAGTTATGAATGTCCTATGAATCCATCACCTCTCTTAAATAAAAAAAATGTTCTTAATTGAAAAAGAAAAGAATTGCATGAATTTTGAATTTTATAACAGTTTAATTATTTTGATGTGGTGGCAATACTTTTTGTTTTCTGAATGTATGCTTAAACAGTGCATATGTCTTTTGAATTTGTGGTTCATGAATGTTGGCTCTTGAAAGAATGATGAAAAAGGAGACATGTTACTGAGGATCTGAAAAATCATAAAAATGATTATTGAAGCAAGAAAAAGCAGTGAATACAAAAAAAAAACGAAAAAAAACGAAAAAAAAGGGGAAAAAGAGAAAAAGCAAAAGAAAGAAAAAAAAGAAAGAAATAAAGTTGTGATCCAAGGCAAAAAGAGTGTGCTTAAGAACCCTGGACACCTCTAATTGGAGACTTTAGCAAAGCTGAGTCACAATCTGAAAAGGTTCACCCAATTATGTGTCTGTGGCATGTATGTATCCGGTGGTAATACTGGAAGACAGAGTGCTTTGGGCCACAGCCAAGACTCATAAAGAAGCTGTGTTCAAGAATCATCATACTTAACTAGGAGAATCAATGACACTATCTGGATTCTGAGTTCCTAAAGAAGCCAATCATTCTGAATTTCAAAGGATAGAGTGAGATGCCAAAACTGTTCAGAGGCAAAAAGCTAAAAGCCCCGCTCATCTAATTAATACTGATCTTCATAGATGTTTTTGGAATTCATTGCATATTCTCTTCTTTTTATCTTATTTGATTTTCAGTTGCTTGGGGACAAGCAACAATTTAAGTTTGGTGTTGTGATGAGCGGATAATTTGTACGCTTTTTGGCATTGTTTTTAGTATGTTTCTAGTAGGATTTAGTTAGTTTTTAGTTAAAATTCACTTTTTTGGGCTTTACTATGAGTTTGTGTGTTTTTCTGTGATTTCAGGTATTTTTTGGCTGAAATTGAGGGACCTGAGCAAAAATCTGATTTAGAGATTGAAAAGGACTGCAGATGCTGTTGGATTCTGACCTCCCTGCACTCGAAGTGGATTTTCTGGAGCTACAGAAGCCCAATTGGCGCGCTCTCAAGGGCGTTGGAAAGTAGACATCCTGGGCTTTTCAAGATTTGATAGTCCATTCTTTGCCCAAGATTTGATGGCCCAAACCGGCGTTCAAAGTCACCTTCAGAATTCCCAGCGTTAAACGCCAGAACTGGCACCAAAGTGGGAGTTAAACGCCCAAACTGGCACAAAAGCTGGCGTTTAACTCCAAGAAGAGTCTCTACACGAAAATGCTTCAATGCTCAGCCCAAGCACACACCAAGTGGGCCCGGAAGTGGATTTTTATGTCATTTACTCATCTCTGTACACCCTAGGCTACTAGTTCTCTAAATATAGGACCTTTTACTATTGTATTTTCATCGGGGGATCTTAGATCATCTTTAGGTCTTTGAATCCTTTGATCATGTTTTGGGGGCTGGCCTCACGGCCATGCCTAGACCTTGTTCTTATGGATTTTCAACGGTGGAGTTTCTACACACCATAGATTAAGGTGTGGAGCTCTGCTGTACCTCGAGTATTAATGCAATTACTATTGTTCTTCTATTCAATTCCGCTTGTTCTTTGTCCAAGATATCACTTGTTCTTCAACTTGATGAATGTGATGATCCGTGACACTCATCATCATTCTCACCTATGAACGTGTGACTGACAACCACCTCCGTTCTACCTTAGATTGGGTGAATATCTCTTGGATTCCTGATACACGATGCATGGTTGATCGCCTGACAACCGAGTGCTCGCCTGACAAACGAGCCAGCCATTCCGTGAGATCAGAGTCTTCGTGGTATAGGCAAGAACTGATGGCGGCATTCAAGAGAATCCGGAAGGTCTAACCTTGTCTGTGGTATTCTGAGTAGGATTCAATGATTGAATGACTGTGACGTGCTTCAAACTCCTGAAGGCGGGGCGTTAGTGACAGACGCAAAAGAATCACTGGATTCTATTCCGGCCTGATTGAGAACCGACGGATGGATAGCCGTGCCGTGACAGGGTGCGTTGAACATTTCCAATGAGAGGATGGGAGGTAGCCACTGACAACGGTGAAACCCTTGCATAAGCTTGCCATGGAAAGGAGTAAGAAGGATTGGATGAAGACAGTAGGAAAGCAGAGAGACGGAAGGGAAAGTATCTTCATACGCTTATCTGAAGTTCTCACCAATGATATACATAAGTATCTCTATCTTTATCTTTATGTTTTATTCATCATCTATACCCATTTGAGTCTGCCTGACTAAGATCTACAAGGTGACCATAGCTTGCTTCATACCAACAATCTCCGTGGGATCGACCCTTACTCGCGTAAGGTTTATTACTTGGACGACCCAGTGCACTTGCTGGTTAGTTGTGCGAAGTTGTGTAGTGATCACAATTTCGTGCACCAGTACACTTCTGAGAGGAATTCCGTAAATAATGGGACGCCTCAGAGGAAGGGAGTTCTTGAAATAGATGCTCTGAATGCCATATTGGCTCAGAACAAAATGTTGACTCAGCAAGTCAACATGATTTCTCAAAGTCTGAATAGATGGCAAAATGCATCCAACAATACTAAAGATACATCTTCTGAAGAAGAAGCCTGTGATCCTAAGAACCCTGCAATGGCAGAGGTAAATTACATGGGTGAACCTTATGGAAACACCTACAATTCATCATGGAGAAATCATCCAAATTTCTCATGGAAGGATCAACAAAAGCCTCAACAAGGCTTTAATAATGGTGGAAGAAATAGGTTCAGCAATAGCAAGCCTTTTCCATCATCTTCTCAGCAACAGACACCTTTAACTTAGCAAACATAGTCTCTGATCTGTCTAAGGCCATTTTAAGTTTCATGAGTGAAACAAGGTCATCCATCAAAAATTTGGAGGCACAAGTGGGCCAGCTGAGTAAGAAAGTCACTGAAACTCCTCCTAGTACTCTCCCAAGCAATACTGAAGAGAATCTAAAAAGAGAGTGCAAGGCCATTGACATAATCAACATGGCTGAACCTAGAGAGGAAGGAGAGGACGTGAATCCCAATGAGGAAGACTTCATGTGACGTCTCTCAAGTAATAAGGAGTTCCCTATTGAGGACCCAAAGGAATCTGAGGTCATATAGAGACCATAGAGATCCCATTAAACCTCCTTCTGCCATTCATGAGCTCTGAAGACTATTCTTCCTGTGAAGAGGATGAAGATGTAATTGGAGAGCAAGTTGCTCAATATCTAGGAGCCATCATGAAGCTAAATGCCAAGTTGTTTGGTAATGAGACTTGGGAAGGTGAACCTCCCTTGCTCATTAGTGAACTAGATACATGGGTTCAGCAAACGTTACCTCAAAAGAAACAAGATCCTGGTAAGTTCTTAATACCCTGTACCATAGGCACCATGACCTTTGAGAAGGCTCTGTGTGACCTAGGGTCAGGCATAAATCTTATGCCACTCTTTGTAATGGAGAAGCTAGGGATCATTGAGGTTCAGCCTACCACATTCCCATTAGAGATGGCAGACGGATCACAAAGATAAGCTTATGGATTAGTAGAGGACGTGTTAGTGAAGGTTAAAGGCCTTTACATCTCTGCTGATTTCATAATCTTAGAGACTAGGAAAAAGGAGGATGAATGCATCATCCTTGGAAGACCCTTCCTAGCCATAGCAGGAGCTGTGATTGATGATGACAGAGGAGAGCTAGTCCTACAATTGAATGGGGACTACCTTGTGTTTAAAGTCCAAGGCTATCCTTCACTAATAATGGAGAGGAATCATGAAAAGATTCTCTTAGTACAGAGTCAAACAAAGCCCTCACAATCAAACTCTAAGTTTGGTGTTGAATCCCCACATCCAAACTCTAAGTTTGGTGTTGGGAGTCCACAACATTGACCTGATCACCTGTGAGGCTCCATGAGAGCCCACTGTCAAGCTATTGACATTAAAGAAGCGCTTATTGGGAGGCAACCCAATTTTTATTTATCTAATTTTATTTTTTATTTTATTGTTCTTTTATGTTTTATTAGGATCATGATTGATGAGCGGATAATTTATATGCTTTTTGGCATTGTTTTTAGGTAGTTTTTAGTAGGATATAGTTACCTTTAGGATGTTTTCATTAGTTTTTATGCTAATTTCACATTTCTAGACTTTACTATGAGTTTGTGTATTTTTCTGTTATTTCAGGTAATTTCTGGCTGAAATTGAGGGACCTGAGCAAAACTCTGATAAGGAGGCTGACAAAGGACTGCTGATGCTGTTGGATTCTGACCTCCCCGCATCTGAAATAGATTTTCTGGAGCTAAAGAACTCCAAATAGTGCGTTCTCAATGGCGTTGGAAAGTAGACATCCAGAGCTTTCCAGCAATATATAATAGTTTATACTTTATTCGGGATTAGATGACGCAAACTGGCGCTCAACGCCAGTTCCATGCTGCATTCTATAGTCAAACGCCAGAAACACGTCACGAACCAGAGTTGAACGCCAAAAATACGTTACAACTTGGCGTTCAACTCCAAAAGAAGCCTCTGCACGTGTAAAGCTCGAGCTCATCCCAAGCACACACCAAGTGGGCCCTGGAATTGGATTTCTGCATCAATTACTTACTTCTGTAAACCCTAGTAGCTAGTCTAGTATAAATAGGACGTTTTACTATTGTACTAGTGTCTTTTGACAATATAGTCTTTTGACCACATAATATCTGGGATTGTATTTTTGATCTTGTGATCACATTTTGGGGGCTGGCCATTCGGCCATGCTTGAACCTTCATCACTTATGTATTTTCAACGGTGGAGTTTCTACACACCATAGATTAAGGGTGTGGAGCTCTGCTGTACCTCGAGTTTTAATGCAATTACTACTATCTTTTATTCAAATGCAATCTTATTTCTGTTCTAAGATACTACTCGTACTTCAACCTAATGGATGTTATGATCCATGACACTCATCATCATCCGTCCCTATAAACACGTGCCTAACAACCACTTCTGTTCTACAAGCGAAAGCTAGAGTGTGTATCTCTTGGATTCCTAATGCACGATGTATAGTTGCCCTCGCCTGACAACCGAGCCTTCCATTCCGTGAGATCAGAGTCTTCGTAGTATAAGCTAGAATTGATGGCGGCATTCATGAGAATCCGGAAAGTCTAAACCTTGTCTGTGGTATTCCGAGTAGGATTCCGGGATTGAATGACTGTGACGAGCTTCAAACTTGTGATTGTTGGGCGTGATGACAAACGCAAAAGAATCAAGGGATTCTATTCCAACATGATCGAGAACCTGTAGAACCTATGCACAATTACTCAAGAGGGGGGGGGTGAATTGAGTATTGCAACAACAATGAATCTTTTTGCGAAAGTTAAAGACAATATACAAAAGTGTTATTGTACTAGTATTTTTCCAAGAGCTTAACTCAATTGCTAAGCATTTATAAGGAGCTTTTACTTTCCAATAGACACCAACTCAAATAAATTGATCAAGCTTTTCACCAATCGGACTTAAGCTATTCCTTAAGTACTTACGAAGCTACTTTTCGATCACAATTTATTTGCTCAAAGGTAAAAGACAATAATATTGAAGAGATGAGTTTGGAGAGATGCAAACGCTATTTAGAGTGGTTCGGCACAATCCTTGTCCTACGTCCACTTTCTTTCTCAATCGCTATTGAGAAGTTCCACTATTGCCAAGCTTCAAGGTGCTCGCGCAAAACCTTTTACAATCCGAGTCCTTAGTTTCTAACACCTCACGGTATATGATCACCACTCGTATACTAACCCACTCCACTTAGAGATACCTTCTCTAAGATTTGCCTTGAGTACTTAGTATACCTTTTTGGTATCCTCACCGACTATAGTGTTTATAACTCTTGACTCAACCTTGGAGATCACACTCCAATTTACAAAGTGTACAAGAAAACAATTATCAAAGAATTGTTGAGACGAAATGAGTACTCTCTAGAAGAGTGTATGATTACAAGTTTAGCACTATTGAACCAATTGATATTGCTCTCTCAAATTGTGTATTATAACACCTTAAAAAATGTGTAGAATGAAAGAATATGAACGAGATAGTTTTCAAAATACTCAAGTATATGAAATAAGGCTTCAATCCATCTATTTATAGACTCCCCAAACCTTAGAAACGTTGGGGAGTTAATAGGATGGAGCCTTTTTGTCAAAACTAGCCGTTTTTTATGTTTTTGAATCATTTGCATCGATGCATAACACTTTGCATCGATGCAAATGTGTCTTTGAAGCTGAAATTTGAATTTTCAGCTAGGTTGCATCGATGCAAACATCTTTGCATCGATGCAACAAGTCGTCACATGCTTTGCATCGATGCAAGATGAGTGTGCATCGATGCAAACCTTAAAGAATGGCTTAAAATCACTTCAAAATACTTAGGATTGATCTCAAACTTGTTGGAGTCAATTCCTATGCTTTTGTACCTTTGAAAACAAGTTTTAAACCATTTGGCTAGCATCGAATTGCAAGATGTGCATCAAAACATTTTGTGAGTGTGTGTTGAGAGATTTAGCAATTGGTTCTTAACAAGAAGTTACCTAAGTCCTAAGACACTATACTTGTCTTCAAATGTTGTGGACTTGAGTTTCTTGTTGTTGTTGTGTTGCTTTCAACTCTTCATTCCTCAACGTTGAATTGTTGGTTGATCTTTCAACATGCTTGTTCATTCAAGTTGTTTGTTGGTTTGTCTTTCATGTCGTTTGTTGGTTTGTCATTCATCAAAACCTACGAATACAAACTTCGCATACAAGCAACATGATTTACAATTTCCCCCTTTTTGATAATGACAAACCAATTTTGAGGATATGCATTTATAAATGATTTTGAAAGCAACAATAATGCACTTTGTTTTATAGAAAGCTTTGGAGAAGACTTCACAAAAAAATTTTGCAGGAGTTCCCCCTAAATATGTGCATTTGTTCCCTTAAAGGGCGTTTATCAAAGAAAACGATTTAGATATCAAAGTTTTTGCTTAGCGGAAGTCTTTTTGAAATCATTGTTTCGCAAACTTATTTCTTCTTTTCAAATCCTCAAACTTCTTTTTCAAAAGTTCAAAACTTCAAATATCCTCAAACTTTTCTTCCCCCTTTTGACATTATCAAAAAGAAAGGAGTTTGAAATGTGTCATAGAAGCATGCATAAAACAATGAATTCTTTTAAGTTCAATTTCTCTATTAATCTCAAGGATGAGATATTCCCCCTTTCAAAAAGAATTTGATTTCCTCTTTTTATATATAACAAGCATGCATAATTCTCCCTAAAGAAGTGAAATATATCAAGGCATGCACATTAACTTAAAATAGGGGTACCAAGCCTATTTTGAGTTATTCACCAAATAAGCATACAAGCATTAATCATTAAACAAAATTATGAAGGAAATATCAAAGTATTTAAACCATAATAGAAATCCTTAGCTTACTAGGAGTTAGTTTAATAATTCATATAATCAAATAAACATAAAGCAATAAAAAGTGACTTGATGAAGAGGAGACAATCAATCTTGGTCTTCATCATCATCATTATCCTCTTCATACGGTAGGTGGATGCCGAAATGCTCATATAAGTCATCAATACGACGATCCAAGCGACCCGTGCGATGATCTACACGAGACACACGACGATTAAGTGCTTCAAGTTGCCTACCATGCTCTACTTCAATCCTTTGGATGTTTTGGTTGATGGATTGTAATTCTCTCATTACATCAACCAAGGAGGGTGGTTCTTGAGCTTGAGGTGCTTGTGGAGGAGCTTGCTCTTGAGGACGTTGTTCATCAACATTTCTTCTTCCCATTTTGTTGAGAATATGAGTGTTGATACAAGATTGAGGTGGTACTTCCTTGGCAATCTCATTTGATACATCAATACCAACATAATCAAAGACTTTAGACCATAGGCAAAGGAATCCTAATCCACCATTCCTATCCTTCATCTTGAGCCTAATCATATGTTGTACTATAAAGTATGGCCAATTAATCTTAATCCCATTCATCATAGCCCACATGACAATCAAATCTTCATCATTTACATTCGCATGCCTGGATATTCTAGGTTGCAATACATAGGTGACTAGATATAACAAAGTTCTATGTTCCGCACTCATTGAATTGTAACTAATTTTGGAGTGAGCTCCTTGTACCAGGTTGAACAAATGCATGGCATTGTCATTTGAATAACCCCATTCATCAATTGGGGTTTTACCACCTTGAAACAAGTCACCTTGATTTGGCAACTCCCAAATGGTGGCTAACTCATCACCATCTAGCCTATAATCCTTTCTTCCTATCTTGAAGAATAATGTGAAATTTGATTCATCTTCCTCATCAATCTCAATCATGAGTGTACTATAGGCTATGGCAACTAAATCCGGATAATATTTACTCTTAATTTGAACAAAATCCATGAGGCCTTGATGAACTAGAATAGCCTTAAGAGTATCAAACTTATGAATGACAAGAAGGGTCGGATCCAAATACCTCGGAGGAATTTCCTTTCTTCCGGCGAGCCTTGCCTCATAGAATTGAAGATCTTCATTAGAAGCAAAGTACCTTGCCAAAGGATGATCATTTGGAGGTGGAACCACACTTGAAGAGCCTTTTGACTTCTTGATGGTTCTCTTGATTCTAGGCATTGTGGATGATTTTGTTTTATGGGTTTTGTAGAGGAGAATGTGGGGATTTCAAATATGTAATTTGTTTGTAGTGGGTATCTAAGTTTTGTGAGTTGTATGAAGCTATATGTGAGCTTGTTTTGGAGGTTATGGAGGTTTGAATGTGGGGATATGAGTTGTGAGGTTGAAGATGATAAAAAAGTGGGGTTTTGTTGCTCAAAAATGCCAAATTCACGTGTTTTTGTGCAATTTGGTCGTGTTTGCATCGATGCAATAGGCTTTGCATCGATGCACATAGCACGTTGTGTGCTTTGCATCGATGCAAAGCTTGGTTGCATCGATGCAACATGCATCATTTTGCCCAAAATCACCAAATTTTCATCCTTTGGTGGTTCTTTCTTCAATCCTTTGAGTTCCATCATGTATATACTCACTTAAACCATTATAAACTTCAATTTGTTGATCCTCCATTGTTTATAATCTTCAAATTCTTCGATCTACCTCAAGATTAATCACTCATTCATCAACTCATAAACCTACAAAACAATGGCTAATTGGATATCTCCAATGCTTAAGTTAGTAAGAGATACAAAAATAGCAATATAAATACAATGAATTCAAACAAATCATATTAGATTAGAATCCAAGATACCAAGTTCATTTCGGATGTTAAAAAAACTTTCTTTACATAAAGGTTTAGTGAAGATGTCCGCTAGTTGTTTACTAGTTTCGACAAATTCAATAACCACATCACCCTTTTCAACATGGTCTCTTATGAAGTGATGTCTAATCTCAATATGCTTGGTTCTTGAATGTTGAACCGGATTCTTGGTTAAATTTATTGCACTAGTATTATCACATTTGATAGTAATGTGATCAAGCATGAGTCCATAGTCCACAAGTTGTTGTTTCATCCATAAAATTTGGGCGCAACAACTACCGGCGGCTACATACTCGGCTTCGGCGGTAGACAAGGCTACACTTACTTGTTTCTTACTATGCCATGAAACAAGAGAGTTTCCTAGCAAGTGACAAGTGCCGCTAGTGCTTTTCCTATCCAATTTGCAACCGGCAAAATCGGAATCGGAATAACCAATCAAATCACAAGTGGATCCTTTCGGATACCACAATCCAACATTTAATGTTCCTATGAGATACTTCATAATCCTTTTCACCGCACTTAAGTGAGATTCCTTAGGATTAGCTTGGTATCTCGCACACATGCATACACTAAACATGATATCTGGCCTACTTGCCGTTAGATAAAGTAATGATCCTATCATGCCTCTATACTTCTTTACATCTATGCTTTTACCTTGTTCATCTTTGTCAAGGTAGCAAGTAGTGCTCATTGGTGTGTCTGGTGCACGAAATTGTGATCAATACTTTTCAAAACATAAACAATCCCTAGTAATGGCTCCAAAGACTTGGTGCTCAATACCATGGCATAAACACAACTTCGCACAACTAACCAGCAAGTGCACTGGGTCGTCCAAGTAATACCTTACGCGAGTAAGGGTCGATCCCACGGAGATTGGTGGTATGAAGCAAGCTATGGTCATCTTGTAAATCTCAGTCAGGCAGACTCAGATGTATATGGTGATGAACGAAAATAACATAAAAGATAAAGATAGGGATACTTATGTATATCATTGGTGTAAGAGCTTCAGACAAGTGTATGAAGATGCCTTCCCTTCCGTCTCTCTGCTTTCCTACTGTCTTCATCCAATCCTTCTTACTCCTTTCCATGGCAAGCTCGTGTAGGGTTTCACTGTTGTCAGCAGCTACCTCCCATCCGCGCAGTGAAAGCTAATGCACACACTCTGTCACAGTGCTGCCAATCACCGGTTTGGTTCCCTCCCCTACCGGAATAGAATAACTCTTTTGCGTCTGTCACTAACGCCCAGTAGGTTACAGGTTTGAAGCACGTCACAGTCATTCAATCATTGAATCCTACTCAGAATACCACAGACAAGGTTTAGACCTTCCGGATTCTCTTGAATGCTGCCATCAGGTCCTGCCTATACCACGAAGATTCCGAAGAATCCAAGAGATATTCACTAAGCCTCGGATGCTTGTAGAACAAGAATGGTTGTCAGTCACTTTGTTCATGGGTGAGAATGGTGATGGGCGTCAATCATCACCTTCATCATGTTGAAGAACAAGTGATATCTTGGATAAAGAACAAGCGGAATTGAATGGAAGAACAATAGTAATTGCATTAACACTCGAGGTACAGCAGAGCTCCACACCTTAATCTATGGTGTGTAGAAACTCCACCGTTGAAAATACATAAGAACAAGGTCTAGGCATGGCTGTGAGGCCAGCCCTCAAATGATCTAAGAACTAGATGTCCAAAGATGTAAATACAATAGTAAAAGGTCCTACTTATAGAAAACTAGTAGCCTAGGGTGTACAATGGTGAGTAAATGACATAAAAATCCACTTCCGGGCCCACTTGGTGTGTGCTTGGGCTGAGCAATGAAGCATTTTTCGTGTAGAAACTCTTCTTGGCGTTTAACTCCAGCTTTTATGCCAGTTTGGGCGTTTAACTCCCAATTAGGTGCCAGTTCCGGCGTTTAACGCTGGGAATTCTGAGGGTGACTTTGAACGCCGGTTTGGGCCATCAAATCTTGGGCAAAGTATGAACTATTATATATTGCTGGAAAGCCCAGGATGTCTACTTTCCAACGCCGTTGAGAGCGCGCCAATTGGGCTTCTGTAGCTCCAGAAAATCCACTTCGAGTGCAGGAAGGTCAGAATCCAACAGCATCTGCAGTCCTTTTCAGTCTCTGAATCAGATTTTTGCTCAGGTCCCTCAATTTCAGCCAAAAAATACCTGAAATCACAGAAAAACACACAAACTCATAGTAAAGTCCAGAAAAGTGAATTTTAATTAAAAACTAATAAAAATATAATAAAAACTAAACTAAAACTACTAAAAACATACTAAAAACAATGCCAAAAAGCATACAAATTATCCGCTCATCACAACACCAAACTTAAATTGTTGCTTGTCCCCAAGCAACTGAAAATCAAATAAGATAAAAAGAAGAGAATATACTATAGTCTCCAAATTATCAATGAAACATAGCTCCAAATTAGATGAGCGGGACTAGTAGCTTTTTGCCTCCAAACAGTTTTGGCATCTCACTTTATCCTCTGAGGTTCAGAATGATTGGCATCTTTAGGAACTCAGAATCCAGATAGTGTTATTGATTCTCCTAGTTAAGTATGATGATTCTTGAACACAGCTACTTATTGAGTCTTGGCTGTGGCCCAAAGCACTCTGTCTTCCAGTATTACCACCGGATACATACATGCCACAGACACATAATTGGGTGAACCTTTTCAGATTGTGACTCAGCTTTGCTAAAGTCCCCAATTAGAGGTGTCCAGGGTTCTTAAGCACACTCTTTTTGCCTTGGATCACAACTTTATTTCTTTCTTTTTCTTTCTTTTTCTTCTTCTTCCCCTTTTTTTTTTTCGTTTTTCTCCTTCTTTTTTTTTTTTGTGTTCACTGCTTTTTCTTGCTTCAAGAATCATTTTTTTATGATTTTTCAGATCCTCAGTAACATGTCTCCTTTTTCATCATTCTTTCAAGAGCCAACAACTTTAACATTCATGAACCACAAATTCAAAAGACATATGCACTGTTCAAGCATACATTCAGAAAACAAAAAGTATTGTCACCACATCAAACTAATTAAGCTAGTTTTAAAGATGAATTTGAAATCCTGTACTTCTTGTTCTTTTGTGATAAAAACAGTTTTCATTTAAGAAAGGTGATGGATTCATATTCATAGCTTTAAGGCATAGACACTAAGACACTAATGATCATAAGACACAAACATGGATAAACATAAAGCATATTTTTCGAAAAACAGAAAAATAAAGAACAAGGAGATTAAAGAACGGGTCCACCTCAGTGATGGCGGCTTGTTCTTCCTCTTGAAGGTCTTATGGAGTGCTTGAGCTTCTCAATGTTTCTTCCTTGTCTTTGTTGCTCCTCTCTCATGATCCTTTGATCTTCTCCAATTTCATGGAGGAGGATGGCATGTTCTTGGTGCTCCACCCTTAGTTGTCCCATGTTAGAACTTAATTTTCCTAGGGAGGTGTTAATTTGCTCCCAGTAGTCTTGTGGAGGAAAGTGCATCCCTTGAGGTATCTCAGGGATCTCTTGATGAGAAGGGTCTCTTGTTTGCTCCATCTTCTTCTTAGTGATGGGCTTGAGGTCATGCCTTCTCAGTTGAACCGGCTTTGGATGCCATAAATGGTTATGGAAAAACAAAGAGCAATGCTTTTACCACACCAAACTTAAAAGGTTTGCTCGTCCTCGAGCAAAAGAAGAAAGAAGAGAGTAGAAGAAGAAGAAATGGAGGAGAGGGAGATGGCTTTGTGGTTCGGCCAAAAAGGGGGAGAAGTGGTGGTTTATGAAGGATGGATGTGAGTGGTGAAGAGAAAGAGATGTTGAGGTGATTGGTGAATGGGTGAAGAAGAAGAGAGAGAGTGGTGGGGATCCTGTGGGGTCCACAGATCCTGAGGTGTCAAGGAAAAGTCATCCCTGCACCAAATGGCATCAAAATCCACGTTTTGAGCCATTTCTGGCGTTAAACGCCGGGCTGGTGCCCATTCCTGGCGTTTAACGCCAGGTTGTAGCCCTTTTCTGGCGTTTAACGACAGTCTGGTGCCCCTTTCTGGCGTTAAACGCCCAGAATGGTGCCAGACTGGGCGTTAAACGCCCAACTGCTAGGCTTACTGGCGTTTAAACGCCAGCAGCTTCTTCCTCCAGGGTGTGCTGTTTTTCTTCCTGTTTTTCATCCTATTTTTGCTTTTTTCATTGTTTTTGTGACTTCTTATGATCATCAACCTACAAAAAAGATAAAATAACAAAAGAAAATAGTTAACTATAAAACATTGGGTTGTCTCCCAACAAGCGCTTCTTTAATGTCATTAGCTTGACAGAGGACTCTCATGGAGCCTCAGAAATACTCAGAACCGTGTTGGAACCTCCCAACACCAAACTTAGAGTTTGAATGTGGGGGTTCAACACCAAACTTAGAGTTTGGTTGTGGCCTCCCAACACCAAACTTAGAGTTTGACTGTGGGGGCTCTGCTTGGCTCTGTTTTGAGAGAAGCTCTTCATGCTTCCTCTCCATGATGATAGAGGGATGTCCTTGGGCCTTGAACACCAAGGATTCTTCATTCACTTGAATGATCAACTCTCCTCTATCAACATCAATCACAGTCTTTGCTGTGGCTAGGAAGGGTCTGCCAAGGATGATGGATTCATCCATGCACTTCCCAGTCTCTAGGACTATGAAGTCAGTAGGGATGTAATGGTCCTCAATCTTCACCAAAACATTCTCTACAAGTCCATGAGCTTGTTTTCTTGAATTGTCTGCCATCTCTAATGAGATTCTTGCAGCTTGCACCTCAAGGATCCCTAATTTCTCCATTACAGAGAGGGGCATGAGGTTTACACTTGACCCTAAGTCACGCAAGGCCTTCTTGAAGGTCATGGTGCCTATGGTACAAGGTATAGAAAACTTCCCAGGATCCTGCCTCTTTTGAGGCAGTTTCTGCCTAGACAAGTCATCCAATTCTTTGGTGAGCAAAGGTGGTTCATCCTCCCAAGTCTCATTTCCAAATAACTTGTCATTTAGCTTCATGATTGCTTCAAGGTATTTAGCAACTTGCTTTTCAGTGACATATTCATCCTCTTCAGAGGAAGAATACTCATCAGAGCTCATGAATGGCAGAAGTAAGTCCAATGGAATCTCTATGGTCTCATTTTGAGCCTCAGATTCCCATTGTTCCTCATTGAGGAACTCAGAGGAGATTGGTACACGCCCACTGAGGTCTTCCTCAGTGGCGTCCTCCTCCTCTCTTTCCTCTCCATATTCGGCCATGTCTATGGCTTTGCACTCTCCTTTTGGATTTTCTTCTGTATTACTTGGGAGAGTGCTAGGAGGGAGTTCAGTAACTTTCTTGCTCAGCTGACCCACTTGTCCTTCCAAATTTCTGATGGAGGACCTTGTTTCATTCATGAAACTTTGAGTAGTCTTTATTAGATCAGAGACCATTGTTGCTAAGTCAGAAGTATTCTGCTTAGAACTCTCTGTCTGTTGCTGTGAAGATGATGGAAAAGGCTTGCCATTGCTAAACCTGTTTCTTCCACCATTATTGTTATTGAAACCTTGTTGAGGTCTCTCTTGATTCTTCCATGAAGAATTGTAGGTGTTTCCATAGGGTTCTCCTAGGTAATTCACCTCTTCCATTGAAGGGTTCTCAGGATCATAGGCTTCTTCCTCAGATGAAGCTTCCTTAGTACTGCTTGGTGCATTTTGCATTCCAGACAGACTTTGAGAAATCAAATTGACTTGTTGAGTCAATATCTTGTTCTGATTAATTGTTTGTATCTTTCCCAAGCTTCATAGAGGGATTCTCCATCCTTCTGTCTGAAGGTTTGGACTTCCACTCTAAGCTTACTCCATCTTTGTGGTGGAAAGAACTTTGCCAAGAAGGCATTGACTAGCTTTTCCCAAGAGTCCAGGCTTTCTTTAGGTTGAGAGTCCAACCATATTCTAGCTCTGTCTCTTACAGCAAAAGGGACTAGCATCAGTCTATAGACCTCAGGGTCTACCCCATTAGTCTTGACTGTGTCACAGATTTGCAAGAATTCAGCTAAAACTGATGAGGATCTTCCATTGGAAGTCCATGGAACTTGCAATTCTGTTGCATTAGAGAAACTAACTGAGGCTTAAGCTCAAAGTTGTTTGCTCCAATGGCAGGGATAGAGATGCTTCTCCCATAGAAATTGGGAGTAGGTGCAGTAAAGTCACCCAGCACCTTCCTTGCATTGTTGGCATTGTTGTTGTTTTCGGCTACCATGGGTTCTTCTTCTTTGAAGAATTCGGTCAGGTCCTCTAAAGAGAGTTGTGCCTTAGCTTCTCTTAGCTTTCGCTTCAAGGTCCTTTCAGGTTCAGGGTCAGCTTCAACAAGAATGCCTTTGTCTTTGTTCCTACTCATATGAAAGAGAAGAGAACAAGAGAATATGGAATCCTCTATGTCACAGTATAGAGATTCCTTGAGGTGTCAGAGGAAGAAAAATGGAAGACAGAAGTAGAAAATTCGAACTTGTCAAAGAAGATGGAGTTCGAATTTTGCATTAAGGAATAGAGTTAGTCCAAAAATAGAAGGATGTGAGAAGAAGGGAAGTAATTTTCGAAAATTAAGTAGAAGATTTTGAAAATATTTTTTTGAAAAACACAAATTGATTTTCGAAAATAAGAGTGAGAAAGAGATCAAGTGATTTTTGAAAAAGATTTTGAAATTAGAAGTTAAAAAGATATGATTGATTTTAAAAAGATGTGATTTAAAAGATATGATTTGAAAACAATTTTAAAAAGATATGATTTGAAAACAATTTTAAAAAGATATGATTTGAAAACAATTTTAAAAAGATTTGATTTTAAAAATTAATGACTTGCCTAACAAGAAAAGATATGATTCAAACATAAAACCTTCCTCAAGGCAAAAAAATGTTCAATCAAATCATTAATTGTTAGTAAGTATCTTTGAAAAAGGAAAGAAATTGATTTTGAAAACATTTGATTGAAAAGATATGATTTGAAAAAGATTTGATTTTGAAAAACTTTGAAAACTTGAAAAAAATTGATTTTGAAAACAAAATCTTCCCCCTTTGCCATCCTGGCGTTAAACGCCCAGAATGGTGCACATTCTGGCGTTTAACGCCCAAACTACTACCCTTTTGGGCGTTAAACGCCCAGCCAGGCACCCTGGCTGGCGTTTAAACGCCAGTCTGTCTTCTTCACTGGGCATTTTTGAATGCTCAGCTTTTTCTGTGTGATTCCTCTGCAGTATGTTCTGAATCTTCAATTCTCTGTATTATTGACTTGAAAAGACACAAATTAAAAATATTTTTGGATTTTTAATAATGAGGAATAATCAAAATGCAACTAAAATCAAATAACAATGCATGCAAGACACCAAACTTAGCAGTTTGTATATATGGGAAACAACAAAACACTCAAGTCAAATAGAATTCAAAGATCAAAACAAGAAAATCATCAAGAACAACTTGAAGATTAGTGAAGACACATGCATAAATTCGAAAAATGCAAGAAAAATAGAAACATGCAGTTGACACCAAACTTAAAATTAGACACTAGACTCAAACAAGACATATTTTTGGATTTTATGATTTTGTAATTTTTTTTGTGCTTTTTTCGAAAATTAAGTGAAAAGGAAAATAAAGGTATCAAAATTCTTAATGAGAATTCCAGGAATCATGCAATGTTAGTCTAAAGCTTTAGTCTAAAGGAATTAGACATGGCCGGCTAAGCTTCAGCAGGACATTGCATTCAAGAGCTAAATTGATGATGATCAATCAGCTTTGGTGATGATAAGAACATCACATTGAAACACTAGAATTCATTCTTAAGAACTCTGAAAAATAATACCTAATCTAAGCAACAAGATGAACCGTCAGTTGTCCATACACAAACACAATCCCCGGCAACGGCGCCAAAAACTTGGTGTTGTTGCCGGATCTTGGCACTGATGTTACCAAAAGCTTGCTCAAAACTTGAACAATCCCCGGCAACGGCGCCAAAAACTTGGTGCACGAAATTGTGATCAATACTTTTCAAAACATAAACAATCCCTAGTAATGGCTCCAAAGACTTGGTGCTCAATACCATGGCATAAACACAACTTCGCACAACTAACCAGCAAGTGCACTGGGTCGTCCAAGTAATACCTTACGCGAGTAAGGGTCGATCCCACGGAGATTGGTGGTATGAAGCAAGCTATGGTCATCTTGTAAATCTCAGTCAGGCAGACTCAGATGTATATGGTGATGAACGAAAATAACATAAAAGATAAAGATAGGGATACTTATGTATATCATTGGTGTAAGAGCTTCAGACAAGTGTATGAAGATGCCTTCCCTTCCGTCTCTCTGCTTTCCTACTGTCTTCATCCAATCCTTCTTACTCCTTTCCATGGCAAGCTCGTGTAGGGTTTCACTGTTGTCAGCAGCTACCTCCCATCCGCGCAGTGAAAGCTAATGCACACACTCTGTCACAGTGCTGCCAATCACCGGTTTGGTTCCCTCCCCTACCGGAATAGAATAACTCTTTTGCGTCTGTCACTAACGCCCAGTAGGTTACAGGTTTGAAGCACGTCACAGTCATTCAATCATTGAATCCTACTCAGAATACCACAGACAAGGTTTAGACCTTCCGGATTCTCTTGAATGCTGCCATCAGGTCCTGCCTATACCACGAAGATTCCGAAGAATCCAAGAGATATTCACTAAGCCTCGGATGCTTGTAGAACAAGAATGGTTGTCAGTCACTTTGTTCATGGGTGAGAATGGTGATGGGCGTCAATCATCACCTTCATCATGTTGAAGAACAAGTGATATCTTGGATAAAGAACAAGCGGAATTGAATGGAAGAACAATAGTAATTGCATTAACACTCGAGGTACAGCAGAGCTCCACACCTTAATCTATGGTGTGTAGAAACTCCACCGTTGAAAATACATAAGAACAAGGTCTAGGCATGGCTGTGAGGCCAGCCCTCAAATGATCTAAGAACTAGATGTCCAAAGATGTAAATACAATAGTAAAAGGTCCTACTTATAGAAAACTAGTAGCCTAGGGTGTACAATGGTGAGTAAATGACATAAAAATCCACTTCCGGGCCCACTTGGTGTGTGCTTGGGCTGAGCAATGAAGCATTTTTCGTGTAGAAACTCTTCTTGGCGTTTAACTCCAGCTTTTATGCCAGTTTGGGCGTTTAACTCCCAATTAGGTGCCAGTTCCGGCGTTTAACGCTGGGAATTCTGAGGGTGACTTTGAACGCCGGTTTGGGCCATCAAATCTTGGGCAAAGTATGAACTATTATATATTGCTGGAAAGCCCAGGATGTCTACTTTCCAACGCCGTTGAGAGCGCGCCAATTGGGCTTTTGTAGCTCCAGAAAATCCACTTCGAGTGCAGGGAGGTCAGAATCCAACAGCATCTGCAGTCCTTTTCAGTCTCTGAATCAGATTTTTGCTCAGGTCCCTCAATTTCAGCCAGAAAATACCTGAAATCACAGAAAAACACACAAACTCATAGTAAAGTCCAGAAAAGTGAATTTTAATTAAAAACTAATAAAAATATAATAAAAACTAAACTAAAACTACTAAAAACATACTAAAAACAATGCCAAAAAGCATACAAATTATCCGCTCATCAGTGTCCATTGCCTTAGCATTGTCCATTCCAAATCTTTTGAGCAGTTCCTTGCAATATTTGGTTTGGCTAATGAAAGTTCCTTCTTTTCCTTGTTTGATTTGAAGACCAAGGAAGAAGTTGAGTTCGCCCATCATGGACATTTCAAATTCACTTTGCATGAGGTTTGAGAAAAACTTGCAAAGTGATTCGTTAGTTGAACCAAATATTATGTCATCGACGTAAACTTGTACCAAAAGGATATTTTTGTTTTCAATCAAGATAAATAAAGTTGTATCAACCTTCCCTCTTCTAAAACCCTTTTCTATTAAAAACTTGCTCAAACGTTCATACCAAGCTCTTGGAGCTTGTTTAAGACCATAAAGAGCTTTCTTGAGTTTAAAAACATGATTAGGATTTTCATAATCCTCAAAACCGGGAGGTTGTTCAACATATACTTCTTCTTGAATGAAACCATTAAGAAAGGCACTCTTAACATCCATTTGATAAAGTTTGAAGTTATAAGAGGATGCAAAAGCAAGTAACATCCTAATTGCTTCTAATCTAGCTACGGGAGCATAAGTTTCGTCATAATCAATGCCTTCCTCTTGATTATAACCTTTGGCTACTAATCTAGCTTTGTTTCTAACAATTGTACCATTTCATCGAGTTTATTTCTAAAAACCCATTTTGTTCCTACAATTGTTTGATTACTTGGTTTAGGCACCAATTCCCAAACGTCATTTTGTTTGAATTGGTTAAGCTCCTCTTGCATTGCCATAGCCCAATGTTCATCATCAATTGCGGACTCAATGGTAGATGGTTCAATTTGAGAAACAAAAGCACTATATGCAAATAAATTTCTAAAAGTGGATCGAGTTGTTACCCCTTTCGAAACATCACCAATGACGTTGTCTAGAGGATGATCCTTTGAAGTACGCCAATCCTTTGGAAGTGCATTTATTTGTGCTTGTGATGGTTCAATTTCTTCAACTTGAACACTATCCTTTGTTGAGCTTGTAGAGGCTTCATTTAAATCTTTTTCTTTGTCTTCACCATTCAATTTAGTGAATCAAAGTTTTCTACATTTTCATCAAAATCTTTTCTAGTACAACAACGGTTAGTTTCATCAAAAGCGACATGAATACTTTCTTCCATAGTCATGATGCGTTTATTATATACTCTAAAAGCTTTGCTAGTTAAAGAGTAGCCTAAGAAGATTCCTTCATCAGCCTTAGCATCAAATTTGCCTAAGTTATCTTTTCCATTATTTAGAATAAAGCATTTACAACCAAAGACGTGAAGGTGGGAAATATTTGGCTTTCTTCCTTTGTACAATTCGTACGGTGTTTTCTTAAGAATAGGTCGAATGATAATCCTATTCATAACATAACACGCGGTACTAACCGCATCCGCCCAAAAGTACTTAGGAATATTAGCCTCATTGAGCATAGTTCTCGCCATTTCTTCTAAATGACGATTTTTCCTTTCAACCACACCATTTTGTTGTGGTGTTCTAGGAGAGGAAAAATTATGCTCAATGCCATTTTCTTCACAAAAAGTTTCAAAAAGATTGTTTTCAAATTCTCCACCATGATCACTTCTAATAGATGATATATGCAAATTCTTTTCATTTTGAATAACTTTGGCTAATCTTTTGAATGCTCGAAATGCATCACTCTTGTTTGCTAGGAACAAGGTCCATGTAAATCGAGAGTAATCATCAACAATAACTAAAGCATAGTAATTGCCACCAAAGCTCATAGTCCTAGAAGGACCAAATAAATCCATGTGCAAAAGTTGTAATGGCCTTGTTGTTGAAACAATGTTTTTGGATTTAAAAGAGGCCTTTACTTGTTTTTCCTTTTGACATGCGTCGCAAAGGACATCTTTTTCAAAACGTAGCTTTGGTAAGCCAATTACTAACTCTTTAGAGACCAACTTGCTAAGATGGTCCATGTTAGCATGAGCTACTCTACGATGCCATAACCAAGTTTCATCATTTTTACTAACAAGGCATTTCACATCATTTGAGGAAACTTCATTTAGATTAATCATGTATACATTGTCAACACGGTGCCCAATTAGCACAATTTCATTAGTGTCTTGCCTTTTTATCAAACAACATTTTGAATCAAAGGTGACTAAGTTTCCTTTGTCACAAAGTTGGCTAACACTAATGAGATTATGTTTGAGACCTTTGACAAGTATAACATTATCTATGGAGGTAGAAGAATTTTTACCAACTTTTCCAACGCCGATTACTTTGCCGGTGTTGTTGTCTCCATAGATCACGTTTCCTCCGTTTGTAGGCTCTATTGCGGTGAACTTTGATTCATTGCCGGTCATGTGTTTGGAGCATCCACTATCAACATACCAATTTGTATCCTTAGCTCCAACACATACCTACAAAACAATTAAAATTGGGATTTAGGTACCCAAGTGAATTTGGGTCCTTGATGGTTAGTATGAGCATAATGCCCATAAGGTGCCCATCTCGTATCTTGACTACGAAAGTTTATATGTTTAATTCTAGTAAAGCATACGGGTGCTATATGACCTACTTTATTACAATAATGACATATGACATTTGGATTATGCATCCTATGCATGTTTCTAAATGGTTGCCTAGGTTGTTTCCTAAATGCAACATCTTTTGATCTATATGCATTGTGATTATAATTTCTAAATGAAGCATGTTGAGGAGGATGTTTAAAGGCTTCATTCCTTTTAGGCATGCTTGCCTTTTGGGCTTGCGGTTGCCTAATAGGAGTTTTAGTATTTTTAAATTTTCCATTTTCAAAACCTAAACCTTCCTTATTATGAACATGCTTTTGGTTTTTCAACATTTTATCTAAGTTCTTTGAAGATTCATTGAACTTAGCTAAAGTGTTCTTAAGATTTGTAATTTCATTTTCATGCATTTTACAAGATTTGTATGGATCACTACTTGTGCTACACTTATCTTTTCCAAGATTGATATTCTCGTTTTTCAACATCTTATTTTGTTTTAAAAGATCCATATTCTTTTTCTTTAGGAGAGAATAATCTTGGGTAAGTTTTGTGTACACCTCAAGTAAGGCATCATATTCATCTTGTAAATTAAAAGAAGTGGAGTTTTCATCACTAACCTTTTCTTCGCTTGCCATTAAGCAAAGATTTGCAACCTCGTCGTCATTGGAGTCGGATTCATCCTCGTTCTCCCATGATATGTATGCTTTCTCCTTCTTCTTAAATTTCTTGTTTTTGTCCTCCTTTTGAAGTTTTGGACAATTGGGTTTGATGTGTCCAACTTCTCCACACTCATAGCATTTTGGTACCTTTGTTTTGCTCTTGAAGTTTTTCTTCATTGCAAACTTATTGAATCTTTTTAATAAGAGTGCAAATTCTTCATCTCCTTCTTCTTCATTATCATCACTCTCTTCTTGTAGTGATGTTGTTTTAAGGGCGAGACTTTTCTTCTTGCTTTCTTCACCTTTTTGTCTATTTAGCATAGTCATTTCATAGGTGAGAAGATTACCTCGTAGTTGATCAAATGTAAGTTGATCATAGAGCCTTCCTTCCACAATGGCGTTCACTTTGGAGTTCCATTTTGGTGTAAGGCTTGTAAGCACCTTGGTCACAATTTGTTTATCATTGTATTTTGCCAAGCATGCTTAGATTGTTGAAGATCTTGGAGAGTCTTTCAAGAGCTTCTTCAATGCTCTCTTCATCTTTCATTTTAAAATTTTCCCATTCATGAACCAACATAAATACCTTTGATTCTTTAACGTGGTCGGTTCCTTCGTAAGTGATTTGGAGTTTATCCCAAATCTCTTTAGCGGTTTCACATGTAGAGATCTTCATATAATCATGCTCGTTAAGTGCACAATGAATGAAGTTGATGGCTTTATCATTCATTGCCACTTTCTTCCAATCATCGTCACTATATTCATCTTCTCCTTTCGGTACTTGCTTTGAGACGGAGACTTCTCCTTCTTTAGCGCTTGTTGTCTTTGTTGGAATGTGATTTCCATTCTCAATCACTTTCCAAATTCTCACATCTTGAGAACGGATCCAAATTCTCATCTTATTTTTCCAATAAGAGTAATTTGTTCCGCTAAAAAGAGGAGGTCTAGCGGTTGAGTTACCTTCACTAGTGTTGTTGTTGTTAAAGCTTGTGCTTGCCATGATCTTTTCCCTTAAACGGTTAAGTCTTTCAAAGGGTTAAGCTCTGATGCCACTTGTAGAACTATGCACAATTACTCAAGAGGGGGGGTGAATTGAGTATTGCAACAACAATGAATCTTTTTGCGAAAGTTAAAGACAATATACAAAAGTGTTATTGTACTAGTATTTTTCCAAGAGCTTAACTCAATTGCTAAGCATTTATAAGGAGCTTTTACTTTCCAATAGACACCAACTCAAATAAATTGATCAAGCTTTTCACCAATCGGACTTAAGCTATTCCTTAAGTACTTACGAAGCTACTTTTCGATCACAATTTATTTGCTCAAAGGTAAAAGACAATAATATTGAAGAGATGAGTTTGGAGAGATGCAAACGCTATTTAGAGTGGTTCGGCACAATCCTTGTCCTACGTCCACTTTCTTTCTCAATCGCTATTGAGAAGTTCCACTATTACCAAGCTTCAAGGTGCTCGCGCAAAACCTTTTACAATCCGAGTCCTTAGTTTCTAACACCTCACGGTATATGATCACCACTCGTATACTAACCCACTCCACTTAGAGATACCTTCTCTAAGATTTTCCTTGAGTACTTAGTATACCTCTTTGGTATCCTCACCGACTATAGTGTTTATAACTCTTGACTCAACCTTGGAGATCACACTCCAATTTACAAAGTGTACAAGAAAACAATTCTCAAAGAATTGTTGAGACGAAATGAGTACTCTCTAGAAGAGTGTATGATTACAAGTTTAGCACTATTGAACCAATTGATATTGCTCTCTCAAATTGTGTATTATAACACCTTAAAAAATGTGTAGAATGAAAGAATATGAACAAGATAGTTTTCAAAATACTCAAGTATATGAAATAAGGCTTCAATCCATCTATTTATAGACTCCCCAAACCTTAGAAACGTTGGGGAGTTAATGGGATGGAGCCTTTTTGTCAAAACTAGCCGTTTTTTATGTTTTTGAATCATTTGCATCGATGCATAACACTTTGCATCGATGCAAATGTGTCTTTGAAGCTGAAATTTGAATTTTCAGCTAGGTTGCATTGATGCAAACATCTTTGCATCGATGCAACAAGTCGTCGCATGCTTTGCATCGATGCAAGATGAGTGTGCATCGATGCAAACCTTAAAGAATGGCTTAAAATCACTTCAAAATACTTAGGATTGATCTCAAACTTGTTGGAGTCAATTCCTATGCTTTTGTACCTTTGAAAACAAGTTTTAAACCATTTGGCTAGCATCGAATTGCAAGATGTGCATCAAAACATTTTGTGAGTGTGTGTTGAGAGATTTAGCAATTGGTTCTTAACAAGAAGTTACCTAAGTCCTAAGACACTATACTTGTCTTCAAATGTTGTGGACTTGAGTTTCTTGTTGTTGTTGTGTTGCTTTCAACTCTTCATTCCTCAACGTTGAATTGTTGGTTGATCTTTCAACATGCTTGTTCATTCAAGTTGTTTGTTGGTTTGTCTTTCATGTCGTTTGTTGGTTTGTCATTCATCAAAACCTACGAATACAAACTTCGCATACAAGCAACATGATTTACAGAACCGACAGATGATTAGCCGTGCCGTGACAGAGCATTTGGACCTTTTTCACTGAGAGGATGGGATGTAGCCATTGACAACGGTGATGCCCTACATACAGCTTGCCATGGAAAGGAGTAAGAAGGATTGGATGAAGGTAGTAGGAAAGCAGAGATTCAGAAGGAGCACAGCATCTTCATACGCCTATTTGAAATTCCCATCGATGATCTACATAAGTATTTTTATCTTTATTTTCAGTTTATTTATTTATTATTATTCGAAAACTCCATAACCATTTATTATCCGCCTGACTGAGATTTACAAGATGACCATAGCTTGCTTCATACCAACAATCTCCGTGGGATCGACCCTTACTCACGTAAGGTTTATTACTTGGACGACCCAGTGCACTTGCTGGTTAGTTGTGCGAGGTTGTGAAGAAAGTGCTAAGTTATAAACGCGCATACCAAGTTGAAGCCATTATTAGAGATCACAATTTCGTACACCAAGTTTTTGGCGCCGTTGCCGGGGATTATTTGAGTTTGAATAACTAACGGTTCATCTTGTTGCTTGGTGTACGAAATTGCAATCACACTTTTGCAATCCGTACAACTAACCAGCAAGTGCACTGGGTCGTCCAAGTAATACCTTACGTGAGTAAGGGTCGAATCCCACGGAGATTGTTGGCTTGAAGCAAGCTATAGTTATCTTGTTGATTTTAGTCAGGATGCCAATAGGGTTCTTTCGTTTTAACTGTAAAAAGTCAAAGGGCATAAAATAAATACTTATTGTGCAATAATGGAGAATATGTTGGAGTTTTGGAGATGCTTTGTCTTTTGAATTTCAATAACATAATGCTTCCTCACTTTCAAAAGTGCAAATTTCCTTCCATGGCAAGCTGTATGTAGGGCGTCACTGTTGTCAATGGCTATTTCCCATCCTCTCAGTGAAAATGGTCCAAATGCTCTGTCACAGCACGGCTAATCATCTGTTGGTTCTCGATCATGTCGGAATAGAATCCATTGATTCTTTTGCGTTTGTCATCACGCCCAGCAATCGCGAGTTTGAAGCTCGTCACAGCTATTCAATCCTTGAATCCTACTCGGAATACCACAGACAAGGTTTAGACTTTCCGTATTCTCATGAATGCCGCCATCAATTCTAGCTTATACCACGAAGATTCTGATTAAGAAATCTAAGATATACTCATTCAATCTGATGTAGAACGGAGGTGGTTGTCAGGCACACATTCGTGGATTGAGGAAGGTGATGAGTGTCACGGATCATCACCTTCTTCATAGTGAAGCGCGAATGAACATCTTAGATAGGAACAAGCATGTTTGAATGGGAAACATAAATAATTGCATTAATTCATCGAGACGTTGCAGAGCTCCTCACCCCAACAATGGAGTTTAGAGACTCATGCCGTCAAAGAGTATAAAATTCAGATCTAAAAATGTCATGAGATCCAAAATAAGTCTCTAAAAGTTGTTTAAATACTAAACTAGTAACCTAGGTTTACAGAAAATGAGTAAACTAAGATAATTGGTGCAGAAATCCACTTCTGGGGCCCACTTGGTGTGTGCTGGGGTTGAGACTTAAGCTTCTCACGTGCCTGGGCTGTTTCTGGAGTTGAACGCCAGGTTGTAACCTGTTTCTAGCGCTGAACTCCAACTTGCAACATGTTTCTGGCGCTGAACGCCAGACTGCAACATGGAAATGGCGTTGAACGCCAATTTACACAGTCTATCTTCGCGCAAAGTATGGACTATTATATATTGATGGAAAGCCCTGGATGTCTACTTTCCAACCCAATTGAGAGCGCGCCAATTGGACTCCTATAGCTCCAAAAAAGCTATTCCGAGTGCAGGGAGGTTAGAATCCAACAACATCAGCAGTCCTTTTTCAGCCTAAATCAAATTTTTACTCAGCTCCCTCAATTTCAGCCAGAAAATACCTGAAATTACAGAAAAATACCCAAACTCATAGTAAAGTCTAGAAATATAAATTTTGCCTAAAAACTAATAAAAATTATACTAAAAACTAACTAAAACATACTAAAATCTACATGAAATTACCCCCAAAAAGCGTATAAAATATCCGCTCATCACAACACCAAACTTAAACTGTTGCTTGTCCTCAAGAAACTAGATAAATAAAGTAGGATAAAAAGAAATTAAGAAGCAATAATATCTCAGAGTTTCAAGTGAAGCTCAGATTCTAATTAGATGAGCGGGACTAGTAGCTTTTTGCTTCTGAACTATTTTGGCATCTCACTTTATCCTTTGAAATCCAGAATGATTGGCATCCATAGGAACTTAGAATTCAGATAGTATTATTAATTCTCCTAGTTTTGTATGTTGATTCTTGAACACAGTTACTTGATGAGTCTTGGCCGTGGCCCTAAGCATTTTGTTTTCTAGTATTACCACCGGATACATAAATGCCACAGACACATAACTGGGTGAACCTTTTCAGATTGTGACTTAGCTTTGCTAAAGTCCCCAATTAGAGGTGTCCAGAGTTCTTAAGCACACTCTTTTGCTTTGGATCACGACTTTAACCACTCAGTCTCAAGCTTTTCACTTGGACCTGCATGCCACAAGCACATGGTTAGGGACAGCTTGATTTAGCCGCTTAGGCCTGGATTTATTTCCTTGGGCCCTCATATCCATTAATGCTCAAAGCCTTGGATCCTTTTCACCCTTGCCTTTTGGTTTTAAGGGTTATTGGCTTTTCTTTTTCTTTATCCAATGATTCCTTTTTTTTTGCCACCTTTTTTTCACTGCTTTTTCTTGCTTCAAGAATCAATTTCATGATTTTTCAGATCATCAATAATATTTCTCTTGTTTATCATTCTTTCAAGAGCCAACAATTTTAACATTCATGAAATTCAATATCAAAAATATGCACTGTTCAAGCATTCATTCAGAAGATAAAAAGTATTGCCACCATATCTAAATAATTAGAATTTTCCTTATTAAAAACTCGAAAAATATTGCCTCTTTATTCTAAAAATCTACTATTTTATTCATGTTTGATGATGATGAGAAAAAAATAAATTATAGCTTAATTAGAGATAAAATCAAAATAGAGATACTAATTACTGCTACTAATATATAACTTCTAAGGTAAATTCCTAATAAGAACAGTTATCACAGAGTTAAAGCAAAGATTAGGACTCAACAACCTTTATTTTGAGAAGTGGATGTTCCTCTAGTCTGTGGGGTGCTTGGTCCTTCAAGAGATAGTTTCTGACGCTTCCATTCCTTCAAGTCACATCCTTGCTCTTCCTGTTCCCTTAGGTGCCATGATCTTGATGAGTTTTAGCTTAGTGATCATGGCAAATCACACCAAACTTAGAGGTTTGCTTGTCCTCAAGCAAAAGAAAAGAAAGGAGAGGAATAGAAGGAGAGGCAATTTCGAAATTCAAAAGATATGATGAGTTGAAAAAGATATGAGAAGAAATTAAAAAGATTTGAAAAGAAATTAAAGAAAAATCAAGAAATATGTTTAGAATTAAAAAATTTTTTGAAATTGAAGTTGAAAGATGAGAGTTTGTAACATGTTTATGCAAGAAATCATGAATTGAAATATGAAAATTGAAAAAAATTTGAATTGAAAACGAAATTACCTCCTCCCCACAACCCTGGCGTTAAATGACCAAACGCTGCATGTTTTGGGCGGTTAACGCCCATTTGCAGCTTCTCCTGGGTGTTCAACACCCTGCTGTTACTTCTAGTTGGCGTTGAATCACAGGAACTCCTTGTCACTGGGCGTTTTTCTGAACGCCCGGACGCTGTAAATCTGGCGTTAAACGCCCAGAAGGTGCTTCTTTCTGGGATTCAATGCCCAGAAGATGCTTCTTTCTGGCGTTTAACACCCAGATGGCTATCCTTACTGGCGTTGAACGCCCAGTAGGTGCTTCTTTTGGGCGTTCAATGCCCAAAACAGCTTTTACTGGCTTTTTTGCACCAGTGAGCTTCCTTTTTTATGTTTTATCCTCTGAATCCTTCTGTAACTCTGTGAACTCAAGCAATTGCTATTTTACCTTGAAGATAATTGACATAAACCTGTAAAAATCAATTAATTAACAAATAAGCTTTGTAAATGGCTGGGTTGCCTCCCAGCAAGCGCTTCTTTATTGTCTTTAGCTGGACTATTACTGAGCTTTAGTCAAGTCTCAGTTTTGAGCATTCTTGCTCAAAATTGCTTTCAAGATAATGTTTGACTCTCTGTCCATTAACATTGAACTTTTTGTTAGAATCATTATCCTGAAGCTCCACGTATCCATATGGTGACACACTTGTAATCACATATGGACCTCTCCACCGGGATTTCAATTTCCCGGGGAATAATCTGAGCCTAGAATTAAATAGCAGAACTTTCTGCCCTGGCTCAAAGACTCTGGATGATAATTTCTTATATGCCATCTTTTTGCTTTCTCTTTGTAAATTTTTGCATTTTCAAAAGCACTGAGTATGAATTCCTCTAGCTCATTTAACTGGAGCAATCGTTTTTCTCAAACTAACTTGGCATCAAGGTTTAGGAATCTGGTTGCCCAATAGGCCTTGTGTTCCAGTTCCACTAGCAAGTGACAGGCTTTTCCATACACCAGCTGGTATGGAGAAGTTCCTATAGGTGTCTTGAATGCTGTTCTGTATGCCCACAGAGCATCATCCAAGCTTCTTGCCCAATCCCTTCTATGGTTAATCACAGTCCGTTCTAGGATTCTTTTAAGTTCTCTATTAGAGACTTCAGCTTGCCCATTTGTCTGTGGATGATATGGAGTGGCCACCCTGTGGCTAACTCCATATCGAACCAAAGCAGAGTAAAGCTGTTTATTGCAGAAATGAGTGTCCCCATCACTGATTAGTACTCTAGGGATACCAAATCTGCTGAAGATGTGTTTTTGGAGGAATTTCAGCACTGTCTTAGTATCATTTGTGGGTGTTGCTATAGCTTCTACCCATTTTGATACATAATCCACTACCACCAGAATATAAGTGTTTGAGTATGATGGTGGGAATGGCCCCATGAAGTCAATACCCCATACATCAAACAACTCAATCTCCAAGATCCCTTGTTGAGGCACGGCATAACTGTGAGGCAGATTTCCAGATCTTTGGCAACTGTCACAATTAAGTACAAATACTCGGGAGTCTTTATAGAGAGTAGGCCAGTAGAAGCCACATTGGAGGACTCTTGTGGCTGTTCGCTCACTTCCAAAATGTCCTCCATACTGTGATCCATGGCAGTGCCAGAGGATCTTCTGTGCTTCTTCTTTAGGCACACATCTACGGATTACTTCGTCTGCACATCTCTTGAAGAGATATGGTTCATCCCAAAGATAGTACTTTGCATCCGTGATCAATTTCTTTGTTTGCTGCCTACTGTACTCTTTGGGTATAAATCTTACTGCCTTGTAGTTTGAAATGTCTGCAAACCATGGCACTTCCTGGATGGCAAAGAGTTGCTCATCTGGAAAGTTTTCAGAGATCTCAGTAAGAGGGAGGGATGCCCTTTCTACTGGTTCTATTCGGGACAGGTGATCTGCTGCTTGGTTCTCTGTCTCTTTTCTGTCTCTTATTTCTATATCAAACTCTTGGAGAAGCAACACCCATCTGATGAGTCTGGGTTTTGAATCCTGCTTTGTGAGTAGATATTTAAGAGCAGCATGGTCAGTGTACACAATCACTTTTGATCCTACTAAATAAGATCTAAACTTGTCAATGGCGTAAACCACTTCCAGTAACTCTTTTTCTGTGGTTGTGTAGTTCCTCTGTGCGTCATTTAAAACACGACTGGCATAGTAAATGATGCGCAGAAGCTTGTCATGCCTTTGTCCCAACACTGCACCAATGGCATGGTCACTGGCATCACACATCAGTTCAAATGGTAATGTCCAGTCTGGTGCAGAGATGATTGGTGCTGTGACCAGCTTAGCTTTCAGAGTCTCAAACGCCTGCAGACACTCCTTATCAAAGATAAATGGCATGTCAGCAGCTAGCAGATTACTCAGAGGTTTGGCGATTTTTGAAAAATCTTTTATAAACCTCCTATAGAATCCTGAATGCCCCAGAAAGCTTCTGATTGCCTTAACATTGGCAGGTGGTTGTAATTTTTCAATTACCTCTACCTTAGCTTGATCCACCTCTGTTCCCTTGTTCGAAACAATTCCTTCAGTCACCATAAAGTGACATTTCTTCCAGTTTAAAACCAGGTTAGTCTCTTGGCACCTCTTTAGAACAAGTGCTAGATGGTCAAGACAGGAGCTGAATGAGTCTCCAAATACTGAAAAGTCATCCATGAAGACTTCCAGAAATTTTTCCACCATATCAGAGAAAATAGTGAGCATGCATCTTTGAAAGGTTGCAGGTGCATTGCACAGACCAAAATGGCATCCTTTTGTATGCAAATACTCCAGATGGACATGTGAATGCTGTTTTCTCTTGATCCTGGGGATCTACTGCAATTTGATTATAACCTGAATATCCATCTAGGAAGCAGTAGTATTCATGTCCTGCTAATCTTTCTAGCATCTGGTATATGAATGGTAAAGGAAAATGATCCTTTCTGGTAGCTGTATTGAGCCTTCTATAATCAATACACATACGCCACCCTGTAACTGTTCTTGTAGGAACCAGTTCATTTTTTTCATTATGAACCACTGTCATGCCACCCTTCTTAGGGACGACTTGGACAAGGCTTACCCAGGGGCTATCAGAAATAGGATAAATAATCCCAGCCTCTAGTAATTTAGTGACCTCCTTCTGCACCACTTTCTTCATGGCTGGATTCAGCCGCCTCTGTGGTTGAACCACTGGCTTAGCATCACCCTCCAATAGGATCTTGTGCATGCATCTGGCTGGGCTAATGCCCTTAAGATCACTAATGGACCATCTAAGAGCTGTCTTGTGTGTCCTTGGCACTTGAATTAGTGCTTCCTCTTCCTGTGGCTCTAAGGTAGAGCTTATGATTATAGGAAAGGTATCACCTTCTCCCAGAAATGCATATTTCAGGGATGGTGGTAATGGTTTGAGCTCGGGTTTAGGAGGTTTCTCCTCTTCCTGAGGGATTTTCAGAGGTTCTATTATTCTCTCTGGTTCCTCCAGATTAGGTTGAACATCTTTAAAGATATCCTCTAGCTCTGATTCGAGACTCTCAGCCATATTGACCTCTTTTACCAGAGAGTCAATAATATCAACGCTCATGTCGTCATTTTGGGTGTCTGGATGCCGCATAGCTTTGACAACATTCAACTTAAACTCGTCCTCATTGACTCTTAGGGTCACTTCCCCTTTTTGGACGTCAATGAAGGTTCGTCCAGTTGCTAGGAAAGGTCTTCCTAGAATGAGAGTTGCACTCTTGTGTTCCTCCATTTCCAGCACCACAAAGTCAGTGGGAAAGGCAAATGGCCCAACCATCACAATCATGTCTTCAATTACGCCTGATGGGTATTTAATGGAGCCATCAGCAAGTTGGAGACATATCCGGGTTGGTTTAACTTCATCAGTCAACCCAAGCTTTTTGATAGTAGCTGCAGGTATTAGGTTAATACTTGCCCCAAGATCACATAGAGCTTGCTTGGTACAAGTACCTTCTAATGTGCATGGTATCATAAAGCTTCCCGGATCTTTAAGCTTCTCATGTAAGCTTTTTAGAATGACCACACTGCATTCTTCAGTGAGGTAAACTTTCTCAGTTTCCCTCCAATCCTTCTTATGACTTAAGATCTCTTTCATGAACTTAGCATAAGAAGGTATTTGCTCAAGTGCCTCTGCAAACGGAATTTTTATCTCAAGAGTTCTGAGATAGTCTGCAAAGCGAGCAAATTGCTTATCCTGTTCTGCTTGGCGGAGTTTCTGAGGATAAGGCATTTTAGCTTTATATTCCTCAACCTTAGTTGCTGTAGGTTTATTGCCTACAGATGTGGGTTGAGAAGCCTTTTTAGAGGGGTTGCTATCAGCACTTGTATGTGTCTGATCTCCCACTGGCGTTTGAATGCCAGGGGTGGAAGCTGGAGTGGCGTTAGACACCAGCTCCTTACCTATTTCTGGCGTCTAAATGCCAAAACTGTGCTTCCTTGGGGCGTTCAACGCCAATTCCTTGCTTGTTTCTGGCGTTGAACGCCAGGACTGAGCATGGTTTGGGCGTTCAACGCCAGCTTTCCACCCATTTTCTGGCGTTTGAGCGCCAGGATTATTCTTCTCTGGGATCTTATTGTCCTCAGATGGATTTTGGGTGGTTTGCTCATTTCTTGGCTTCCTGCTACCTTGAAGTGAGGAATTTAATGTTTTCCCACTTCTTAATTGAACTGCTTGGCACTCTTCTGTTATTTGTTTTGATAACTGCTGTTCTGTTTGCTTCAACTGTACTTTCATATTCATATTAGCCATTCTTGTTTCTTGTAGTATCTCCTTGAATTCGGCTAACTGTTTTGTTAGAAAATCTAATTGCTGATTGAATTCAGCAACTTGATTTGGAAGACTGAGTTCAGCAGTTACTGTTTTAGTCTCCTCTTTCAAGGAAGGTTCACTGCTCAGGTACAGATGCTGATTTCTGGCAACTGTATCAATGAGCTCTTGAGCTTCTTCTATTGTCTTTCTCATGTGTATAGATCCACCAGCTGAGTGGTTTAGAGAAATCTGAGCTCTCTCTGTAAGCCGATAATAGAAGATGTCTAATTGCACCCACTCTGAAAATATTTCAGAGGGGCATTTTCTTAGCATCTCTCTGTATCTCTCCCAGACATCATAAAGGGATTCATTATCTCCTTGTTTAAAGCCTTGGATGCTCAGCCTTAGCTGTGTCATCCGTTTTGGAGGAAAATAATGATTCAGGAATTTTTCTGACAGCTGTTTCCATGTCTTTATGCTGTCCTTAGGTTGGTTATTTAACCACCTCTTAGCTTGGTCTTTTACAGCAAATGGAAACAGTAACAGTCTATAGACATCCTGATCTACTTCCTTATCATGTACTGTGTCAGCAATTTGTAAAAACTGTACCAGAAACTCTATAGGTTCTTCCTGTGGAAGACCGGAATACTGGCAACTTTGCCGCACCATGATAATGAGCTGAGGATTCAACTCAAAACTACTGACTCCAATGGAGGGTATACAGATACTACTCCCATATGAAGCAGTAGTGGGGTTAGCATATGACCCCAGAGTCCTTCAGGACTGTTCATTTCCACTTAGGTCCATGTTGGAGTAAAGGAGGTAATGTGGATTTAAATTTTTTTTTTGAATATCGGAAATTAAAAGGAAGATAAAATAAAATAAATGAAAAATTAAATGAAAATTCGAAAATTAGAAATCCAAATAAAATAAAAAAATTGAAAACGAAAATAATTAATTAATTGAAAAGATTTGAAAAATTTTGGATATAATTTTTGAAAATTGAAGAGAGAGAAAAAGTGGTTAGGAAGTTTTGAAAAAGATATGATTTTAAAAAAATTTGACCAAGTCAACCAAAAGGATTTGAAAAATTTCGAAAATATGGCTTAAAATTAGTTAGAAAAGATATTTTTTTTTGAATTTTGAATTTTATGATGAAAGAGAAAAACACACAAAAGACACAAGACTTAAAAATTTTTAGATCTAATGCTCATTGTTTTCGAAAATTTTGGAGGGAAAACACCAAGGAACACCAAACTTAAAAATTTTAAGATCAAAACACAAGGAAGACTCAAGAACACCTTGAAGATTCACAAGAACACCAAGAACAAAAGAAAGAACACCAAACTTAAAATTTTTAGAAAATCACAATAAAATTTTCAAAAATTAATGAAAGATTAACAAGAAAACACCAAACTTAAAGTTTGGCACAAGATTTAATCAAAGAAAAATTATTTTTAAAAAAAAATTTAAAAGGAAGATACCCAATTGCCAAGAACATAAGCCAACGCTCTAGCCAACTGAGCTATAAATGTAACGTGTTTTAATGTTTTATAAAATATATTTTTGAAAACTAATATTTTGAAAAAGCACAAGGAAAACACGAAAAATACACAAAATAGGAAAAACCAAAGATCAAACGAGAAAATTTGACAAGAACAATTTGAAGATCAAGGAAGAATAAAGAACAAAAATTCAAAAATTTAAAGGAAAATAGAAAATATGCAATTGACACTAAACTTAAAATATAAAACTAAACTCACATAAGAATTAAAAATTAATAAGGAAAATAATATTTTTGAAAAATTTTTGAAAAGAAAATAAAGGACTTAGATTTAATGACTCTATAGCATCAAAAATAAATTATTCTTAATCTAAGCAACAAAATAAAACTTTAGTTGTCCAAACTCGAACAATCCCCAGCAACGGCGCCAAAAACTTGGTGCACGAAATTGCAATCACACTTTTGCAATTCGCACAACTAACCAGCAAGTGCATTGGGTCGTCCAAGTAATACCTTACGTGAGTAAGGGTCGAATCCCACGTAGATTGTTGGCTTGAAGCAAGCTATAGTTATCTTGTTGATCTTAGTCAGGATGCCAATAGGGTTCTTTCGTTTTAACTGTAAAAAGTCAAAGGGCATAAAATAAATACTTATTGTGCAATAATGGAGAATATGTTGGAGTTTTGGAGATGCTTTGTCTTCTGAATTTCTGTAACATAATGCTTCCTCACTTTCAAAAGTGCAAAGTTCCTTCCATGGCAAGCTGTATGTAGGGCGTCACCGTTGTCAATGGCTACTTCCCATCCTCTCAGTGAAAATGGTCCAAATGCTCTGTCACAGCACGGCTAATCATCTGTTGGTTCTCGATCATGTCGGAATAGAATCGATTGATTCTTTAGCGTTTGTCAGGCACATGTTCGTGGATTGAGGAAGGTGATGAGTGTCACGGATCATCACCTTCTTCATAGTGAAGCGCGAATGAACATCTTAGATAGGAACAAGCATGTTTGAATGGGAAACAGAAATAATTGCATTAATTCATCGAGACGCTGCAGAGCTCCTCACCTCCAACAATGGAGTTTAGAAACTCATGCCGTCAAAGAGTATAAAATTCAGATCTAAAAATGTCATGAGATCCAAAATAAGTCTCTAAAAGTTGTTTAAATACTAAACTAGTAACCTAGGTTTACAGAAAATGAGTAAACTAAGATAATTGGTGCAGAAATCCACTTCTGGGGCCCACTTGGTGTGTGCTGGGGCTGAGACTTAAGCTTCTCACGTACCTGGGCTGTTTCTGGAGTTGAATGCCAGGTTGTAACCTGTTTCTGGCGCTGAACTCCAACTTGCAACTTGTTTCTGGCGCTGAACGCCAGACTGCAACATGGAACTGGCGTTGAACGCCAGTTTACGTCGTCTATCTTCATGCAAAGTATGGACTATTATATATTGCTGGAAAGTCCTGGATGTCTACTTTCCAACCCAATTGAGAGCGCACCAATTGGACTTCTGTAGCTCGAAAAAATCCATTCCGAGTGCAGGGAGGTCAGAATCCAACAGCATCAGCAGTCTTTTTTCAGCCTAAATTAGATTTTTGCTCAGCTCCCTCAATTTCAGTCAGAAAATACCTGAAATTACAGAAAAATACACAAACTCATAATAAAGTCCAGAAATATGAATTTTGCTTAAAAACTAATAAAAATTTTACTAAAAACTAACTAAAACATACTAAAATCTACCTGAAATTACCCCCAAAAAGCGTATAAAATATCCGCTCATCATTGCTCAGATTAGGTAATTTTCTTTTTGTTTTATTTTCAAAAAAAAAATTTTTTCAAAAACCTTTCAAAAATTTATCACCTATTTTCGAAAATTTTCAGAGTTTTCAAGAATGAATTCTAGAGTTTCATATAACATGTTTTAGCTTGGCTGGCTATTAAGCCATGTCTAATTCATAGGATTTTGATTGAGGACTTTAGATTCATTACTTTCTTTTTCCTATATGTTTTTCGAAAAATATAAAATAAAATACAAAAAAATAATAAAATCATAAAAATAAAAAATATTTTGTGTTTCTTGTTTGAGTCTTGAGTAAACTTTTAAGTTTGGTGTCAATTACATATTCATCTTGTTCTTGCATTTTTTGAAAATTCATGCATTCATAGTGTTCTTCATGATCTTCAAGTTGTTCTTGGTAAGTTCTTGTTTGATCTTGATGTTTTCTTGTTTTGTGTCTTTTGTTATTTTTCATGTGTATTTTTGCATTCATAGTGTCTAAGCATTAAAGATTTCTAAGTTTGGTGTCTTGCATATTTTCTTTGCATCAAAAATTTTTCAAAAATAAGTTCTTGATGTTCATCATGATCTTCAAAGTGTTCTTGGTGTTCATCTTGACATTCATCGTGTTCTTGCTTGCATCATGTGTTTTGATCCAAAATTTTCATGTTTTGGGTCATAATTGTGTTTTTCTCTCTCCTCATTAAAAATTCAAAAATAAAAAAATAAATATCTTTTCTTTTTTTCTCTCAAAATTTCGAAAATTTGAGTTGGCTTAGTCAAAAATTTTTAAAATTAGTTGTTTCTTGTAAATCAAGTCAAATTTTCAAATTTTAAAAATCTTATCTTTTTCAAAACTTTTTCAAAAATAAAATCTTTTTCATTTTTCTTATTAATTTTCGAAAATTCTTTAAAATATTTTTCAAAAAATCTTTTTCTTAATTTTATCTTTATTTTTGAAAATTATGCTAACAATTAATGTGATTGATTCAAAAATTTGAAGTTTGTTACTTTCTTGTTATGAAAGGTTCAATCTTTAAATTCTAGAATCTTATCTTTTAGTTTCTTGTTAGTCAAGTAATTAATTTTAATTTTAAAAATTAAATCTTTTTCAACCATATCTTTTTATCATATCTTTTTAAATTTTATCTTTTTCAAAAAATTTGATTTTAAAATATCTTTTCCAACTTCTTATCTTCTTATCTTTTCAAAATTGATTTTCAAATCTTTTTCAATTAACTAACTAACTTTTTGTTTGTTTCTTATCTTTTTCAAAATCAACTAACTACTTTTCCCTCTCTAATTTTTGAAAATCACTTCCTTCTTTTTTCAAAATTTTCTTAATTAATTAATTATTTTGAAAATCATTAACTCCTTTTCAAACATTATTTTTGAAAACTTCTCTCTCTCATCTTATTCTATTTATTTATTCATTTACTAACACTTCTCTTCATCTCAAATCTCTGCCCCTATCCTCACCCTTGTGTTTGGATTATTCATTCTTCTCCACTCTTATTCCCTTTCTTCTTCTACTAACATAAAGAAATCTCTATATTGTGACATAGAGGATTCCTCTTCTTTTTCTGTTCTCTTCTTTCTCATATGAGCAGGAACAAGGAAAAAGGCATTCTTGTTGAAGCTGATCCATAACCTGAAAGGACTTTGAAGAGGAAACTAAGAGAAGCTAAATTACAACAATCCAGAGACAACCTTGCTGAAATTTTCGAACAAGAAAAGGAGATGGCAGCTGAACCCAACAACAATAATGCAAGAAGGATGCTTGGTGATTATACTGCACCTACGTCCAAGTTTGATGGAAGAAGCATCTCAATTCCTGTCATTGGAGCAAACAATTTTGAGCTGAAACCTCAATTAGTTGCTTTAATGCAACAAAACTGCAAGTTTCATGGACTTCCATCAGAAGATCCCTACCAGTTTTTAACTGAGTTCTTGCAGATCTGTGAGACTGTTAAGATTAATGGAGTAGATCCTGAAGTCTATAGGCTCATGCTTTTCTCTTTTGCTGTAAGAGATAGAGCTAGAACATGGTTGGACTCACAACCTAAGGATAGCCTGGACTCTTGGGATAAGCTGGTCACGGCCTTCTTGGTTAAGTTCTTTCCTCCTCAAAAGTTGAGCAAGCTTAGAGTGGACGTTCAGACCTTCAAGCAAAAAGATGGTGAATCCCTCTATGAAGCTTGGGAAAGATACAAAAAGATGACCAAAAAGTGTGCTTCTGACATGTTTTCAGAATGGATCATGATAGATATATTCTATTATGGTCTGTCTGAGTTCTCTAAGATGTCACTGGACCACTCTGCAGGTGGATCCATTCACCTAAAGAAAACGCCTGCAGAGGCTCAAGAACTTATTGACATGGTTGCAAATAACCAGTTCATGTACACTTCTGAGAGGAATTCCGTGAATAATGGACGCCTCAGAGGAAGGGAGTTCTTGAAATTGATGCTCTGAATGCCGTATTGGCTCAGAACAAAATGTTGACTCAGCAAGTCAACATGATTTCTCAAAGTCTGAATGGATGGAAAAATGCATCCAACAGTACTAAAGAGGCATCTTCTAAAGAAGAAGCTTATAATCCTGAAAACCATACAATGGCAGAGGTAAATTACATGGGTGAACCTTATGGAAACACCTATAATTCATCATGGAGAAATCATCCAAATTTCTCATGGAAGGATCAACAAAAGTCTCAACAAGGCTTTAATAAAGGTGGAAGAAACATGTTTAGCAATGACAAGCCTTTTCCATCATCTTCTCAGCAACAGACAAAGAATTCTGAGCAGAGTACCTCTAACTTAGCAAATTTAGTCTCTGATCTGTCTAAGGCCACTTTAAGCTTCATGAGTGAAACAAGGTCCTCTATTAGAAATTTGGAGGCACAAGTGGGCCAGCTGAGTAAGAAAGTAACTGAAACTCCTCCTAGTACTCTCCCAAGCAATACAGAAGAGAATCCAAAGAGAGAGTGCAAGGCCATTGATATAGTCAATATGGCCGAATGCAAGGAGGAAAGGGAAGATGTGAATCCCAATGAGGAAGACCTCATGGGACGTCTCCTAACCAAGAAGGAGTTCCCTATTAAGGACCTAAAGGAATCTAAGGCTCATAGAGAGAACATAGAGGTTTCATTAAACCTCCCTCTGCCATTCATGAGCTCTGAAGACTATTCTTCCTCTGAAGAGGATGAAGATGTAACTGGAGAGCAAGTTGCTCAATATCTAGGAGCTATCATGAAGTTGAATGGCAAGTTGTTTGGTAATGAGACTTGGGAAGGTGAACCTCCCTTGCTCATTGGTGAACTAGATACATGGGTTCATGAACTTTACCTCAAAAGAAACAAGATCCTGGTAAATTCTTAATACCCTGTATCATAGGCACCATGACCTTTGAAAAGGCTCTGTGTGACCTAGGGTCAGGCATAAATCTTATGCCTATCTCTGTAATGGAGAAGCTGGGGATCATTGAGGTACAGCTGATGAGTGAATTTTTAGCCGGTATAGAAATTATCAAGTAACCAATCGTAGTATAGTTTAAACCGACACAAAATCCATCATCAAACAATTCTACAATCTATGATCGAGAGTATTAATCCTGAGTCGTTCTTCCCTAGGAATGCTACAAGGATGCATGCTATTGGTTAAATGGTCTTTTGTGGCTTGAAGAGTGTGGCATAAAAGTGCTAATAAAAGAAAACAACAATCAATCAATATCAAAAGCCTAGTCAAGGTTGAACATTGGAAGTTCCATCACTATAGCTTCCTTCGATTGTGATAACAAAGGAGTGTTGCTTCACTTAGTTAACCCCTAATCATAGAGGAAATTCAAGTAAAAGTAACTAACTTGAGTCACAAGTCCTAGTCTTACCCTAGGGAAGTCTAGCTTTAGTGTACTCTAAGTCAATTAGCAATTCTCAATTCTCAATCAACAATTGACATCCATTATTCAAGTGTCTCCAATGACTCAACCACTAGGCCAAGTGAGGGGAGGCTACTCCATATCTAAAGTTGGCATTTTCTCAAACATTTGGAGAGCAAGAATGAAAGACATAGTAGAATTGAGAGGAAACTTAGAATCAAAGTAATTCAACACAAGAGATTAACAACAATCAACAATGAACAACAATGAAAATGAGATCTTCAATGCATTAATAGAATCCAAAACAACAAAGTTAAATCTAAGATCTATGAGAATTGAACAATTACAAACACTAATTGAGATTAGAGAAGAGGATCTACAACATGAACAAAGTAAATTGAGAGTTGCAATGGATCTCACCAAGGAATGGTTGAGAATTGAGAAAATAAAGATGAACCCTAGAGAGAGGTTGGAGTCTCTCTCTCTACAAATGTAACTAACTAAAAATATCTAAGAAAACTTGTAAAATGAGTGTATGGATGTGAATGTGTGTTAATCCCCTTCAATCCTTGGTTCTTATATGCAGTTTGGCGCCAAAGTTGGTTGCCGAAACCCTCCAAAATCGCCAGGCACGTGTTGCAATAACAGAATCACGTGCGGACTACGACGCGTGCGCGCGCGGTACGCGTGCGCGTCCCTGGCTGATTCCGCAATGTGCGCGCGAGCGCCTTGTGCGCGTGCGCGTGCTGGGCCGAGATCAATTCTTTGGCTTTTTGTGCTTCTCTCCACTTGCATGCTTCCTTCCTTGCTCCTTTGATCCATGCCTAGCCTATTTCAACCTGAGATTACTAGCAAACACATCAAGGCATCTTATGGAATCAAGGATGAATTAAAATTATCAAATTAAAGGTTTAAAAAGCATGTTTTTACACTTAAGCACAAATACGGGAGAGATAACAAAACCATGCTAATTCATAGGCTAAATGCGAGAAAAGGTCATCAAAATACTCTAAATTCAATACAAGATAAATCCTAAAAATGGGGTTTATCAACCTCCCCACACTTAAACCTTAGCATGTCCTCATGGTAAAATAAGAAGGAAACAAGGGGTATGATCTTTATTTGATTCAACTAAACTATATGAGTCCTATCTAAATGCAACTACCTAAAGTGAGTGCAAATGCTTTGGTCAACATAACTCAACTTCCAAGAGAACATATATAAGCATAAGAGCTAGAGCAATAGGGATCAAGTCCAAACCACAATTGTATTGAATTATCAAAAGAAATCCAAGCTTGCAAGAATACAGATAATATGGAGAAGACATGTAGTTGAACTTTTGAACCCTCACCAGATGTGTATCCGCTCTATTCACTCAGTTCTCTTCTAATCATGTTTTCCAAAATTTGATTTTCTTCTAACAATCAACACCTACTCAATGCATGCACACATTCATCATGAGGTCTTTCATTTAGGTTGTAATGGGGTTAGGATCAAGGTAGGATCATTTATGGTTAAGTGGACTAGAGTTTAGATCTTGGATTAGCATAGACTTTCCCACCTAACCTATATAATAATCTACACAAATTCAAACTATTCTAACTACCCATTCTCCACTTTTTTCTTACATTATGCATTCTATTTCTTGATTCTTAACACTTATGCATTGATTCCCTTTTTGGGCTTCACTTTGGGGCATTTTGTCCCCTTTTTATTGTTTTTTTTTCTATATTTTTTTTCTATATTTCTTTTCTTTTGTTTTTTTTTCTTTTTCTTTTGACTTTCTTTCAAACTATATACAAGAACGTCAATGCATAAGGTCTATACATTTAATCAATACATGAATATATTCCCAATTCCTAAATATGGAAGTCTAATTACCCCTTTTATCCCATCCGATGTTCCCAAGCCTCACCAACATTGAATAATGAACACTCTCACTAGCCTAGGCTAATCAAAGATCCCAACAAGGGACTTTCATTGGTTTTCCGCCTTGGGTTTGTAATGTGCTAAAATGAGAATAAGTTGGTTAAACGTAGGCCCAAAATTGGCTAACAATGGAGAGTAAAAGGTAGGCTGTTTGGGTAAGTGGGCTAATGAAATAATGGCCTCAATCATACAAATGCATGAATACAAGAAATAAATGGACATATAGAATCAAGCAAATCAAGGATCACAATCATAGAAAAAGAATAATTGCACACAAGAATGGAAAATAAGTGGTTATAAAATGTAACCACATCAATAGGCCCAAGTCTCACTAGCTTGTGTTCTAAGCTCAATACATGCTTCACAAAGTATGAATTCAAGCAAGTTACAAAAATTTTTTTTTCAATCAATTAGGTTGTGCTCTCTAGATGGGTTCCTTGAAAAGTTCCATTATTTTGACTAAGCATTGTTGTGATTGAAAAATTCCAAAATTTCTTAGTTTTCCCTTTTTATTTCCAATTAAAACAAATTTCATATGTAAAAGGGTTGACTACGTCTTAATAATTTCAAAATATTTTCTAATCACAACTACAAGTTACTAAGAAGATAACTATATAGAGAAAAATCTACTAATATCTAACATCCAAAATAAAAGAGTATGCAACAACCAAAATGTGTCCAAAATATCTAACACAATGCTAGGAAAATATAACTAGAAAATGCGCCCAAAATGTGGGGCCAATGGCGACCTCCCCACACTTAAGATTAAGCATCATCCCCGATGCTAATTCGGAAGGTCAGGGTGAGATCTAGAGGTTTGTGGAGCATATGCTTGAAGTGAGGCAAGAGTAGGTTCTGGTGTTCTCTTCCTATTTCTTTTGTCCGACATCCTGAAAGTAGAATATGGTAGAATATGAGCAATTAAACAAGTAGTATGAAGCAAATACGAGCATATTCAGGATGCAAGATGGATGGCAAGTAATCATGATGTGAACTTGAAATAGAAAACTTGGTTTGCAAGTAAGCCTAGAAAAATTGGAAACAGAAACCAAGAATTCAGGATTCCAATCAAAGTGTCACAATTCTCAAAGATTAGGCATATGCATCATCATACCTTAATGAAATGGTTAAAAGGTCAAGGGTAAGTAAAAGTGAAGTTAGTGGTTAAAGAATCAGTAAGTTAGAAAAGTGAAGTTGGTAATTAGCGGTATGATGGAGAATTGCCTAATGGGGAGAGAATTGCAAGTTATGCGCAATGGTCATGTTCACAAGCATGAAAATATAGAAATGCCAAAAATGGACTTCACAATAATTGGTGTTCCAAACAATAAAGTCCAATTGTGTAACTATGAGAAATTGAAAGTGATGTTAAGTTGCAACAAGTTACACAATCAAAGCGTACTAATTATTGTGAGAGAATGAACATAATGTAAGGAGGTTGCATATTATGGTTTAACAAGCATGTAGGCACTTCTTAGGGGTGTTGGTTTTTTTTTTTTTAAATTGACACGCGCACGCTCATGGTGCACGTCCGCGTGTAATGATGGATTTGGGGATCAACGCGTACGCGCCTTAGGCGCTTACGCGTGGGTGGTGAAAGTCGGTAAGGATGCGTGCGCGTACGGTGCGCACACGCGTGCAAAGGGCTGGGCTGGAGGCATGGTGCTGGCCTAGAGCAGGCGCAACTCTCTGGACTTGGCCTGGAAGTTGCACTACCAGACCGGCGCGCACGCGGCATGTGTGCGAGCGCGCGTATTTTCGTATAGACGTATGTGCGTGCAGGCGCGCAGTGCGCGTCCGCGTGGTACGAGTTGGGCTAGAGGCATAACGTTCGCCCAATATAGGCCCAACTCTCGGGAAGGTGTATGGTGGTGCATCCGCTCATGGACGCGTGCGCATACAGGGTGCGCGCACGTCCTCCCCAATTTTTTTTTCGAGAAAATGCCTAAAAGCTTTAAATTGCCTAAAGACTCCCCATGGTGCCTACAACTCCTTATTCAGTCAAAAACCACACACTTTATAAAATGCAAGTTGGTTTTGAGATTTATTCCATTACTACTAAGCATAACATACATGTTAATATGCTAGCAACTAATGTACACAAACAAGCTAATTATTAAATGAAAACCTACCTACAATGGTAACTCAAATCACTTATTAAACAAAATTAGAAGAGAGTGGAAAGAGTTTACCACGGTGGGGTGTCTCCCATCTAGCACTTTTAGTTTAAGTCCTTAAGTTGGACATTTGGCGGAGTCCTTGCTAGGGTGGCTTGTGCTTGAACTCTTCTTCGAATCCCCACCAGTGTTTACACTTTCAATAGCCTCCGGGATCCCAATTTAAACGTATAAGGCCTTCAAAGGGGCCTAAGCAAGTGACAAGGCCCCTAAGTTGATAGTGCTCTATGTATGTTCCGAGGTCCCATACTTTGTTTGTCAACCCCCTTTCTTCGTGATCTACATGCTTCCATTTGGGTGACAAACTTATTGAATTCTCAATTAGGCCTCCAAACATTCTCCTAGACCCATGCAATTTGGTTCTACACCACCCATTGCCATTCAACATTGAGCAAGCACCCATCGTGAACTTAGAGTGATGTTTCCAACCACTACATGACTCTTTCTTACTCCTCAATCCACAAAGAGCTCTAAGTTGCCCATCCGTCTTAAGCAAACCATATTCAAGTGGGAAAGTAAAGATTAGAAATAAGAATTTTACCCACTTGAATGTTATGTTGGATGGTGACTTAGGAAGGGGTAGTCCCAATGATCTTGCAAGCTCCACTCCCTTATACTCTTCCTTGATTACCTTCACTTCTTCACAAGCTTCTTCAATTTCAACCTCTTCCTCTTGGTAGCTTTCTCCCAATTCAATTTCTTCTTCATTGCTTATCAATGGTATGGGAGGTTGTGCATCTTCTTCCTTGATCTTAATTTCAAGCCCAATGGGAGGGGATTCAATTGTAGATAAGAAATTCTCAATGATTGAATCCATCTCTTGATCAACCTCTTCCAATCTTTCATTACTCATACTACGCGTTGGAGGTTGTGCATTATCCTCCCCAACATCATTTTCAAGTTTAATGGAAGAGACTTCAACAATTTCCACAAGATCATCAACAATATCACTTGGTGTGGAAGTGTTCTCAAGCTTGAAATCCACCTCTTGTTTAACTTCCTCTAACTCTTCAACCGTTTCTTCTTCTTCAATGATCTCTTCCTCCTCCACTTGTTGCAAGACGTATCCCATCTCCTTGTCCTCATGTTGGGATCCTAAAATCTCCTTCATGCTCATTTCTTCGGTTGATTTCTCACATTCATCCGTGGAGATGCTTTGCTTATTGTATGAATCCCAAGAGTCCATCTTTTGACGGATGGTTGCTTGAAGTCGATCCATTTCTTCCTTGAAATGATCCCTTGATTCTTGTTCCGCCTTGCTAACATAAGTAGGATCGTATTGCTCTTGGATTGATGGACAATGATATGCTTCCATGGAGGTTTGTTGCGGAGAGGGGAAATCATGATATAGTTGGAAAGGAGGTTCATCAAAGCTTTGAGGTGGGAACTTATTTTGGTTATTGGTAGAAGGTGGAATTATACGGGACATAGATTTTTGGAGGGTAGAGGTGAAACTAGTGAGTGCGGTTTGGAGCTCTTCTTGCTCTTGAAGAATGATACCAAGTGTATCATTCATGGGAACTTGGTTTGGAGGGTAAAGATGTTGGAGTGGTGGTGATTCAAGGGTTGCTTGTTCATAATCGTCACAAGGGTATGCATAGGGGGAATATAGATTTGGATCATATGTAGGCAATTGGTGGAAATAAGATGTGGGTTGAGAATATGGTGCATAAAATGATGGTGGTTGAGTGGTATAACCATGATAAGAATCATCATATCCATAAGAATGATATGCATTATAGGAAGGATTACCATCATAGTAACTTGAAGGGGAAGGTTGCTGTTCATACCCTGACCGAGGTCCTCCAACCCGGTCAATTCGTAAAAGGTCCGACCTCGTCCTAAGGCTCACGCCTAAAGGTCGGACATCGGACAATAAAGGCAAGGAAGGCCCATCAAAAGGAACGCAGCCCAAAACCTAAAGGCCGAAAAGGCCTAGAAAAGGCGGTTCCACGAAAGATAAAGATAAGACTCCCAAAGATAAGATAAGATAAGAATATCTTATCCAGGGAAGATCACGACCAACTACTATAAATACACTGGAGCACCCAGGTATGGCATTCATTCCAAATCTACAGATATCTGCTTGGACCCATGCTAACTTAAGCATCGGAGTGTCATTGCAGGTACAACCACCAACCATCCCGCGCATCAAGCTCGGGTCACCGGACCCCCACCTCGGGCCTCTCCAGACGACCGAGCTACACGTTTCAGGTAAACCCTCGGAACATTGGCGCCGTTGCCGGGGACCTGGAAGTCATCTCTCTACCATGGCGGACGACCCTCTCAACAATGACCACACTGCGTCTGAGCAAGAGGACGAAATTGACACCGGAGAACGACCGGACAGCTCTCTATCACTACGCACTCCAGGAGGAAACAAACAGAATCGCCCAAATACATCACTCCCAAACAAAGATCCACAAAATTCTGAAAAAGAGAAGAGCTCAGAAATTCTAGAAACCGTCCGAGCACAACAAAACCGACTAAAACAACTCGAGGAGGACATAAAAAAGCAGAAAGAAACTGAACAAGATCTGAAAAGGGAAGCTCGAAAGCGCAGAGAATTAGAAGAAAAACTGCGGAAAATAGAGGCCAACTTGAAAGACCGGACAGAACGCGGCACCACCACCGAGGGCAACCACGATCCCTTCACGCAAGAGATCATGAAGGAGAAGGTACCGCGAAACTTCAAACCACCCGATATGGACCTCTACGACGGCACCACCGATCCAAGTCATCACCTCAGCAACTTCAGAAGCAGAATGTACCTAGTCGACGCCTCCGACGCGATTCGGTGCAAAGCCTTCCCCACCACTCTCACCAAGTCAGCCATGAAGTGGTTCGACAACCTGCCACCAAGATCAATCACCAGCTTCGAAGACTTAACCAAAAAATTCCTAACAAGATTCTCTATTCAAAAGGACAAGACAAAACATGCCCCCAGTCTACTCGGGATCAAACAAGGTAACCAAGAAACTCTCCGAGAATACATGGAGCGATTCAACAAAGCCTGCCTGGACATACAACACTTGCCCACTGAAGCAGCCATCATGGGACTAGCAAACGGCCTAAAAGAGGGAACGTTTAGCCAATCCCTATCCAAACGATACCCGACCTCCCTATACGAGGTGCAGGAGCGGGCAGAAAAATATATCAACATGGAGGAAACCTCCCAGCTAAGAGATTCTTCTAGGAAGGAATCAACCTATCCACTCCGAGATCGGGATCGGGAACAGAAGAAAAAAGAAGAACCCAACTCGGACAAGCCACGGAAGTACCACAACTACACCCCCCCTCCGAGTCTCGTTGGTAGATGTCTACAGAGAAGTATGCCACACCGAAAAGATCCCACCACCCCGACCGCTAAAACACAAGAAAGCGGGGAGAGATCGGTCTGAATACTGTGAATATCACAAGCTCTACGGTCATTCTACTAACGACTGCTACGACCTAAAAAATGTTATAGAAAAGCTAGCCAGAGAAGGAAAACTCGACAGATACATAGCAGAGAAAGGAGAAGAGACCAGGAAGAGAAGGCGGGGAGACAACGAAGATCGGGCCGAACAAACCCCGCGAACCCCTGAAAGACATGTTCACATGATAAACGGAGGTTTCGCGGGCGGAGGAACATCTAAATCTTCGCGAAAAAGACACCTCAAAGAAGTCTATCACGTCCGAGAAGACAGTCCCCTGCCCGAATTACCTACTATCTCATTTACCCGAGAAGATGCTCAAGGGATAATTCCCGGACACGACGATCCAATGGTAATCACCATTATCCTAGCAAACACCAACTTACATCGAACCCTGATTGACCAGGGAAGCTCAGCAGATATCCTGTTCAAAACGGCCTTCGACAAGCTCGGACTTGAAGAAAAAGAACTAAAGGCCTATCCCACCGACCTATTTGGACTAGGGGATACTCCGATCCATCCCTTAGGATACATCTCGCTACACACTACCTTTGGAAGAGGCGAGCAATCTAAAACATTAAGCATCGACTACATTATAGTCGACGTCACTTCAGCATACAATGCCCTCATCGGGCGACCAACCCTAAACAGACTGGCAGCTATAGTCTCGACCCCACACCTCTGTATGAAGTTCCCTACCGCAAAAGGAATCGCTACCCTAAAAGGCGACCAAAAACTAGCGCGGCGATGCTACAACGAAAGCCTGAGCCTAAAAGGGAAGGAGTCACACGATAGAACTCAGACGAGTTCAATCCCGAGAAGATCTTCGGCCACAACCAGAGGGAGAGACCGAAAAGGTCCAGATTGGGAACACACCTAAAAAAATAACAAACATAGGAGCAAACCTCGAAAAGGGCCTAAAAGAGGAACTCATAACCCTCTTAAGGGAGAATTCCGACCTCTTCGCCTGGAAAGCCTCCGACATGCCAGGAATAAGCCCTGACCTGATGTGCCATAAGCTATCGGTTTACCCGGGATCCCGACCTATCCAACAAAGACGCCGGAAGCTCGGACCCGAGCGCATGCAAGCAATAGAAGAACAAGTACAAGCACTGCTAGATGCAGGGTTCATTAGGGAAGTAAAATACCCCCTATGGCTCGCAAACGTGGTCCTGGTAAAAAAGCCCAACGGAAAATGGAGGATGTGCGTCGATTACACGGATCTCAACAAAGCCTGCCCCAAAGACCCATATCCACTACCAAACATCGACGCCTTAGTAGACGCAGCCTCAGGCTATAGATATCTCTCCTTCATGGACGCATACTCGGGATACAATCAAATCCCGATGTACGGACCCGACCAAGAAAAGACCTCGTTCATAACCCCAAAGGCAAACTACTGCTACGTAGTAATGCCCTTCGGGCTGAAGAACGCAGGGGCAACCTACCAGAGGCTAATGAACAAAGTGTTCTCAGAGCACATCGGACTACAGCTGGAGGTGTACGTCGACGACATGCTGGTAAAGACACAAGAAGACAGAAACTTGCTGACCGACCTCACCAGTATCTTCGGCACCCTCAGAAAACACAACATGAGACTTAACCCAACAAAGTGTACCTTCGCCGCAGAAGCCGGAAAGTTCTTGGGCTTCATGCTGACCCAAAGGGGCATCGAAGCAAACCCGGACAAATGCCAAGCGATACTCAATATGAAGAGCCCGACGTGTGTCAAAGAAGTACAACAACTGAATGGAAGGCTAGCCGCCCTATCAAGATTCTTGGCAGGATCAGCAATAAAGTCACTACCTCTCTACTCACTCCTAAAGAAAGGGAAACCCTTCTCATGGACCCCGGAGTGCGAGAAAGCCTTTCAAGAATTCAAGGAATTCCTTGGGCAGCCACCAATCCTAACCCGACCTTTAAAAGGAGAAGAACTCGTACTATACCTCTCGGTTGGAAATCGAGCAGTCGCCTCAGCGTTAATACGAGAAAATGACCAAGGACAACACCCCATATACTTTGTAAGCAAGGCACTACAAGGGGCCGAATTAAACTATCAGAAGATAGAAAAATTCGCCTACGCCCTAGTATTCACAGCTCGGAGACTCCGTCCCTACTTTCAAGCCCACACCATCAAAGTTCGGACGAACCAACCCATGAGACACATCCTCCAAAAAAGACCTGGCAGGACGAATACTGCAATGGGCGGTGGAACTGTCCGAGTTCGACCTCCACTATGAAACCCGGACTGCCATAAAATCTCAGTATCTAGCCGACTTCATCGCAGAATACACTGAGACCCCTGGAACCCCACTCTCATGGAACCTATATGTCGACGGGTCCTCAAACAAAACTGGAAGCGGAGCCGGGGTTATACTCGAAAGCGACCAAGGAACGCGGATAGAACTATCCCTAAAATTCGAGTTCCAGGCTTCGAACAACCAAGCCGAATACGAGGCCCTACTAGCAGGTCTAAAGCTAGCCGAAGAGGTCGGAGCCCAAAAAGTCACGATCTTCAGCGACTCCCAGGTCGTCACATCACAAGTAAATGGAAGCTACCAGGCCAAAGACCCAACTATGAAAAAATACCTGGACCAAACACAGGCACAATTACGCCACTTTTCAGAGATACAGATTCAGCACATACCTCGGGAACAAAATGCCCGGGCAGACGCCCTCTCAAAACTTGCCAGCACCAAGCCCGGAGGCAACAACAGAAGTCTCCTCCAGGAAACCTTACAATCCCCCTCCGTGCTAAGAGAGGAAGAAACGCTAAACATATCCAACCAACAGCAAGGATGGATGACCCCCATACTCAACTACCTGAAGTCAGGAACTCTCCCCGCCGAAAGAAAGGAAGCTAAAAGACTCACGAAAGACGCCCAGAATTATACACTAATTCACGACGTATTATACAGAAGAGGATTCTCAAAACCCCTCCTTAGGTGCGTCCCGACCTCAGAAACAAAAAGCGTCCTCGAAGAAGTCCACGGAGGCATGTGTGGAAACCACCTCGGAGCTCGGGCATTATCCAAGAAAGTAGTCCGAGCCGGGTTCTACTGGCCGACCTTGCAAAGAGACGCAACGGAATTTGTGAAAATATGCCCCCCTGCCAAAAGCACGCCAATTTTCACAAGGCACCACCCGAAGACCTTATCAGCATCACCGCACCATGGCCCTTCGCAAAATGGGGACTTGACCTACTCGGCCCGTTCCCCCAAGGACCGGGGCAAGTCAAATACCTCATAGTAGGGGTCGACTACTTCACAAAGTGGATCGAAGCTGAACCCTTAGCCACCATCACGGCTCAGAAAAGCCGCAAATTCCTATACAAAAACATCGTCACAAGGTTCGGAGTCCCCTACTCCATCACAACAGACAATGGAACACAGTTCACGGATACAAGTTTTCAGAACTTGGTGGCCGAACTAAAAATCAAACAGCAATTCACCTCAGTCGAGCACCCACAAGCCAATGGACAAGCAGAGGCTGCAAATAAAGTCATCTTGGCCGGGTTAAAACGAAGACTCCAAGAGGCCAAAGGGGCATGGGCCGAGGAGCTCCCCCAGGTGCTATGGGCATATCGGACAACTCCACACTCCACAACGGGAGAATCACCATTCCGACTAGCTTATGGGATGGAGGCAATGATTCCTATCGAAATAGATGAAGGGTCACCTAGAACCATCTTCTACAACGAAAAAGGTAACCCGCAGGCACAAAGGGAAGAACTCGACCTCCTCCCCGAGGTCCGAGAAAGAGCTCGGATCCGAGAAGAAGCCTTAAAACGGCGAACGGCCCTCAGATACAATCAGAAAGTAATAAAACGAAGCTTCTCCATTCACGACCTGATTCTAATCCGAAATGACATCGGAACACAAAGGTCGGGAGAAGGAAAGCTAGCTGCAAATTGGAAAGGGCCCTACAAGGTAATAGAAGTCTTAGGAACAGGCTATTACAAAGTATCTGACCTAGAAGGCAATGAGTTTCCCAGGGCCTGGCACGCCTGTAATCTAAGACGATACTACAGCTAGAAAAAGATAACCCGAGGTGTACTCTTTTTCCCTACAAGGGTTTTTTAATGAGACACCCGGTCAAGTAAGGCACCCGACCTAGTCAAGGGTAAACACTCTGTAAATATTCTTTCTTTTTTAATACTAATCAAATTTTTTCTATTTTCTTCTTCCTCGTGATGAAACAAATCCTGAAAAGTACCCCGCCAAGGCGCATTAATTTATGCTCGGCAAAACGCAAAAAATCATTTGCCAAAGAGACCACACCAGGTCGGCAAAGATAAAGCGACGAGGTTCAAATTAATGTGAGAAGTTATAAAGCAACTCTGAAAAAGGCTCAAAAAGCCAAATAAAAAGAGGTTACAAAAATAACTTAAAAGGCCGACCAACGAGAAGGTCGGACTCAACAAAGGGAAGTACTCGACCGCCCCCAAGGTCCGAGAAAAAGCCCGGATCCGAGAAAGAAGCCTTAAAACGGCGAAAACAAAGATTTCGAAAAACGCTTACTAAAAAGTTGCTATACAAAAACAACTAAAAAGTACAAGCGAAAAAACGAAATCAAAGGAAAGGGTAAAGCAAAGTTTCAAAAGCGCTAGCTAAAAGGTTGTTATCAAAACAACTAAAAAGCATAAAGCGGAACTAAAAGTCAAAACACAAACAAACACCACATAATAAGCTAAAAAGTTACCACAAGTAGCTAATAGCAAAAAGGTGTTCAAAGCAGTTAAACAGGAACCATCCAAAAAAGAGCCCACAGGCCGGGCAAAAAACCAAAGACAAAAGAAATTACAGGGAATCAAGATCCTTTCCGGACTCCACGTCGGTAGAAGGCTGCGGAGGAAGAACCATAGAAATCGGGACAGCCTTAACAGCACCGTCATCTCGGTTTAAAACCTCCACACCAGATTCCTCCTCGGCCAAAGGTAAAGACGGGTCCGCAACCGGAACTTTAGGGTCAGACACCGGAACCTCATCCTCGTTGGGAGCAGGAACAATCTTTCCCTCCACAACAACGTTATCCGTACTAAATAAGCTCAGATCCAGGTCAGGAGCAAGAACCCGGACCTGAGCCTTCAAATTTTCAAACATAGCATCCATACCCTTAGCCATATGACCTTCTAGCTCGTAAAAATCATCCTGAGCAGATTGTAATCTCTCCTTTGCCTCCACAAGCTCGGCATATGTCCGAGTATAATTATCCGTCGCCGCCTTCGCCATCTCCTCAGATGCTTTCGCCATCTCCTCAGATGCTTTCGCTGCCGCCACAGCCGCGGTAGCTTTAGCTTTCTCCCTCTCCAGAGACGCCTCCAGCTCAGTAATCCTAGCAGCCTTCAGTTCACTAATCCTCTCGAACTCAGACTGAGCCTTCTCAAGTCGGGAGCTGGTCGCACCAATGGGGGATTTCTTGAACTCCCGGGCAATAGCGGCATGAAGACTAGCCATCCGGACACAACTCCGCACCATATACTGAAAAATGATGCTCCATAGACACATCATCAGTAGAAATAAAGGTCTGAGGGAGAATATGCTGTTCAATCCAACCAAGAGCATCAAAATCCTTGTCATTAAAACCCGCAAGCTCTTGAGAGGTCTTCTGTTTCTTGGGAGGAGGACCCGAGGACGAAGGCGGGGAAGAGTGACCGGGTCCAGAGGTCGGAGGATCTTGATTTATAGCTCGGAACTGGGGAGTCGGAATAGCCTTCGACCGAGTAGTGACACCCACGGTAGTCTTCTTCGGAGAAGATCGGGCAGAAGCCTCAGCCTCAATATTCCGAGCAGCCACGGACTTCTTCGTCCGACGAAGGAACTTCATAGAATCCGCCTGAGAAGACATCTCTGCAGAAATAAAAGAAAAGGGTTACCACAACAGAAATTCCACCAAACAAGCAAAGCCAAAACACTAAAAAGATGAATCTCGGAGAGGTCGGGAACTACCTAACTCGGAACGGAGAAGGCTTGGATCTCCCAACATTTTCTTCGTGTCCAAGTGAGGTGCCCGACCCCATAAACTGCTTACCACACCCACAAAAGCCTGCTCCACCTCATCTAGACTCTCAAAGGTATACTTAGTAGACACTACATTCTCCTGCCAACAAAGAGGAAAAGAAGGCTCCCCACTCTCGTCTAGAAAGAAAGGTCGGACGTCTCCAGTAGCCCGGACCTTGAAATAAAAGTTCTTAAAATCATGAAAGGACTCGTCATACAGGGTACAAAACTTCCTCCCCTGGTTAGCTCTAAAAGAGACCCAAGATACCTTCCCTCCACCCGACCCCGGCTTCGTCAACACAAACAAATAGGAAAAAAGAGAAATAGAGGGAGAGACGCCCAAAAACTGACACAAAAGTTGAAACAGCTTTAAAAACGCCCAAGAATTTGGATGGAGCTGCGTAGGGGCAAGGTTACAAGACCATAACACCTCGGACTCCAGATCGGTAAAAGGAAGTCGGACACTCAGCTTAGAGAAAAAGCAATCATAAGCATAAAAGAAGAGCTTCTCGGAACTATCTAAGGGCGGGAAGCACACTCGCTCCTCGGAATCCGGGGCTACTAGTTCATAATCCCTCTCAGACTCTCTATTTTCACATATGCTACAATGCCTACGGAACCTAGCTAAATACTCAGAATCTACCACAGAAGGGACTTTTAGAGGAAGAGGGTCTACCCAATCAAGACCACATGGAATTTTAGTCAACATCGCTTGAAGAACCTTTCGAGACATAAAATTCTTACCTACAAAGAAGAATACAACAGCAAGCAAAAATCACATAAGGAAGACAGCGAAAACCCATTCAGCAAAGCAAGAAATAAAAAACCCCACGAAAACAATGGGGCAACCCGGAACAAAAACACCAGAGAACAAAAAAAAGAGCCCCCCCATATACAAACAACAGCAAGGGCGGCGCCTCTTTTTGGGGCAACCCAGGCATAAAGAAAAAGAAACAAACAAGAGCCACACAAAGAACAGAGGCATATGATCACAAGAAAGGAGAAACATGGGAACAAACCTGGAAGAAGAAACGAAAACGAAGAGCTCCGAAACAAAGAGAACGAAACGACGGCACAGAGGAAACCCCGGAAAGACACACAGAAAGATTCGGGAGAAGCAGAACAAAGAGAAAGAAGAAGCGGTGAAAAACAAAAAAAGAGAGGAAGGGAGCAAATAAATAAAGCCTTCACAGAGCCCGAACGGAAATCGAGGAAAAACGGTAAAATGCAATAAATGCAGGAACGGCCATTTTTTGAAATTTTGAAAAACAGACTACTATGCCCGAGCACGACCTCCCAAAAAAGGACGAACTCGGGCAGGGGCACTGTTCATACCCTGACCGAGGTCCTCCAACCCGGTCAATTCGTAAAAGGTCCGACCTCGTCCTAAGGCTCACGCCTAAAGGTCGGACCTCGGACAATAAAGGCAAGGAAGGCCCATCAAAAGGAACGCAGCCCAAAACCTAAAGGCCGAAAAGGCCTAGAAAAGGCGGTTCCACGAAAGATAAAGATAAGACTCCCAAAGATAAGATAAGATAAGAATATCTTATCCAGGGAAGATCACGACCAACTACTATAAATACACTGGAGCACCCAGGTATGGCATTCATTCCAAATCTACAGATATCTGCTTGGACCCATGCTAACTTAAGCATCGGAGTGTCATTGCAGGTACAACCACCAACCATCCCGCGCATCAAGCTCGGGTCACCGGACCCCCACCTCGGGCCTCTCCAGACGACCGAGCTACACGTTTCAGGTAAACCCTCGGAACAGTTGCCATGATGATTGCTCATATGGGTATGGCTCCCTTCCTAAGAATTCATCTCTCCCATAATGTGAGCCATCATTCGAGTTTTCATCGCCTACAACATAGTCATAGTCATATCCGAAACCACAAGGACGAGAATTCATAGTGGTAACTAGGAATAAAACTAATAGAGATCTAAAACTAATGAAAACTAACAAACAAACAAAAGACAAACGTATTTACAATATTCACATATTTACATTAACCGAAAACATGGCACTCATGTGCATCCCCCGGCAACGGCGCCATTTTGATGAGTGAATTTTTAGCCGGTATAGAAATTATCAAGTAACCAATCGTAGTATAGTCTAAACCGACACAAAATCCATCATCAAACAATTCTACAATCTATGATCGAGAGTATTAATCCCGAGTCGTTCTTCCCTAGGAATGCTACAAGGATGCATGCTATTGGTTAAGTGGTCTTTTGTGGCTTGAAGAGTGTGGCATAAAAGTGTTAAAAAAGAAAACAACAATCAATCAATATCAAAAGCCTTGGCCAAGGTTGAACATTGGAAGTTCCATCACTATAGCTTCCTTCGATTGTGATAACAAAGGAGTGTTGCTTCACTTAGTTAACCCCTAATCATAGAGGAAAGTCAAGTAAAAGTAACTAACTTGAGTCACAAGTCCTAGTCTTACCCTAGGGAAGTCTAGCTTTAGTGCATTCTAAGTCAATTAGCAATTCTCAATTCTCAATCAACAATTGACATCTATTATTCAAGTGTCTCCAATGACTCAACCACTAGGCCAAGTGAGGGGAGGCTACTCCATATCTAAAGTTGGCATTTTCTCAAACATTTGGAGAGCAAGAATGAAAGACATAGTAGAATTGAGAGGAAACTTAGAATCAAAGTAATTCAACACAAGAGATTAACAACAATCAATAATGAACAACAATGAAAATGAGATCTTCAATGCATTAATAGAATCCAAAACAACAAAGTTAAATCTAAGATCTATGAGAATTGAACAATTACAAACACTAATTGAGATTAGAGAAGAGGATCTATAACATGAACAAAGTAAATTGAGAGTTGCAATGGATCTCACCAAGGAATGGTTGAGAATTGAGAAAATGAAGATGAACCCTAGAGAGAGGTTGGATTCTCTCTCTCTACAAATTAACTAACTAAAAATATCTAAGAAAACTTGTAAAATGAGTGTATGGATGTGAATGTGTGTTAATCCCCTTCAATCCTTGGTTCTTATATGCAGTTTGGCGCCAAAGTTGGTTGCCGAAACCCTCCAAAATCGCCAGGCACGTGTTGTAATAACAGAATCACGTGCGGACTACAACGCGTGTGCGCGCGGTACGCTTGCGCGTCCCTGACTGATTCTGCAATGTGCACACGAGCGCCTTGTGCGCGTGCGCGTGCTGGGCCGAGATCAATTCTTTGGCTTTTTGAGCTTCTCTCCACTTTCATGCTTCCTTCCTTGCTCCTTTGATCCATGCCTAGCCTATTTCAACCTGAAATTACTAGCAAACACATCAAGGCATCTTATGGAATCAAGGATGAATTAAAATTATCAAATTAAAGGCTTAAAAAGCATGTTTTTACACTTAAGCACAAATACGGGAGAGATAACAAAACCATGCTAATTCATAGGCTAAATGCAAGAAAAGGTAATCAAAATACTCTAAATTCAATACAATATAAACCCTAAAAATGGGGTTTATCAATAGCCTGCCATATTTTCATTGCAAATGGCAGACAAGTCAGTAAGACAAGCTTATGGATTCGTAGAGGACGTGTTGGTAGAGGTTGAAGGCCTTTATATCCCTGCTGATTTCATAATCTTAGACACTAGGAAGGAGGAGGATGAATGCATCATCCTTGGAAGACCCTTCTGGTGCACGAAATTGCAATCACACTTTTGCAATCCCGCACAACTAACCAGCAAGTGCACTGGGTCATCCAAGTAATACGTTACGTGAGTAAGGGTCGATCCCACGGAGATTTTCGGCTTGAAGCAAGCTATGGTTATCTTGTAACTCTTAGTAAGGATATCAATAATTATCAGGTTTAATTGTGAAAAGTAAAAGAACATGAAATAAGTACTTGTTTTGCAGTAATGGAGAACAGGTTGAGGTTTTGGAGATGCTTTATCTTCTGAATCTCTGCTTTCCTACTGTCTTCTTCTTCAAGCATGCAAGGCTCCTTCCATGGCAAGCTGTATGTAGGGTTTCACCGTTGTCAATGGCTACCTCCCATCCTCTCAGTGAAAATGTTCAACGCGCTCTGTCACAGCACGGCTAATCATCTGTCGGTTCTCAATCAGGTTGGAATAGAATCCAATGATTCTTTTGCGTCTGTCACTAACGCCCAGCCTTCAGGAGTTTGAAGCTCATCACAGTCATTCAATCCTTGAATCCTACTCAAAATACCACAGACAAGGTTTAGACCTTCCGGATTCTCTTGAATGCCGCCATCAATTCTAGCTTATACCACGAAGATTCTGATTAAGGAATCCAAGAGATATCTACTCAATCTAAGGTAGAACGGAGGTGGTTGTCAGGCACACGTTCATAGTTGAGAATGATGATGAGTGTCATGGATCATCACATTCATCAGGTTTAAGAACAAGTGATATCTTAGAATGGAAGCAAGCATGATTGAATGAAAAACAGTAGTAATTGCATTAATCCATCAAGACACAGCAGAGCTCCTCACCCCCAACCATGGGGTTTAGAGACTCATGCTATAGAAGATACAATGAGAAACATGTAATGTGTCATCAGGTGTAGATACAATGTCAAAAGATCCTATTAATAGTGAACTAGTAACCTAAGGTATACATAAATGAGTAAATAACGTAAAAATTCACTTCCGGGGTCCAGTTAGTGTGTGCTTGGGCTGAGCATTGAAGCTTTCATGTGTAGAGACTTTTTCTGGAGTTAAACGCCAGCTTTTATGCCAGTTTGGGCGTTTAACTCCAATTTTTATGCCAGTTCCGGCGTTAAACGCTGGGAATTCTGAAGCTGATTTTCAACGCCGGTTTGAGCCATCAAATCTCGGAAAAAGTATGAAATATTATACATTGCTAGAAAGCCCAGGATGTCTACTTTCCAACGCTGTTGAGAGCGCGCCAATTGGGCTTCTGTAGCTCCAGAAAATCCACTTCGAGTGCAGGGAGGTCAGAATCCAACATCATCTGCAGTCCTTTTCAGCCTCTGAATCAGATTTTTGCTCATGACCCTCAATTTCAGCCAGAAAATACCTGAAATCACAGAAAAACATACAAACTCATAGTAAAGCCCAGAAAAGTGAATTTCAACTAAAAACTAATAAAAATATAATAAAAACTAACTAAAATACACTAAAAACATACTAAAAACAATGCAAAAAGCGTATAAATTATCCGCTCATCACAACACCAAACTTAAATTGTTGCTTGTCCCCAAGCAACTGAAAATCAAATAGGTTAAAAAGAAGAGAACATACTATAGACTCCAAAATATCGATGAAACTTAGCTCCAATTAGATGAGCGGGACTAGCAGCTTTTTGCTTCTGAACAGTTTTGGCATCTCACTTTACCCTTTGAAGTTTAGAATGATTAGCCTCTATAGGAACTCAGAATTCAGATAGTGTTATTGATTCACCTAGTTAAGTATGATGATTCTTGAACATAGCTACTTTATGAGTTTTGGCTGTGGCCCAAAGCACTCTGTCTTCCAGTATTACCACCGGATACATACATGCCACAGACACATAACTGGGTGAACCTTTTTAGATTGTGACTCAGCTTTGCTAGAGTCCCCAATTAGAGGTGTCCAGGGTTCTTAAGCACACTCTTTTTGCCTTGGATCACTTTTTATTTCTACCCTTGCCTTTTGGTTTAAAGGGCTATTGGCTTTTTCTGCTTGCTTTTTCTTCTTCTCTCTCTTTTTTTTTTGCTTTTTCTTGCTTCAAGAATCAATTTGATGAATTTTTTAGATCCTCAATAACATTTCTCCTTTTCCATCATTCTTTCAAGGGCCAACAAATTTAACATTCTTTAATCAACAAATTCAAAAGACATATGCACTGTTCAAGCATTCATTCAGAAAACAAAAAGTATTGTCACCACATCAAACTAATTCAACTAGTTTCAGAGATAAATTCGAAATCCTGTACTTCTTGTTCTTTTGTAATAAAAACATTTTTCATTTTAAGAAAGGTGATGGATTCATAGGACATTTATAGCTTTAAGGCATAGATACTAAGATACTAATGATCATGTAATAAGGACACAAACATAGATAAACATAAGCATAAAAATTCGAAAAACAGAAAAATAAAGAACAAGGAGATTAAAGAACGGGTCCACCTTAGTGATGGCGGCTTGTTCTTCCTTTTGAAGATCTTATGGAGTGCTTGAGCTCCTCAATGTCTCTTCCTTGCCTTTGTTGCTCCTCTCTTATGATTCTTTGATCTTCTCTAATCTCATGGAGGAGTATGGAATGTTCCTGGTGCTCCACCCTTAGTTGTCCCATGTTGGAACTCAATTCTCCTAGGGAGGTGTTGATTTGCTCCCAATAGTTTTGTGGAGGAAAGTGCATCCCTTGAGATGAATCTCTCCATCTCCTATGGCTCGGAGGTGGAAGCTTTTGCCTTCCCTTTCCTCTTTCTAGAGGTTTCTCCAGCCTTAGGTGCCATAAATGGTTATGGAGAAACAGAAAGCAACGCTTTTACCACACTAAACTTAGAAGGTTTGCTCGTCCTCGAGCAAAAGAAGAAAGAAGAGAGAGAGTGGTGGGGTAGGTGGGGATCCTGTGGGGTCTACAGATCCTAAGGTGTCAAGGATAATTCATCCCTGCACCAAGTGGCGAGCAAAAATGCTCCTTTTGCCAATCCTGGCGTTAAACGCCGGGCTGGTGCCCATTTCTGGCATTTAACGCCAGCTTGGTGCCCATTCCTGGCGTTTAACGCCAGTCTGGTGCCCCTTTCTGGCGTTAAATGCCCAGAATGGTGCCAGACTGGGCGTTAAACGCCCATTTGCTGCCCTTACTGGTGTTTAAATGCCAGCAAGTTTTCCTCCAGGGTGTGCTATTTTTCTTTCTATTTTTCATTCTGTTTCTGCTTTTTCAATTGATTTTGTGACTTCCCATGATTATCAACCTATAGAAAACATAAAATAACAAAGGAAAATAATAAATATAACATTGGGTTGCCTCCCAACAAGCGCTTCTTTAATGTCAATAGCTTGACAGTGGGCTCTCATGGAGCCTCACAGATGTTCAGAGCAATGCTGGAACCTCCCAACACCAAACTTAGAGTTTGACTGTGGGGGCTCTATTTGACTCTGTTTTGAGAGAAGCTCTTCATGCTTCCTCTCCATGGTTACAGAAGGAGAACCTTGAGTCTTATAGTTTGCACTGTCTGCAAGCCACGGAGCTTCCTGAATAGCAAACAATTGCTCATCCGGAAAGGTTTCAGAGATCTCAGTAGGAGGGAGGGATGCTCCTGCTACTGGTTCTATCCGGGACAGGTGATTAGCTACTTGATTCCCTGTCCCTTTTCTGTCTCTTATTTCTATATCAAACTCTTGCAGAAGCAACACCCATCTTATGAGCCTGGGTTTTGAATCCTGCTTTGTGAGTAGATATTTAAGAGCAGCATGGTCAGTGTACACAATCACTTTTGATCCTACTAAATAAGATCTGAACTTGTCAATGGCATAAACCATTGCAAGTAACTCCTTTTCTGTGGTTGTGTAGTTCTTCTATGCATCATTTAGAATACGGCTGCCATAATAAATGACGTGCAGAAGCTTACCATGCCTTTGTCCCAATACTGCACCAATGGCATGGTTACTGGCATCACACATTAGTTCAAATGGTAATGTCCAGTCTGGTGCAGAGATGACTGGTGCTGTGACCAGCTTAGCTTTCAGAGTCTCAAACGCCTGCAGACACTCATTATCAAAGATAAATGGAGTGTCAGCAGCTAGCAGATTACTCAGAGGTTTGGCAATTTTGGAAAAATCCTTTATAAACCTTCTGTAGAATCCTGCATGCCCAAGAAAGCTTCTGATTGCCTTAACATTGGCAGCTGGTGGTAATTTTTCAATTACCTCCACCTTAGCTTGATCCACCTCTATTCCTTTGTTCGAAATTTTATGCCCAAGGACAATTCCTTCAGTCACCATGAAGTGACATTTTTCCCAGTTTAAAACTAGGTTGGTCTCTTGGCATCTTTTCAGAACAAGTGCTAGATGGTTAAGGCAGGAGCTGAATGAGTCTCCAAATACTGAGAAGTCATCCATGAAGACTTCCAGGAACTTCTCTACCATATCAGAGAAGATAGAGAGCATGCACCTCTGAAAGGTTGCAGGTGCATTGCACAGACCAAAAGGCATCCTTCTGTAGGCAAATACTCCAGAAGGACATGTGAATGCTGTTTTCTCTTGGTCCTGAGGATCTACTGTAATTTGGTTATAACCTGAATAGCCATCCAAAAAGCAGTAGTATTCATGACCTGCCAGTCTCTCTAGTATCTGGTCTATGAATGGTAAAGGAAAATGATCCTTTCTGGTGACTGTATTGAGCCTTCTGTAGTCAATACACATGCGCCACCCTGTAACTGTTCTTGTAGAAACTAGTTCATTCTTTTCATTATTAACCACTGTCATGCCTCCCTTCTTGGGGACAACGTGGACAGGGCTGACCCAGGGGCTATCAGAAATAGGATAAATAATCCCAGCCTCTAGTAACTTAGTGACCTCTTTCTGCACTACCTCCTTCATGGCTGGATTTAGCCGCCTTTGTGGTTGAACCACTGGCTTAGCATCATCCTCTAATAGGATCTTGTGCATGCATCTTGCTGGGCTAATGCCCTTAAGATCACTTATGGACCACCCAAGAGCTGTCTTGTGTGTCTTTAGCACTTGAATTAGTGCTTCCTCTTCCTGTGGATTCAAAGCAGAGCTTATGATCACTGGAAAAGTGTCACCTTCTCCCAGAAATGCATATTTCAGAGATGGTGGTAGTGGCTTGAGCTCGGGTTTAGTAGGCTTATCTTCTTCTTGAGGAATTTTCAGAATTTCTTTTATTTCCTTTAGTTCTTCCAGATCAGGCTGAACATCTTTAAAGATGTCCTCTAGCTCTGATTCAAGACTTTCAGTCATATTGACCTCCTCCACCAAAGAGTTAATAATATCAGCGCTCATGCAGTCATTTGATGTGTCTGGATGCTGCATAGCTTTGACAACATTCAACTTGAACTCATCCTCATTGACTCTCAGGGTTAATTCCCCTTTTTGGACGTCAATGAGGGTTCGTCTAGTTGCTAGGAAGGGTCTTCCTAGAATGAGAGTTGCACTCTTGTGCTCCTCTATTTCCAGCACTACAAAGTCAGTGAGAAAGGCAAATGGCCCAACCTTGACAATCATGTCCTCAATTATGCCTGATGGGTATTTAATGGAGCCATCAGCAAGTTGAAGACATATCCGGGTTGGTTTGACCTCTTCAGTCAAGCCGAGCTTTCTGATAATGGATGCAGGTATTAGGTTGATACTTGCCCCAAGATCACATAGAGCTTTCTTGGTACAAGTACCCTCTAATGTGCATGGTATCATAAAGCTTCCTGGATCTTGAAGCTTTTCTGGTAAGCTTTTCAGAATGACTGCACTGCATTCTTCAGTGAGAAACACTTTTTCAGTTTCTCTCCAATCCTTCTTATGACTTAAGATCTCTTTCATGAACTTAGCATAAGAGGGTATTTGCTCAAGTGCCTCTGCAAATGGGATTTTTATCTTAAGAGTCCTGAGATAATCTACAAAGCGGGTAAATTGTTTATCCTGTTCCGCTTGGCAGAGTTTCTGAGGATAAGGCACCTTGACTTTATATTCTTCAACCTTAGTTGCTACAGGTTTATTTCCTACAGAAGTGGATGGAGAAGCCTGCTTAAGGGGGTTGTTATCAGCACTTGCAAGTGTCTGACCCCTTTGTGGCGTTTGAACGCCAGACTTGGCTACCCATTGGGCGTTTAACGCCAACTTTTCCCCCTTTTCTGGTGTTTGAACGCCAGAACTGGGCAGGGAATGGGCGTTTAACACCAGCTTTCCCCCCCCCCTTCTGGCGTTTGAATGCCAAGAGTATTCCTCTCTGGGCTCTTACTGTCCTCAGAGGGATTTTGGACAGTGGTTTGGTTATCCTCTGTCAATTGTTCCTTTATTGGCTTTTTGCTACTTTGAGCAGTGTTATTCAATGTGTTCCCACTCCTCAGTTGAACTGCTTGGCATTCTTCTGTTATCTGTTTAGATAACTGTTGTTTTGCCTGATTCAACTGTGATTCTATGTTCTCATTAGCAATTTTAGTTTCTTGGAGCATCTCTTTAAATTCTGCTAACTATTTTGTCATCAGGTGTAATTGCTGATTAAGCTCAACCATCTGTTCTTGAGGATTAGGATCAGTGGCTACTGCCATAACTTCTTCTTTTATAGAGAACTCATTGCTAGAGTACAAATGTTGATTTCTAGCAACAGTATCTATAAGCTCTTGAGCCTCTTCAATCGTCTTCCTCATATGTATAGATCCACCAGCTGAGTGGTCTAGAGACATCTGAGCTTTTTCTGTAAGCCCATAGTAGAAGATGTCTAACTGTACCCACTCTGAAAACATTTCAGAGGGGCATTTTCTTAGCATACCTCTGTACCTCTCCCAAGCATTATAAAGGGATTCATTATCCTCTTGTTTAAAGCCTTGGATGTCCAGCCTTAGTTGTGTCATCCTTTTTGGAGGGTAAAATTGATTCAGGAATTTGTCTGATAACTGTTTCTATGTCTTTATGCTTGCTGTAGGTTGGTTATTCAACCACCTCTTAGCTTGATCTTTTACCGCAAATGGAAACAGTAATAGTCTGTAGACATCCTGATCCACCTCTTTATCACGTACTGTGTCAGCAATTTGTAAGAATTGTGCCAGAAACTTAGTTAGTTCTTCCTGTGGAAGACCGGAATACTGGCAATTTTGCTGCACCATGATAATGAGTTGAGGATTTAGCTCAAAGCTGCTTGCTTTAATAGGAGGTATACAGATGCTACTCCCATATGCAGCTGTAATGGGGTTAGCATATGACCCCAGAGTCCTTCTGGACTGCTCAATTCCACTTAGATCCATGATGGAGAAAGGGAGATGATGTGGATATTATTTTTTTATTTTATTTTTTTTATTAAAAGTGACCGAAAGAAAATAAAATAAAATAAAATAAATGGAAAATAAATAAAATTTCGAAAACTGAAAGAAAATAAGATCAAAGCAAATTGAAAACTAAATCAATTAGTTAATTAAAAAGATTTTGGAATTAGCAATTAAAAAGATATGATTGAAAATATGATTGCAATTAAAAAGATTTGATTTTTGAAAAAGATTTGAAAAGATCAATTTTTGAGATTAGAATTTTGACTTGACTAAAAAAAAGATATGATTTTGAAAATCTTTGACTAAATTAATGCAAAATTTCGAAAATTATGAGTAAAATAAGGAAAGGATATTTTTTTGATTTTTAAATTTTAATGAGGAAAGAGAAAAACAACAAAAAGACACTAAACTTAAAAGTTTTAGATCAAAACAAAGAGAACAAACAAGAAAACTTTGAATGTCAAGATGAACACCAAGAACACTTTGAAGGTCAAGATGAACACCAAGAACAAATTTTTGAAAAAAATTTTAAGTGAATAAAAGCACAAAAGACACCAAACTTATAATTTTTAGAAAATCAAACACAAATTTTCGAAAACTTAAAGGAAAACACAAGGAAGACACCAAACTTAAAATATGAAACTAAAATCAAATAAAAGACTCTAAACCAACAAAAATAAAACAGTCCTGATCTAAGCAACAAGATAGACCGCCAGTTGTCCAAACTCGAACAATCCCCGGCAACGGCGCCAAAAACTTGGTGCACGAAATTGCAATCACACTTTTGCAATCCCGCACAACTAACCAGCAAGTGCACTGGGCCGTCCAAGTAATACCTTACGTGAGTAAGGGTCGATCCCACGGAGATTGTCGGCTTGAAGCAAGCTATGGTTATCTTGTAACTCTTAGTCAGGATATCAATAATTATCAGGTTTAATTGTGAAAAGTAAAAGAACATGAAATAAGTACTTGTTTTGCAGTAATGGAGAACAGGTTGAGGTTTTGGAGATGCTCTATCTTCTGAATCTCTGCTTTCCTACTATCTTCTTCTTCAAGCACGCAAGGCTCCTTCAATGGCAAGCTGTATGTAGGGTTTCACCGTTGTCAATGGCTACCTCCCATCCTCTCAGTGAAAATGTTCAACGCGCTCTGTCACAGCACGGCTAATCATCTGTCGGTTCTCAATCAGGTTGGAATAGAATCCAATGATTCTTTTGCGTCTGTCACTAACGCCCAGCCTTCAGGAGTTTGAAGCTCGTCACAGTCATTCAATCCTTGAATCCTACTCAGAATACCACAGACAAGGTTTAGACCTTCCGGATTCTCTTGAATGCCGCCATCAATTCTAGCTTATACCACGAAGATTCTGATTAAGGAATCCAAGAGATATCTACTCAATCTAAGGTAGAACGGAGGTGGTTGTTAGGCACACGTTCATAGTTGAGAATGATGATGAGTGTCACGGATCATCACATTCATCAGGTTTAAGAACAAGTGATATCTTAGAATGGAATCAAGCATGATTGAATGAAAAATAGTAGTAATTGCATTAATCCATCAAGACACAGCAGAGCTCCTCACCCCCAACCATGGGGTTTAGAGACTCATGCTGTAGAAGATACAATGAGAAACGTGTAATGTTTCATCAGGTGTAGATACAATGTCAAAAGATCCTATTAATAGTGAACTAGTAACCTAAGGTATACATAAATGAGTAAATGACGTAAAAATCCACTTTCGGGGTCCCTTAGTGTGTGCTTGGGCTGAGCATTGAAGCTTTCATGTGTAGAGACTTTTTCTGGAGTTAAACGCCAGCTTTTATGCCAGTTTGGGCGTTTAACTCCAATTTTTATGCCAGTTCCGGCGTTAAACGCTGGGAATTCTGAAGCTGATTTGCAACGCCATTGAGAGCGCGTCAATTGGGCTTCTATAGCTCAAGAAAATCCACTTCGAGTGCAGGGAGGTCAGAATCCAACAGCATCTGCAGTCCTTTTCAGCCTCTGAATTAGATTTTTGCTCATGACCCTCAATTTCAGCCAGAAAATTCCTGAAATCACAGAAAAACACACAAACTCATAGTAAAGCCCAGAAAAGTGAATTTTAACTAAAAACTAATAAAAATATAATAAAAACTAACTAAAATACACTAAAAACATACTAAAAACAATGCCAAAAAGCATATAAGTTATCCGCTCATCACCTTCCTAGCCACAGCAGGAGCCGTGATAGATGTTAACAGAGGAGAATTAGTCCTTCAATTGAATGGGGACTACCTTGTGTTTAAGACCCAAGGGTGTTCTTCTCTAAACATGGAGAGAAAGCATGAAAAGCTTCTTTCAGTACAGAGTCAAACAAAGTCCCCACCATCAAACTCTAAGTTTGGTGTTGGGAGGCCACAGCCAAACACTAAGTTTGGTATTGAATCCCCACATCAAAGCTCTAAGTTTGGTGTTGGGAGTCTACAATATTGACCTGATCACCTGTGTGGCTCCATGAGAGCCCACTGTCAAGCTATTGACATTAAAGAAGCGCTTATTGGGAGGCAACCCAATTTTTATTTATCTAATTTTATTTTTCTTTTATTGTTCTTTAATGTTTTATTAGGTTCATGATCATGTGGAATCACGAAAAAAATACTAAAATAAAAATAGAATCAAAAACAGCGGAAGAAAAATCACACCCTGGAGGAAGGACTTACTGGCGTTTAAACGCCAGTAAGGAGCATCTGGCTGGTGTTCAACGCCAGAACAGAGCATGGATCTGGCGTTAAACGCCAGAAACAAGCAACATCCTGGTGTTCAAAGGCCAGGAATACACCCTGAGGAGAGCTGGCGCTGAACGCCAGAAACAAGCATGAAACTGGCATTCAACGCCAGAAACATGCTACAGATGGGCGCTGAATGCCCAAAACAAGCATTAATCCGGCGTTCAAACACCAGAATTGCATGCAAGGCATTTCACACGCCTAATTGGTGCAGGGTTGTTAAATCCTTGACACCACAGGATCATCCCAGGATCTGTGGACCCCACAAGATCCCCACCTACCTCAACTCACCTTCTCTCTTCTTCACCAATCACCTCAATCTCTCTTCCCCATTACCTTTTCACCACTCACATCCATCATCTCTTTCCCACCCAAACCCACCCTACATAGCCGAATACACACCTCTCTCCCTCTCCTCCATATCTTCTTCTTCTTCTTCTATTCTTTCTTCTTTTGCTCGAGGGCGAGCAACATTCTAAGTTTGGTGTGGTAAAAGCATAGCTTTTGCTTTTCCATAACCATTGATGGCACCTAAGGCCAGAGAAACCTCAAAAAAAAAGAAGAAGAAAAAGGGATGACAATTGCTTCTACCTCTGAGTCATGGAAGATGGAGAGATTCATCTCAAGGGTCCATACTCAGTAATAGAGCATTTGACTGCACATCAAGAGAGCATGAGGAATTCCCTCATCAAGAAATCCCTGAGATACCTCAGGGGATACATTTTCCTCCACACAATTATTGGGGGCAACTAAGGAAAGGAGCACCAAAATCACTAGGGATCATGCAACAAAGGCAAGAAAGAGACATAGAGGAGCTCAAAGCACCATTGGTCCTTCAAGAAGGCGCCACCATCACTGAGGTGGACTCATTCCTTGTTCTTATATTTTTTCTGCTTTTTCGATTTTATGCTATATGTTTATGTTTGTGTCTTTATTACATGATCATTAGTAATTAATAAATATGTCTTAAAGCTATGAATAATTCCATGAATCCTTCACCTCTCTTAAATGAAAAATGTTTCTAATTCAAAAGAACAAGAAGTACATGAATTTTGAAATTATCCTTGAATTTAGTTTAGTTATATTGATGTGGTGACAATACTTTTTGTTTTCTGAATGAATGCTTGAACAGTGCATAATTTTGATCTTGTTGTTTATGAATGTTAAAATTGTTGGCTCCTGAAAGAATGATGAACAAAGAGAATGTTATTGACAATCTAAAAAATCATGAAAATTGATTCTTGAAGCAAGAAAAAGCAGTGGAAAAGCAAAAGCTTGCGAAAAAAAATTGGCAAAAAAAAATATAATAATAATAGAAAGAAAAAAAGAAAAAGCAAGCAGAAAAAGCTAATAGCCCTTAAAACCAAAAGGCAAGGGTAAAAAGGATCCAAGGCTTTGAGCATCAATGGATAGGAGGGCCCAAGGAAATAAAATCCATGCCTAAGCGGCTAAATCAAGTTGTCCCTAACCATGTGCTTGTGGCATGCAGGTCCAAGTGAAAAGCTTGAGACTGAGTGGTTAAAGTCGTGATCCAAAGCAAAAAGAGTGTGCTTAAGAGCTCTGGACACCTCTAACTGGGGACTTTAGCAAAGCTGAGTCACAATCTGAAAAGGTTCACCCAGTCATGTGTCTGTGACATTTATGTATCCGGTGGTAATATTGGAAAACAAAGTGCTTAGGGCCACGGCCAAGACTCATAAAAGTAGCTGTGTTCAAGAATCAACAAACTTAACTAGGAAAATCCATAACACTATCTAAAATTCTAAGTTCCTAGAGATGCTAATCATTCTAAACTTCAAAGGAGAAAGTGAGATGCCAAAACTGTTCAGGAGCAAAAAGCTACAAGTCCCGCTCATCTAATTAGAATTAATATTCATTGATATTTTGGAATTTATAGTATATTCTCTTCTTTTTATCCTAATTGATTTTCAGTTGCTTGGGGACAAGCAACAATTTAAGTTTGGTGTTGTGATGAGCGGATAATTTATACGCTTTTTGGCATTATTTTTAGGTAGTTTTTAGTAGGATATAGTTACTTTTAGGGATGTTTTCATTAGTTTTTATGCTAATTTCATATTTCTGGACTTTACTATGAGTTGGTGTGTTTTTCTGTGATTTCAGGTAATTTCTGGCTGAAATTGAGGGACCTGAGCAAAACTCTGATAAGGAGGCTGACAAAGGACTGCTGATGTTGTTGGATTCTGACCTCCCTGCACTCGAAATGGATTTTCTGGAGCTACAGAACTCCAAATGGTGCGCTCTTAACAGCGTTGGAAAGTATAAATCCAGAACTTTCAAGCAATATATAATAGTTCATACTTTATTCGAGATTAGATGACGCAAACTGGCGCTCAACACCAGTTCCATGCTGCACTCTGGAGTCAAACGCAGAAACACGTTATGAACCAGAGTTGAACGCCAAAAACACGTTACAACTTGGCGTTCAACTCCAAAAGAAGCCTCTGCACGTGTAAAGCTCAAGCTCAGCCCAAGCACACACCAAGTGGACCCTGGAAGTGGATTTCTGCATCAATTACTTACTTCTGTAAACCCTAGTAGATTGTCTAGTATAAATAGGACGTTTTACTATTGTACTAGTGTCTTTTGACAATATAGTCTTTTGACCACATAATATCTGGGATTGTATTTTTGATCCTGTGATCACGTTTTGGGGGCTAGCCATTCGGCCATGCCTGAACCTTTATCACTTATGTATTTTCAACGGTGGAGTTTCTACACACCATAGATTAAGGGTGTGGAGCTCTGCTGTACCTCGAGTTTTAATGCAATTACTACTATCTTTTATTCAAATTCAATCTTATTTTTGTTCTAAGATACTACTCGTACTTTAACCTGATGGATGTGATGATCCGTGACACTCATCATCATCCGTCCATATGAACGCGTGCCTAACAACCACTTCTGTTCTACAAGCAAAAGCTAGAGTGTGTATCTCTTGGGTTCCTGATGCATGATGCATGGTTGCCCTCGCCTGACAACCGAGCCTTCCATTCCATGAGATCAGAGTCTTCGTGGTATAAGCTAGAATTGATGGCGGCATTCATGAGAATCCAGAAAGTCTAAACCTTGTTTGTGGTATTCCGAGTAGGATTCCGAAATTGAATGACTGTGACGAGCTTCAAACTCGCGATTCTTGGGTGTGATGACAAACGCAAAAGAATCAAGGGATTCTATTCCAACATGATCGAGAACCGACAGATGATTAGCCGTGCCGTGACAGAGCATTTGGACCTTTTTCACTGAGAGGATGGGATGTAGCCATTGACAACGGTGATGCCCTACATACAGCTTGCCATGGAAATGAGTAAGAAGGATTGGATGAAGGCAGTAGGAAAGCAGAGATTTAAAAGGAGCACAGCATCTTCATACGCCTATCTGAAATTCCCATCGATGATCTACATAAGTATTTTTATCTTTATTTTCAGTTTATTTATTATTATTATTCAAAAACTCCATAACCATTTATTATCCGCTTGACTGAGATTTACAAGATGACCATAGCTTGCTTCATACCAATAATCTCCGTGGGATCGACCCTTACTCACTTAAGGTTTATTACTTGGACGACCCAGTGCACTTGCTGGTTAGCTGTGCGAGGTTGTGAAGAAAGTGCTAAGTTATAAACGCGCATACCAAGTTGAAGCCATTATTAGAGATCACAATTTCGTGCACCAATGATCATGTGGAGTCACAAAATAAATACTAAAATTAAAAATAGAATAAAAAATAGCAGAAGAAACAGCACACCCTGGAGGAAGGGCTTACTGGCGTTTAAACGCCACTAAGGAGCATCTGGCTAGCGTTCAACGCCAGAACAAAGCATGGATCTGGCGATGAACGCCAGAAATAAGCAACAGTCTGGCATTTAAACGCCAGGATTACACCCTGAGGAGAATTGGCGTTCAACGCCAGAAACATGCTGCGGACTGGCGTTGAATGCCCAAAACAAGCATAGAGCTGGCGTTTAACCCCAGAAACAAGCATCAATCTGGCATTAAACGCCAGGATTGTATAGAGATGTCGTTTTACATGCCTAATTGGTGTAGGGATGTTAAATCCTTGACACCTCAGGATCTGTGGACCCCACAGGATCACCACCTACCTCAACTCACCCTCTCTCTCTTTTTCACACAATCCAATAAACATTCTTCCCCAAACCCTTCACCAATCACCTCAATCTCTCTTCCCCATCACCTCTTCACCACTCACATCCATCCACTCTTCCCCATAAACCCCACCTACCTTCAAAATTCAAAATCTCTTTCCCACCCAAACCCACCCTAAATGGCCAAACCAACTCCCTCTCCCTCCACTATATAAACCCCTCAATCCTTCTTTATTTTCACACAATACAACCCTCTCTTCTCCCCCTAGGCCGAATACACATCCCTCTCCCTCTCCTCCATATTTTTTTCTCCTTCTTCTATTCTTTCTTCTTTTGTTCGAGGGCGAGCAATATTCTAAGTTTGGTGTGGTAAAAGCATAGCTTTTTTGTTTTTCCATAACCATTGATGGCACCTAAGGCCGAAGAAACCTCTAGAAAAGGGAAAAGGAAGACAAACGCTTCTACCTCTGAGTCATGGGAGATGGAGAGATTCATCTCAAAAGCCCATCAAGACCACTTCTATGAAGTTGTGGCCAAGAAGAAGGTGATCCCCGAGGTCCCTTTCAAGCTCAATAAAAATGAGTATCCGGAGATCCAACATGAGGTCCAAAGAAGAGGTTGGGAAGAAGTCGGAATCTTAATGGTTCAAGAGTTCTATGCCAATGCATGGATCACTAGGAACTATGATCAAAGTATGAACCCGAACCCAAAGAATTATCTTACAATGGTTTGGGGGAAATGCTTAGATTTCAGTCTGGAGAACATAAGGTTGGCGTTCAACTTGCCTATAATGCAAGAAGATGCACGCCCCTACACTAGAAGGGTCAACTTTGATCAAAGGTTGGACCAAGTCCTCATGGACATATGTGTGGAAGGAGCTCAATGGAAAAGAGACTCAAAAGGCAAGCCGGTTCAATTAAGAAGACTGGACCTCAAGCCTGTGGCTAGAGGATGGTTGGAGTTTATCCAACGCTCCATCATCCCCACTAGCAACCGATCTGAAGTTACTGTGGATCGGGCCATCATGATCCATAGCATCATGATTGGAGAGGAAGTAGAAGTTCATGAAGTCATCTCTCTTGAATTCTACAAAATAGCCGAAAAGCCCTCTACCTTGGCAAGGCTAGCTTTTCATCATCTCATTTGCCATCTATGCTATTCAGCTGGAGTTGTCATAGAAGGAGACATCCTCATTGAGGAGGACAAGCCCATCACTAAGAAGAGGATGGAGCAAACAAGAGAGCCCATTCATGGATCTCAAGAGACACATGAGGAAGCTCATCATCAAGAAATCCCTGAGACGCCTCAAGGGATGCATTTTCCTCCAAACAACTATTGGGAACAACTCAACACTTCTCTAGAGGACTTGAGTTATAACATGGACCAACTAAGGGTGGAGCATCACGAGCACTCCATCATTCTCCATGAGATTAGAGAAGATCAAAGAGCTATGAGGGAGGAGCAACAAAGGCATGGAAGAGACATAGAAGAGCTCAAGGATATCATTGGTCCATCAAGAAGAAGACGCCACCATCACTAAGGTGGACTCATTCCTTGTTCTTATTTTTTTTCTATTTTTCATTTTTTCTTTATGCTATATGTTGTCTATGTTTGTGTCTTCACTACATGATAATTAGAATTTAGTAACTATGTCTTAAGGCTATGAATAATTCCATAAATCCTTCACCACTCTTAAATGAAAAATGTTTTAAAAGAACAAGAAGTACATAAGTTTCGAATTCATCCTTGAATTTAGTTTAATTATATTGATGTGGTGACAATACTTTTTGTTTTCTGAATGAATGCTTGAACAGTGCATATTTTTTATCTTGTTGTTTATGAATGTTAAAATCGTTGGCTCTTGAAAGAATGATGAACAAAGAGAAATGTTATTGATAATCTGAAAAATCATGAAAATTGATTCTTGAAGCAAGAAAAAGCAGTGAATAACAAAAGCTTGCAAAAAAAAGTTGCGAAAAAAAGAGAAAGAAAAAGAAAAAAAAAGCAGAAAAAGCCAATAGCCCTTAAAACCAAAATGCAAGGGTAAAAGGATCCAAGGCTTTGAGCATCAATGGAAAGGAGGGCCCAAGGAAATAAAATCCAGGCCTAAGCGGCTAAATCAAGCTGTCCCTAACCATGTGCTTGTGGCATGCAGATCCAAGTGAAAAGCTTGAGACTGAGTGGTTAAAATCGTGATCCAAAGCAAAAAGAGTGTGCTTAAGAGCTCTGGACACCTCTAACTGGGGACTTTAGCAAAGCTGAGTCACAATCTAAAAAGGTTCACCCGTTCATGTGTCTGTGGCATTTATGTATCCGGTGGTAATATTGGAAAACAAAGTGCTTAGGGCCACGACCAAACTCATAAAAGTAGCTGTGTTCAAGAATCAACATACTTAACTAGGAGAATCAATAACACTATCTAAATTCTGAGTTCCTATAGATGCCAATCATTCTAAACTTCAAAGGATAAAGTGAGATGTCAAAATGGTTCAGAAGCAAAAAGCTACAAGTCCCGCTCATCTAATTGGAACTAATATTCATTGATGTTTTGAGATTCATAATATATTCTCCTCTTTTTATCCTATTTTATTTTCAGTTGCTTGGGGACAAGTGATGAGCGGATATTTTATACGCTTTTTGGGGGTAATTTCATGTAGATTTTAGCATGTTTTAATTAGTTTTTAGTTAAATATTATTAGTTTTTAAGCAAAAATCATATTTCTGGACTTTACTATGAGTGTGTGTATTTTTCTGTGATTTCAGGTATTTTCTGGCTGAAATTGAGGGAACTGAGCAAAAATCTGACTTAGGCTGAAAAAGGACTGCTGATGCTGTTGGATCCTGACCTCCCTGCACTCGAAATGGATTTTCTGGAGCTACAGGAGTCCAATTGGCGCGCTCTCAACGGCGTTGGAAAGTAGACATCCAGGGCTTTCCAGCAATATATAATAGTCCATACTTTGCGCGAGGATAGACGACGTAACTTGGCGTTAAACGCCAAGTTCATGCTGCTGTCTGGAGTTAAACGCCAGAAAAACGTCATGATCCGGAGTTGAACGCCCAAAACACGTCATAATCTGAAGTTTGACGCCAAGAAAGGCCTTCACACGTGGAAAGCTTTAGTCTCAGCCCAGCACACACCAAGTGGGCCCCAGAAGTGGATTTCTGCACCAATTATCTTAGTTTATTCATTTTTCTGTAAACCTAGGTTACTAGTTTACTATTTAAACAACTTTTACAGACATTCCTTGTACCTCATGACATTTTCAGATCTGAATTACATACTTTGTGACGGCATGAGTCTCTAAACTCCATTGTTGGGGGTGAGGAGCTCTGCAGCGTCTCGATGATTTAATACAATTCCTTTGTTTTCCATTCAAACACGCTTGTTCTTATCTAAGATGTTTATTCGTGCTCAATTGTGAAGAAGGTGATGATCCGTGACACTCATCACCTTCCTCAACCCATGAACGTGTGCCTGACAACCACCTCCGTTCTACATCAGATTGAATGAATGTCTCTTAGCTTCCCTAATCAGAATCTTCGTGGTATAAGCTGGATTGATGGCGGCATTCATGAGAATCCGGAAAGTCTAAACCTTGTCTGTGGTTTTCCAAGTAGGATTCCAGGATTGAATGACTGTGACGTGCTTCAAACTCCTGAGGGCTGGGCGTTAGTGACAGACGCAAAAGAATCAAGGGATTCTATTCCAACCTGATTGAGAACCGACAGATGATTAGCCGTGCTGTGACAGAGCATAGGAACGTTTTCACTGAGAGGATGGGAGGTAGCCATTGACAACGGTGACACCCTACAGAGAGCTTGCCATGGAAGGAACCTGCGTGTGAGAAGAGGATTTCAAGGAAGAGTTGAAGTCAAAGGACAAAGCATCTCCAAAACTCCAACATATTCTCCATTACTGCACAACAAGTAACGCTAGTATTCTTTATTATTCCAACTTACAATTTTAAGTAGTTTGTAGTTTGGCCTTTTACAAGTAAAATCCAAATAACCTTATTGGCATCCTGACTAAGATTAATAAAATAACATTGATTGCTTCAAGCCAATAATCTCCGTGGGATCGACCCTTACTCACGTAAGGTATTACTTGGACGACCCAGTGCACTTGCTGGTTAGTTGAACGGAATTGTGAAAAGAAAAAGTAATCAGTTAGTTGAGTTAGTTCTTTTTGGCACATGCCAAAGAGTCATTAATTAAGGATCACAATTTCGTCCACCAAGTTTTTGGCGCCGTTGCCGGGGATTATTGAGTTTGGACAATTGAAGGCTTATTTTATTTCTTAGATTAGGAATAATTTATTTTTATTTTTATTCTTGTTTTTATTGTTATAGAGTCATTAAATCTTGATAGGATAGTTTGTTTTCAAAAATTTCTTTTCAAAATTTATTATTTTTCTTTTAATTAATTGCTAATTTTCGTGAGTTTAGTGTCTTGTTCTAAGTTTGGTGTCAATTGCATATCTCATTTTTTTTATTTAAAATTTTCGACTTGTGTTCTTTGTTCTTCATTGATCTTCAAGTTGTTCTTGTTTATTTTTCTTGTTTGATCTTGAGTTTTTCTTGCTTTGTGTCTTTTCTTGTTTCACCTGTGTTCTTTTTAAAGCACTAATTGGAATATCTAGAACAAGTGTTATATTTATTCCCAATTGGCTAAAGCATTAGCTTATATTCTTGAAGAGGGAGCACCAGTACTTTTGAAAATCTTTTTCAAAAATAATTTTTCTTGATTTAATCTTGTGCCAAACTTTAAGTTTGGTGTTTTCTTGTTAATCTTTCATAATTTTCGAAAATTTCATCAAAGTTTTCTAAAAATTTTAAGTTTGGTGTTCTTCCTTGTGTTCTTGGTGTTCTTGTGAATCTTCAAGGTGTTCTTGAGTTTTTCTTGTGTTTTGATCTTAAAATTTTTAAGTTTGGTGTTCCTTGGTGTTTTCCCTCCAAAAATTTTCGAAAAAAAAAGGAGCATTGGATCTAAAAATTTTAAGTCTTGTGTCTTTTGTGTGTTTTTCTCTTTCATCATAAAATTCAAAATTCAAAAAAAAAATTTTATTTTCTAACTAATTTTGAACTACTTTTTCGAAAATTTTATATAAAAATTCAATTTTCAATTTCAAAATATTTTCGCCTTCTTTTATTTATTTCATTTTTATTTTTTAAAAAAAAAATTTATTTTCACAAAATATCTTCAAAATATTTTTTTATATCTATATCCCATTTTTTTTGTTATTCCATTACTATAAAATAAATAAATATCAACATATAAATTCTCAACTTGTATTCCATTATGGAAGTAAGTGGGAATGAACAGTCCAAGAGGACTTTGGGGTCATATGCTAACCCCACTACTGCTTCATATGGGAGTAGTATCTGTATACCCTCCATTGGAGTTAGTAGCTTTGAGCTGAATCCTCAGCTCATTATCATGGTGCAGCAAAACTGCCAGTATTCTGGTCTTCCACATGAAGAACCTACAGAGTTTCTGGCACAATTTCTGTAAATTGCTGATACAGTACATGATAAGGAAGTAGATCAGGATGTCTACAGACTATTACTGTTTCCATTTGCTGTAAAAGATCAAGCTAAGAGGTGGTTAAATAACCAGCCTAAGAACAGCATAAAAACATGGAAACAGCTGTCAGAAAAATTCCTGAATCACTATTTCCCTCCCAAACGGATGACACAGCTAAGGCTAAACATCCAAGGCTTCAAACAAGGAGATCATGAATCCCTTTATGATGCTTGGGAGAGATACAGAGAGATGCTAAGAAAATGCCCCTCTGAAATGTTTTCAGAATGGGTGCAATTAGACATCTTCTACTATGGGCTTACAGAAAAAGCTCAGATTTCTCTAGACCACTCAGCTGGTGGATCTATACACATGAGAAAAACAATTGAAGAAGCTCAAGAGCTTATTGATACAGTTGCCAGAAATCAGCATCTGTACCTAAGCAGTGAATCCTCTATGAAAGAAGAAGCTAAAACAGTAACTGCAGAACTCAGTCCAGTGGATCAGGCTAATGAATTCAATCAGCAATTAGATTTTCTAACTCAGCAGTTAGCCGAATTCAAGGAAATATTACAGGAAACAAGAATGGCTAACAGGAACATGGAAGTGCAATTAAAGCAGACAGAAAAGCAACTGTCAAAACAAATAACAGAAGAATGCCAAGCAGTTCAATTAAGAAGTGGGAAAACATTAAATACCTCACTTCAAAGCAGCAGGAAACCAAGAAATGAACAAGAGGATACTCAAAATCCCTCTGAGGACAAGCAGAGCCCAGAGAGGAACAAAGCTGGCGCTGAACGCCCAGACCATGCTCATTCCTGGCGTTCAACGCCAGAAACAAGCATGAATCCGGCGTTGAACGCCCAAAGGGAGCATGGTTCTGGCGTTCAAACGCCAGTAACAAACAAGGAAGTGGCGTCTAACGCCACTCCAGCTCCCACCACTGGCATTCAAATGCCAATAGGGAATCAGTCACATACAAGTACTGACCTTTCTAAAAAGGCTTCCCAACCCACTTCTGTAGGTAATAAACCTGCAGCAACTAAGGTTGAGGAATACAAAGCCAAAATGCCTTATCCTCAAAAACTCCGCCAAGCGGAACAGGATAAGCAATTTGCCCGCTTTGCAGACTATCTCAGGACTCTTGAAATAAAGATTCCGTTTGCAGAAGCACTTGAGCAAATACCTTCTTATGCTAAGTTCATGAAAGAAATATTAAGTCATAAGAAGGATTGGAGGGAAACTGAAAAAGTCTACCTCACTGAAGAATGCAGTGCAGTCATTCTGAAAAGCTTACCTGAGAAGCTTAAAGATCCTGGGAGCTTTATGATACCATGCACATTAGAGGGTAATTGTACCAAGCAAGCTTTATGTGATCTTGGGGCAAGTATCAACCTAATACCTGCATCTACCATCAGAAAGCTTGGTTTAACTGAAGAAATTAAACCAACCAGGATATGTCTTCAACTTGCTGATGGCTCCATTAAGTACCCATCAGGCGTGATTGAAGACATGATTGTCAAGGTTGGGCCATTCGCCTTTCCTACTGACTTTGTGGTGCTGGAAATGGAGGAACACAAGAGTGCAACTCTCATCCTAGGAAGACCTTTCCTAGCAACTGGCCGAACCCTCATTGATGTCCAAAAAGGGGAAGTAACCTTGAGAGTCAATGAGGAGGAGTTCAAGTTGAATGTTGTCAAAGCAATGCAACATCCAGACACCCCAAATGACTGCATGAGTGTTGATATTATTGATTCTCTGGTAAGAGAGGTCAATATGGCTGAGAGTTTGGAATCAGAGCTAGAGGACATCTTCAAAGATGTTCAGCCTGATTTGGAGGAATCAGAGAAGATAATAGAACCTCTGAAAATCCCTCAAGAAGAGGAGAAACCTCCAAAACCCGAACTCAAACCATTACCACCATCCCTAAAATATGCATTTCTGGGAGAAGGTGATACCTTTCCTGTAATTATAAGCTCCACCTTAGAGCCACAGGAAGAGGAAGCACTAATTCAAGTGCTAAGGACGCACAAGACAGCTCTTGGGTGGTCCATTAGTGATCTTAAGGGCATTAGCCCAGCCAGATGCATGCACAAAATCTTGCTGGAGGATGACGCCAAGCCAGTGGTTCAACCACAAAGGCGGCTGAATCCAGCTATGAAAGAAGTGGTGCAGAAAGAGGTCACTAAATTACTAGAGGCTGGGATTATTTATCCTATTTCTGACAGCCCCTGGGTGAGCCCTGTCCAAGTTGTCCCAAAGAAAGGAGGCATGACAGTGGTTCATAATGAAAAAAATGAACTGGTTCCTACAAGAACAGTTACAGGGTGGCGTATGTGCATTGATTATAGAAGGCTCAATACAGCCACCAGAAAGGATCATTTTCCTTTACCATTCATAGACCAGATGCTAGAAAGACTAGCAGGTCATGAATATTACTGCTTCCTGGATGGATATTCAGGTTATAATCAAATTGCAGTAGATCCCCAGGATCAGGAGAAAACGGCGTTCACATGCCCATCTGGAGTATTTGCATACAGAAGGATGCCATTTGGCCTGTGCAATGCACCTGCAACCTTTCAGAGGTGCATGCTCTCCATTTTCTCTGATATGGTGGAAAAATTTCTGGAAGTCTTCATGGATGACTTTTCAGTATTTGGAGACTCATTCAGCTCCTGCCTTAACCATTTAGCACTTGTTCTGAAAAGATGCCAAGAGACTAACCTGGTTTTAAACTGGGAAAAATGTCACTTTATGGTGACTGAAGGAATTGTCCTTGGGCACAAAATTTCGAACAAGGGAATAGAGGTGGACCAAGCTAAGGTAGAAGTAATTGAAAAATTGCCACCACCTGCTAATGTTAAGGCAATCAGAAGCTTTCTGGGGCATGCAGGATTCTATAGGAGGTTTATAAAGGATTTTTCAAAAATCGCCAAACCTCTGAGCAACCTGCTAGCTGCTGACACGCCATTTATCTTTGATAAAGAGTGTTTGCAGGCATTTGAGACCCTGAAAGCTAAATTGGTCTCAGCACCAATCATCTCTGCACCAGACTGGACATTACCATTTGAATTAATGTGTGATGCCAGTGACCATGCCATTGGTGCAGTATTGGGACAAAGGCATGACAAGCTTCTGCACGTCATTTACTATGCCAGCCGTGTTCTAAATGATGCACAGAAGAATTACACAACCACAGAAAAAGAGCTACTTGCAGTGGTTTACGCCATTGACAAATTCAGATCCTATTTAGTAGGATCAAAAGTGATTGTGTACACTGATCATGCTGCTCTTAAATATCTACTCACAAAGCAGGATTCAAAACCCAGACTCATCAGATGGGTGTTGCTTCTGCAAGAGTTTGATATAGAAATAAGAGACAGAAAAGGGACAGAAAATCAAGTAGCAGATCACCTGTCCCGAATAGAACCAGTAGAAGGGGCGTCCCTCCCTCTCACTGAGATCTCTGAAACCTTTCCGGATGAGCAACTGTTTGCCATCCAGGAAGTGCCATGGTTTGCAGACATTGCAAATTACAAGGCAGTGAGATTCATACCCAAAGAGTACAGTAGGGTGCAATCAAAGAAATTAATCACAGATGCAAAATACTATCTTTGGGATGAACCATATCTCTTCAAGAGATGTGCAGATGGAGTAATCCGTAGATGTGTACCTAAAGAGGAAGCACAGAAGATCCTTTGGCATTGCCATGGATCACAGTATGGAGGACACTTTGGAAGTGAGCGAACAGCCACAAGAGTCCTCCAAAGTGGCTTCTACTGGCCTACTCTCTATAAAGATTCCCGAGCATTTGTGCTTAATTGTGACAGTTGCCAAAGATCAGGCAACCTACCTCACAGTTACGCCATGCCTCAACAAGGAATCTTGGAGATTGAGTTGTTTGATGTATGGGGTATTGACTTCATGGGACCTTTCCCACCATCATACTCAAACACTTATATTCTGGTGGCAGTGGATTATGTATCCAAATGGGTGGAGGCTATTGCAACACCCACTAATGACACTAAAACAGTGTTGAAATTCCTCCAGAAACATATCTTCAGCAGATTTGGTATCCCTAGAGTGTTAATCAGTGATGGGGGCACTCATTTCTGTAATAAACAGCTTTACTCTGCTCTGGTACGTTATGGAGTCAACCACAGGGTGGCTACTCCATATCACCCACAAACTAATGGGCAAGCTGAAGTCTCAAATAGAGAACTCAAAAGAATCCTGGAACGGACTGTAATTAACCGTAGAAAGGATTGGGCAAGAAGCTTGGATGATGCTTTGTGGGCATACAGAACAGCATTTAAGACCCCTATAGGGACCTCTCCATACCAGCTTGTGTATGGAAAGGCGTGTCACTTGCCAGTGGAACTGGAACACAAGGCCTACTGGGCAACCAGATTCCTGAACCTTGATGCCAAGTTAGCTGGAGAAAGACGATTGCTCCAGTTAAATGAGCTAGAGGAATTTAGACTCAATGCTTTCGAAAATGCAAAGATTTACAAAGAGAAAGCGAAAAAATGGCATGATAAGAAATTGTCATCCAGAGTCTTTGAGCCGGGGCAGAAAGTTCTGCTATTTAATTCTAGGCTCAAATTATTCCCTGGGAAATTAAAATCCCGGTGGAGAGGTCCATATGTCATTACAAACGTATCACCATATGGATACATAGAGCTTCAGGATAATGACTCTAACAAAAAGTTCATTGTTAATGGACAAAGAGTCAAACATTATCTTGAAGGCAATTTTGAGCAAGAATGCTCAAAACTGAGACTTGATTAAAACTCAGTAATAGTCCAGCTAATGACATTAAAGAAGCGCTTGCTGGGAGGCAACCCAGCCATTTACAAAATTTATTTACTAATTAAATAAATTTTCTTTTTTTTACAGGTATAGGTCCAAATCTCTTCAAGGTAAAACAGCAATTGGTTGGATTCACAGAGTTATACAGGAAATTGGAAGCTTACTGGCGTGAAAAAGTCAGTAAGAAACACTTTTGGCGTCAAACGCCCAAAAGAAGCACCCACTGGGCGTTTAACGCCAGTAAGGGTAGCCATCTGGGCGTTAAACGCCAGAAAGGAGCATCTTCTGGGCGTTAAACGCCAGAAAGATGCACCTTCTGGGCGTTTAACGCCAGTCTGCTAGCATCCTGGGCGTTCAGAAAAATGCCCAGTGACAAAGGACTTTCTGGCGTTCAACGCCAGAAAGAAGCACCAGATGGGCGTTGAACGCCCAGGAGAAGCAACATTTGGGCGTTGAACGCCCAAAACATGCACCATGTGGGCGTTCAACGCCAGGATGACGGGAGGAGGTACAATTCGTTTTTCTTCATAATTTTTCTAAATTTTTATGTTTCAATTCATGATTTCTTGCATAAACATGTTTCAAAATGTCATCTTTCAATTCTAAAATTTTTAATCCTAATTTCTAGAAACACTAATTTCTAAAATCCCTTTTTCAAAAATATCAAATATATCTTAATTCATAAGCCCAAATCTTTGTCCAATCCAATTCTTTTTCAATTATTTTTTAATTTCTTCTCATATCTTTTTCAACTCATCTTATCTTTATTTGAAAATGCCTTCCTTCTACTCCTCTCCTTTCCTTTCTTTTGCTTGAGGACAAGCAAACCTCTAAGTTTGGTGTGATTTGCCATGATCACTGAGCTAAAACTCATTAAGATCATGGCACCTAAGAGAACAGGAAGAGCAAGGATGTGAACTTAAGGGAGCTGAAGTGTCAGAAATTAATTCTTGAAGGCACCCCACAGACTAGAGGAACATCCACTTCCCAAAATACAGGTTGTTAAGTTCTAATTCCAGCTTTAACTCTGTGATAGTATTATTTCAGAAATTTACCTTAGGAGATATATAGTAGTAGTAGTAATTAGTATGTCTATTTTGATTTTATTTCCAATTAAGCTATAAGTTATTTTTTTCATCATCATCAGGCATAAATAAAGTAGTAGAATTTTGATTAGAATAAAGAAGTAATCTATATTTATGAGTTCTTAGTAATAAAGACTATAATTAATTATATGTGGTGGCAATACTTTTTGTTCTCTGAATGAATGCTTGAACAGTGCATAAATTGTACCTTGAATTTGATGAATATTGGCTCCTGAAAGGATGAGGAACACGAAAAATATTATTGATGATCTAAAAAATCATGAAATTGATTCTTGAAGCAAGAAAAAGCAAAAAAAAAAAAAAAAAAGCCATGAGCACTAGCCAAGAGTAAAAAAGGGATCCAAGGCTTTGAGCATCAATGGATAGGAGGGCCCAAGGAAATAAAATCCAGGTCTAAGCGGCTAAACCAAGCTGTCCCTAACCATATGCTTGTGGCATGCAGGTCCAAGTTACAAGCTTGAGACTGAGTGGTTAAAGTCGTGATCCAAAGCAAAAGAGTGTGCTTAAGAGCTCTGGACACCACTAACTGGGGACTTTAGCAAAGCTAAGTCACAATCTGAAAAGGTTCACCCAGTTATGTGTCTGTGGCATTTATGTATCTGGTGGTAATACTGGAAAACAAAGTGCTTAGGGCCACAGCCAAGACTCATAAAATAACTGTGTTCAAGAATCAACATACTACACTAGGAGAGTCAATAATACTATCTGAATTCTGAGTTCCTAAGGATGCCAATTATTCTGAAAATTTAAAGATACAGGGGGATGCCAAAACTGTTCAGAAACAAAAAGCTACAAGCCCCGCTCATCTAATAAGAATATGAGCTTCATGTTAAAACTCTAAAATATTATTACTTCTTAATTTCTGTTAAAACCTATTTTATTTATCTAGTTGCTTGAGGACAAGCAATAGTTTAAGTTTGGTGTTGTGATGAGCGGATATTTTATACGCTTTTTGGGGGTAATTTCATGTAGATTTTAGCATGTTTTAATTAGTTTTTAGTTAAATATTATTAGTTTTTAAGCAAAAATCATATTTCTGGACTTTACTATGAGTGTGTGTATTTTTCTGTGATTTCAGGTATTTTCTGGCTGAAATTGAGGGAACTGAGCAAAAATCTGACTTAGGCTGAAAAAGGACTGCTGATGCTGTTGGATCCTGACCTCCCTGCACTCGAAATGGATTTTCTGGAGCTACAGGAGTCCAATTGGCGCGCTCTCAACGGCGTTGGAAAGTAGACATCCAGGGCTTTCCAGCAATATATAATAGTCCATACTTTGCGCGAGGATAGACGACGTAACTTGGCGTTAAACGCCAAGTTCATGCTGCTGTCTGGAGTTAAACGCCAGAAAAACGTCATGATCCGGAGTTGAACGCCCAAAACACGTCATAATCTGAAGTTTGACGCCAAGAAAGGCCTTCACACGTGGAAAGCTTTAGTCTCAGCCCCAGCACACACCAAGTGGGCCCCAGAAGTGGATTTCAGCACCAATTATCTTAGTTTATTCATTTTTCTGTAAACCTAGGTTACTAGTTTACTATTTAAACAACTTTTACAGACATTCCTTGTACCTCATGACATTTTCAGATCTGAATTACATACTTTGTGACGGCATGAGTCTCTAAACTCCATTGTTGGGGGTGAGGAGCTCTGCAGCGTCTCGATGATTTAATACAATTCCTTTGTTTTCCATTCAAACACGCTTGTTCTTATCTAAGATGTTTATTCGTGCTCAATTGTGAAGAAGGTGATGATCCGTGACACTCATCACCTTCCTCAACCCATGAACGTGTGCCTGACAACCACCTCCGTTCTACATCAGATTGAATGAATGTCTCTTAGCTTCCCTAATCAGAATCTTCGTGGTATAAGCTGGATTGATGGCGGCATTCATGAGAATCCGGAAAGTCTAAACCTTGTCTGTGGTATTCCAAGTAGGATTCCAGGATTGAATGACTGTGACGTGCTTCAAACTCCTGAGGGCTGGGCGTTAGTGACAGACGCAAAAGAATCAAGGGATTCTATTCCAACCTGATTGAGAACCGACAGATGATTAGCTGTGCTGTGACAGAGCATAGGAACGTTTTCACTGAGAGGATGGGAGGTAGCCATTGACAACGGTGACACCCTACAGAGAGCTTGCCATGGAAGGAACCTGCGTGTGAGAAGAGGATTTCAAGGAAGAGTTGAAGTCAAAGGACAAAGCATCTCCAAAACTCCAACATATTCTCCATTACTGCACAACAAGTAACGCTAGTATTCTTTATTATTCCAACTTACAATTTTAAGTAGTTTGTAGTTTGGCCTTTTACAAGTAAAATCCAAATAACCTTATTGGCATCCTGACTAAGATTAATAAAATAACATTGATTGCTTCAAGCCAATAATCTCCGTGGGATCGACCCTTACTCACGTAAGGTATTACTTGGACGACCCAGTGCACTTGCTGGTTAGTTGAACGGAATTGTGAAAAGAAAAAGTAATCAGTTAGTTGAGTTAGTTCTTTTTGGCACATGCCAAAGAGTCATTAATTAAGGATCACAATTTCGTCCACCAACAAGCAACAATTTAAGTTTGGTGTTGTGATGAGCGGATAATTTATACGCTTTTTGGCATTGTTTTTAGGTAGTTTTTAGTAGGATCTAGCTACTTTTTGGGATGTTTTCATTAGTTTTTATGCTAAATTCACATTTCTGGACTTTACTATGAGTTTGTGTATTTTTCTGTGATTTCAGATATTTTCTAGCTGAAATTGAGGGACCTGAGCAAAAATCTGATAGGAGGCTGACAAAGGACTGCTGATGTTGTTGGATTCTGACCTCCTTGCAGTCGAAATAGATTTTCTGGAGCTACAGAACTCCAAATGGCGTGCTCTTAACGGATTTGGAAAGTAGACATTTAGAGATTTCCAGAAATATATAATGGTCCATACTTTGTTCGAGCTTAGACGACGCAAACTGGCGCTCAACGCCAGTTCCATGCTGCATTCTGGAGTCAAACGCCAGAAACAAGTCACAAACCAGAGTTAAACGACAAAAACACGTTACAACTTGGCGTTTAACTCCAAGAGAATCCTCTGCACGTGTAAAGCTCAAGCTCAGCCCAAGCACACACCAAGTGGGCCCCGGAAGTGGATTTCTGCATCAATTACTTATTTATGTAAACCCTAGTAGCTAGTTTAGTATAAATAGAACTTTTTACTATTGTATTAGACATCTTGGTTTCGTCTTTATCTTAGCATCCATCTTTGGACGTTTGGTTCTTAGTCTTTGGGGGCTGGCTATTCGGCCATGCCTGAACCTTGATCACTTATGTATTTTCAACGGTGGAGTTTCTACACACCATAGATTAAGGTGTGGAGCTCTGCTGAACCTTGAGTTTTAATGCAAAGTACTACAGTTTTCTATTCAATTCATGCTTATTCTTATTCTAAGATATTCGTTGCACTTCAACATGATGGATGTGATGATCCGTGACATTCATCATCATTCTCACCTATGAACGCATGATTGACAACCTCTTCTGTTCTACCTTAGAACAAGCGAGTATCTCTTGGATTCCCTAACCAGAAGATGGGATGTATCCATTGACAATGGTGATGCCTTACATACAGCTTGCTATGGAAAGGAGTAAGAAGGATTGGATGAAAGCAGTAGGAGAGCAGAGATTCAGAAGGGACAAGCATCTCCATACACTTATCTGAAATTCTCACCAATGATTTACATAAGTATTTCTATCTTTACTTTATGCTTTATTTATTATAAATTTTGAAAACCATTATAACCATTTGAATCCACCTAACTGAGATTTACAAGATGACCATAGCTTGCTTCATACCAACAATCTCCGTGGGATCGACCCTTACTCACGTAAGGTATTACTTGGACGACCCAGTGCACTTGCTAGTTAGTTGTGTGGAGTTGTGACAAAGTGTGATTCACGTTACCAAGTCTATTGGCACCATTGTTGATGATCACAACTTCGTACACCACTCGCCCAACCTTCGCACAACTCTCGAGTTTGACTACGAGAGAACCCAACATTGGCGATCTACGCGTTCGCGTTGCCGACGCTTACGGGTGGGTGAGCCAAAAGTTGAGGGACGCGTACGCGTTGGCAGTATTTGTGCTCCTAGCACAGTTTTCGTCAAGCTCTTGCACAACTCTCGGGTTATAGTACCAGGAGTGGTGAAGATGCGTCGGTGTGTACACATCGCCCACGCTTGCGCATGGGTGACCCCCTTTTTTTTTCAACAACATGGAGAAAGGCATTTTGAACACATTCTTGGCAGTTATTTAGCTAGATAAGGCAAGAAAACACTCACAATGTCATACAATACTCAAGAGGAAGCATTTTCTTCCACATAATCACTTCAATAAAATTGCCAAGATTAATGAAGTCTTAATGAATACTACAACAATTTAACAAAATCAATAAAATCTAGCATATCTAAACAAGCTCAACAACACCAAGAAATAACAAAATTCACAAAGAATCTAAAGCTAGAAGCAAGAAAGTGTACACAAAGAAGATTTTACCATGGTGGGGTGTCTCCCACCTAGCACTTTTCTTTAACGTCCTTAAGTTGGACGGTCATGCGCTTAAGCTTCCTCTTTTTTTGGTGCATCCTCAAGTAGGAATGACGTTGGAATTTTTGCTAGTAAAGAATTATTAGAAATATTCGCGTTGTAGATACAGCTTCTAACTAACAGAAATCCCTTCATGCAAACGTTTTGGTTGTCACAAGTAACAAACCCCTAAATAAATTGATAACCGAAGTATTTAAACCTCGGGTCGTCTTCTCAAGGAATTGCAGGGAGGTATGTTCTTAATATTGGTTATGAAAAAGGTAAAATTGGGGTTTTGGAAGTAAGGGGGCAGTATGTTGCACAAAAAAATAATAAGAAAAATAAATAAATAACTATAAAATAAACTCTTGGCAAGATATGGGAACTGGAGGTCCTATCTTGGTTATCCTTATCAATTGTAATGAGAATTGGATTTTTCTCCCACTTTGTTAACTTTTAACTATGAAGGTAAGTTAAGTGGATGAATTAATTTTGATTCCACAGGTCCTAGTCTTTCCTTGGGAAAGACTAGAGTTATTGGAACTTGAATTAATGAAATGAAGAAATCTAATTTTCAATCAACAATGAGTTTGATAACTCTAGAGTCACCAATTATTTAACCAAAGCTAAGAATGTAGAAAGCTAAATTAAAATCATAAATATCTGGAATACCTTCAATTCATTCAAAGCAGTAAAATCTAAAACTAACAATATTCATAAGCCAATTGGGCAACAGAAAAATCCAAATTATTTATAAATAAAAGACAGCAATCATCAATCTGAAATATCTCAAATAACATTAATTTAAAAGAGTAATCTGTAACATGGAAGAGTTCATAAATTAAATTGGGATAAATAAAAATAAAGAACCTGGGATTGAGAGTCACTCCTAAAACTAAAAGAAGTCCTAAATCCTAATCCTAAGAGAGAGGAGAGAACCTCCCTCAAAACTAGATCTAAATCATGGAAAGTGACTAAAAAAATTTGGAGTCCCTCTCAATGGATGCATTCCTCCACTTCATAACCTCTGGTCTATGACTTCTGGACTTGGATTTAGGCCAAAAAGGCTTCAGAATTCGCTATGAGCGTTTTCTGCAATTTCTGGTGCATGGCCTCTGTCACGTGTCCGCGTGGGTCATGCGGTCGCGTCATTCGGAGTTCTCCTTGTCACGCGGTTGCGTCAGTCATGCGGCCGCATCGTTGCCTCTTCGCTTCTGGCACGCGATCGCGTCGTCCATGCGATCGCGTGGATGCCAGTTTCTTCAAAAACTCCATTTTGCGCTTTCCTTCCATTTTTGCATGTTTCCTTTTCCATTCTTTAAGTCATTCCTGCCTTAGAAGATCTGAAAATACTCAACACACTAATCACGGAATCGAATGGAATTAAAGGTGATTAAAATAATTAATTTAGAAGCATAGGAAACATGTTTTTCACATACATCTCATAATAAGGAAGGAGAAGTAAAACCATACAATTAATATGAATAAGTGGGTGAAGGATTGAATAAATCATTCAGATTAAGCACAAAATATACCATAAAATATGGGTTTATCAACCTCCCCACACTAAGTAATAGCATGTCCTCATGCTATGTCCAAGGTAAAAAGTAAGGTTTTGAAGTGGTTGAATGCCATGCAATGCAATTCTAATCTAAATGCAACTAACTAAATGCATGATGCAATTCTAATTTTATTCACTCATATATAAAGCTTACATGTAGTTAAATCAATTCACATTCTCAAGATTCATATATATATAGCCAACCTTAGATAGTGATAAAACACTTTTACAATTGAGATGGGAAAAGAAAAAAAACATTTATAAACTCGCAAGACAATTAGTAATTTAAACAGAGATATATGTTAATGAGTTAGTGAACCCTCACTGGATTTTGTGTTTACTCTCTAATCACTCAGTGTTTATTGGGTTAATCACTCTATTCTTCTATTTATCCTTACTTTCTATAACTTTGTTTTTCATCTAACAAATCAACAATTATAAAATATAGACATACCAAAAATCATGAGGTCTTTGATTAAGGTTGTAATGGGGCCAAGGTAAAGGTAAGGATATATGTATAAGGCTAAGTGAGCTAATAAGCGAATCCTTAATTAGTATAAGATCTCACCTAACATACATAATTTCTAAAGTAAAGCTTCTTTACCCATTTTCCCATATTTTCCCACTTGTTGTTACATGCCCATATTTTGTTCTTATACCATGTGCATTTGCTTTAATTTTGCAATATATATATATTTTAATGCACATGGTAATTAATTATTTTAATTCCACATGAGCATGTTTCCCAAAAATTCTTAATTTCTTTTCAATTTTATTCTACCCTTGTTTCTGTCATCCATGTTCCCATAAAGTTTCCCCACACTTAATTAATTACACAACTTTCTATCTTAAGCTAACCAAGGATTCAACTTGGGATTTTATTTTGTTTTTCTGCTTAAGGCTAGTAGTGTGGCTAAATAGAATAAAAGGGGATTAAAAGGTTCAAAGGGGCTAACAAGGATGGCATAAAAGGTAGGCTTTATTTGGGATAGTGAGTTAAAAATCAAACAAGGCTTCAATCACTCTCTTGGTATGTATCTATATTCTATATTGGACATATAGATTAAAACAAAGCAAAGAACACCAGAATAGAAAAGAAGAGCGGAACACACAGGAATAAAATATTATGGTTTAAATGTAACCATACAATTAAGCTCAAAACTCACAGGCTGTATGTTCTCCAACTCATAAATCATATATCACTCATGTATGTCATGGAGGTTTAGTTAAAATTTCCCATTATTCTCATAAAAAAAATTATTTAGGGTAGCCTTTAAAGTTTTAATGTTCTTCCTTGATGAAATGTTGTCAACTTAACTATATGATGTAATGCTCTATATACAAGGTTTATGGATTTAAATCTGTTATGTTCAATTTCCTAGCTTACTTCCTTTTTATATTTTTCAATTTAGACTATGCTATCTTATGCTAAAAAGGGTAAACTATACTAATCAATCCACTAATAAGTTAGAATTGCAAACTAAACTAAATAACTAAAATAAACTAAATAGCTAAAAGATGAACTAAAAATGCAAAATGCAGAAATAGAGCAGAAATACATCAAAGTAGCAATGTATAAGTACTCAGAAAATAACAATAAAAAGAAAAATACAGAAAAATATCCAGAATAAAATAAAAAGAGATGTAGTGGTTCACCAAAATAAAACGCCAGAGATGGCGACCTCCCCACACTTAAAGTGAAGCATCGTCCCTGATGCTCAATCAAGCCGGGTGTGAAGGGGTGTCATCACTGGTAGGGATGGTAGCTGGAGGCTCTGTGGTGGTGGTGGGCTGAGGGTCTGGCTGCTGTAGAGGAGGTGCGGACTGGATCGGGATCTCAGGATCTGCGGCCTCAATCTGATGTGGAACCTCTGCCTGGGGAGCAGCCTGCTTTGTGCCTGCCTGCAGATGGGTCTCCTCCTGGTGCTCATCTGCCTCCTCCTCTGATGGCTCTGATGGTGAGTCAGGCTCGGAGGGGATGTCATTGCTCTGTTGGATCATCAGCTTCAGATGCTCATACCGGCACCAGTTACGACACTCCATCTGATCAAGCTGTCGAAATAAGCGGTGCACGAGGTGGTAGACTGTCTCTGAGGTAGGTGGAGGTGCAGTGGTGGCAACAGGGGCAGCTGTGGATGAAGAGGGTCCGACAGACGGTGGGGCTGTCTCATCAGTAGCAGTGAAAGGTGGTGGTCTGTAGCCCAAAGCCAGAAGTTCCTATTGTGAGGAATGAGCTTCCTGCAGTCTGCAGCTGGTGGTCTCTCATCGGCATCCTCCCATGGCATGTTAGCTCGACGGCCTGACTGTGTAACCAGATAAGGGAAGGGAAGAGTGCCTCGAACGTGGACCCTGGCCATATAATGCCGGATAAAGCGTGGCAAGTATAGGTCCTTACCCTCCATCACACACCATAGGAGGGTGATCATAGCAGCTGGAATCTCTGTCTCATGAGTAGTCGGCATCACATAATTACTCAGGATCTGATGCCATAACTGAGCCTCATCATTTAGGTACGCCCTCTTGATACCCTTGGGCAAGGTGGTGTCCTGACCCATCTCCCAAGGAACAGTCGGGTCCAGGGCTATCCTTGCCTTGACAGCATCCCAATGAAACCTCAAGAAACGCATGTCCTCCTCAACCTTTTTGTAACCATCAGGCTGATCGGACTTAGGTGGGAGCTGTAGAATGTCCTCAATGGCCTCCTCAGTGGCCAGAATCTGTTTTCCTTGCAGGTTCACTGCATCTAGGGTGGTGATATAATAGTTGCAGTAGAATTCCCTAACCCAAGATGCATTAATTTCTGTCAGTGCTCTTTCCAGAAAGAACCAGCCTCTTTGCTTGATTTGCTCAGTGGTGTACTGTTGGAGTGCTTCTGGAATCTTCAGAGTTCTCTCCAGGTATAGGTTTCTGGAGTCTGCAAATGCCGGATACTTCAGCTCACAGTACCGGTTTGCAAATTTGATGGAATCATTTGCAGGGAGCAGTTGGTCAGCTTTTTCCTGCTGGGTAAAGTTCTTCTCCCGCCATGAGGAATCATGCATTAGATCTATGATGGACTGGGAGGGGTCTCCTCTTTTGTGCTTGCCAGTAGCCTTGCCTTTTCCTTTTCTCTGTGAGGTAGACATCCTGAAAAATAGAAAACCAGGAATTATAAAAATAGGAAAACAAATAGGCAATTAAACAAAGACAACTCAAAGCGGCAAAGGAGAGTAGAATGAGGTAAATGAGTTAGGTAAATGTGCATTAAGGATTGTATAGCAGTTTAAAAGTCAGAAAGGAATGATTTACAATCCAAAATGTATTAGAATTCAAGTTAAATAGAAAAATTGTCATTATGCCATGGTTAAAAAGTTAGAGGAAAGTGAAAAGTCAGAAAAGAGATTATAAAAAGTTAGTATGGTTAGAAATTGAAAAAGAAGTTAGGAAATTAAAATTAGTGAGTCAGGAAAATGTGAGTAAAGTAAGTGGCATAAAGAAAATATTCCATGTAATAAGGATTCACAGGTAGGAATAGAAGTAACTCATAACCAAACAAGGAAAACAATTGGATGCTGATTCAAAGGGATATAAAGAAGAATTGGAATCAGAGCATCACAGATGCAGTTTATAAACCAGAAAATCAAAGAGGATAATAAAGCATGCCCTGGCATTCATGAAATGGTTCGGGTAAAGCAGAGTAAAACATAGTTCAAATTGCCAAACCAAAACATGAATGAAAATATATTATAAAAATTTGGGCAGCATTCCGGCTAAATATGGATTATCCCGGAAAATAAACAGCAATCAAAGCAGTTCATATGAATTAAAAATTAAGCTGCAGTTACAGATAATGAATATAAATAGGAAAATTCAGAGTAATAAGCAGCAAATGCAGGCAATCACAGCATATGAACAAGGGCACAACAACAGTAGAATTGCAGATTTGATAAAACAGAAACATGAACAGTGCAAGTAAACAGACCTAAATCCACTAACCACATCCTAGGCTACCTAACAACCTAAAATCCACTACAACATGTATATCTAACTAGCCTAAACATGAACATAAAACGGAAAAAATAAGAAGAACTACGAATGGAGAAAAGGGTTTGCGTGTTGCGGAACCTAGTAGGCTAAGAAGGAGAGTAGGGTAGAGAACGGCTGGGTGGTGGCGGTGGCGGCGTCTGGCGCGATAGAAGGCACGGTGGCGCAGAGGTGCAGTTCGGTCAGGGGGGAAAGGGGGGATGGGTGTGGTGTTGCTGGTTGAAGGGGGGTTGTGGTTGACGGTGGCGGCGGCGTATGGTGGCGCGGAGGGGGGGCAGTGGCGGAGGAAGAGGGAGGAAGAAGAAAGAGGAAAAAAGAAGTGGGGGTTAGGTGCTGCTGGGGGCGGCTATGGTCGGACGGCAGCGGTGGTTGAGGTGGCGGCAAGGGTGGCTGAATGGTGGTTAAGAGGGTAGAAGGAAGAGAGAGGGGGGAAGAAGGTAGGGGGCTGCGCGAGATAGGGTTTCGCGTGACCTGGGGGGTTATATTTTGAAACCCACGCGGCCGCGTTGGGCACGCAGTCGCGTGGTAGGGGTGAAAATTGGGTAGGCGCGATCACGTGGAGCGCGCGATCGCATGGGAGGGGTAGGAGAGGGGTGGACGCGATCGCATGGGTCGCGTGATCGCATCGCTGGGATTTGTGCTAGACGCACGATTCCAGCGTCGTTTCAGCGCAACTCTCTGTCTCCTTCTAGGGTGTTGTGCAGTCCATGCGACGTGGTCACGTCGCTCACGCGGTCGCGTGGAATTGGTTATGTACATGTGACGCGATCGCGTCAGGGACGCGATCGCGTGGGTCTTTTGCGCGAAAAGCACAAGGGCGGCATGATTCCAGCCCAACTTTCTGGACGTTGGGGTTATACGCCGATCTCCAGGGCACACGACCGCGTGAGTGACGCGGACGCGTGAGGGGTGTTTTATCGCAATTGACGCGATCGCATGATTGATGCGGTCGCGTCGCACACCACCTTTTTTTTTTTGAAGATATGTAATTATGCAGTATGCAGAATGCAAAATGATATGAATGTTATGAGTAATTCCAGGTTCAATGAAAAATAAAATAAAACTTGAAAACAACTAAAACTAAATAAAAAAATGAAAAAGGAACGATCATACCATGGTGGGTTGTCTCCCACCTAGCACTTTTGGTTAAAGTCCTTAAGTTGGACGTTGGTTGAGCTTCCTGTTATGGCGGCTTGTGTTTAAATTCATCCAGGAATCTCCACCACTGCTTGGAATGCCAATAGCCTCCGGGGTCCCAAACTAGGCATGTGAAGCTTCTAAGCAGCTTCAAACAGATTTTCAGGCTCCCAGGGTGATGAATATCAGAATATTTTCTAGGATCCTAAACTTTAGTTCCGAATCCGCTTTCGTTTTGATCTATACTTTTCCATCTGGGCGGTTTGGAAATTAGATTCTCACCACGGTGACCAAACGTTCTCCGTGATCCACTCAATTGAGCATGATACCAATCCTTGCACTTCGAGTTGAAGCGTGGAATCTTATTGAACCTTGTGCACCGGCTCTGAGTATGAGCCATTTCCCTTTTACTCTTAAAGCCGCAGAGAGCTCTAAGCTGGCCATCTGTTTCAAGCAAACCATATTCAAGTGGAATATTGAAGATAAAAGACAAGGATTTTACCCACTTGTAGTTTGTGGTGGGCGGTAACGGCCTTGGGATAGGTGTTTCCAGTGGTTCTGTAAGTTCTACTCCCTTACAATCTTCTGTGAATTATTCCACTTTAACCATCTCTTGATCAGAGTCTTCAATTTCTCCCTCATCATCGCTCAAGTCATATATTGGAGGTTGAGAAAGATCTACCTTAACATCATCTGCATATTCACTCCGGGAAGATTCTTCTATCTCAAAGAAATCACTTGTGGATGCAAGTTCACTGCTAAGAGAACAAGACTCGTGATCATCATCATCAAGGAAACCTGTGTCCTGGGTTATTCCGTTCAGTTCTTCATAAGATAATTGCAGTGGAGGCGGTGCAAAATCCTCCTCAGCGTCAATTGTAACATCCATGACGGAGTTCTCCACAATAACCGACTCTTCTTCTTCTGCAATGACAGCTTTCTCTACTTGTTCTAGTACGAAGTTATGCTCTATGCTGTTCACTGGAGCTTCCAGCGTCTCCTTTGTACTGCATTCTTCATTGGATTCTCTACATAAAGCCATGGGGGTCTGTTGAGGGGCTGAGTGTCTGGAAGATAATTGTTTTAACTTCTCCACCATTGCTTGCTCCAGTTGATGAAGGATTGCGGTACATTATTTCATTGATTCTTCGAGGCTAACCCGTGATTCTGACTTTGATGGATATGGGTAATGTGTATGGGGGAGTGGTGGTTCTTGGGAGTAATTGGATTGGTATTGGGGTGGATAAGGATCGTATGGTGGCGAATGGCGAAAAGAAGCTTGTGAGTGTGGTGGTTCGAGGTCATGTTGAGAGGATGGTCTATAGGTACGGGGTGGGGCTTGTTGGTAGTTACAAGGTTGTCCACCATATCTTTCAGCCGGGTATGCATTGTAGAATGGTCGTTGTCCATGATTAGATCCTCTTGACTGCATCCATCCTTGATTGGTCTGACCTTGATGCATATTCCTGCTGTGGTTTTTATTTCCTTCAACAAAGTTAGAACTAAACTCAAAGCGAGAGGGGTGAGAATTCATAATAGCTATCAGAAATAAGGGGGAAAAAGAGAAAACAAATAAACAAGTAAAAGAAAAATATTTTTTTTGATTTTTTAGAAAAATATTTACAATAACCAATAATAAGGCACACGTTTGCAAATCCCCGGCAACGGCGCCATTTTGAAAGTGACTAAAAAAATTCGGAGTCCCTCTCAATGGATGCATTCCTCCACTTCATAACCTCTGGTCTATGACTTCTGGACTTAGATTTGGGCCAAAAAGGCTTCAGAATCTGCTATGAGCGTTTTCTGCAATTTCTGGTGCGTGGCCTCTGTCACGCGTCTGCGTGGGTCACGCGGTCGCGTCATTTGGAGTTCTCCTTGTCATGTGGTCGCGTCGGTCACGTGTCCGCATCGTATGCGATTTGCTCAAGTCGCGCGGTTGCGTCAGTCATGCGGTTGCGTCGTTGCCTCTTCGCTTCTGGCACGCGATCGCGTCGTCCATGCGATCGCGTGGATGCCAGTTTCTTCAGAAACTCCATTTTGCGCTTTTCTTCCATTTTTGCATGTTTTCTTTTCCATTCTTTAAGTCATTCCTGCCTTAGAAGATCTGAAAATACTCAACACACTAATCACGGCATCGAATGGAATTAAAGGTGATTAAAATAATTAATTTAGAAGCATAGGAAACATGTTTTTCACATACATCACATAATAAGGAAGGAAAAATAAAACCATACAATTAATATGAATAAGTGGGTGAAGGATTGAATAAATCATTCAGATTAAGCACAAAATATATCATAAAATATGGGTTTATCAAGGAACACCTCCACTTCCCTTGGTAATTTGTAGCCACGGTACTTCTTCACTCTATGGCCATTCACCTTGAAGGTTGTATCCCGTTAAGGATCAAATAATTCTACCACACCATAGGGGTTCACCTCCTTTACTTTGAAGGGTCCTTCCCATCTTGAATGGAGCTTTCCAGGCATAAATATGATCCTTGAGTTGTAGAGGAGAACTTCGTCACCTTCTTGAAAATCCTTCTTCCGGATATGGTGATCATGAAATGCCTTAGTCTTTTCTTTGTAAATTTGAGCATTCTCATATGTCTCCATCCTAAGACACTAAAGCTCCTCTAACTGCAATTTCCGGGCTACACCCGCTTTGGTGATGTCCATGTTACACTGCTTAACCGCCCAATAGGCCTTATGTTCAATCTCCACCGGAAGGTGGCATGCCTTGCCATAGACAATCTGAAAGGGACTCATCCCTAACGGGGTCTTATAGGCCATCCTATATTTCCATAATTCATCTCCTAATCGAGAGCTCCAGTCCTTCCTCTGTGGATCCACCACTTTCTCCAAAATTCGCTTAATCTCCCGGTTGGACACTTCTGCTTGCCCATTCGTTTGGGGGTGATAGGTAGTTGAAACCTTGTGTAATATCCCATAGTGCTTGAGTAGTGCTTCTACCTTCCTGTTACAAAAGTGGGAACCTTGGTCGCTCAGGATTGCTCGTGGCGACCCATAGCGACACACAATATTATTTCTAATGAAAGAAATCACGGCATTAGTGTCATCAAGGTGGGTAGATATCGCTTCCACCCACTTTGATACGTAGTCAACCGCCAACAAAATATATAGATACCCACTTGAGTTAGGAAATGGCCCCATAAAGTCTATGCCCCATACATCAAAGATTTCACAGAACAACATTGGTTGTTGAGGCATTTCATCCTTTTGGGATGCATTCTCCGACTTCTGACATTGGTGACACGGCACACAGAATTGGTTAGCATCCTTGAATAAGGTTGGCCACCAGAATACGCAATCCAAAACCTTTTTAGCTATCCATTGTGGGCCAAAGTGGCCACCACACTCGGACGAATGGCAAGCTTCAAGAATGGGTTGGATTTTGAATTCCGGGACACATCTTCGAATTACTTGGTCCACTCCCCTCTTCCACAAGTGAGGGTCATCCCAAATGTAATATTTAGAATCACTCCTCAACTTGTGCCTTGATGTTTTGAAAAGTTAGGAGGGAAGATCTTAGCAACCAAGTAGTTCGCCATAGGAGCAAACCAAGGAAAGCTATCCGAAACAGCATGCAAGCTATCCAAAGGGAATGACTCATCAAACAGAAATGGGTCATATTTGAGATTTTCAAGGCTGCTTAGATGATCCGCAACTAGATTTTGGGACCCATTTCGATCCCTAATCTCAATGTCAAATTCTTGCAAGAGCAAGATCCAACGTATGAGCCTAAGTTTCGACTCATTCTTTGTCAACAGATATTTTAAAGCTGCATGATCCATATATACCATTATTTTGGAGCCTAGAAAGTAAGATCTAAATTTATCCAATGCATGAACAATGGTTAAGAGCTCTTTTTCCGTAGTGGTATAATTGGATTGTGCCGCATCCAATGTCTTTGAGGAGTAAGCAATAATGTAAGGGAGCTTACCATCGCATTGTGCAAGCGCGGCACCTACGGCATGATTTGATGCGTCGCACATGATCTCGAATGGCTGCGTCCAGTCAGTGTCCCTCACAATTGGTGCCGTGGTAAGAGCTCTCTTCAACTTCTCAAATGCATCCGCACAAGCACTATCAAACACAAAGTCCACGTCCTTTTGGAGTAGGTGAGACAATGGCAATGCAATCTTGCTAAAATTCTTGATAAAGCACCTATAGAATTCTGCATTCCCCAAAAAGGAACGGACCTCCCTCACAGATGAGGGGTGAGATAAATTGGTAATGACATCACCTTAGTTGGGTCTACAGAAATACCCTTGTCAAAAACTACGTATCCTAACACTATGCATTGTCTCACCATGAAATGACACTTTTCAAAATTTAAAACAAGGTTAGTGTCAACACACTTGGCAAAGACCTTGGCCAAGTTCTCTAAAAAACTATCATATGAGGTTCCATACACACTAAAGTCATCTATAAAGACTTCCAGACAACTCTCCATAAAATCGGAAAAGACACTAGTCATGCACCGCTAAAAAGTGGCGAGTGCATTGCATAGCCCAAATAGCATCCGTTTGTAGGCAAAGGTGCCAAAGGGACAAGTAAATGTGGTCTTTTCCTGATCCTCAAGAGTAATATGTATCTGAAAGTAACCAGTAAAACCATCAAGAAAGCAATAATGGGATTTACCCGCAAGTCGGTCCAATATCCGGTCAATAAATGGGAGAGGGTAGTGATCTTTCCTTGTCGCGGCGTTCAACTTCCTATAATCAATTCATACTCGCCACACATTTTTCACTCTTGTGGTGACCACTTCACCATCATCCTTCTTGACTGTAGTGATTCCCGATTTCTTTGGCACGACTTGGACCGGACTCACCCATTCACTATCAGAAATCGGATATATAATACCTGCATCAAGTAGCCTTGTGAGTTCCTTTTTCACCACATCAAGGATAGTGGGGTTGAGTCTTCTTTGGGGTTGTCTAACCAGTCGAGCTCCCTCTTGGAGGAAGATACGATGCATGCACATATGTGGGTCAATTCCCACGATGTCGGCCAAGCTTTAACCGATTGCTTTCTTGTGCTTCCTTAGAACTTCTAGGAGCTTCTCTTCTTCTTGGCTTGAGAGCTCACTAGCAATAATGACCAGAAACTTTTTTGTTGTCTTCAAAGAATGCATACTTCAAATGAGATGGGAGAGGCTTCAATTCACTTTTTGCCTCAAGTTGAGGTTCCTTTTTCATTAACCTCTGGGAGTTCATTCTCAACAACTTTCTCTTGTTCACCCTCATGGTCATCCGTCTCTTCAACAATAGTGTAGCACAACTTGCTGTGATCTTCTCTTCGTACCTCTGCTACTACCTCATCAATTACATCACATCAGAGAATGGAATGGTCCTCGGGTGGGTGTCTCATGGCCTCTTTTAAATTGAACTTGATTATCTTGTTTCCTACCTCAAAAGAATATGTGCTGGTGAGGGCATCAAATTTGAATTTAGAGGTCTTCAAGAAGGGTCTACCAAGCAAAATAGAGGAAGAGCTTCTATTATCTGTTGGAGGCATTTCAAGGATGTAAAAATCAACTGGAAACACCAAATCCTTGACGCCACAAGTACATCTTATACAATTCCCACTACGGTAATCACACTTTTGTCGGCTAAGGCAAATTTGGTGGCCGACCTTTTCAATGGAGCTAAATTCAACCTTGCAAAGATAGAAAGCGGCATGAGGCTTACGCAAGCCCGTAGATCACACATACAGTCATGACAAACAACCCCACCAATGCAACAAGATACCAAGCATGGTCCAGGGTCACCACACTTTTCCGAAATAGGCTTCATCAATGAAGAAATAGAACTACCCAATGAGAGTGTCTCCAACTCAACTATTCTATCCTTGTGTGTGCACAAGTCTTTTAAAAATTTTGCATACTTCGGAATTTCTTGGATGGCATCAAGAAGTGGGATAGTTATCTCAACCTTCTTGAATACTTGAAGCATGTTCAAATCAAACTTCAGAGTTTTCTTTGCTTTCTTCACTTTGGAAGGGAATGGGATGGGAATTGATTCATCCATTATAGCCTTTCTCTTTGGCTCCATGAGGCTTGCTTCTTCCTCTTCTTGCATTGTGTTCACTTCCTCTTCTTCTTGTGAAGCTTCAACAACCATTTCCTCCTCATGTATGCCTTTCATGACCCTAGGAGGTATCTCCTCCAATGTAGTTACTGACCGTAGAGTGATGGCGTTGAGACCGCCCTTTGGGTTTGAAAGGGGTTGGGACGGAAGGTTAGAAGAGTTTGAGGATTAGTTAGAGTTGTTTGAGGAAGGTAAAGCTATCCTTGAGAGCATCTCAGTGATGTTAGCCAATTGAGCACTCATGCTACCATATTGTGCATTCAAGGTATTAAATTGAGTCTTGTTGTTCTCTTCATGCTTTTCCACCAAAGCTCTAAGTTTCTCATGATCATCACCTTGGGTAGTGGAGGAAGAAGAGGGTTGGTTGAATTGTTGCCTTTGATGTGGTGCTTGGTATTTGGGGTAGTTATTTTGGTTTTGATGAGGTGCTTGGTTGTGGTGATTTTGGTTGGCTTGATGGTTGTTTTTGTTATGATGGTATTGGGACGAATGTTGGTTGTTGTGGTAGTAAGAAGATGAGTTGTTCCACCGTTGATTTTGATTGCTCCCTTGTGCATTATCCCTCTACCCTTGGTTGGAGTTATTGCCATGAGAGTAGTTGTTTTGGCCTTGAGAGGGGTAGGGTGGACGATTGTTATAGTTCACATTAGCTACGAAAGGGGTATACTCCTCTTGAATTTGGTAGCATTGGTCGGTGTAATGTGTGGTGCTAGAGCATAAGCCACATATTCTAGGAGGCCTTTCAAGTTGGGAAACTTGGGGTGGGGCTTGGACGGCTTGGATAGAATAGAATGCTTTTTGTACCTTGTACATCTCTGTAAGGATAGTAGTCATATTCCCAAGCACCTTGGTCAAACCTATCTCGGAAGGAGGTGCTTCTACCATACCCTTGAGGGGATTGCTCCTTACTCTTACATGTTGTGTAGCCTCGGTGACATCATTTATCAAGCTCCAAGCTTCTCCCGCCGTCTTGTTTTTTGGAAAGGGAAACACCACTAGAAGCGGTGAGCAATCTTCTATCTTCCGCACAAAGACCTCTGGTGAAATAACTAATGAGCAAGTGAGTGTCCAATCCATGGTGCAAACAAGACTCCAATAGCCTCTTGAATCTAGTCCAATACTCATACAAACTCTCTTGGTGCGAACAAGACTCTAATAGCCTCTTGAATCTAGTCCAATACTCATACAAACTCTCTTGGTCCTTTTGCATTATACCCGAGATTTCTTTCCAGATGTAGTCGGTCTTCTCCGACGGGAAGAACTTGTCTAAAAAATCTCTTCTCAACAAATCCCAATTAGTCACTATCTCATCTGTTTGGGAATAGAACCACGTTTTTGCTTGTCCCTCAAGAGAAGGGAAAAGCAAAAACTATAACAGCAATCTCATCGGCCCCATGCCTTCGAGCCGTGGAACAAGCAACTTAAAAATCTCTTAGATTTTAGATGGGATCTTGACCCAGAAGGCCATGATACTTGGGAAGTAGATTTATCAAGCTATTCTTCAACTCAAAGTTTGGATTAAGATTAGGGTATCTAGTTTGCAAGGGTGGGAGAATAAGGTCCGGTGCCCCTTGTTCTTGTAAGGTGATTTGGCGTGGCTCCGCCATGAAATTCTCACTTGTAGGATGCAAAGATGTGTTAGTGGTATCAACAGAAGAATAAGAAGTAGCAAACTCCAAGTCGCTCTCGATTCCATCTAGTGATTCGGTGTGCTCCTCAAGTAAGGCCGAAGTAGTAGCCGTATAGTCCAACTGCCGTCTAGCTTGCCGAGTGTTTAACAAAGTTCTTTCAATCTCAAGGTCAAGCTCGGCTAAGCTAGAGTTCGGTTGAGACCAAGTCATCAAACTTGGGAGTCATAGCACATGCATAAAAGAAATCTAAACTAAAACGAAGCATTGAAAGCAAGTAAACTATCTACATTATCCACATATTCACATAACCAATGTCAATGCATACGTTGCAACTATTCCCCGGCAACGGCACCAAAAATTTGATAACCGGATTGATACCGGTCTGGAATTTCACAGAATAATTCTGTCAATAGTATAGCTCCAATCCGATAATCGATCTTCAAATCAAATTTTAAAGATTGGTTGTCACAAAGTTCAACCCCAATAAAAGTAAACCGAAGTATTCAAACCTTAGGTCGTCTCACAAGGAATGGGCAAACATGTGCATCAACATTGGTTAGAATTCCAGGGTTGGAAGTCATGATCAAGAAATTAAATTACTAGGCTTAACATGCAAGGAATCTTGAACTGCAAGAAACTAAATCAAATAACTAAGGTAAGGTATGAGAAATTTCAATCTAACAAGAGAACATATTATCAAATTCTACTCTAAAACTAAATAATTAACTATAGCAAGAATCAAGCAATTGAGATTTTGGATTTTCAAATATGAATAATAAAAGGAACTCTTGGCTAAGCATAGGAATTGGGGTCACCATCCTTGTCTAATAACCATATCTTGACAATTATGAGGAACCAAACGCATTAAGTCTACTTCCAAAGGCTTTAAGTACGTAATATTTACTCCTAAGCTTAAAGTACGTCAAATGGCTTGTTCAATCTCAACTCATAAGTCCTAATCCAACTACCAACTTGACCACAAAGGGTTCTCAAATAACCAAATCAATTAGACAAAATGATTCAAGTTTACCCAATTCCCTTAGCCTAGGTCAAGAGTAAAGAAAACTACTCCATAATCAAAGGAAACATTTCATCAAACACATGGCATGCACTAACAAAAGACATATTCAAATTGCAAATAAGTTGGAAATTACTAGTGCCCACTAACAATTATCAATAAAAAACAACTCAAAAAACACTATTAATCATGAAAAACATAAATGCATTAATGGAAATCCAAGATCTACAAAGTCATAAAATGAGAAGAAAATGGGAATTAACAAGAAAATAACAAGATCTAAACAAAATTATACTAGAGAATTAGAATTAAGTAATTGATGAGTCCATATTTACGATATATTTTGGTTTGATTTGAGTGGATTTCATCACATAAAGTCATATTTATTCATCTAAATAGCATAGTTTTGTAATTCTCCCTAGATTTGTGCTTAATTGTGAAAACATGCTTTTTAAGCCTTAAAATAGCTAAAATTAATTCACTTTAATCCCATTTGGTGCCTTGATGTATTTATTGAGTGATTTCAGGTTTCCAAGGCAAGTATGGGATGGAAGAAGTGAAGAGAAAAGCATACAAAAGGGAGAAATCATGAAGAAAATGAAGTTTGGAAGCTGCTGCAAAGGTGCGTACGCACAGTGACGCGTGCGTACGCACAACGGTGACCTCGTGCAAGGATGCGTACGCACCAAATGTCGTGCGTACGCACAATGGAATTTTTGCACAAAGATGCGTATGCACCGTAGAGCATGCGTACGCATGACTGCATGCACGTGAGCTCATTAATACAAATCGCTGGGGGCGAATTCTGGGCCTCCAAAACCCAATCCAACTCATTTTCTGAAGCTAGTTAAGGCCAAAGTGAAGAGGAATGAAGGGGGGGCAATTAGGTTTAGCTTTTATGATGTTTTCTCTTAGTTTCTAGAGAGAGAAGCTCCCCCTCTCTCTAGAATTAGGGTTCTTTAGTTTAATTTCTTGTAATTTCTACTTTTAATTCTTGTTTTCATTTACTTTTCCTTGTCATTTATTGTTATTGCATCTTTGTTCTTCTTCATTTCTCTTGTTATTTTCTTTTATTTTGTCATTTTCATGTTTATGTACACTCTTGTTATTTTAATTTTCAATTAATGCCATTTATGTTTTATTTTTATTTATTGCTTTCTTTAGTTGTTGTTATGATTTTCTTGCACTTGGTAGTTAGAATTTAATTTTAATGCAATTTAATATTATTTTATTTTCATACACACCAAGTGTTTGATAAAATGTTTGGCTTAGTTTTCACTTAGTTTTTCTCCACTCTTGGCTTGAAATTATTGACTTTGGTGTCCCTTGAGTCATTGATGTCCATTCTTGTTTGATATATTAGAGTAGTTAGTTAATTTGGTTTCCCTTGACACTATGTGACCCCTTAGTGTTGATATAGGACTTAGGGATTGAAATTAACTATGCCTACTTGACTTATCATCGATGTTAGGGTTGACTAAGTAGGATTAACTCTTCATAATCATTATGTGTTTGTGGTCAATGGCTAGGATATGTAACCTTATCTCTCAATTACTTGCCAAGAGGTTTTCTTGCATTTTAAGTTTCCTTCTCTTACACTTTATTGCTTTGACTTTTATTGCTTTGATTTTTAAATTCTTGCATGCTTAGTTTTTAAACTCTTGGTTGAAAAATTGGATGTTTGGGTGGAATTGAGTTGTGGATGTCCATTCCGCATTGTGTGAGAATAGTTAATTGGTTTAGTTTCCATTGACGCTAGTCTTTCACTAAGTAATTAATGAGTTGACTAGGACTTATAGATTGAGATCAATTATGCTTTTGACTAATTCTCAAGGAGGATTGACTAGTTTGGATTGATTCCACACAATTGCCATGTTTGTGGTCCACAACTAATTTCTTGCTCTCTTGCTTTCCCAATTCCCCATGTTCTCTTCCATAGCCAATAATTGTACATTTCATTGCAACTCCTAGGGAAGATGACCCGGGAGCTAAATACTCTCGATTATTTTGTATTGTGACATTATTATTTGATCTTGAGAATTTATTGTTGATTTGGACTATGCTACCAACGAATTGATTCTTGTTTTGATTGATTCTAAACCGACAAAAAAAACCTCTTATCAAATTTGGCGCCATTGCCGGGGAGTTGCAATGGTGTTGTTGTTGGCTATTGTATATATGTTAATATGTAAATAGCTTGCTTTTTGGTTATCTTTTGTTTTTGTTGATGGTTAGGATTGGGATCCCGGAGGACATTGAACATTCTATCATTGGTGGGGAAGTCAAGCACAAGTCACCATAGCAAGGCCTCACCCAATTGTCTAACTTAAAGACATTAAATAAAAGTGCTTGGTAACATCTTTCTAACTCTCCCTCTCTTTGAGCACTTGTTTGTTAATTTTTACATCTTTTAGTTAGCTTAGTTTGGTAGAAGTTTTGTGTTGATCTTGTAGTTTTAGGGTAGAATAAGTGTTGGGGTTGAAGATGCTATTTTGGACATCAAGTTTGGTGCCTTAGAGCACTAAAATTTTTTTAGAAAAAACAGAGCATGTGCGTGCGCACCCATCTGTGCGTGCGCACACTAGCTTACACCCATTCTGCTAGGAGTGTTCGCACGCCTTGTGCGGAACGCATCCCCCATCCTTTTGCCTTTGTGCGCGCGCACGGACCTGTGTGCATACACATAGACGGCGTGATAGCTGGAAATTTTGATGCTTCATGTAAAAAAATGTTCTGTGCATGCGCACAACCTTGTGCATACGAACACCTTCTAATCCCCTCTCTGTTCTGAGCACTCGCACATGCGTGTGCGTCCACTCACCCTCTATTTCTTTACCTTCCATGCGTGCGCACACCTAGGTGTGTACGCATGCATCTTGATGACCCTCTCTGCTCAGAGCGCTCACACGCGTTGTGCTAGCGCACACCACCCTGATTGGCCTAGTGTGCATACGCACACGACCCTGTGTGTATGCACGCCCCTGCTTTCTCACCATTACACTTCCTTTTCTTCACTTCTCTCTACTTCTTCTCTCCTTCTTTCTTCCCCCTATCTTCTCTTGCTTTTGCCCTATTCTCTACTTGCTCTACTCTGTTTTGTTTGTTTTTTATTCTCCTTTAGTGATTGTATTAGTTTTGCTTTAGTTGTTTGTTAATTGAATAATTTGCAAGTATTTGCTTGTTGTTTGATTGGGTTGCTCATTGATTGAATTTCATCAATGCACTTATACTTGGCCTTAAATTACTAGCACCTAATTGGATTTGCACATTTACATGTTGCATATTAGGTGAAACTTTTATGAGTGCACATGAAATTTAGTGAATTGAATTGAGTTGCTTGTTCATCATGGTTTTTAAGTCAATATAATCACATCACAAGGTCCTTGTTTCTTGATCAATGCTTTGCATTTGTTTGAATTGACTTGGCTTGATTCTATCGAGACTTGTCACTTTTTGTAACAAACACCTTAACCATGTGATTATTTGATTTTTCCTAAGGATGAATAAGTAATTTTCTTTTCATCATTGTATTGGTTATTGTTTGTTGTGCTAATTTACATCACTTTTGCTCTTTCACTTGCACACCTTCAATATCCAATATTTCCTACATTCAATTCACTCTTGTTGTAATTACTTAAGATTGCTTGTGTTTAATTGATCTCACCTCTTACTTGCATCTTAGGACATTTAATTGAGGAACTCATTCTTACTTTTTGATTGTGTGGATGCCATTTTAACCGGCTGTTGTGTGTATTTTAACCATGTGCACACTTGGAATACACACATGGCTAATCTCTTCATCCTACCATACAACTAGGCAAACTTCCTCAATTAGATGCTTATTTGCTCACTCCTTTACCTACTTTATTCATTCTTTTTGAGGAAGAGACGTGAGGCAAGGAACCGGGAGAGGAGGAGGACACTGAGAATGGAGATGCCGAGCACACGTTGGATTTGGCAATTTCCACACAATCTAAGCGCCCGCATCCGCCAACCGAAGGTAGAGCTCTTGAGAGATATTCTTCCTGGATTTTGTTTGTGCACGGAGGACCGTGCAACACTTAAGTGTGGGGGAGGATTCGTCAATTTGGGGCGTAAACTTTCTTTTCCGAACACTTGCACTTTATTTTTATTTCTTTAGGTTTCTTGTATATATTTGTACTGTTTTTGATTGTTGCATTGTATTTTCTTCTAGTGCATATATCTTAGTTTAGTCATAGTTTATATCTATTGCATTTTGCATTTTTTGCATGGTATATAGTATAGATATGGATTCTGATTGGATGATGTGAATAGCTTATGCCTGGTTTATTTTGACCCTAATTGTTCATGTTACTTTTTGCTTGTTGAAAATTAGGAATAGAACTAGGAAAGATTTTGAAATTGCATCCATCACAACATACATACATACATATATAGGAAATAACTTTGGTGAAAAACAACAAAAGAATTTTCAAGAATTTTGTTTCAAGGGTATTCTATTGAATTGATTTGGAAAATTATTTTTAAAACTTGCTTGAATGATTTTTTAATGGAACTTAGAAGAGAGATAGAACAAAGCAACCTTGTGAGTTGTTGAGCCTTAATGAGTGGTTACACATTTTAACCAATATTTTTGTTCATTGTGTGCTATGCTCCTTCTCTGATTGTAATATTGGTTTTGCTTGATTCTTTATTTCCAATGTTTGATGTTTTGAATGCATTTAGCATGATTGAGGCCATTTTTGTATTAAACTCACTCACCCATATGGACTTACCCTTGCATCTACCTTTGTTAACCCCTTTTGAGCCTCTTAATCCCATTTGTTCTAATTGTTAGCACATCACAACCCTAAGCAGAAAACCATGAATCACCTTGAATTGCATCTTTGATTAGCTTAGGTTGAAGAGTGTATTTCATTTAAGTGTGGAGGAACTTTTGGGAAACATTGGTAGTGAATGAAGAAGATTGTATTGGGTATGCATTGAAAAAGAAAAAAAATTTTGGGAAATGGGTGCACATTCATGTATCATCAATTTGCTTTAACCATATGCATTTGTCCTAGAAAAAAAATGAAAAATGAAATGAAAAAAAATATATAATAATAGTAATAAGATGGGAAAAAGTCATCCCAAAGAAAAAGAAAAAAAAGAATGATAATAAGGAGTGCATATGTGGATTTGGATGAAAAAGATGGATGAATGTGTATAAAAAAAGTGTGATTATGGGAAGTTAGGTTGCATATTTTGTTATTTAGTTGAGTTGAACACTTGAACTAATCAAAGATTCAATCTTTTAGTTCACTTAGCCATATCTACCCCACCTTAACCCTAACCCCATTATAACCCGAATAAGTCCTCATGATAATTGCATTCATGAATCACATGGTTGATGACTGTTAGATGAAAAGCAAAATCTTGAAAGCATGATGAGAGGAGACTTGAGTGAATTGACCCCTAGACACCAAGTGATTAGAGTGTATACACACTTAGTGAGGGTTCGATCACTCAACTCTATGTTTCCACACTTCTTATCATGCATTCTTGCAAGTTGCTTCATTTTTGATGTCTTGAATCAATTCTTTAGATTTTGCTTGCATTGAATTAATTCTTTGCTTGGCCCTATTTGTCTATATTAGCTTGGATATTTGATTGTTTGTTTTCACCAATTTCATATAGACACTATAGATAGATATATAGTTATAGATAGTACATACATAGTTACATGCATGTAGTTAGCTACATTTAATAAAACATTTACCCCTTCATTCGTCCTTTGGTTGGTTTAGCATGAGGACATGCTATTGTTTAAGTGTGGGGTAATTGATGAGTCCATATTTTACGATATATTTTGGTTTGATTTGAGTGGATTTCATCACATAAAGCCACATTTATTCATCTAAATAGCATAGTTTTGTAATTCTCCCTAGATGTGTGCTTAATTGTGAAAATATGCTTTTTAAGCCTTAAAATAGCTAAAATTAATTCACTTTAATTCCATTTGGTGCCTTGATGTATTTGTTGAGTGATTTCAGGTTTCCAAGGCAAGTATGGGATGGAAGAAGTGAAGAGAAAAGCATGCAAAAGGGAGAAATCATGAAGAAAATGAAGTTTGGATGCTGCTACAAAGGTGCGTACGCACAGTGATGCGTGCGTACGCACAACGGTGACTACGTGCAAGGATGCGTACGCACCAAATTTTGTGCATACGCATGATGGAATTTTTGCGCAAAGATGCATACGCACCGTAGGTCATGCGTACACACGACTGCATGCACGTGAGCTCATTAATGCAAATTGCAGGGGGCGAATTCTAGGCCTGCAAAATCCAATCCAACTCATTTTCTGAAGCTATTTAAGGCCAAAGTGAAGAGGAATAAAGGGGGGGCAATTAGGTTTAACTTTTATGATGTTTTCTCTTAGTTTCTAGAGAGAGAAGCTCCCTCCTCTCAAGAATTAGGGTTCTTTAGTTTAATTTCTTGTAATTTCTACTTTTAACTCTTGTTTTCATTCACTTTTCCTTGTCATTTATTGTTACTGCATCTTTGTTATTCTTCATTTCTCTTGTTATTTTCCTTTATTTTATTATTTTCATGTTTATGCACACTCTTTAGTTGTTGTTATGATTTATTGCTTTCATTTCTCTTGTTATTTTCCTTTATTTTATTATCTTTCATTCACTTTTATGTTCATTTATTGCTTTCTTTAGTTGTTGTTATGATTTTCTTGCACTTGGTAGTTAGAATTTATTTTTAATGCAATTTAATATTATTTTATTTTCATGCACACCAAGTGTTTGATAAAATGCTTGGCTTAGTTTTCACTTAGTTTTTCTCCACTCTTGGCTTGAAATTGTTGACTTTCGTGTCCCTTGAGTCATTGATATCCATTATTGTTTGATATATTAGAGTAGTTAGTTAATTTGGTTTCCCTTGACACTATGTAACCCCTTAGTGTTGACATAGGACTTAGGGATTGAAATTAACTATGCCTACTTGACTTATCCTCGATGTTATGGTTGACTAAGTAGGATTAACTCTTCATAATCATCATGTGTTTGTGGTCAATTGACTAAGATAGGTAACCTTAGCTCTCAATTACTTGCCAAGAGGTTTTCTTGCATTTTAAGTTTCCTTCTCTAGCACTTTATTGCTTTGACTTTTATTGCTTTGATGTTTAATTTCTTGCATGTTTTGTTTTCACACTCTTGGTTGAGAAATTGGATGTTTGGTTGGAATTGAGTTGTGGATGTCTATTCCGCATTGTGTGAGAATAGTTAATTGGTTTAGTTTCCATTGACGCTAGTCTTTCACTAAGTAATTAGTGAGTTGATAGCTCAAGTTATGGTCGTTTAAGTGCGAAGAGGTCGGCTTGACAGCTTTCCGGTTCTTTCATTTCTTCATGAGTTCTCCACTTTTCATGCTTCTTTCTTCATTCCCTTGATCCAATCTTTGCCTCCTAAACATTAAATCACTTAACAAACATATCAAGGCATCTAATGGAATCAAGGAGAATTAGATTTAGCTATTTTAAGACCCAAAAAACATGTTTTCACTCTTAAGCACAATTAAAGGAGAAGTTATAAAACCATACTATTTCATTGAATAAATGTGGGTAAAAGGTCATAAAATCCCTTAAATGAAGCATAAGATAAACCCTACAAATGGGGTTTATCAGTTGACTAGGACTTATGGATTGAGATCAATTATGCTTTTGACTAATTCTCAAGGAGGATTGACTAGTTTGGATTGATTCCACACAATTGCCATGTTTGTGGTCCACAACTAGGATAGGAAACCTAAACTCCCCAATTCTTGCCAATAGTTGCCATTTACATTCCTTGCATGTTTATTTGCTTTCTTTTAATTCCTTGCATGATCATTTAAATTCTTGCTATTTACATTTCTTACTCTCTTGCTTTCCCAATTCCCCATGTTCTCTTCCATAGCCAATAATTGTACATTTCATTGCAACTCCTAGGGAAGACGACCCGGGAGTTAAATACTATCGGTTATTTTGTATTGTGACATTATTATTTGATCTTGAGAATTCATTGTTGGTTTGGACTATGCTACCAACGAATTGATTCTTGTTTTGATTGATTCTAAACCGGCAATAATTCTCATCATCAGTAATCAAAACTAGAAATCAACAAAACCTAATTCAGAATTCAACAAAGGAAGATCAAATCAAACTAGAACTAAAGGGGAATAATAGTTCTCTCTCTCTCTAGAAGAACATGAACCAAAAAGTAGCCAAAATTCTCTGTAAGTGTGTAATGAATGATCCCCCCTTTCTCCCTTGGTTCTTTGGGTCTTTTCCATGCAGAATCAGCTTGAATTTGGGCCTGGAGTCCCTCAGAAATCGCCACCCATGAGTTCTTTAATGAGGTCACGTGCTAATCGTCACGCGTACGCATCGGTCATGCGTGCGCATCGCTGAATTTGCAGTCCACGCGTACGCGTCGAGCACGCGTTCGCGTCGATGGGATTTTTACCAATGGACGCGGATGCGCCAATTCTCGTGCACCAAGCTGATAGCGTGGACCACGCGTGCGCGTCGGTGCCAATTCTCCAAAGCTCCAATTTTCATGTTCGTCCCACTTGTGCATATTTCCTTTCCATCTTTTAGACCATTCTTGCCCTGTAAACTCTAAAATCACTTAACAAACGCATCACGACATCGAATGGTAATAAAAGAGATTAAAATATAGCATTTTTAGGGCAAAATAATCATGTTTTCAACCATGAAGAAAAATAAGGAAGGAAACACAAAACCATGCAATTTATATGAATAAGTGCAGAAAATATTGACAAAACTCCCCAAATTCTACACAAGATAAACCACAAAATTGGGGTTTATCAGCACGCCAAGGCCAGGCGTGGCACACAAGTTATAGTTTCCAGAAGAGAATCCATGAAGAACTACAATGGGCATGGCACGCCAAGGCCAGGCGTGGTACGCCAGTTATCTTTTCTAGAAGATAAATGGCTAAGTTTCACTATAGGCATGGCACGCCAATGCTGGGCATGGCATGCCAACTACACTTTCCAGAGAAGAATCTCAAGCTTCACTATGGGCGTAGAACGCCAATGCTTGGCGTGGCACGCCAGGCTTGTGGACCAGAAAGAAGTAAGTGGTGATTTACAATGGGCGTGGCACGCTACTGCTGGGTGTGGCACGCCAACTATACTTTCCAGAAAGGGGTTTTGAAGATTTGTCAAGGGCGTGAAATGCCAAGCTAGGCATGGCACGCCAAGCTCATCAAACAAAGTGGGCGTGACACGCCAGTTCAACTGAGCAGAGGAGAAGGGAAGAAGCAGCACCAAAGGGCATGCCACTTGGTACTTTGGGCATGGCACGCCAGTTCACTTAACCAAAAAGGGAGAGTGAAGCCTCCAATAAGGGCGTGGCATGCCAATACAAACTCCCAGAAGAAAAGGGTCAAGACCTCATTGAAGGCGTGTCACTTGAGACTTTGGGCGTGGCCTGCCAAGCCAACTATCAATGGGCGTGCCACTTGGTGTATGGGGCGTGGCATGCCAACTTACTGGACGAAAGAGGAATGTGTGTGCACCAACAAAGCCCGTGGCACGCCGACCTGGGCGTGGCACTCCAGTTCAACTTTCTAGAGAAGAAGAATGAGGATTTTACTGAGGGCGTGGCACGCCAGGTCTGGGCATGGCACGCTAGTTCAATTAACCAAAGAAGAAGAAGGAAGACCTCACTATGGGGCGTGCCACTTGAGTTCTGGGCATGGCATGCCAAGCCAGCTTCACTACGGGGCGTGCCACCTGAGTTTGGGGTATGGCACGCCAAGCCAATTTGCATCATGGGTGTGGCACGCCACTCACATGTCTCTAACGAATGGTTATTATCTTTAGTTTTTAATTGTAATTTTCTTTTCTTTTTGTAAATTTTCATTTCTAGAATGGTAGAATGGAAGAACCATGCCCAAGACCACAAACCATATCATTCCAACCAATACAACAACCCCAGCCATCAATCAAACAATTATAGATCCTACCACAACTCACGTAATGCCATCTTCCACTCCAATTAACAATCACACAGCAACCATTCCCAAAATATATCATCTTCAACTTCACAACCATGCGATGACAGTGACAAATTTGCAAAGTTGGAAGCCATAATTGCAAGGATGGCAGCAGATGTTGCCAAAGTGAAGTAAGCACAAACTGACAAAAAGCTAGAAGCATACCAAGAAGAGGTTAGATACAATAAAAAAAACAAGGAGCAGCAATCACAAAGCTAAAAGCATAATTTGGATACCTATCCAAGCAAATTCCCATGTCTACAAATGCATTTCCCAATGATACCATTACTAATCCAATGAGGGAATATGGTAGACGAAATTGTGATCCATGTTCTTTTGTTTTTGTATGAAATCATTATTATGGCATCGGTTGTTTTCACAACTCCGTTCAACTAACCAGCAAGTGTACTGGGTCGTCCAAGTAATAAACCTTACGCGAGTAAGGGTCAATCCCACAGAGATTGTTGGTATGAAGCAAGCTATGGTCACCTTGTAAATCTCAGTCAGGCAGATTAAATTTGTTTATGGTTTCAAAAATTAATAATAAGAAGAAATAATAAAAGGGATAGAATACTTATGCAGATTCATTGGTGGGAATTTCAGATAAGCATATGGAGATACTGTATGGCCCAAGGACGCCTGCTCTCCTATTGCTTCAACTCAATCCTTCTTACTCCTTTCCATGGCAAGCTGTGTATAGGGGTTCACCGTTCGACGATGGCTACTTTCAATCCCCTCGGGAAAATGGTCCTCTGCGGCTGTCACTCGCATGGCTAATCGTCTGGAGGCATCACCTGGCCGAAGGCTACTGATGGTGTTTTTGTGGAAAAACGAATTTCCAACACACAAATCCAACCGGCAAGTATACCGGGTCGCATCAAGTAGTAATAACTCACTTAGAGTGAGGTCGATCCCACAGGGATTGATGGATCAAGCAATTTTAGTGGGTGATTAGTTTAGTCAAGCTAACATTGAAGTGAATTTGGATGAAATGTAGCCAACAGAAAGTAAATGGCAGGGAATTAAAAGTGCAGAATAATTAAATTGCTGAAACTTAAATTGCAAGAAACGTAAATTGCATCAAAAGTAAAGGGGTTGGGTGCTGGAAATTAAAGAGAGCAGTAGATTAAGCAACTAGAAATTTAAATTGCAGAAAATGTAAATGTGCAGGAAATTAAATCAAGCTCAATGTGAACAAAGATGTGAAAGTGCAGAATGCAGGAAAGGAAATTGGGATCATGAACAGAAATCTAAAATGAAGAACAAGTGTAGAAGAATTAAATCGCTTGAAAGTAAATTGAAAGCCAATGGAATAGTAAAAATAGAAGAGCAGCCAAGAACTCAACTTAATTTCAAAATAAATTTGATCTCAGGGAATCAATGAGACTAGAAAACAAGTCTAGATCTCAAACCCTTCCTTGATCAAAGTAGAAGACAACTTGCAGAAGAGAAGAAAGATGAAAGCAATAAAAAAAACTTCAGATCCAATTTCTCAATTTCCTCAATTATGCAGAAGAACACAAATGAATTTCAGATGGAGAATTGAAACAGAATTCCTTCAATTCTTGATCCAAAATTTAAGCAGAAAGGAAAATTAAAAGAGAGAGCTATCTATTACTCCCTAATGGGCAAGCCTTTTCCAATGGAGCTCCCTTTACAAAGATGGAAATGATGCCTTATATAGGCTTTACAAAATAAAATGAAATTGAAATGAAAAACAAATTAAATGAAAATCCTAATTCTAGCTTGTTCTTGTGCCTTTGAGTCATGTTGAGTGGGCTTTTGCTTGCTTTGGATTTGAGGAAGAATGGGTCTTGGATGGCCTTGATTCAATTTGGTGAGGAATTGAATTTATATGAAATTGAACTTTTGGCCCATGATTATTTGCTCCCAGGAGGCTGCCCTGCCCTTGTGGAGGGCAGGGCAGAAAATTGATACGTGGTGCGTGCATGGTGCGGGCGTGGTGCAGGCTTGGTGCGCAGGATGCTTGTGCGTGCGAGCTTGGTGTGTGAAGATGCTGCTCTGCCCTTGTGGAGGGCAGGGCAATGTTGCCTTGCATGTGTGTCTTGCGCACTCACTTCCTTGGACCGTATCATGATGCGCTCCTCACTCCCCTTAGGTGCTTGGTTCGAAACTTGATGAAAGCACTTGAGGAGCAATTTTTTTCTTGATTTTCCATGAAGAGCACGACATTGCCCTGCTCTCCAAGAGGGCAGGGCAGAAAATTGAGCGCCACTTTGTTTTGGAGTGAGACTCCAGCTTCGAGCCTTGATGGAAGCATTTTGGTTTATTTTCGCTTGTTTTTGGCCCTTAAAGATGCCTCTCGTTTCTGCCTCAATTGTACGCTAAATATGGATTGATATATATCGTTGGAAAGCTCTGAATGTCAGCTTTCCAACACAACTGGAAGCACAACAATTGGACGTCTGTAGCTCAAGTTATAGCCCTTTGAAGTAGGCATGGTCATGCTGTGAGCGCCCAGATTTTAACTTAGCGAAAATTTGCTTCATCCTCTCTTTGCTTCATCATGATTCTGCCCTGCCCTTGGCAAGAGCAGGGCAGTGTGCGTGTTGGTTGCTTACTTCCTTGATTTGGTCATGGGCCACGCTTTTAAAAGCGTGGCCTAAGGCTCCAAAGTGTGCTCCAACTTCAAAGTGTGCTCCAAAGCTCTTTTTTCCTCTTTTTTTGTGCTTCTTTGCTTCTTTTTCTTCTTATTTCCTACAAGATTTATAAAATTAAAAGATCAAGGAAATCTTCTAATTAAGTATAAAAGCATTCAATATTTAAGCACAATTTATCAATTTCTTGTATGAAAAAGCATAGAAAAATAGGTATATGATGACTTGTCATCACAACACCAAACTTAAACCTTGCTTGTCCCCAAGCAAGAAAAGAATCATGCAATAGAAATTGACAATCCAAGGTAAGAAGAATAGCAACTCAATGTTCATAGTAAGCTAGTTTTCTATGCATGCTTCAATCACAAAAGAAATGTAAATGATTGATGCTTCCATCTAGCTCAATTTATGAAATCTTTTTCTTATAAGTCTTCCTTGAAACAAGCTTTTGATTTTTTTTTTTTAGCTTCTCCTTTTGGGTGCTTTGCCCCATGAGTTGATAACAAAGCTACGACTTCTAAATGCTTTGTTTTCAAGTATTACCACTTGATACATAAGCACCACAAGTATTTAATTAGAGGACTTCATTAAGCTCATTTTTCTTTTCTTTTCTTGACTCTCTAATCATTGATGCTCAGAGCCTTGAGCTTTGAGGGAGTGCTTTTGCACTTGAGCCTAGCCTTGACTTCTAAGTGTTTTGTTTTCAAGCATTTGGCTTGATACATAAACACCACAAGCACTTAGCAAATAAATTGCCATTGGTACTCAGAGCCTTCAGCTTTCTCATTCTTTCCCTTTTTCTTTTCTTGCTTTAATTGTATTTGCTTCTTCAAGGTTTTCATGATTTCAAAAGATTTCACAAAATGTACTAGATGAAAAACTTCAATTAAATAAAATCCAATGCAATTGAGCAACAATCAATCATACTAGCTTTCCAATACTTGTATGCACATGCTAAATTCTTCTTTAATTCCTTGTTTGTTTATGATCATGATGCTTTTTTTGCTTTTGAACTCACAAAACTCAAGTTGGTAGTCATAATGGTACAGCACCATATTGTAAATCAAATTCAAGCTATGCTGAATCATACCACACATGCATACAGAAAATATAAAGACAATCATGCAATTTAAAGTGCTAGAAATAAATGAGAGGAAAAGGAACTTTACAACCTTGCAATTCATCTTCTCTATTGTTGTCATTTTCCTCCCATTCTTCTCCTTCCCATACCAACTCAGAATGCTTGCTTATCCTCAAGCAACAATTAGAACAATGGCTATGGGGCTAAGATGGATCATGAATGTCTTACACAATGAAACGTTAGTAGCACATGTGTTTTAAGCAAGCAAAATTAAAGATAATAATCAAGGCACAAGAGACAGAGACATTGTGATTGCAAACTTAAGAAAGTGAGCACAATACATTGCATAAAAGATAAGTGGCACACCAAACTTAGTGTGACACTTTCACTTGGAATCAATGCAAGTATCTAGTAAAGATTTGAAGCAAATTGTGTTGCATAGCAACACCAAACTTAGAATGCAATCATATGTCAATTTATTTGAACTAAAACTAAACAAAAGAAACCGTTATTTGTTGAATACAATCACCAAGCCAAGATTTGTCATGAATACGGATCTCTTAGTGATGTATTAACAAAAATAGTTAATAAAAGAAAACAAAAAAAATGACTAAAACAAAGAGAATGCAAACGAAATGTCAAAACAAAAGAAAAATAACAATGCAAAGGCAATATGATTATGCAGACAAGTGATGTTGCTGGATGAGTTGCATAGAAAAATAAGTGGCACACCAAACTTAGAATCTTAGTGTGACACTTTCATGTAGAATTGATGCAATCATCCAAAGGAGTTGAAGACAATTTGTTGCAGGGCAACACCAAACTTAGAATGTAACCATATGCCAATTTATTGAATTTAAACAAAGCATGGAAAGAAAACAAAGCAGAAAAGAAATGTTACCTACGGTTGGGTTACCTCCCAACAAGTGCTCTTTTAGTGTCATTAGCTTGACATGTTGTTCTTCACTTTCTTCCTCTTCTTCCAGTTTGTTAAGAGGAATGACCTCAAGGGGGGAGAAGTTTCAGCTATTGTCCCTTCTCTTGGCCTTTCCTCAGCAAGCTTCCTTTTACAAATGGCTTGATTGATCTTGCTTGCTGGATTAGGGACAGAATTGGTGTTCTTGCTAGTTGCCTTCACTTCTTTGGATTCAAGACTTGGTTGCTGTGTGATTATTGGAGTGATTTCTTCATTAAGAGCCTCTTGCATTGGTGGTTCCATGAGCGTTTCCTCTTTGCACTTCTTTGCTTCAATTGAGGGTGACTTCTCTTGAGTGTCTTCCTCACTTTCTTGCTCCTCCACTCCTTCCCTTGTCACCTTAAGTGCAGTTTCATTTTCAACCACCTCATTCTTCATTGAAAGTTCACTTGATGCAGTGGCCTCTTTATCTTGCTCTTCCAATTTCTCCTTCACATCCATCAATTGGCCTTCATTTTCCTTGCTCAGTGGTTCCAAGCTCCTCCTTGTTTGCTCTAAGGTCCCATTCATCTTCTTGAGGATGGTTTCTTTCCAGGATTGGGGTTGTGTGTATCTTTCCACGAGCTTTCTATGTATTTCAATGGCTTGAAGGTAATCCTCATCTGCTGGTTCAAAAGATGAAGGTTGAGAGAAATTTTTGTGACGTGGATGTGTTGTGTTGAAGTTGTGTTGAGGGGTGTGGAATGAGTTGTGTGATTGATGGGATGACTTGTATGGATTTTGGAGGAAACTTTGTGTTGAGGCATAATCAAGTGATGAAGAACTTTCAAATGAGAAACTGGGACGTGTGGGTGGATGCTCTTTCATTCCTTGGTGATACTCCCAGCCACCATTAGAGTAATGACTTGAATCATTTTGTGGTGGTGGGAAGTATCCCATATGATTCTCTTGCTCATCTTGTGTCTCTGAAGCAAATCTCCATGAGTTGGAGTGCTCAGAATGTGTATTCTCTTGGTGATATTCCCAGCCATCATTAGATATTGGTGATGGTGGATGATATCCCATAAAATTTTGTTTGACCATTAGATGAGTTAAACTCCATTTGTATTTTGTAAAATGCAACATCAATGGAAATTGAAATTCATGTCACAGAGACAGAATTTCTTAGTGAGGCAATAACTCAAACACCTTGGTTTCACTTTAAAACAGAGAACAAAAAAAATGCTTGATCTAGACTTCTCACCCACTTAATCATTGTTGATCTAATCAATCCCCGGCAACGGCGCCAAAAACTTGATGGTGTTTTTGTGGAAAAACGAATTTCCAACACACAAATCCAACCGGCAAGTATACCGGGTCGCATCAAGTAGTAATAACTCACTTAGAGTGAGGTCGATCCCACAGGGATTGATGGATCAAGCAATTTTAGTGGGTGATTAGTTTAGTCAAGCTAACATTGAAGTGAATTTGGATGAAATGTAGCCAACAGAAAGTAAATGGCAGGGAATTAAAAGTGCAGAATAATTAAATTGCTGAAACTTAAATTGCAAGAAACGTAAATTGCATCAAAAGTAAAGGGGTTGGGTGCTGGAAATTAAAGAGAGCAGTAGATTAAGCAACTAGAAATTTAAATTGCAGAAAATGTAAATGTGCAGGAAAATAAATCAAGCTCAATGTGAACAAAGATGTGAAAGTGCAGAATGTAGGAAAGGAAATTGGGATCATGAACAGAAATCTAAAATGAAGAACAAGTGCAGAAGAATTAAATCGCTTGAAAGTAAATTGAAAGCCAATGGAACAGTAAAAATAGAAGAGCAGCCAAGAACTCAACTTAATTTCAAAATAAATTTGATCTCAGGGAATCTATGAGACTAGAAAACAAGTCTAGATCTCAAACCCTTCCTTGATCAAAGTAGAAGACAACTTGCAGAAGAGAAGAAAGATGAAAGCAATAAAAGAAACTTCAGATCCAATTTCTCAATTTCCTCAATTATGCAGAAGAACACAAATGAATTTCAGATGGAGAATTGAAACAGAATTCCTTCAATTCTTGATCCAAAATTTAAGCAGAAAGGAAAATTAAAAGAGAGAGCTATCTATTACTCCTAATGGAGCAAGTCTTTTCTAATCGAGCTCCCTTTACAAAGATGGAAATGATGCCTTATATAGGCTTTACAAAATAAAATGAAATTGAAATGAAAAACAAATTAAATGAAAATCCTAATTCTAGCTTGTTCTTGTGCCTTTGAGTCATGTTGAGTGGGCTTTTGCTTGCTTTGGATTTGAGGGAGAATGGGTCTTGGATGGCCTTGATTCAATTTGGTGAGGAATTGAATTTATATGAAATTGAACTTTTGGCCCATGATTATTTGCTCCCAGGAGGCTGCCCTGCCCTTGTGGAGGGCAGGGCAGAAAATTGATACGTGGTGCGTGCATGGTGCGGGCGTGGTGCAGGCTTGGTGCGCAGGATGCTTGTGCGTGCGAGCTTGGTGTGTGAAGATGCTGCCCTGCCCTTGTGGAGGGCAGGGCAATGTTGCCTTGCATGTGTGTCTTGCGCACTCACTTCCTTGGACCGTATCATGATGCGCTCCTCACTCCCCTTAGGTGCTTGGTTCGAAACTTGATGAAAGCACTTGAGGAGCAATTTTTTTCTTGATTTTCCATGAAGTGCACGACATTGCCCTGCTCTCCAAGAGGGCAGGGCAGAAAATTGAGCGCCACTTTGTTTTGGAGTGAGGCTCCAGCTTCGAGCCTTGATGGAAGCATTTTGGTTTATTTTTGCTTGTTTTTGGCCCTTAAAGATGCCTCTCGTTTCTGCCCCAATTGTACGCCAAATATAGATTGCTATATATCGTTGGAAAGCTCTAAATGTCAGCTTTCCAACGCAACTGGAAGCACAACAATTGGACGTCTGTAGCTCAAGTTATAGCCCTTTGAAGTAGACATGGTCATGCTGTGAGCGCCCAGATTTTAACTTAGCGAAAATTTGCTTCATCCTCTCTTTGCTTCATCATGATTCTGCCCTGCCCTTGGCAAGAGCAGGGCAGTGTGCGTGTTGGTTGCTTACTTCCTTGATTTGGTCATGGGCCACGCTTTTAAAATCGTGGCCTAAGGCTCCAAAGTGTGCTCCAACTTCAAAGTGTGCTCCAAAGCTCTTTTTTCCTCTTTTTTTGTGCTTCTTTGCTTCTTTTTCTTCTTATTTCCTACAAGATTTATAAAATTAAAAGATCAAGGAAATCTTCTAATTAAGTATAAAAGCATTCAATATTTAAGCACAATTTATCAATTTCTTGTATGAAAAAGCATACAAAAATAGGTATATGATGACTTGTCATCAGCTACATCCCATCCTCGCAGTGAAAACTACGCTCACGCGCTCTGTCACAGCACGGCTAATCACTGGTTGGTTCCCGCGCCTACTGGAATAGAATCCGTTGATTCTTTTGGGTTTGTCATCACGCCCAACACTTGCAAGTCTGAAGCACGTCACAGTAATTCATTACCGGAATCCTACTCGGAATACCACAGACAAGGTTAGACTTTCTGGACTCCCAGGATCCTACTCGGAATACCACAGACAAGGTGAGACTTTCTGGATCCTCATGAATGCCGCCATCTATCTAGCTTATACCACGAAGATTCTGTTGGGGAATCTAAGAGATACACATTCAAGCTCTGTTGCATGTAGAACGGAAGTGGTTGTCAATCACACGCGTTCATACGTGAGAATGGTGATGAGCGTCACATAATCATCACCTTCATCATGTTCTTGGGTGCGAATGAATATCTTGGAATAAGAATAAGAGAGATTTGAATAAAAGGAAATAGAATTGCATTAATACTTGAGGTACAGCAGAGCTCCACACCCTTAATCTATGGTGTGCAGAAACTCCACCGTTGAAAATACATAAGTAAAAGGTTCAGGCATGGCCGAGAGGCCAGCCCCCATGTGGTCACAAGACCGAATGATCAAAGCTCTCTAATACAATAGTTAAATGTTCTATTTATAATAAACTAGCTCCTAGGGTTTACATGAGTAAGTAATTGATGCATAAATCCACTTCCGGGGCCCACTTGGTGTATGTTTGGGCTGAGCTTGTTCAATCCACGAGCTGAGGCTTCTCTTGGAGTTGAACTCCGAGTTATGACGTGTTTTGGGCGTTCAACTCCGGATCATGACGTTTTTCTGGCGTTTAACTCCAGACAGCAGCATGAACTTGGCGTTCAACGCCAAGTTACGTCGTCAATTTCCGAATAAAGTATGGACTATTATATATTGCTGGAAAGCCCTGGATGTCTACTTTTCAAAGCCGTTGAGAGCGCGCCAATTGGAGTTCTGTAGCTCCAGAAAATCCATTTCGAGTGCAGGGAGGTCAGATTCCAACAGCATCAGCAGTCCTTTTGTCAGCCTTTTTCAGAGTTTTGCTCAAGTCCCTCAATTTCAGCCAGAAAATACCTGAAATCACAGAAAAACACACAAACTCATAGTAAAGTCCAGAAATGTGAATTTAACATAAAAACTAGTGAAAACATCCCTAAAAGTAGCTTGAACTTACTAAAAACTAACTAAAAACAATGCCAAAAAGCGTATAAATTATCCGCTCATCACAACACCAAACTTAAATTGTTGCTTGTCCCCAAGCAACTGAAAATCAAATAGGATAAAAAGAAGAGAATATACTATAAATTCCAGAATATCAATGAATATTAATTATAATTAGATGAGCGGGACTTGTAGCTTTTTGCTTCTGAACAGTTTTGGCATCTCACTTTTTCCTTTGAAGTTTAGAATGATTGGCTTCTCTAGGAACTTAGAATTTCGGATAGTGTTATTGATTCTCCTAGTTAAGTATGTTGATTCTTGAACACAGCTACTTATGAGTCTTGGCCGTGGCCCTAAGCACTTTGTTTTCCAGTATTACCACCGGATACATAAATGCCACAGACACATGACTGGGTGAACCTTTTCAGATTGTGACTCAGCTTTGCTAGAGTCCCCAGTTAGTGGTGTCCAGAGCTCTTAAGCACACTCTTTTGCTTTGGATCACGACTTTAACCACTCAGTCTCAAGCTTTTCACTTGGACCTTCATGACACAAGCATATGGTTAGGGACAACTTGATTTAGCCGCTTAGGCCTGGATTTAATTTCCTTGGGCCCTCCTATCCATTGATGCTCAAAGCCTTGGATCCTTTTCACCCTTGCCTTTTGGTTTTAAGGGCTCGTGGCTTTTTCTATTGCTCCTTCTTTTTTTTTTCACTGCTTTTTCTTGCTTCAAGAATCAATTTTATGATTTTTCAGATCATGAATAACATTTCTCTTTGTTCATCATTCTTTCAAGAGCCAACAATTTTAACATTCATAAACAACAAGATCAAAAGACATATGCACTGTTCAAGCATTCATTCAGAAAACAAAAAGTATTGTCACCACATCAATATAATTAAACTAAATTCAAGAGCTATTTTCGAAATTTATGTACTTCTTGTTCTTTTGAATTAAAACATTTTTCATTTAAGAGAAGTGAAGGATTAATGGATTTTATTCATAGCTTTAAGGCATGGTTACTACATACTAATGATCATGAAATAAAGACACAAAACATAGATAAACACAACATTAAAAACCAAAAAGCAGAAAGAAATAAAGAACAAGGAATGAGTCCACCTCTAGTGGCGTCTTCTTCTTGAAGGACCAATGATGTCCTTAAGCTCTTCTATGTCCCTTCCTTGCCTTTGTTGCTCCTCCCTCATTGCTCTTTGATCTTCTCTTATTTCTTGGAGAATGATGGAGTGCTCATGATGTTCCACCCTTAATTGTTCCACATTGTGACTCAAACCTTCTAAGGAAGTGTTGAGTTGCTCCCAATAGTTGTTTGGAGGAAAGTGCATCCCTTGAGGCATCTCAGGGATTTCTTGATGATGAGCTCCCTCATGCACCTCTTGAGAACCGTGAGGGGCTTCTCTTGCTTGCTCCATCCTCTTCTTGGTGATGGGCTTGTCCTCTTCAATGGAGATGTCCCCTTCTATGATAACTCCAGCTGAGTAACATAGATGGCAAATAAGGTGAGGAAAAGCTAGCCGTGCCATAGGTGAAGGCTTGTCGGCTATTTTGTAGATTTCATTGGAGATGACCTCATGAACTTCTACTTCCTCTCCAATCATGATGCCATGAATCATGATGGCCCGATCCACAGTAACTTCAGATCGGTTGCTAGTAGGAATGATGGAGCGTTGAATGAACTCCAACCATCCTCTAGCTATAGGCTTGAGGTCCAGTCTTCTTAGTTGGACTGGCTTGCCTTTGGAGTCTCTCTTCCATTGAGCTCCTTCCACACAAATGTCCATAAGGACTTGGTCCAACCTTTGATCAAAGTTGACCCTTCTAGTGTAGGGGCGTTCATCACCTTGCATCATGGGCAAGTGGAATGCCAACCTTACATTTTCTGGACTGAAATCCAAGTATTTCCCCTGAACCATTGTGAGATAATTCTTTGGACTCGGGTTCATACCTTGATCATGGTTCCTAGTGATCCATGCATTGGCATAGAACTCTTGAACCATTAAGATTCCGACTTGTTGCATGGGGTTGGTTAAGACTTCCCAACCTCTTCTTCGGACTTCATGTCGAATCTCCGGATACTCATTTTTCTTGAGCTTGAAAGGGACCTCAGGGATCACCTTCTTCTTTGCCACAACATCATAGAAGTGGTCTTGATGGCTCTTGGAGATGAATCTTTCCATCTCCCATGACTCGGAGGTGGAAGCTTTTGTCTTCCCTTTTCCTTTTCTAGAGGATATTCCGGCCTTAGGTGCCATTGGTAATGGAAAAACAAAAAAAAAGCTTATGCTTTTACCACACCAAACTTAAAATATTGCTCGCCCTCGAGCAAGAGAAGAAAGAAGAGAAGAAGAAGAAGAAGAAAATATTGTAGAGAAGGGAGAGTGATGGTTCGGCTTTAGGTGAAGAAGAAGGGGTTTGTGTTGTGTGAAAATGAAGAAGAAAGGAAGGGTATTTATAGGGAGAGGGAGGGGGTATGTTCGGCCATTTGGGTGGGAATGGGAGGGAAATTGGTTTGAATTTTTGAAGGTAGGTGGGGTTTATGGGGAAGAGTGGATGGATGTGAGTGGTGAATGGGGTAATTGGGAAGAGGAATTAAGGTGATTGGTGAAAGGTGTTGGGAAGTGTGACATGGGGAAGAGTGAATTTGGATTAGGAGAGTGTGATTAGGATTAAAAGGTAAGGTGGGAATATGGTAGGTGGGGATCCTGTGGGGTCCACAAATCCTGAGGTGTTCCTGTGGGGTCCACAGATCCTGAGGTGTCAAGGAATTCCATCCCTGCACCAAATAGGCATGTAAAATGCCTTTGTGCATCATTCTGGCGTTTAAACGCCCATTGGTGCACATTCTGGGCGTTCAACGCCCATGTAAAGCATGTTTCTGGCGTTGAACGCCAGTTTCATGCTTGTTACTGGCATTCAGCGCCAGTTTTTCCTCTCTGGGCACATTCCTGGCGTTCAGTGCCAGAATGTTGCTTGTTTCTAGCGTTCAGCGCCAGAATGGTGCTCTGTTCTGGCATTGAACGCCAGCCAGATGCATCTTACTGGCGTTGAACGCCAGCCTGTGCGTCCTCCAGGGTGTGAATTTTTTCTTCTGCTGTTTTTGATTCTGTTTTTAATTTTTATGATTTTTTCGTGACTCCTCATGATCATGTACCTAATAAAACATAAAATAACAATAAAATAGAATAAAATAAAATTAGATAAATAAAATTGGGTTGCCTCCCAACAAGCGCTTCTTTAATGTCAATAGCTTGACAGTGGCTCTCATGGAGCCATAAGGTGATCAGGTCAATGTTGTATAGTTGTCCACACCAAACTTAGAGTTTGGATATGGGATCATAACACCAAACTTAGAGTTTGGTTGTGGCCTCCCAACACCAAACTTAGAGTTTGACTGTGGGGGCTCTTCTTGACCCTGAACTGAGAGAAGCTCTTCATGCTTACTCTCTTCTGTCACAGAGGGATGGCCATGTGCCTTAAACACAAGGTAGTCCCCATTCAATTGAAGGACTAGTTCTCCTCTGTTGACATCTATCACAGCTCCTGCTGTGGCTAGGAAAGGTCTTCCAAGGATGATGCAATCATCCTCTTCCTTCCTAGTGTCTAAGATTATGAAATCAGCAGGGATGTAAAGGCCTTCAACCTTTACTAACACGTCCTCTACTACTCCATAAGCTTGTCTCAATGACTTGTCTGCCAGTTGTAATGAGAACAAGGCAGGTTGTACCTCAATGATCCCCAGCTTCTCCATTACAGAGAGTGGCATTAGATTTATCCCTGACCCCAGATCACACAGAGCCTTTTCAAAGATCATGGTGCCTATGGTACAGGGTATTAAGAACTTGCCAGGATCTTGTTTCTTTTGAGGTAGAATTTTCTGAATCCAAGTATCCAGTTCATTAATGAGCAAGGGAGGTTCACTTTCCCAAGTCTCATTACCAAATAACTTGGCAATCAGCTTCATGATAGCTCCTAAGTATTGAGCAACTTGCTCTCCAGTTACATCTTCATCCTCTTCAGAGGAAGAATAGTCTTCAGAGCTCATGAATGGCAGAAGGAGATTTAATGGAATCTCTATGGTCTCTGTATGAGCCTCAGATTCCTTTGGATCCTTAATAGGAAACTCCTTCTTGCTTAAGGAACGTCCCAGGAGGTCTTCCTTACTAGGATTTTCGTCCTCCTCCTCCCTTGTGCATTCGGCCATATTGACTATGTCAATGGCTTTGCACTCTCCTTTTGGATTTTCTTCTGTATTGCTTGGGAGAATACTGGGAGGAGTTTCAATGACTTTCTTACTCAGCTGGCCCACTTGTGCCTCCAGATTTCTAATGGAGGATCTTGTTTCACTCATGAAACTGAAAGTGGCCTTTGACAGATCAGAGACTATATTAGCCAGATTAGAAGTATTTTGTTCAGAAGTCTCTGTCTGTTGCTGAGAAGATGATGGATATGGCTTACTATTGTTCAGCCTGTTGCGTCCACCATTGTTAAAGCCTTGTTGAGGCTTTTATTGATCCTTCCATGAGAAATTTGGATGATTTCTCCATGATGAGTTATAGGTGTTTCCATAAGGTTCACCCATGTAATTAACCTCTGCCATGGCAGGGTTCTCAGGATCATAAGCTTCTTCAGAAGCTGCCTCTCTAGTACTGTTGGATGCATGTTGCCATCCATTCAGATTTTGAGAGATCATGTTGACCTGTTGAGTCAACACTTTGTTCTGAGCCAATATGGCATTCAGAGTATCAATTTCAAGAACTCCTTTCTTCTGAGGTATCCCATTGTTCACGGAATTCCTCTCAGAAGTGTACATGAATTGGTTGTTTGCAACCATGTCAATGAGTTCTTGAGCCTCTTCAGGCGTTTTCTTCAGGTGAATAGATCCACCTGCAGAATGGTCCAATGACATTTTCGAAAATTCAGAGAGACCATAATAGAATATATCTAAAATGGTCCATTCTGAAAACATGTCAGATGGACATCTTTTGGTCAGCTGCTTGTATCTTTTCCAAGCTTCATAGAGGGATTCACCATCTTTTTGTTTGAAGGTTTGAACATCCACTCTCAGCTTGCTCAGCTTTTGAGGAGGAAAGAATTTATCTAAGAAGGCAGTGACAAGCTTATCCCATGAGTCCAGGCTATCCTTGGGTTGTGAATCCAACCATATTCTAGCTCTGTCTCTTACAGCAAAAGGGAAAAGCATGAGTCTGTAGACTTCAGGATCAACTCCATTTGTCTTTACAGTCTCACAGATCTGCAAGAACTCAGTTAAAAACTGATAAGGATCTTCAGATGGAAGTCCATAAAACTTGCAGTTTTGTTGCATTAAAGCAACTAGTTGAGGCTTAAGCTCAAAGTTATTGGCTCCAATGGCAGGAATGGAGATGCTTCTTCCATCAAACTTGGACGTTGGCTTTGTGAAGTCACCAAGCATTCTCCTTGCATTATTATCATTTTCAGCTGCCATCTCTTTCTCTTGTTCGAAAATTTCTGAAAGGTTACTTTTAGAATAATTTAATTTAGCTTCTCTTAATTTCCTCTTCAGAGTCCTTTCAGGTTCTGGATCAATTTCAACAAGAGTGCCTTTATCCTTGTTCCTGCTCATATGAAAGAGAAGAAAACAAGAAAAGAAAGAGGAATCCTCTATGTCACAGTATAGAGATTCCTTTATGTTAGTAGAAAAAGAAGGGGTAGAAGAATGAAGAGGGAGATTCGGATTTTTGGATGAAGAGAGGTGAAGAAAAGTGTTAGTAATTAAATAATTAAATAGAAGAAGAAAGGAGGAGGGAGATTTCGAAAATAATTTTTGAAAAGGGGTTCGTGATTTTCGAAAATTAGAGATAAAATGTAATTAAAATTAAAACATGAAACAATTAATTAATTAAAAAGAATGTTTGAAAAAGGGATGAGATATTTTCGAAAATTAGAGAGGAAAAAGTAGTTAGGTGGTTTTGAAAAAGATAAGAAACAAACAAGAAGTTAGTTAATTGATTGAAAAAGATTTGAAATCAAAATTGAAAAAGATAAGAAGATAGCAAGTTAGATAGGATATTTTGAAAAAAAAAATTTTGAAAAAGATAAAATTTTTGAAAAAGATCAAATAAAAGATAAAAAGATTTAATTCAAAAATTTTGAAATTATATACCTCACTAACAAGAAACTACAAGATAAGATTCTAGAACTTAAAGATTGAACCTTTCTTAACAAGAAAGTAACAAATTTCAAATTTTTGAACCAATCACATTAATTATTAGTGAATTTTCAAAAATTATGATGTAAGGATAAGGAAAAGATTTTGAAAATAATTTGAAAAATGTTTTTGAAATTTTCGAAAAATAGAAAAAATGAAAAAGATATGATTTTTGAAAAAGATTTTAGAAAGATAAGATTTTTAAAATTGAAATTTTGACTTGACTTGTAAGAAACAACTAATTTTGAAAATTTTTTGACCAAGTCAACCCAAAATTTCGAAAATTTGGAGGGAAATAAGGAAAAGATATTTTTTTATTTTTGAATTTTTAATTATGAGAGAGAAAAACAACAAAAATACTCAATGCATGAAATTTTTAGATCAAAACCATGAATGCATGCAAGAATGCTATGAATGTCAAGATGAACACCAAGAACACTTTGAAGATCATGATGAACATCAAGAACATATTTTTGAAAAATTTTTGATGCAAAGAAAACATGCAAGACACCAAACCTAGAAATCTTTAATGCATGGACTCTAACAAACAAAAAATGCATATGAAAAACAACAAACAACACAAAACAAGAAATCATCAAGATCAAACAAGAGGACTTATCAAGAACAACTTGAAGATCATGAAGAACACTATGAATGCATGGGATTTTCGAAAAATGCAAGAAAAATTTTTAAAGCATGCAATTAACACCAAACTTAAAAATTGACTCAAGACTCAAACAAGAAACACAAAATATTTTTGGTTTTTTTTGATTTTATGATTTTTTAATATTTTTATTAATTTTTTCGAAAATAAAGTTTAGAAAAACGAAGAATAAAAGAAAAATTTTGAAAAAGATTTTTGAAAAGAAAATTACCTAATCTGAGCAACAAGATGAACCGTCAGTTGTCCATACTCGAACAATCCCCGGCAACGGCGCCAAAAACTTGGTGGACGAAATTGTGATCCATGTTCTTTTGTTTTTGTATGAAATCATTATTATGGCATTGACGATTGGATTTTTGACGGTTTAGAATTTCTCAAATAAAACCTCGTTGTAAAGTATAGTTTCCAAACCAAACAATAATCCTTTCGTACAAAAAGTTGTTTGTCACTAGTACAAACCCCTAAAATTTATAAACCGAAGTATTGGACCTCGGGTCGTTCTCCCTAGGACTTACAATAAAGTGTCTTGTTATTGGTTGTGAGTTATTTTGGGGTTTTAGATGAGAAACATGAATAGTAAATGGTAAGAAAACTTTATTAAGAAAATAGTCTTGGCAAGATTTGATTGTCAAGGATCTTCATCATTATCACTAGCCACAAGTATGGTAGTTGCAAGGATTAATCCCACTTAGTCATCCTTAAATCAATTAACAAAGGAAAGTCAAGTGAGTTGTATCAATCCTAGTCCATAAGTCCTAGCTTTCCTCTAATTGGATTAATGAAGGCTAGAGTTAATGGCTATCAACTAGCAATCAATTGGACACTAGTGACTCAAGAAATCCTAAGTTACCTTCTCAAGCCACGAACATAAAATCCTACTCTAACATCCTCTCAAGCATTTCATCAAACACTTGGAGGGTAATGAAAGAAAGCATTTTTATTTGTAAGAATAAAAGGGATCAACAACCAACAATTACAAAGAATTAACAAAACAACAATCAACAACATCACAATCACATGAATTATCTCAAATTGCATTATTAAAAGAAAACAAAAGAATAAGAATATCTCAATTACAAAACCTAGAAACAAAATAAGAGAAATTACAACAAGAGGATAGGGATAGAAAGAAGAACCAAAGTGTAGCAATCACCACTTGAAGGTAGAAGTAGAAGGAGACTTGAATTAAACCTAGAATTATGAGATCCTAATCTAACCCTAATTCCTAATCCTAGAGAGAAGTGAGAGCTTCTCTCTCTAAAACTAACTCTAACTCCTAAAACTAAGCTAATGATCAAAAGTATCTAAAGTAAAAAAAGTATATTGATTCCCCTTCAATACTTGGCTTAAATAGCATCAGAAATGAGTTGGATTGGGCCCACAAGGCTTCTAAAGTCGCTGGCCACGAGTTGCATCTTAAAAAGTCACATGCAGCATCGGCGCGTTCGCGTACTGTGCGCGTGCGCGCCCCTATACGTGTAGCAACTATGGCAAATCTTATATCGTTTCGAAGACCCGGATGTTAGCTTTCCAACCCAACTGGAACCGCATCATTTGGACCTCTGTAGCTCAAGTTATGGTCAATTAAGTGCGAAGAGGTCGGCTTGACAGCTTTCCGGTTCTTTCATTTCTTCATGAGTTCTCCAACTTTACATGCTTTTTCTTCATTCCCTTGATCCAATCTTTGCCTCCTAAATCTGAAATCACTTAACAAACATATCAAGGCATCTAATAGAATCAAGGTGAATTAAATTTAGCTATTTTGAGTCCTAAAAAGCATGTTTTCACTCTTAAGCACAATTAAAGGAGAATATACAAAACCATGCTATTTCATTGAGTAAATGTGGGTAAAAGGTGATAAAATCCCCTAAAATCAATACAAGATAAACCCTACAAATGGGGTTTGTCAACCTCCCCACACTTAAACCAAGCATGTCCTCATGCTTAAGCCAAGAGAGAAACAAAGGGTATCAACATTTATTCCATGTAAATGAGCTATATGCAGCCTAAACTATATGCAACTAAAATGCAAAATGGTTTTACCTACTTGGTTAAAAATAAATCAATCCTCCAAGTCATACATGCACAAGTAGGGTCAAGATCATATAACGATTCATGAATCCTACCAATTCGAATATCAAAATGAAGTTCAAGTAGACTTGCGAGAAGAACGCTCATGAAAGCCGGGAATCAAGGAATTGAGCATCGAACCCTCACCGGAAGTGTTTGCACTCTAGTCGCTCGGTGTTTGGGGTTGATTCTCTCAATTCTCCCCTAATCATGCTTTCCAAGATTTGTTTATCTTCTAACAATCAACAATTATTCAATGCATGCATACATGTATCATGAGGTCTTTTCTTTAGGTTGTAATGGGGCTAGGGTCAAGGTAGGATCATATATGGCTAGTGGACTTAGGATTTGAATCTTTGATTAACCTAGACTTTTCCACCTAACCTATATAATAACCTATACAATTAAGTACTAATCTAACTACCCATTCCTCACTTTTTCACATACTCATGCATTTTCTTTTCATTTCACAACATTTGTGCATTGATTCTTATTGAGCTTCACTTTGGGGCATTTTGTCCCCTTTATTGCTTTTCTTTTTTTCTTTCTTTTTCTATATACATTTTTTCTTTTCTTTTCTTTTTTTCTTTTTCTTTTTCACTTTTATTTCTTTTTTTTTTCTTTTTCTTTCAAACTATACACAAGAACATCAATGCATAAGGTCTATACATTTAATTAATACATGAGTATGTACCAATTCCCCAATGTAAAAGTACAAAACATAAACACCCTTTTATCCCAACCAATGTCCCAAAGTCTTCCCACTCTTGGATGACACTCACACTCACTAGCCTAAGCCAATCAAAGATCCAAATAAAGGACATTCATTGTTTTCCGCTTTAAGGCTTGTAATGTGCTAAAATAAGAATAAGTGGGTTAAGCGTAGGCTCAAAGTTGGCTAACAAAGGAAGATAAAAGGTAAGGCCATTTGGGGTAAGTGAGCTAATGAAATGATGGCCTCAATCATATAAATGCATGAATACACAAAATAATGGATATAAAGAATCAAACAAATTGAAGATTACAATCATAGGAAGAGAATAAAGCACACAAGAAGGAAAAATAAGTGGTTATAAGATGTAACCACATCATTAGGCTCAAATCTCACTTGCTTGTGTTCTTAGCTCAAAACCATGTTCCAAAATACATTCTTTCAAGCGAGTTCCACAAAAAATTTGTTTTAATTGGTAGGGTGCCCTAAAACAGTTTCTCGGAAAGAAAATCATCACCCTAACCAAGTAGTCCTAATGAGAAAGAAGTGGTAAAAATATGTATAAATTCTAACTAACATGCAACCTATCATGCAATGCAATAGCTAGCTAACATTGATGTTGAAAAAGGAAATTGTTACCCATGGAGATCGGTCGGACGACCTCCCCACACTTGAATATTGCACCGTCCTCGGTGCATGCAAAGAAGAGCAAGGTGGATGGGTTGCTACAATTGATGAGTTCCTCAAAAAGTTGTGCGGATGACTTGTTTGTTGCCCCATTTAAAAGCTTTTCCGTTTCCTTCTTTCTTGGTGGCCAACCTAAAAGGAAAGAAAAGGAAAGAAAATTAAGCCTATAACAAAGATATCAAGGCAATTAGAACATAGGCGGGGGCTAATGCCAAATAAGAGTATGATTCTCTACTACATGGTAGCTACAACATGTGAGTAAGAAAACAATTTAAGCAAAGGGCATATCAACTAATACTTGATGCAAAAGTAAAGTTAAAGCATGGAGAGTATATGGAGCATCAAGATCAAATAAGGATTGACACAAACAAGATTAGTGATACGCATGAAAGCATTTGATTCTATCCTAATTCAATGATGAAGCGGTACAAGAAAAAAACAAAGGGTAATGAATTAGGAAGGACTAAAGCACTAATCTGTGTGTTGACAAATATTACAATTAATGTAACAAGTCATGAAGCACCAAAACAAATGCAAGAAATTCTCAACAATTGAGTGAGAGAATTCAACACCATTATTAAAATGAGAAATTTAGAAAATGAAATGAGAAAAAATTATAGAAACAAAATTAAAATGCAAAGAATAAAAGTATGCAAATGTAATAGACAAAAGAAAATGGAAGAAAAAAAATTTTTTTATTTTTATATATTTTTAATTTTTTTTTTATTTTTTTTAGTATTTTATTTATTTATTTATTTATTATATTTATTTTTTTTTATTATTAAAAAAATTTTCTTCTTTTTTTTTTTATTAAAAGAGAAAAGAAAAAAAATCTTTCAAGAGAGGAAGAAGAAAAAAAAATGAGAAAGAAAGAAGAAGAGAAGAGGAAAGAAGGAGAAAGGAGGAAGGGGAAAAGCAGGGAGCAAATCCGCGCGCGCGCGCACAGCGCGCTTAAACGTGGATGAGGTTGGGACAATCCGCGCGCGCGCGCACAGCGCGCTCACGCGTGGATGAGCTTGTGCTCCCAGCACAATGCTGGCACAACGCGCGCACAACTCTCTGGTTTTTGTACCAGAAGTTGCAGAAGTGCAATGTGCGCGCGCGCGCACAGCGTGCTTGCGCGCCGATGGCCGTTTTTTTTTTTTTGCCCAAAAAGCAGAAAAAATGCCCAAGAGCTCCCTATAATGTCCAAAACTCTTCTTTATTCAATCAAATATCAAACAATTCACAAAAATGCAATTTGATTTTAGAATTTATTCATCTACTACTAATGAATACAACATACTAACAACCAATCTTTACTAACAAATCAATATGAAATGAAAATCTACCTACAATGGCAACTCAAATCACTTATTAAACAAAACTAAAAGAGGATGGAAAGAGTTTACCATGGTGGGGTGTCTCCCACCTAGCACTTTTAGTTTAAGTCCTTAAGTTGGACATTTGAAGAGCTTATTGTCATGGTGGCTTATGTTTGTACTCATCCTTGAATCTCCAAGGATCTTTGCTTCTCAATTGGTTGACAGAATTTCCAACCATCTTCACCAAACTTGGGCAAAGTTCTACCCAAGATATGAGCTCCCAAAATTGGTCTTCATGTTGTGATCCGGGATCCCATATCTTATTTTCACACCCATCTTCTAGTTGATCATCATGATTCAACTTGGGTGGTAGGCATATAGAATTCTCCTTTATGCACCAAATTCTCCTTCTAGATTTAGCATTCCTCCAACCATAGTATTTATGCCTTGAGGGTTTAACCTTAATGAGCCTAACATTCTCTTTCCAACCATTACACCACTCCCTCTTACTCTTAACTCCACAAAGAGCTCTAAGTTGACCATCATTTTCAATCAACCCATATTCAAGTGAGAAAGTGAAGCTTAGGGATAGAAATTTTACCCACTTGAATGTTATGTTAGGTGATGGTGGCTTGGGAAGGGGGACCTCCCCACACTTAGCTATTGCGATGTCTACGCTCTTGTGCTCTTCCCTTGTAACTTCCACCTCTTGACAACTTATATCAACTTCAACCTCTTCCTCTTGGTAGCATCCTTCCAATTTAATATTTTCTTCGTGGCTTACCAAGGGTATGGGAGGTGAGGTATCTTCTTCCTTACCCTTTATGTCAAGCTCAATGGGAGAGGATTCAATTGTGGATAGGAACTCATCAATAATTGAATCCATCTCTTGATCAACCTCTTCAAAGTCTTCAACCATGATGTGCTTTGGAGGTTGCGCACCCTCCTCAACATCAATGTCAAGCTTCTTGGAAGAGTTTTCCATGATGGTACATTCCCATGGACTTTCAACATCTCCTAAGTCTTCAACCACTTCTTCCCTTTCTTCAATGATCATAGGCTTCTCCAATTGTTCCAACACAAAATAGGATTCCTCCTTCTTCATCGGATTTTCCAATTTCCCCTTCATACTTTGCTCTTCTTTAGGTTTTTCACATGTGGTCACGGAAGTACCTTGAGTGTTCAAGCATTGGTAGGCTAAGGTAGACACTACCTTGGTCAAGTTGGTCACAAACTCAAGTGTATCCCGCTTCATGGCTTCTTGTCCTTGAAGTAACAAAGTAAGAGGATCGTCTATTGAGGCTTGGGGTGAGTAAGAAGGTTCATCATTTTGGAGAGAGGATTCATAATAGGAAGGTGGTTCTTCTTGGTAAGGTTGTGGAGATTGTGTGTATTGAGGTGGTTCTTGGGAGTAATCTCGGTAGGGTTGTGGTGGTTCTAAGGGTTCTTGCTCATAATGGTCATAAGAATATGGTATGGATGATTGGTCATATGATGGATATGGATTATAGGAAGGTGCTTGGTATGGAAAGGCTTGTGAGTATGGTTGAGGTTCATGTTGAGGATGAGATTCAAAGGCATATGATGGTGGTTGTTGAGTGTCACAAAAAGAGTCATCATAGCCATTAAATTGACATGCATTAGGATGGAAATTATACCTATAAGTATCCGGAGGTTGTTGCCAATAGGAGTGATCAATTCCTTGAGGCTCCTCCCATCTTTGATGGTTCCATCCTTGGTACATGTTGCCATTAAAGTCCACATTTCCTATAACACAATTAGAGCCAAACTCATAGCCAAGGTGAGAATTCATAGTGAAAGAACAAAATAAAACTAACAAAAATTAAGAAACAAACAAAAGATAAACCTATTCACACTATTCACATATGTACAATAACCAATAACATAACACCATTGCAAATCCCCGGCAACGGCGCCATTTTGACGATTGGATTTTTGACGGTTTAGAATTTCTCAAATAAAACCTCGTTGTAAAGTATAGTTTCCAAACCAAACAATAATCCTTTCGTACAAAAAGTTGTTTGTCACTAGTACAAACCCCTAAAATTTATAAACCGAAGTATTGGACCTCGGGTCGTTCTCCCTAGGACTTACAATAAAGTGTCTTGTTATTGGTTGTGAGTTATTTTGGGGTTTTAGATGAGAAACATGAATAGTAAATGGTAAGAAAACTTTATTAAGAAAATAGTCTTGGCAAGATTTGATTGTCAAGGATCTTCATCATTATCACTAGCCACAAGTATGGTAGTTGCAAGGATTAATCCCACTTAGTCATCCTTAAATCAATTAACAAAGGAAAGTCAAGTGAGTTGTATCAATCCTAGTCCATAAGTCCTAGCTTTCCTCTAATTGGATTAATGAAGGCTAGAGTTAATGGCTATCAACTAGCAATCAATTGGACACTAGTGACTCAAGAAATCCTAAGTTACCTTCTCAAGCCACGAACATAAAATCCTACTCTAACATCCTCTCAAGCATTTCATCAAACACTTGGAGGGTAATGAAAGAAAGCATTTTTATTTGTAAGAATAAAAGGGATCAACAACCAACAATTACAAAGAATTAACAAAACAACAATCAACAACATCACAATCACATGAATTATCTCAAATTGCATTATTAAAAGAAAACAAAAGAATAAGAATATCTCAATTACAAAACCTAGAAACAAAATAAGAGAAATTACAACAAGAGGATAGGGATAGAAAGAAGAACCAAAGTGTAGCAATCACCACTTGAAGGTAGAAGTAGAAGGAGACTTGAATTAAACCTAGAATTATGAGATCCTAATCTAACCCTAATTCCTAATCCTAGAGAGAAGTGAGAGCTTCTCTCTCTAAAACTAACTCTAACTCCTAAAACTAAGCTAATGATCAAAAGTATCTAAAGTAAAAAAAGTATATTGATTCCCCTTCAATACTTGGCTTAAATAGCATCAGAAATGAGTTGGATTGGGCCCACAAGGCTTCTAAAGTCGCTGGCCACGAGTTGCATCTTAAAAAGTCACATGCAGCATCGGCGCGTTCGCGTACTGTGCGCGTGCGCGCCCCTATACGTGTAGCAACTATGGCAAATCTTATATCGTTTCGAAGCCCCGGATGTTAGCTTTCCAACCCAACTGGAACCGCATCATTTGGACCTCTGTAGCTCAAGTTATGGTCAATTAAGTGCGAAGAGGTCGGCTTGACAGCTTTCCGGTTCTTTCATTTCTTCATGAGTTCTCCAACTTTACATGCTTTTTCTTCATTCCCTTGATCCAATCTTTGCCTCCTAAATCTGAAATCACTTAACAAACATATCAAGGCATCTAATAGAATCAAGGTGAATTAAATTTAGCTATTTTGAGTCCTAAAAAGCATGTTTTCACTCTTAAGCACAATTAAAGGAGAATATACAAAACCATGCTATTTCATTGAGTAAATGTGGGTAAAAGGTGATAAAATCCCCTAAAATCAATACAAGATAAACCCTACAAATGGGGTTTGTCAACCTCCCCACACTTAAACCAAGCATGTCCTCATGCTTAAGCCAAGAGAGAAACAAAGGGTATCAACATTTATTCCATGTAAATGAGCTATATGCAGCCTAAACTATATGCAACTAAAATGCAAAATGGTTTTACCTACTTGGTTAAAAATAAATCAATCCTCCAAGTCATACATGCACAAGTAGGGTCAAGATCATATAACGATTCATGAATCCTACCAATTCGAATATCAAAATGAAGTTCAAGTAGACTTGCGAGAAGAACGCTCATGAAAGCCGGGAATCAAGGAATTGAGCATCGAACCCTCACCGGAAGTGTTTGCACTCTAGTCGCTCGGTGTTTGGGGTTGATTCTCTCAATTCTCCCCTAATCATGCTTTCCAAGATTTGTTTATCTTCTAACAATCAACAATTATTCAATGCATGCATACATGTATCATGAGGTCTTTTCTTTAGGTTGTAATGGGGCTAGGGTCAAGGTAGGATCATATATGGCTAGTGGACTTAGGATTTGAATCTTTGATTAACCTAGACTTTTCCACCTAACCTATATAATAACCTATACAATTAAGTACTAATCTAACTACCCATTCCTCACTTTTTCACATACTCATGCATTTTCTTTTCATTTCACAACATTTGTGCATTGATTCTTATTGAGCTTCACTTTGGGGCATTTTGTCCCCTTTATTGCTTTTCTTTTTTTCTTTCTTTTTCTATATACATTTTTTCTTTTCTTTTCTTTTTTTCTTTTTCTTTTTCACTTTTATTTCTTTTTTTTTTCTTTTTCTTTCAAACTATACACAAGAACATCAATGCATAAGGTCTATACATTTAATTAATACATGAGTATGTACCAATTCCCCAATGTAAAAGTACAAAACATAAACACCCTTTTATCCCAACCAATGTCCCAAAGTCTTCCCACTCTTGGATGACACTCACACTCACTAGCCTAAGCCAATCAAAGATCCAAATAAAGGACATTCATTGTTTTCCGCTTTAAGGCTTGTAATGTGCTAAAATAAGAATAAGTGGGTTAAGCGTAGGCTCAAAGTTGGCTAACAAAGGAAGATAAAAGGTAAGGCCATTTGGGGTAAGTGAGCTAATGAAATGATGGCCTCAATCATATAAATGCATGAATACACAAAATAATGGATATAAAGAATCAAACAAATTGAAGATTACAATCATAGGAAGAGAATAAAGCACACAAGAAGGAAAAATAAGTGGTTATAAGATGTAACCACATCATTAGGCTCAAATCTCACTTGCTTGTGTTCTTAGCTCAAAACCATGTTCCAAAATACATTCTTTCAAGCGAGTTCCACAAAAAATTTGTTTTAATTGGTAAGGTGCCCTAAAACAGTTTCTCGGAAAGAAAATCATCACCCTAACCAAGTAGTCCTAATGAGAAAGAAGTGGTAAAAATATGTATAAATTCTAACTAACATGCAACCTATCATGCAATGCAATAGCTAGCTAACATTGATGTTGAAAAAGGAAATTGTTACCCATGGAGATCGGTCGGACGACCTCCCCACACTTGAATATTGCACCGTCCTCGGTGCATGCAAAGAAGAGCAAGGTGGATGGGTTGCTACAATTGATGAGTTCCTCAAAAAGTTGTGCGGATGACTTGTTTGTTGCCCCATTTAAAAGCTTTTCCGTTTCCTTCTTTCTTGGTGGCCAACCTAAAAGGAAAGAAAAGGAAAGAAAATTAAGCCTATAACAAAGATATCAAGGCAATTAGAACATAGGCGGGGGCTAATGCCAAATAAGAGTATGATTCTCTACTACATGGTAGCTACAACATGTGAGTAAGAAAACAATTTAAGCAAAGGGCATATCAACTAATACTTGATGCAAAAGTAAAGTTAAAGCATGGAGAGTATATGGAGCATCAAGATCAAATAAGGATTGACACAAACAAGATTAGTGATACGCATGAAAGCATTTGATTCTATCCTAATTCAATGATGAAGCGGTACAAGAAAAAAACAAAGGGTAATGAATTAGGAAGGACTAAATCAATCCTTCTTTACTCCTTTCCATGGCAAGCTGTGTATAGGGGTTCACCGTTCGACGATGGCTACTTTCAATCCTCTCGGGAAAATGGTCCTCTGCGGCTGTCACTCGCATGGCTAATCGTCTGGAGGCATCACCTGGCCGAAGGCTACATCCCATCCTCGCAGTGAAAACTACGCTCACGCGCTCTGTCACAGCACGGCTAATCACTGGTTGGTTCCCGCGCCTACTGGAATAGAATCCCTTGATTCTTTTGCGTTTGTCATCACGCCCAGCACTTGCAAGTCTGAAGCACGTCACAGTCATTCATTACCGGAATCCTACTCGGAATACCACAGACAAGGTTAGACTTTCCGGACTCCCAGGATCCTACTCGGAATACCACAGACAAGGTGAGACTTTCCGGATCCTCATGAATGCCGCCATCTATCTAGCTTATACCACGAAGATTCTGTTGGGGAATCTAAGAGATACACATTCAAGCTCTGTTGCATGTAGAACGGAAGTGGTTGTCAATCACACGCGTTCATAGGTGAGAATGGTGATGAGCGTCACATAATCATCACCTTCATCATGTTCTTGGGTGCGAATGAATATCTTGGAATAAGAATAAGAGAGATTTGAATAAAAGGAAATAGAATTGCATTAATACTTGAGGTACAGCAGAGCTCCACACCCTTAATCTATGGTGTGCAGAAACTCCACCGTTGAAAATACATAAGTAAAAGGTTCAGGCATGGCCGAGAGGCCAGCACCCATGTGGTCACAAGACCGAATGATCAAAGCTCTCTAATACAATAGTTAAATGTTCTATTTATAATAAACTAGCTCCTAGGGTTTACATGAGTAAGTAATTGATGCATAAATCCACTTCCGGGGCCCACTTGGTGTATGTTTGGGCTGAGCTTGTTCAATCCACGAGCTGAGGCTTCTCTTGGAGTTGAACTCCGAGTTATGACGTGTTTTGGGCGTTCAACTCCGGATCATGACGTTTTTCTGGCGTTTAACTCCAGACAGCAGCATGAACTTGGCGTTCAATGCCAAGTTACGTCGTCAATTTCCGAATAAAGTATGGACTATTATATATTGCTGGAAAGCCCTGTATGTCTACTTTCCAACGCCGTTGAGAGCGCGCCAATTGGAGTTCTGTAGCTCCAGAAAATCCATTTCGAGTGCAGGGAGGTCAGATTTCAGCAGCATCAGCAGTCCTTTTGTCAGCCTTTTTCAGAGTTTTGCTCAAGTCCCTCAATTTCAGCCAGAAAATACCTGAAATCACAGAAAAACACACAAACTCATAGTAAAGTCCAGAAATGTGAATTTAACATAAAAACTAGTGAAAACATCCCTAAAAGTAGCTTGAACTTACTAAAAACTAACTAAAAACAATGCCAAAAACGTGTAAATTATCCGCTCATCAGAATACAAGGCCATCATATTAAGAAGTGGGAAAGTGGTGAAGGAGGCATCTTCAAGCCAAAAATCACAAGAAGAAAAGGCTGACAGGAACTTAGAAATCAAAGAGGAAGAAGAGATACATACTCTAACTCCACCAAAGGAAGTCTTGAAGCCCTATATACCAAAAGCACTCTACCCACAAAGGCTAAGAAAAGATGGGAAAAACAGCCAGTTTTTTAGGTTCTTAGAGATCTTCAAGAGGCTTCAAATTAACATACCTTTCGCTGAAGCACTAGAGCAAATGCCACTCTATACCAAATTTCTAAAGGAGCTCATGACCAAGAAAAGAAACTCAGGGGAAAAAGAAACTATAGTGCTCACAGAGGAATGCAGTGCCATTATACAAAAGAAGCTTTCCCAAATGATGAAGGATCTTGGGAGCTTCCGAATCCCATGCATCATAGGAGGCATTAGTATTGAGAAAGCATTGTGTGCTCTGAGAGCTAGCATCATCCTTATGTCCTTGGCCATGATGAAGAGAATGAGGATTGAAGAAGCTAAGCCAACAAGAATGGCACTTCAACTAGCAGATAGAACATTCAAGTTTTCCCATGGAGTAGTGGAGCACTTGTTGGTTAAGGTGGGAGAATTTATCTTTCCAACAGATTTTGTAGTGCTTGACATGGAAGAGGAGGCCAATGCATCAATCATACCAGGGAGGCCATTTTTGGCAACAGCTGGAGCTATAACTGATGTACAAAAAGGAGAATTGGTTCTCAGGCTTCATGAAGAAAAGATGGTATTCAATATTTTCACTGCTATGAGTTGCCCTAAAGAGTCCATTGGAGAGTGTATGATGGTAGATACAACGGAACACTAGTCCAAGGAGTTTTGGAAGAAGACAAACTTGAAGATACAATGGAGCAAGAAGTATCATGTGGTGGATTACCACAAGAAAACATGGGCAACTCAATCATACTAGACAAGGCCATTGGAGAGTTACCTTCTAACATCAACAAGCACTTGAGAAGGAAGCTCATCAATGATGCCAAGCATTACATTTGGGATGAGCCTTACCTCTTCAAGAAGTGTGCTGATGGAATTCTAAGAAGTTGCATCTCTCATGAGGAAGGACAAGAGGTTCTTTGGCATTGCCATGGATCTACTTATGGAGTACACTTTAGTGGAGAAAGGACTGCAGCCAAAGTGTTGCAGCGTGGATTTTTCTGGCCTACTATATTCAAAGATGCAAAAGCGTTTGTGACAAGGTTCAATGAGTGTCAAAGAGCTGGGAACCTACCCAAGAAGAATGAGATGCCACAAAGATTCATCATGGAGTTGGAATTGTTTGATATTTGGGGAATAGAATTCATGGGACCTTTCCCACTCTCATACTCAAACAATTACATATTGGTGGCTGTGGACTATATGTTTAAATGGGTAGAGGCCATAGCAACATCAACAAATAACAACAAACTAGTGATCTACTTCTTGAGGAAGAATATATTTAGCCGGTTTGGGGTTCCAAGAGCTCTTATAAGTGATGGGGGAAGTCACTTTTGCAACAAGCAACTAGAGACCCTCCTCCTCAAATATGGTGTTAAGCACAAAGTTGCCACCCCATACCATCCACAAACCAATGGCCAAGTTGAAATTTCAAATAGAGAGCTCAAGAGGATCCTTGAGAAAACTATTGGAAACTCAATGAAAGATTAGTCCAAGAAGTTGGATGATACTTTATGGGCCTATAGAACAGCTTTTATGACACCTATTGGCATGTCTCCATACCAATTGGTGTTTGGAAAAGCTTGTCATCTACCAGTGGAGCTTGAACATAGAGCATTTTGGGCTCTAAAGATGTTAAACTTTGATAATCAAGCTACTAGAGAAAGAAGGATGTTGCAACTTAATGAGCTAGATGAATTCAGAACTCAAGCCTATGAAAATGCCTAGATTTACAAGGAAAAAAACAAAGAAAAGACATGATCTAAAGCTGTCAAGAAGGGAGTTTGTAGAAGGCCAAAAGGTTCTCTTATACAACTCAAGGCTCAAATTCTTCCCAGGGAAGTTGAAATCAAGATGGTCAGGACCTTTCACAATCATCAAAGTTTCTCCTTATGGCCACGTGGAGCTTATGGATGAGAAAACACAAAGAACTTTCTCTATCAATGGCCACAGACTTAAGCATTACTTGGGAGACTCACTGGATGACCAAAGGGTGAGCTATAACCTTAGCTGAAGAGGAAGAACCGTAAAGCTAATGACGTTAAAGAAGTGCTAGTTGGAAGGCACCCCAACACTCATATCCTTTCATTTTCAAGCTTTCTAGATTAGTATGTTGAGTTACTTTGGTTAATTTCTTTCCAGTTTCTAGTGTTAGTTATTTATTTGGTAGCTTTTTAGATTTTAGCTTCAAAAGTTTTTTTAGTCTCGCTGAAAGTGTAAATTTGCATTATTTATTACGTGATATCTTTAATTGGGCTGAGAAATTGGCTGAAGAACTAAGTTTAGTGTGGCCACCAGCCCACTTATTTTTGAGCTTACATAATAACAATTTAATTGATCTTAAGAGTAAGCCAAAAATTAAGTTTTTTTTTTGCCACTGATGAGCGGATAATTTATACGCTTTTGGCATTATTTTTACATAGTTTTTAGTATGTTTTAGTTACTTTTTATTATATTTTTATTAGTTTTTATGCAAAAATCACATTTCTGGACTTTACTATGAGTTTGTGTATTTTTCTATAATTTCAGGTATTTTTTGGCAGAAGTTGAGGGACCTGAGCAAAAATCTGATTCAGAGGCTGAGAAAGGACTCCATATGTTGTTGGATTCTGACCTCCCTGCACTCAAACGCGTTTTTCTAGTGCTACAGTAGTCCAATTGGCGCACTCTCAATTGGGATGGAAAGCTAACATCTTGGGCTTTCTAGCAATATATAATAGTCCACATTTTGCTCAAGATTTTATGGCCCAAACTGGAGTTAAAACGCCCACTAGAGACCATTTTCTGGCATAAAACGCCGGAACTGGCACCAGAACGGGAGTTAAAGGCCCAAACTGGCATCCAAGCTGGCGTTTAACTCTAGAAAAAGTCTATGCACGTATAAAGCTCAATGCTTAACCCAAATACACACCAAGTGGGCCCCAGAAGTGGATTTCTGCACTATCTGCACTTAGTTACTTATTTTTTGTAATCCTTAGTAACTAGATTAGTATAAATAGCACTTTTTACTATTGTATTTGATCATGGGATCAACTTTTATGCCATCTTTCACATTTGGGAGGCTGGCCATTCGGCCATGCTTAGACCTTTTTCTCTTATGTATTTTCTAATGGTGGAGTTTCTACACCTCATAGATTAAGGTGCGGAGCTCTACTGTTCTTCATGAATTAATGCAAGTACTATTGTTTCTCTTTCAATTCACGCTTACTTCTTCTCCAAGATATACTCTTGTACTTAATTCAGTTAAGTTAGAATGAAGGGGTGACTGATAAATCCATATTTCATGGTTTATCTTGTGCTCAATTGAGTGGTTTTTATCTACTCTTTACCCACTTATTCATACTATTTGCACGGTTTTACATTTGCCTTCCTAATTATGTGCTTTGATTGAAAACATGTTTCTTTGGACTTATATTTGCTTATTATTAATCCTCTCTTATTACCATTAGATGTCTTGATATGTGTGTTAAGTGTTTTCAGATATTATAAGGCAGGAATGGCTTGGAGGATGAGAAGGAAGCATGCAAAAGTGGAAGGAATACAATAAGTTGGAGAAATTGCTAAAGCTGTCCAGCCTGACCTCTTCACACTCAAATGGCTATAACTTTAGCTACCGAGGTCCAAATGATGCGGTTCCAGTTGCGTTGGAAAGCTAACGTCCAGGGCTTCGATTTGATATATAATTTGCCATAGCTGCCCTGACGCCAGGCGACGTGAACGCGTGAGTCACGCGGACGCGTGAGTCACGCGGACGCGTGACCTGGCAGGAACACAACCCGTGCGGCCGCGTCACTTTTCCGCGACCTGTACGGACCAGAAAGCGCTGGAAGTGACTTCTGGGCTGCTTTTGACCCAGTTTTCAGCCCAGAACACACAGATTAGAGGCTATAAAGTGGGGAATGCATGTATTCATAATTATGCACTCATAATTCACTTTTTATTACTTTAGATGTAGTTTTTAGTGAGAGAGGTTCTATCCTCTCTCTTAGGATTAGGATTAGGATTAGAAATTAGGATTTTTAGAAACTAGGATTTAGGACTTCTCTTGGTTCTTAAGAGTAACTCTCGATTCAGGTTCAATGTACATTTTTATTTATTTTTCCAATTAAATTTATGAAATGTTCCATGTTACAGATTACTCTTTTAAATTAATGTTATTTGAGGTATTTCAGTTTATGATTATTTCTTTTTATTATCCCCAATCTGAAAATATTGTTATTCTAGTAGATACAATTTTTTTCCTTTTGGTCTTGGTTAAATAATTGGTGACTCTTGAGTTATCAAACTCATTGTTAGTTGAGAATTAGAATTAATTCATCCACTTAACTTACCTTCATAGTTAGAGGTTAACAAAGTGGGAGAAAAATCCAATTCTCATTACAATTGATAAGGATAACCAGGAAAGAACTTCCAGTTCTCATACCTTGCCAAGAGTTTATTTTATAGTTATTTATTTACTTTTATTGCTTTGAAAATATACCTATGCCCATTGCCCAACTAACCTTTTACCTTGATCCAAAAACCCCAAACACACCTTTTTCATAGCCAATAATAAGAACATACTTCCCTGCAATTCCTTGAGAAGACGACCCGAGGTTTAAATACTTGGTTATCAATTTTAAAGGGGTTTGTTACTTGTGACAACCAAAACGTTTGTACGAAGGGATTTCTGTCGGTTTAGAGACTATATCTACAACGCGACTGTTTTTATGAAATTCTTTACTGGCAAAAATCATAACGTCAGTGACCCGTGACAATCACCCACTTTCTTTGTTACTCGCTTAGCCAAGATCCGCGTGCCTGACAACCACAAGCGGTCTACATGATGTTCAACGTAGTCATTGGACGACAGCGGAGTATAGTCTCTTGGGTTTCTGATCCACGGATTTGACTTGCCTCTCCTGACAACAGAGCATTCAAATCCGTGAGATTAGAACCTTCGTGGTATAGGTTAGAACCAATTGGCAGCATTCCTGAGATCTGAAAAGTCTAAACCTTGTCTGTGGTATTCCGAGTAGGATCTGGGATGGGATGACTGTGATGAATTTCAAACTCATGAATGTTGGGTACAGTGACAATGTGAAAAAGGATAGAGAGATCCTATTCTGACACAAGTGAGAATCGACAGATGATTAGCCGTGCGGTAGTTGTGCCTGGTATTTTTCATCCGAGACGAGAAATCCAACAATTGATTAGCTGTACAGAAACTGTTGCTGGTCTATTTTCACTGAGAGGACGGATGGTAGCCATTGACAATGGTGATCCACCAACATACAGTTTGCCATGCAAGGGAGCACGCATGATTGGATGAAGACAATAGGAAAGCAGAGGTTCAGAAGCAACAAAGCATCTCCAAACGCTTATCTGAAATTCCCACCAATGAATTACATAAGTACCTTTATTTTAATTTACGTTTTATTTATCTTTCAATTATCAAAACTCATAACCAATTGAATCCGCCTAACTAAGATTTACAGGATAACCATAGCTTGCTTCAAGCCGGCAATCTCCGTGGGATCCACCCTTACTCGCGTAAGGTTTTATTACTTGGATGACCCAGTGCACTTGCTGGTTAGTTGTACCGGAGTTGTGAAAAGTGTGAATCACAATTCCGTGCACCAAAATTTTGGCGCCGTTGTCGGGGACTGTTCCAGTTTGGACAACTGATAGTTCATCTTGTTGCTTAGATTAGGTAATCTTCTTTCTTGTTTCAACCTTTATTTTCTTTTCAAAAAGTTTTCGAAAAAAAAAATAAAATAAAATATCTAATACAAAAAAATTTTAATACAATCATGAAAACGAAAAAATTTTTGTGTTTCTTGTTTGAGTCTAGCATCAAATTTTAAGTTTGGTGTCAATTGCATGTTTTAGTTTTTCTTAAATTTTCGAAAATTCATGCATTGTGTTCTTCTCTGATCTTCAAGTTGTTCTTGATGATTTTCCTTGTTTGTTCTTGGGTTGTGTCTTTTCTTGTGCATTTTCTTGTGCATTTTCAAATTGTTTGTGTCTTGCATGTCTTTCTTTTTTTAAAAATTTTCAAAAATATGTTCTTGATGTTCATCATGATCTTCAAAGTGTTCTTGGTATTCATCTTGACATTCAAAGTGTTCTTGCATGCATTATTTGTTTTGATCTTAAATTTTTATGTTTTGTTTCATTTTGTTATTTTTCTCTCTCCTCATTATAAATTCAAAAGTAAAAAAAATATCTTTTCCTTATTCTTCTCATAATTTTCGAAATTTTGAGTTGACTCGTTCAAAAATTTTTAAAATTTAGTTGTTTCTTGTTAGTCAAGTCAAAATTTCAATTTAAAAGCTTTATCTTTTCAAATCTTTAACAAAATTAATTCTTTTTCATTTTTTTATGATTTCGAATTTCATTCTTAAAATTTTTCAAAATCTTTTTCATTTTTCTTTTAATGTGTTCGAAAATTTTAAAACTAATTTTTTTGAAAATCTTTTTCTTAATTTCATTTCATATTTTCGAAAATCCTTGCTAACAATTAATGTTTTGATTCAAAAATTTCAAGTTTGTTACTTTCTTGTTAAGAAAGGTTCAATCTTTGAATTCTAGAATCATATCTTTTAGTTTCTTGTTGGTCAAGTCATCAACTTTAATTTTAAAAATCAAATCTTTTTAATTTTTTTCATTTCTTTTTCAAAATAAATTTAAATCATATCTTTTAAAATTTTAATTTCAAAATCTTTTTCTAAACTTCTTATCTATTCAAAATTTATTTTCAAATCTTTTTCAACTAACCACTTGACTTGTTTGTTTTAATTTTAAAAAGTTTACTATTTCTTATCTTTTTCAAAACCACCTAACTACTTTTCCACTTCTAATCTTCAAAAATCACTAACCACTTTTTCAAAAATCTTTTTAATTAACTAATTGTTTAAGTTTTTAATTTTCTTGTATTTCTTTTTCAAATTTTCGAAACTAACTTAATTAATTAAATAAAAATAAAAATATTTTTCTTTTTCCTCTTCTTAAAATTCGAATACTCTCTCTCATCTCTTTCTATTTATTTTATTTATTTACTAACATTTCTCTTCTACTCATCTAATAATTCAAACCATCTCCCTCTCTCTATGTTCGAATTCTTCTTATTCTCTCTCTACCTCATTCTTCTATTCTTCTTTTCCTCTGACACATAAAGAAATCTCTATACTGTGACATAGAGGATTCCACTACTCTCTTTGTTCTCTTCTTTTTCATATGAGCAGGAACATGGATAAATACATTCTTGTTGAAGATGATCCTGAACCTGAAAGGACTTTGAAGAGGAAGCTAAGAGAAGCTAAAGCACAACAATCCGGAGAGGACCTTACAGCAAATTTCAAAAAAGAGGCAAACATGGCAATCGATCCTGAGAACAATAGTGGAGATGCAAGAAAGATGCTTGGTGACTTTACTGCACCAACTTCCAACTTCTATGGAAGAAGCATCTCAATTCCTACAATTGGAGCAAACAACTTTGAGCTTAAGCCTCAATTAGTTTCTCAAATGCAGCAGAATTTCAAGTTTTATGGACTTCTATTGGAAGATCCTCATCAGTTTTTAGCTGAATTCTTGCAAATCTATGACACTGTTAAGACCAATGGGGTTGATCCCGAGGTCTACAGACTTATGCTTTTCCCTTTGCTATAAGAGATAGAGCTAGGATATGGTTGGACTCACAACCTAAGGAAAGCCTGAACTCTTGGAAAAAGTTGGTCAATGATTTCTTGGCCGAATTCTTTCCACCTCAAAAGATGAGCAAGCTTAGAGTGGAAGTCCAAACCTTCAGACAGAAGGAAGGTGAATCCCTTTATGAAGCTTGGAAAAGATACAAGCAATTGATCAGAAGGTGTCCTTCTGACATGCTTTCAATGGAGCATCTTATGTATATTCTATGATGGTCTGTCTGAATTGTCCAAGATGTCATTGGACTACTCTGCTGGTGGATCTCTTCATCTGAAGAAAACCCCTGCAGAAGCCCAAGAACTCATTGAGATGGTTGCAAATAACCAGTTCATGTACGCTTCTGAAAGAAATCCTGTGAATAATGGGATAACTCAGAAGAAAGGAGTTCTTGAGATTAATACTTTGAATGTCATATTGGCTCAGAATAAAATATTAACTCAGCAAGTCAATATAATTTCTCAGAATCTGACTGGATTGTAAGTTGCATCCAACAGTACTAAAGAAGCCTCCACTGAAGGAGAAGCTTATGACCTTGAGAATCCTACAATGGAAGAGGTAAATTACATGCGAGAATCCTATGGAAACACCTATAGTCCTTCATGGAGAAATCATCCAAATTTCTCATGGAAGGATCAATAGAAGCCTCAACAAGGCTTCAATAACAATAATGGTGGGAGAAATAAGTTTGGCAATAGCAAGCCTTTTCCATCATCTTCTCAGCAACAAACAGAAAATTCTGAGTAGAGCCTCTCTCGCTTAGCAACCATAGTCTCTGATCTATCTAAGGCCACTCTCAGTTTCATGACTGAAACAAGGTTCTCCATCAGAAATTTGGAGGCACAGGTGGGTCAGCTAAGTAAAAGAGTTACTAAAACTCCTCCTAGTACTCTCCCAAGCAATATAGAAGAGAATCCAAAGAGAGAGTGTAAGGCCATCAATATAACCAAAATGGCCGAACCTATAAAGTAGGAAGAGGTAGTGATTTCCAGTGAGGAAGACCTCAATAGACGTCCACTGACCACTAAGAAGTTCCCTAATAGGGAACCAAAGGAATCTGAGGCTCATACAAAAACCATAGAGATTCCACTAAACTTACTATTGCCATTCATGAGCTCTGATAAGTATTCTTCCTCCGAAGAAGATGAAGATATTGTTGAAGAGCAAGTTGCTTGGTATCTAGGAGCAATCATGAAGCTAAATGCCAAGTTATTTGGTAATGAGACTTGGGAGGATGAATCTTCATTGCTCATCAATGAACTGAATGCCTTGGTTCAGCAGAAATTACCTCAAAAAGAAACCGGATCCCAGAAGGTTCTTAATACCTTGTACCATGGGCACCATGACCTTTGAAAAGGCTCTGTATGACCTGGGATCAGGTATAAACCTCATGCAACTATCTGTAATGGAGAAACTAGGAATCTTTGAAGTACAATCTACAAGAATATCACTAGAGATGGCAGACAAATCAATGAAACAGGCTTATGGACTTGTAGATGATGTCTTACTAAAGGTTGAAGGCCTTTACATCTCTGCTGACTTTATAATCCTAGACATTGGGAAGGATGAGGATGAATCCATCATCCTTGGAAGACCCTTCCTAGCCACAACAAGGGTTGTGATTGATGTGGACAGAGGAGAGTTAGTCCTTCAATTGAATGAGGACTACCTTGTGTTTAAGGCTCAAGGATCTTCTTCTGTAAACATGGAAAAGAAGAATGAAAAGCTTCATCCAATTCTCTCCATACAGAGTCAAGTAGAGTCCTCACATTCAAACTCTAAGTTTGGTGTTGGAAGGCCACAATCATGCTCTGAGTACTTGTGAAGCTCTGTAAGTAGAGCCCTCACATTCAAACTCTAAGTTTGGTGTTGGAAGGCCACAATCATGCTCTGAGTACTTGTGAAGCTCTGTAAGAGCTTCCTATCAAGCTATTGACATTAAAGAAGCGCTTGTTGGGAGGCAACCCAATTTTATTTATCTATGTTAATTACTTTTCCTTTTCAATTTCCATTATTAGTTTATGTTTTCTTTAGGATGATGATCATGTGGAGTCACAAAAACAGCTGCAGAATTAAAGCAGAATAAAAAACAACATCAAAAACAGTACACCCTAGAGGACAGGCTTACTGGCGTTTAAACGCCAGTAAGGATAGCAGAATGGGCGTTTAACGCCCAGTCTGGCAGCATTCTGGGCGTTAAACGCCAGAGTTTGCAGACAGGCTGGCGTTTAAAGCCAAAAAAGGGTGTCTGGCTGGCGTTAAACGCCAGTAAGGATAGCATAATGGGCGTTTAACGCCCAGTCTGGCAGCATTCTGGGCGTTAAACGCCAGAATTGGCAGACAGGCTGGCGTTAAATGCCAGAAAGAGGCATTAGCCTGGTGTTTAACGCCAGGAAAGGCAGCAGACTGGCGTTTAAATGCCAGAAAGAGATGTCCAGGGGCGTTTAAATGCCAGAAAGGTGCAGGGACCAGAATTCCTTGACACCTCAGGATCTATGGACCCCACAGGATCCCTACCTACCCCAACTCTTTTTCTCTCCTTTTCACACCTTTTCATAACACTCTTCCCCAAAATAACCTCCACCAATCACCTCTATTTCTCCTCCAAAATCATCATACAACCCACCTACCCCCACCCATTCAAATTCAAACCATCTCCCTCCCAAACTCAACCCCTATTACAAGAATTCCCTCTCCACTCTACTCCTATATAAGCCCATCATCACTCCTTTATTTTCATACATCATAACCACCTAAAACCTCCCTTGGCCGAACCATTCACACACCTTCATCTCCTCAATCTCTTCTTCCTTTAATCCTTTCTTTCTGCACCTTTTAAGTTTGGTGTGGAAAAAAGCTCTGCTTTTTATTTTTTCCATAACCATTAATGGCGCCAAAGGCCAGAGAAACCTCTAGGAAGAGAAAAGGGAAGGAAGTTGCTTCCAACTCCGAGTTATAGGAGATGGAGAGATTCATCTCAAAATCCCATCACTAGAAAGAGGATGGAGCAAACAAGAGAGCCCACTCATGGACCTCAACAAGAGCATGAGGAAGTTCCTTATCAAGAAATCCCTGAGATGCCTCAAGGGATGCATTTTCCTCCACACAACTATTGGGAGCAACTCAACACCTCTTTAGGAGAATTGAGTTCCAACATGGAGCAACTAAGAGTGGAGCACCAAGAGCACTCCATCATCCTCCATGAAATCAGAGAGGACCAAAAGGCCATGAGAGAGGAGCAACAAAGGCAAGAAAAAGACATAGAGCAGGTCAAGAACTCCATTGGTTCTTCGAGAGGAAGAAGAAGCCACCATCACTAAGGTGGACCCGTTCTTTAATCTCTTTGTCTATTTTCTTTTCTGTTTTCGGTTTTTATGCTTTATGTTTTGACTATGTTTGTGTCTTCATTACATGATCGTTAGTGTTTAGTGTCTATGTCTTAAAGCTATGAATGTTCCATGAATATTTCACCTTTCTTAAATGAAAAATATTTTCTGAAAAAGAAAAAGAAGTACATGAATTTCGAATTCTATCTTGAAAATAGTTTAATTATTTTGATGTGGTGGCAAAATTTTTTGTTTTCTGAATGAATGCTTAAACAGTGCATATTTTTTATAGTGAAGTTTATGAATGTTAAAATTGTTGGCTCTTGAAAGAATAATGAAAAAAGATAAATGTTATTAATAATCTGAAAAATCATAAAATTGATTCTTGAAGCAAGAAAAAGCAGTGAAAAACACAAAGCTTACGGAAAAAAAATGGCAAAAAATAAAGAAAAAGAAAGAAAAAGCCAATAGCTCTTTAAACCAAAAGGCAAGAGCAAAACGCTAGTAACCCTTTAAACTAAAAGGCAAGGGTAAAGAGGATCTAAGGCTTTGAGCATCAGTGGATAGGAGGGCCCAAAGGAATAAAATCCTGGCCTAAGCGGCTAAATCAAGCTATCCCTAACCATGTGCTTGTGTCATGAAAGGTCCAAGTGAAAAGCTTGAGACTGAGTGGTAAAAGTCGTGATCCAAAGCAAAATGAGTGTGCTTAAGAACTTTGGGCACCTCTAACTGGGGAATCTAGCAAAGCTAAGTCACAATCTGAAAAGGTTCACCCAATTATGTGTCTGTGGCATTTATGTATCCGGTGGTAATACTGGAAAACAAAATGCTAAGGGTCCCGGCCAAGACTCATAAAGTAGCTGTGTTCAAGAATCAACATACTAAACTAGGAGAATCAATAACACTATATGAATTTTGAGTTCCTATGGATGCCAATCATTTTGAACTTCAAAGGATAAAAGTGAGATGCCGAAACTGTTCAGAAGCAAAAAGCTACTAGTCCCGCTCATCTAATTGGAACTAAGCTTCATTGATATTTTGAAATTTAGTGTATGTTCTCTTCTTTTTATCCTATTTTGTTTTTAGTTGCTTGGGGACAAGCAACAATTTAAGTTTCGTGTTGTGATGAGTGGATAATTTATACGCTTTTTGACATTATTTTTACATTATTTTTAGTATGTTTTAGTTACTTTTTATTATATTTTTATTAGTTTTTATGCAAAAATCACATTTCTGGACATTACTATGAGTTTGTGTGTTTTTCTATAATTTCAAGTATTTTCTGGCTGAAGTTGAGGGACCTGAGCAAAAATCTTATTCAGAGGCTGAGAAAGGACTCCAGATACTGTTGGATTCTGACCTCCCTGCACTCAAGCACGTTTTTCTGGTGCTACAAAAGTCCAATTGGCACGCTCTTAATTGGGTTGGAAAGCTAACATTTTGGGTTTTCCAGAAATGTATAATAGTCCACACTTTGCCCGAGATTTGATGGCCCAAACTGGCATTAAAATGCCCACCAGAGACCCTTTTCTTGCATAAAACGCCGAAACTGGCAACAGAATGGGAGTTAAACGCTCAAACTGGCATCCAAGCTGGTGTTTAACACCAGAAAAAGCCTATGCACATGTAAAGCTCAATGCTTAGCCCAAGTACACACCAAGTGGGCCCCGGAAGTGGATTTCTGCACTATCTGCACTTAGTTACTTATTTTCTGTAATCATTAATAACTAGTTTAGTATAAATAGCACTTTTTACTATTGTATTTGATCCTGGGATCAACTTTTATGCCAGTTTTCTCTTATGTGTTTTCTAACGTGGAGTTTCTACACCTCATAGATTAAGGTGCGGAGCTCTGTTGTTCTTCATGAATTAATGCAAGTACTATTGTTTCTCTTTCAATTCACGCTTAATTCTTCTCCAAGATATACTCTCGTACTTAATTCAGTTAAATCAGAATGAAGGGGTGACCCGTGATAATCACCCACTATCTTCATTACTCGCTTAGCCAAGATCCGCATGCCTGACAACCACAAGCGGTCTGCATAATGTTCAACATAGTCATTGGACGACAGCCGAAGTATAGTCTCTTGGGTCTCTGATCGACGGATTTGACTTGCCTCTTCTGATAATAGAGCATTCGAATCTGTGAGATTAGAACCTTCGTGGTATAGGCTAGAACCAATTGGCAGCATTCCTGAGATCCGGAAAGTCTAAACCTTGTCTTTGGTATTCCAAGTAGGATCTGGGATGGGATGACTGTAATGAGCTTCAAACTCACGAATATTGGGCGCAGTGACAGTGTGCAAATGGATAGAGAGATCCCATTCTGACACAAGTGAGAACCAACAGATGATTAGCCGTGTGGTAGCTGTGCCTGGTATTTTTCATCCGAGACGAGAAATTTGATAGTTGATTAGCCGTACAGAAATCGTAGTTGGACCATTTTCACTAAGAGGACGGATGGTAGCCATTGACAATGGTGATCCACCAATATACAGCTTGCCATGGAAGGGAGCACGCATGATTGGATGATTGGATGAAGACAATAGAAAAGCAGAGGTTCGGAAGCAACAAAGCATCTCCAAACGCTTATCTGAAATTCCCACCAATGAATTACATAAGTACCTTTATTTTAATTTACGTTTTATTTATCTTTCAATTATCAAAACTCATAACCAATTGAATCCTCCTGACTAAGATTTACAGGATGATCATAGCTTGCTTTAAGCCAGAAATCTCCGTGGGATCAACCCTTACTCGCGTAAGGTTTTATTACTTGGTCGACCCAGTGCACTTGCTGGTTAGTTGTACCGAAGTTGTGAAAAGTGTGAATCACAATTCCGTGCACCAGCCACCACCATAAGAATTCCATTCGTACATCTATGTTAAGCCCAATTAGTTGGTATCCTAATGCACTCAGTAAATTGGTGAGATAAATGCAAAGGCTACTTAATTGTGTACACATAGAGTGGAAGTGGAAGGGTATGAAGAATTAAATTTATTCCACTCATAATGTGTACAATAAAGTTCAATCATGAACTAGTTATCAGATGCAGTCAACTTAAGTTTGGTGTCCAAGAGACACATAAAATGAATGCCGATTAATTGGAGGAAAATGAAGCAACCTTTGATCACTAATGAAAGTTTTTGTAACTAAATTTTCAAGAAGAAGTGGGGCCCACAAGACATTGATCACTCATCAAGTCAAAGGAGTCAAAGTTTACTTCACACTTTGGAACTCACAACCTGAAGAAAGCTGAACCATCTTTTGAATTGGCGCTTCCACCACGCTAGGTGCCAATACCAAGTGTGAGAACTTTCAATTTTGCACCCTTCCAGATTATTCTTTTCCCCTATATAATGCACTCAAGCACCCCTCTTCTCCACACTACACACTTCACTCCTCTCTTCTGTATCAACATTCCTTCTCCTTCTTTACTTTCTTGCCTTCTTTCTTTCCTTCTTGCTTTCTTGATTGGGACAATCAAGTCCTAAGTTTTGGTGTTGATCAAATTTGCTTTGCTATTCCTCTTTTTCTCTCTTTTAATCCTTTTTATCACTTCACAAATGGCACCACCAAAGGCCACTGGTTCAAAGAAAAGAAAGACCAAGAAAGCCTCTTCTGGCTCTTCAAGCTACAATTAGTACAAGTTTCTTTCATTCCTCCACCAAAACTAATTCTTTGGGAGAGTGAGTGAAAGGCAAATCATCCCTGAGGTTGGCTTCCAACTTGGAAGAGATGAGCACAGAAAAATCACCAATGAGATTAATAGTAGGGGATGGACAATTTTGTGCAATCCACCAAAGAAGGTGGTAATGAGCTTGGTGAGAGAGTTTTATGCCAATGCTGTTCCACAGCCAGGGCAACAAATCACTCATTTAAGCTTTGTAAGATGGAAGGATATTGACTACAGCCCAGCAAACTTAGAAAGGATGTTGGAAGTGAGGCGCACAAGATCCTCCTGGAGCTATGAAGAAAGAGTCAAGCAACTTGATCACAGATTCGACGACATTCTGAATGAAATCTATGTTCTCAATGCTGAATGGATCAAGGACAAAGATGGGAGGCCAAACCAACTAAGGAGGAGAGACTTGTGTCCTTAAGCTAGACGATGGCTGGATTTTTTGAGAAGATCCCTCAACCCTACCTCCAACACTTCAGAGGTGACTGATGCGCAAAAACTTGTCTCTCAACAAATCTCCCTTCGGCAAGTATACCGAGTTGTCGTCAAGTAAAAACTCACAATAGAGTGAGGTCGAATCCCACAGGGATTGATTGCTCGAGCAACTTTAATTGGAGGAACGTTCTAGTTGAGCTAAGCCAAAATTGAGTTGAGAATTGCAGAAAGTTAAATAGCGGGAAAGTAAATTGCAGAAAGTAAATTACAGAATCTTAAATGGGGATTTGGGAAAATGAACATAAAAATAAATGGTAGAAAGTAAAGAATATGGGTAAGATAAAAAATGGGGATTCATTGGGCTTAGGAGATGTTGCATTCTCCGGATCAAGTTCATTCTCATCTCTTCCTCAATCAATGCATTCATTGATCTCCTTGGCAATCTTAGATGATTGGATCCCAATTCCTTGGTAACCCGATCTCGCTAAGCTTGAACAATTGTCCAATTCCTTGAATTAATTGCTCATGGAAAGAGATAAAGTATGGTCACTGATTATACCACATGTATTTCCAAATCAAAGTGTTGGGAGGATTATATGTCACTATATCCGTCCAAACCCCAATTTGGTTCAACATGAGAAAGCATTTCTAGCATGATTTCCTCATCCCTTTTCCAAGGCTCAGAGGAGATCCAATTATGGAGAGTTTCTTTTCCAAGACAACAAACCAATTGATCTAAGATCGAAAGCTTTCTAGTAAATCAAGAGAAAAGAAAGAAGAAGAAGAATGAAAACTATAATTGATACATCAAATTACAACAGAGCTCTCTAACCCAATGAAAAGGGGTTTAGTTGTTCATAGCTCTGGAAAAGGAAGATGATAGAGAAGAGTACATTCTAAAGTAAACTAGAATTTACAGGAAAAGTAAATATACAGAGTGTAGTTCTCCAAAAATGCCAAGCTTCTCTCTAGTTCAAAACTACTCTTATATATACTACTCTTCTTGATCTTCTAGTCAGCTCTCCAAGTCTTGGATATGGGTCTTTGATCTTGAGTTGAAGCAGTTACATTCTTTAGTGGGCTCAGCTTTGCTTGCAGAAAAAGTGTGAGTTAAGCATGGGTGGACATTAGTTAGGACGTTAGTGGTATTAACGTTAAATGAAAATGTGGGTTCGAGAATGTTAGTGACGATCACCTTTTTCACTAACACTCCAAACCATATTAATCCACGTTAACTTCAATGTTAGTGGCACTAATGTGACCACTAACATTGCCTCTTAGTTCTTCGCAAACGTTATTGGCATTCACCTTTACCAATAACGTTGCTCTATGCTTCTTTTCCCTATGTTAGTGATCCACGTTAATGTAAATAACGTGGCCTTTAACGTGGGCATGCCCAAGCTTCGAGAGCGTTAGTAACACTTACCTTTCTCACTAACGCTTCAAACGCTCCTTCTTCCCACGTTAGTGCCTCACGTTAATTGCATTAACATGACCACTAACGTGGTGGTGATTACCATCTCCAACGTTAGTAACAAAGGTGAGTGTCACTAACGTTGGCATATCATTCCTTGCTCCACGTTACCCTTCACGTTAGCGGTCTTAACGTGACCACTAACGTGGGCAATATTGGCTTAGTCCAATGTTAGTGACAAAGGTGAGTGTCACTAACGTTGGCGATCGCTTTCTCCTCCCACGTTTAGAGTTCACGTTAATTGGCTTAACGTGACTCTTAATGTGGCTAAGTGTGCCCTTTTAGAACGTTAGTGGTATTCACTTTTACCACTAATGTTGGAGCTCCCCTTTTCCTCCACGTTAATATAATTAACGTGGCAACTAACGTGGGCTATGATGGCTTCGAAGGCGTTATTGACGATCACTTTTTCCATTAATGCTGCAAGCTTATTCCCATTCCACGTTAGTGGTCACGTTAATTAGATTAACGTGGCTGCTAACGTGGCTCTTTCTTGCTTCCTTTGTCCTGAAATCAAGCAAATAGAGTGCATCAAAGCTCTGTTCCAAGTCATGAGATCATGCATTATCCATTTTATCATTCAATTCCTGCATAATTCTCATGAAATCATGTAAAGTTCACAATGTTTGCTTGAATTAAGATGTAAGTGTATATCTACCCAAAACTTGCTTATTTACTAAGAAATTACATGAAACTACCCTAAAACAGTAAGAAAAAGGTCAGTGAAACTGGCCAAGATGCCCTGGCATCACAACACCAAACTTAAAGCTTGCTTGTCCCTAAGCAAGAACTGAAATATAGGAAAGATGAATGAAAGAACAAGATAAACAAATCATTATTATAGAAGTCAAGTTCTTGGTCTCTGGGGGTTCATGCATAGCAACTTAGGTTCATTCCTTTACTGGTTTTCAGGTCCTTGTCATGCTCTTGACTACTTGCTTGATTACATCCTATGGGATCTTTATTCATTGGTCCCCCCTTCTTTTCCAGGGTTTATTGCATTCTTTTAGGCTAAGTGCTCTGTGAGAGGGCGACTCTTTAAGATAAGCTTTCAGCCAACACTCCCGAACCAGTTGGTTCAAGGTGCTAGGTGTTGAGATACCCCTAAGGACCTACTCCATCAAGTCTCTCTCCCCCATACATGCACACCACAGGCACATGGTTTGTTATTTTCCTTCTTGAGACCTTGGTGTCCAGCACCTCTTTGGGTTACTAAGTGCTCTGTAGCAAAGGTTGCTCTTGATAGTGGACTTTCAGCTGATAATCCCGGGTTAGTTAACCCAAGTTACCAAGTGATAAGGCACCCCTGAGAGCTTATTCATCCAAGCATATCCCTTGCACAGGAGCACCACAGACACGTGCCTCAAGACTCAAACCCTTGGTGCCTAGCCTTGTTTCTTATTATTTTTCTTTCCTTTTCAACTCTAATTGTTCTTTTTATTCTTCTTATTAGGATCTTGTTGTTTAGCTAGTCTCAATAGGATGTGTTTCAAGTATGTGATTTAGAGCATATAGTTGCCTATATACCTTGTTGGTGAACCAACTTAGCTAATCAATTACCATACCACAAACATTGAGAACTTACTTCACAAGATAAACCCCACTCTTGTTTTTCATAACATTTTCTTTTAATTGACTTAAAGGACAAGCATACATGTAAGCAAGATGAAAATGAAAACCAGGAACTTAGACCAACACACATAGACCTAAGCAATGAAATCTTAAAGGCAGAATTTGAAAACTCCTAAGCTACTATGGAAGCATGTTCTATTTCATACATGATTTTCCTTATTTAAAACTTGAAAAAGATAGAACGAAGAGGGAACTCCACCACCCTTTTCTCATTGGAATGCTTATGTCCCTTTGTTTCCTTTGTCTTGGGATCCTTCTTGATTTCTCGAATCCTCATTTCTTTTGCGCTTCCCGATCAGCTTTTTCCAGAAACCAGCATTTTCCATCTTCTTCTTCAATGCTTCTTTTTGTTGTTTCACCTTCCCCTCCTCTTGTTGTGTTAGGTCCTTGCGAACTGTATTATATCTTAGGATGGCAGAGTGCAAATTATGCATATGCCCAGCCACATAAGTCAACTTGGCCTGAGTGTTTATGCTAAACTCTTCCCGATGTAGTTGCCGTCCTTCATTAAGCACGTTGAACTCGTTGAATGCTTTCATCTGAGCCAACTGACATTGGTTGAGTTCTTGAAGGTGTTTGTCTTGACGTTCTTGCCTTTCAGTTACTTGATTAATGGCTTGGGTAAGCTGGGAGTAATGCTCATATTGCTACTCCATTTGTTGTTTCTGCCACTCCCTTTGTTGATTCATCCAATTAGAGAGCAGTTCTTCTTGACGATCCATCCTTTGGGATTAAACGTGTAGTTGTTGTTCTTGTCCCTCCATATAACTCCTTGCTAGATCATCAATGACTCCTTGAATGTGATTCAGGTTTATGTTAGTTGGATCGTAGTACTTTTCTTGCTGGTATTTTTCTTGATGAGGTTCTTCTTGGTGAGGTTTTTCTTGTGATGTTCTTTTCCTTATTTGAGGCATTCTTTGTTGTTGAGCGGGTGCCATATAGGTTATACACTAGAGCGTAACTAACCTCCCAGGGTTTACCCATTTTGGATTGTTATCTTCGAATACTACCTTGGCTTTCATACATAGTCTAAGGATGGTACTGGGGTACAAAAGTCAAGCACTCGTATCATTCTTCTGGCTGCGTCTTGGATTCCCTCAACTATAATTTCATGCACATTGATGTCTCCACCCTTTATTAAGCAATGTACCATAGTAGCTCGAGCAATGTTGACCTCAGAATTGTTTGAGGCTGGAAGGATAGATCTTTTCACGAGCTCAAACCTTCCGTTGGCTTCCGGGATGAGGTCTCCTCTCCTGATAAACCGCAATATCTTATCCGAATACCTTTCCTAATCAGATCCTATAACACACATATCGTTCACAATTTCTTCAAGTTCATCATTGTCGGGGCCATTACTTATTCTTACTTGATAACTGAGCTCATCAAAATGTTGTTATCTCAGCTGAAGAGTCCTCATTATGGCATTGGAGCTGAAGTCCACCTCTGTTCCTCTCACGTAGCTTTTGAAGGTGGGAGCCCTGGTAGTGTCTTCTCTGACTACATTGGTGGTGCACGAAATTGTGATCATCAATGGCGCCATCAACATGGTACGCTCAATTGCAATCGTAACTCTTTATCACAACTTCGCACAACTAACCAGCAAGTGCACTGGGTCGTCCAAGTAATAAACCTTACGCGAGTAAGGGTCGATCCCACGGAGATTATTGGTATGAAGCAAGCTATGGTCATCTTGTAAATCTCAGTCAGGCGGATTCAAATGGTTATGGAGGATTGATAATTAAAAGATGAATAAAACATAAAATAAAGATAGAGATACTTATGTAATTCATTGGTGAGAATTTCAGATAAGAGTATGAAGATGCTTTGTCCCTTCCGTCTCTCTACTTTCCTACTGTCTTCATCCAATCCTTCTTACTCCTTTCCATGGCAAGCTGTATGTTGGGCATCACCGTTGTCAATGGCTACAGTCCCGTCCTCTCAGTGAAAATGTTCAACGCGCTCTGTCACAGCACGGCTATTCATCTGTCGGTTCTCCATCATGTCGGAATAGAATCCAGTGATTCTTTTGCGTCTGTCACTAACGCCCCACAATCGCGAGTTTGAAGCTCATCACAGTCATTCAATCCCTGAATCCTACTCAGAATACCACAGACAAGGTTTAGACCTTCCAGATTCTCAAGAATGGCTGCCAATGGATTCTAGCTTATACCACGAAGATTCTGATTAAGGAATCCAAGAGATATCCACTCAATCTAAGGTAGAACGGAGGTGGTTGTCAGGCACACGTTCATAGGTGAGAATGATGATGAGTGTCACGGATCATCACATTCATCAAGTTGAGGAACAAGTGATATCTTAGAAAAAGAATAAGCTGAATTGAATAGAAGAACAATAGTAATTGCATTAATACTCGAGATACAGCAGAGCTCCACACCTTAATCTATGGTGTGTAGAAACTCCACCGTTGAAAATACATAAGAACAAGGTCTAGGCATGGCCGAGTGGCCAGCCTCCCAAAGAGGGTTCAATCATAAAAACATGATCAAAAGATGATCCGAAGATTGAAAGATTCCTAAATACAATAGCAAAATGTCCTATTTATAGAGAACTAGTAGCCTAGGGTTTACAGAAATGAGTAAATGATGTGAAAATCCACTTCCAGGCCCACTTGGTGTGTGCTTGGGCTGAGCATTGAAGCTTCCATGTGTAGAGACTTTTCTTGGAGTTAAACGCCAGCTTTTGTGCCAGTTTGGGCGTTTAACTCCCACTTTTGTGCCAGTTCCGGCGTTTAACGCCAGGAATTCTGAAGCTGACTTGGAATGCCTGTTTGGGCCATCAAATCTCGCGCAAAGTATGGACTATTATATATTGCTGGAAAGCCCTAGATGTCTACTTTCCAACGAAATTGAGAGCGCGCCAATTGGGCTTCTGTAGCTCCAGAAAATCCACTTCGAGTGCAGGGAAGTCAGAATCCAACAGTATCTGCAGTCCTTTTCAGCCTCTGAATCAGATTTTTGCTCAGGTCCCTCAATTTCAGCCAGAAAATACCTGAAATCACAGAAAAACACACAAACTCATAGTAAAGTCCAGAAAAGTGAATTTTAAATAAAAACTAATAAAAATATAATAAAAACTAACTAAAACATACTAAAAGCATACTAAAAACAATGCCAAAAAGCGTATAAATTATCCATTCATCACAATACCAAACTTAAATTGTTGCTTGTCCCCAAGCAACTAAAAATCAAATAGGATAAAAAGAAGAGAATATACAATGAATTCCAAAAACATCTATGAAGATCAGTATTAATTAGATGAGCGGGGCTTTTAGCTTCTTGCCTCTGAACAGTTTTGGCATCTCACTTTATCCTTTGAAGTTTAGAATGATTGGCTTTTATAGGAACTCAGAATCCGGATAGTGTTATTTATTCTCCTAGTTAAGTATGATAATTCTTGAACACAACTACTTTATGAGTCTTGGCCGTAGCCCAAAGCACTCTGTTTTCCGGTATTACCACCGGATACATCCATGCCACAGACACATAACTGGGTGAACCTTTTCAGATTGTGACTCAGCTTTGCTAGAGTCCCCAATTGGAGGTGTCCAAGGTTCTTAAGCACACTCTTTTTGCTTTGGATCACGACTTTAACCACTCAGTCTCAAGTTTTCACTTGACACCTTCACGCCACAAGCACATGGTTAGGGACAGCTTGGTTTAGCCACTTAGGCCAGGATGTTATTCCTGTAGGCCCTCCTATCCACTGATGCTCAAAGCCTTGGATCCGTTTTATTATCCTTGCCTTTTGGTTTAAAGGGCTATTGGCTTTTTCTGCTTGCTCTTTGCTCTTTTTTTTTTGAATTCACTGCTTTTTCTTGCTTCAAGAATCATTTTTATGATTTTTCAGATCCTCAATAACATGTCTCCTTTTTCATCATTCTTTCAAGAGCCAACAATTTTAACATTCATGAACAACAAATTCAAAAGACACTTGCAATGTTCAAGCATACATTCAGAAATCAAAAGTATTGCCACCACATCAAAATAATTAATCTGTTATAAAATTCGAAATTCATGCAATTCTTCTCTTTTTCAATTAAGAACATTTTTCATTTAAGAAAGGTGATGGATTCATAGGACATTCATAACTTTAAGGCATAGACACTAAGACACTAATGATCATAAGACACAAACATAAATAAAACATAAAGCATAATTTTCGAAAAATAGAAAAATAAAGAACAAGGAGATTAAAGAACGGGTCTACCTTAGTGATGGCGGCTTGTTCTTCCTCTTGAAGATCTTATGGAGTGCTTGAGCTCCTTAATGTCTCTTCCTTGCCTTTGTTGCTCCTCTCTCATAATTCTTTGATCTTCTCTAATTTCATGGAGGAGGATGGAATGTTCTTGGTGCTCCACCCTTAGTTGTTCCATGTTGGAACTCAATTCTCCTAGGGAGGTGTTGATTTGCTCCCAATAATTTTGTGGAGGAAAGTGCATCCCTTGAGGCATCTCAGGAATTTCATGATGAGAAATTTCCTCATGTCCATGAGTGGGATATCTTGTTTGCTCCGTCCTCTTCTTAGTGATGGGTGATGAATATATTTTTGCCGGTATAGAAATTATCAAGTAATCAATCGTAGTATAGTCTAAACCGACGCAAAATCCATCATCAAACAAATCTACAATCTATAATCGAGAGTATTAGTCCCGAGTCGTTCTTCCCTAGGAATGCTACAAGGATGCATGTTATTGGTTAAGTGGTCTTTTGTGGCTTGAAGAGTGTGGCATAAGAGTGCTAATAAAAGAAAACAACAATCAATCTATATTAAAAGCCTTGGCCAAGGTTGAACATTGGAAGTTCCATCACTATAGCTTCCTTCAATTGTGATGACAAAGGAGTGTTGCTTTACTTAGTTAACCCCTAATTATAGAGGAAAGTCAAGTAAAAGTAATTAACTCAAGTCACAAGTCCTAGCCTTACCCTTGGGAAGTCTAGCTTTAATGCACTCTAAGTCAATTAGCAATCCTCAATTCTTAATCAACAATTGACATCCATTATTCAAGTGTCTCCAATGACTCAACCACTAGGCCAAGTGAGGGAATGCTACTCCAAAGTTGGCATTTTCTCAAACACTTGGAGAGCAAGAATGAAAGACATAGTAAAATTGAGAAGAGATTTAGAACTAAAGCAATTCAACACAAGAGATTAACAACAATCAACAATGAACAACAATGAAAATGAGATCTTCAATGAATCAATAGAATCCAAAACAACAAAGTTAAACCTAAGATCTACAAGAATTGAACAATTACAAACACTAATTGAGATTAGAGATGAGGATCTACAACATGAACAAAGTAAATCGAGAGTGGCAATAGATCTCACCAAGGAATGGTTGAGAATTGAGAAAATGAAGATGAATCCTAGAGAGAAGTTGGAGTTTCTCTCTCTACAAATGTAACTAACTCTAACTCCTAAAACTAAGCTAATGATCAAAAGTATCTAAAAGTATATTGATTCTCCTTCAATACTTGACTTAAATAGCATCAGAAATGAGTTGGATTGGGCCCACAAGGCTCCTAAAACCGCTGGGGACGATTTCATTAAAGTGGGCCACGGACAGAATCGGCGCGTGCGCGCAAAGTGCGCGTGCGCGCCCCTGAACGCGAAGCAACATATGGCAAAATTCATATCATTTCAAAGCCCCGGATGTTAGCTTTCCAACCCAACTGAAACCGTATCATTTGAACCTGTGTAACTCAAGTTATGGTCAATTAAGTGCGAAGAGGTCGGCTTGACAGCTTTCCGGTTCTTTCATTTCTTCATGAGTTCTCCAACTTTACATGCTTTTTCTTCATTCCCTTGATCCAATCTTTACCTCCTAAATCTGAAATCACTTAACAAACATATCAAGGCATCTAATAGAGTCAAGGTGAATTAAATTTAGCTATTTTAAGACCTAAAAAGCATGTTTTCACTCTTAAGCACAATTAAAGGAGAATATACAAAACCATGCTAATTCATTGGGTAAATGTGGGAAAAAGGTGATAAAATCCCCTAAATTCAATACAAGATAAACCGTCAAATTGGGGTTTGTCAACCTCCCACACTTAAACCAAGCATGTCCTCATGCTTAAGCCAAGAGAAAGCAAAGGGCATCAACATCTATTCTATGTAAATGAGCTATATGCAACCTAAACTATATGCAACTAAATGCAAAATGGTTTTACCTACTTGGTTAAAAATAAATCAATCCTCCAAGAGCATGTATAAACGGGTAGGGCTAAGGTCATATGACGATTCATGAATCCTACCAATTTAAGTATGAAATGAAGTTCAAGTAGACTTGCAAGAAGAACGCTCATGAAAGCCGGGAATCATGGAATTGAGCATCGAACCCTCACCGGGAGTGTTTGCACTCTAGTCGCTCGGTGTTTGGGGTTGATTCTCTCAATTCTCCTCTAACCATGCTTTCCAAGATTTGTTTTTCATCTAACAATCAACAATTATTTCATGCATGCATACAATTATCATGAGGTCTTTCCTTTAGGTTGTAATGGGGCTAGGGTCAAGGTAAGGTCATATATGGCTAGTGGACTAGGATTTGGTTCTTTGATTAGCTTGAACTTTCCCACCTAACCTATATAATGACCTATACAATTAAGTACTAAACTAACTACCCATTCCTCACTTTTTCACATACTCATGCATTTTCTTTTGATTATCACACTTATGCATTGATTTTATTTGAACTTTACTTTGGGGCATTTTGTCCCCTTGTATTGCTTTTCTTTTCTTTTTCTTTCTTTTTATTTCTTTTTTTCTATATTTTTTTTCTTTTCCATATTGTTGTTTTTTTTCTTTTTCTTTTCTTTTTCTCATTTTTTTATATACAAGAGCATCAATACATAAGGTCTTACCTTTGATCAATACATGAGTATGTACCCAATTCCCAATATTTACACTAATAATACAAAACTACCCTTTTATTCACCCAATGTCCCAAGGTTCCCACACTTGAATGATACTCACACACACTAGCCTAAGCCAATCAAAGATCCAAATTAAGGACTTTTATTGTTTTCCGCTTTAAGGCTTGTAATGTGCTAAATTAAGAACAAAGTGGGTTAATCGTAGGCTCAAATTTGGCTAACAAAGGAAGATAAAAGGTAAGGCCATTTGGGTAAGTGAGCTAATGAAATGATGGCCTCAATCATATAAATGCATGAATACACAAAATAATGGACATAAAGAATCAAACAAATCAAAGATTACAATCATAGAAAGAGAATAATGCACACAAGAAGGAAAAATAAGTGGTTATAAGATGTAACCACACCATTAGGCTCGAATCTCGCAAGCTTGTGTTCTTAGCTCAAAAACCATGTTCCAAAATACATTTTTTCAAGCAAGTTCAACAAAAAATTTTCAAATTGGTAGGTAGGTTGCCCTAAAATAGTTTCTTGGGAAAGAAATCATCACTCTAACCAAGTAGTCCTAATAAGAAGAAGGTAGTAAAATATGTACAAATTCTAACTAACATGCAACCTATCATGCAATGCAATAACTAATCTAACAAAGAAAACTAAGAATTGGTGTTGAAAAGAAAATTGTTACCCATGGAGATCGGTCGAACGACCTCCCCACACTTGAAGATTGCACCGTCCTCGGTGCATGCGAAGAAGAGCAAGGTGGACGGGTTGCTACAATTGATGAGCTCCTTCAAAAGGTTGTGCGGATGACTTGTTTGTTGCCCCATTTAAAAGCTTTTCCTTTCCCCCTTCTTGGTGGCCAACCTAAAAGGAAAGAAAAGGAAAGAAAATTAAGCCTATAACAAAGATATCAAGGCAATTAGAACATAGGCGGGGGCTAATGCCAAATAAGAGTATGATTTTCACACTACATGGTAGCTAAGCATGTAAAAGAGAAAACAATATAAGCCAATGGCATATTAACTAATATTTGATGCAAGAGTAAAGTTAAAGCATGGAGAGTATATTGAGCATCAAGATCAAATAAGAATTGATACAAACAAGATTAGTGATACGAATGAAAAGCATTTGATTCTATCCTAACTCAATGATGAAGCAGTACAAGAAAAAACAAAGGGTAATGAATTAGGAAGGACTAAAGCACTAATCTTGTGTGTTGACAAATATTACAATTAATGTAACAAGTCATGAAGCACCAAAACAAATGCAAGAAATTCTCAACAATTGAGTGAGAGAATTCAACACCATTATTAAAATGAGAAATTTAGAAAATAAAATGAGAGCAAATTATAGAATCAAAATTAAAATGCAAAAAATAAAAGTATGCAAATGTAATAGACAAAAGAAAATGGAAGAAGAGAAAAAATTTTTTTTTATATTTTTAATTTTTTTTATTTTTTTAGTATTTTATTTATTTATTTATTATTATATTTTTTTTATTATTAAAAAAAATTTTTTCTTTTTTTTTTTATATTAAAAGAGAAAAGAGAAAAAAAAATCTTTCAAGAGAGGAAGAAGAAAAAAAAATGAGAAAGAAAGAAGAAGAGAAGAGGAAAGAAGTTGAAAGGAGGAAGGGGAAAAGCAGGGAGCAAATCCGCGCGCGCGCACAGCGCGCTTACACGTGGATGAGGTTGGGACAATCCGCGCGCGCGCGCACAGCGCGCTCACGCGTGGATGCAGCAGGGACGATCCGCGCGCGCGCGCACAGCGCGCTTACGCGTGGATGAGCTTGTGCTCCCAGCACAATGCTGGCACAACGCGCGCACAACTCTCTGGTTTTTGTACCAGAAGTTGCAGAAGTGCAATGTGCGCGCGCGCGCATAGCGTGCTTGCGCGCCGATCGCCTTTTTTTTTTGCCCAAAAAGCAGAAAAAATGCCCAAGAGCTCCCTATAATGTCCAAAACTCTTCTTTATTCAATCAAATATCAAACAATTCACAAAAATGCAATTTGATTTTAGAATTTATTCATCTACTACTAATGAATACAACATACTAACAACCAATCTTTACAAACAAATCAATATGAAATGAAAATCTACCTACAATGGCAACTCAAATCACTTATTAAACAAAACTAAAAGAGGATGGAAAGAGTTTACCATGGTGGGGTGTCTCCCACCTAGCACTTTTAGTTTAAGTCCTTAAGTTGGACATTTTGAGAAGCTCTTTGTCATGGTGGCTTATGCTTGTACTCATCCTTGAATCTCCAAGGATCATTGCTCTTCAAATGGTTGACAGAAATTCCAACCAAATTCACCATCCTTGGGCAAAGTGCTACCCAAGAAATGAGCTCCCATAGTTGGTTGACATGCTTCGATCCGGGATCCCATATCTTATTCTCACACCCATCTTCTAGTTGATTATCATGATTCTTCCATCCGGGTGGTTGAGACATAGAATTCTCTTGAGTATACCAAGTCTTCCTCCTAGACCAACACAAGGTAGCATGCTGATGAGCGGATAATTTATACGCTTTTTGGCATTGTTTTTAGGTAGTTTTTAGTAAGTTCAAGCTACTTTTAGGGATGTTTTCATTAGTTTTTATGTTAAATTCACATTTCTGGACTTTACTATGAGTTTATGTGTTTTTCTGTGATTTCAGGTAAATTCTGGCTGAAATTGAGGGATTTGAGCAAAACTCTGAAAAAGGCTGACAAAAAGGACTGCTGATGCTGTTGGAATCTGACCTCCCTGCACTCGAAATGGATTTTCTGGAGCTACAGAACTCCAAATGGCGCGCTCTCAACGGCGTTGGAAAGTAGACATCCAGGGATTTTCAGCAATATATAATAGTCCATACTTTATTCGGAAATTGACGACGTAACTTGGCGTTGAACGCCAAGTTCATGCTGCTGTCTGGAGTTAAACGCCAGAAAAACGTCATGATCCGGAGTTGAACGCCCAAAACACGTCATAACTCGGAGTTCAACTCCAAGAGAAGCCTCAGCTCGTGGATTGATCAAGCTCAGCCCAATCATACACCAAGTGGGCCCCGGAAGTGGATTTATGCATCAAATACTTACCCATGTAAACCCTAGGAGCTAGTTTATTATAAATAGAACATTTAACTATTGTATTAGATGTCTTTTTGACCACGTTACATCTTTGGTCTCAGTTTTGTTTTATTCTTCATTCTAAGAGGCTATTGATCACGTTTTAGGGGGCTGGCCATTCGGCCATGCCTGAACCTCTTACTTATGTATTTTCAACGGTGGAGTTTCTGCACACCATAGATTAAGGGTGTGGAGCTCTGCTGTACCTTGAGTATTAATGCAATTCTATTTTCTTTTATTCAATTCTCTCTTATTCTTATTCCAAGATATTCATTCGCACCCAAGAACATGATGAATGTGATGATTAGATAACCCTCATTATTATTCTCACTTATGAACGCACGTGATTGACAACCACTTCCGTTCTACATGCAACAGAGCTTGAATGTATATCTCTTAGATTCCCCAATAGAATCTTCGTGGTATAAGTTAGATAGATGGCGGCATTCATGAGGATCCGGAAAGTCTAAACCTTGTCTATGGTATTCCGAGTAGGATTCTGGGATTGAATGACTGTGACGAGCTTCAAACTCCTGAAGGCTGGGCGTGATGACAAGCGCAAAAGAATCAATGGATTCTACTCCAACCTGATTGAGAACCGACAGATGATTAGCCATGCGAGTGACAGCCGCCGAGGACCATTTTCACTGAGAGGATGGGATGTAGCCACTGACAACGGTGATGCCCTACATACAGCTTGCCATGGAAAGGAGTAAGAAGGATTGAGTTGAAGCAGTAGGAGAGCAGGAGTCCTTGGGCCATACAGCATCTCCATGCGCTTATCTGAAATTCCCACTAATGAATCTGCATAAGTATTCTATCCCTTTTATATCTTCTATTTTCTTATTTCTATTTTCGAACCCATAAACCCATTTAATCTGCCTGACTGAGATTTACAAGGTGACCATAGCTTGCTTCATACCAACAATCTCTGTGGGATCGACCCTTACTCACGTAAGGTTTATTACTTGGACGACCCAGTACACTTGCTGGTTAGTTGAACAGAGTTGTGGATTCAACCAGTGCCATAATAATGATTTCATCTCAAAATAGTTAGAACATGGATCACAATTTCGTCCACCAAGTTTTTGGCGCCGTTGCCGGGGATTGTTGAAATGAGAAGAATGAATCACGATTTCGCCCACCAAGTTTTTGGCGCCGTTGCCGGGGATTGTTCGAGTATGGACAACTGACGGTTCATCTTGTTGCTCAGATTAGGTAATTTTCTTTTCAAAAAGTTTTCTAAAATCTTTCAAAAATATTTTTTTATTATTTTCGTTTTTTTTAATATAATTTTCGAAAAAAAATAATAAAAATACTAAAAAATCATAAAATCATAAAAAACCAAAATATTTTGTGTTTCTTGTTTGAGTCTTGAGTCAATTTTTAAGTTTGGTGTCAATTGCATGCTTTAAAAATTTTTCTTGCATTTTTTTCGAAAATTCCATGCATTCATAGTGTTCTTCATGATCTTCAAGTTGTTCTTGGTAAGTCTTCTTGTTTGATCTTGATGTTTTCTTGTTTTGTGTTGTTTGTTGTTTTTCATGTGCATTTTTCGTTTGTTAGAGTCCATGCATTAAAGATTTCTAAGTTTGGTGTCTTGCATGTTTTCTTTGCATTAAAAATTTTTCAAAAATATGTTCTTGATGTTCATCATGATCTTCAAAGTGTTCTTGGTGTTCATCTTGACATTCATAGTGTTCTTGCATGCATCATGTGTTTTGATCCAAAATATTCATGTTTTGGGTCATTTTTATGTTTTTCTCTCTCATCATTAAAAATTCAAAAAAATTCAAAAAAAATATCTTTTCCTTAATTTTCTCCAAATTTTCGAAATTTTGGGTTGACTTGGTCAAAAAATTTTAAAAATTAGTTATTTCTTACAAGTCAAGTCAAATTTTCAATTTTAAAAATCTTATCTTTTCAAAATCTTTTTCAAAAATCACATCTTTTTCATTTTTTTTATAATTTTCGAAAATTTTTTTTTAAAATATTTTTCAAAATCTTTTTCTTATCTTTTACATCATATTTTTGAAAATATAATCAATAATTAATGTTTTGATTCAAAAATTTGAAGTTTGTTACTTTCTTGCTAAGAAAGGTTCAATCTTTAAGTTCTAGAATCTTATCTTGTAGTTTCTTGTTAGTGAAGTAAATAATTTCAAATTTTTAAATTAAATCTTTTTTATCTCTTATCTTATCTTTTTCAAAAAGAAAATAAAAAAATTTTTTTATCTTTTTATCTTATCTTTTTTTGATTTCAAAATATCTTATCTAAACTTCTTATCTTCTTATCTTTTCAAATTTGATTTCAAATCTTTTTCAATCAACTAACTAACTTGTTGTTTGTTTCTTATCTTTTTCAAAACCACCTAACTACTTTTCCCTCTCTAATTTTCGAAAATATCTCACCTCTTTTTCAAAAATTCTTTTTGTTTTAAATTTTAATTTTAATCTTATCTTATCTTTAATTTTCAAAAATTACTAACCCCTTTTTCAAAATTATTTTCGAAAATTCTCCCTCTCTTTTCTTATTTAATTTAATTAATTATTTACTAACACTTCTCTTCACTTCTCTTCATCTAAAAATCCGAACCATTCTCCTTTCCTTATCCCCTTTCTTTTTCTACTAACATAAAGGAATCTCTATACTGTAACATAGAAGATTCCTCTTCCTTTTCTTTTTCTCTTCTCTTTCATATGAGCAGGAATAAAGAAAAAGGCACTCTTGTTGAAGCAAGGAAGAGACATAAAGGAGCTCAAAAAGCACCATTGGACCTTCAAGAAGGCGCCACCCTCACTCAGGTGGACTCATTCCTTGTTCTTATTTTCTCTGCTTTTTTGGTTTTTATGCTTCATGTCTATCTAATGTTTGTGTCTTTATTACATGATCATTAGTAGTTAGTAACTATGTCTTAAAGCTATGAATAGATTCCATTAATCCTTCACCTCTCTTAAATGAAAAATGTTTTAATTCAAAATAACAAGAAGTACATGAATTTCGAATTTATCCTTGAATTTAATTTAATTATATTGATGTGGTGACAATACTTTTGTTTTCTGAATGAATGCTTGAACAGTGCATATGTCTTTTGATCTTGTTGTTTATGAATGTTAAAATTGTTGGCTCTTGAAAGAATGATGAACAAAGAGAAATGTTCTTGAGGATCTGAAAAATCATGAAATTGATTCTTGAAGCAAGAAAAAGCAGTGAAAAAGAAAGCTTGCGAAAAATTTCAAAAAAAAAAAAAAAGAGAGAGGGAGCAATAGAAAAAGCCACGAGCCCTTAAAACCAAAATGCAAGGGTAAAAAGGATCCAAGGCTTTGAGCATCAATAGATAGGAGGGCCCAAGGAAATAAAATCCAGGCCTAAGCGGCTAAATCAAGCTGTCCCTAACCATGTGCTTGTGTCATGAAGGTCCAAGTGAAAAGCTTGAGACTGAGTGGTTAAAGTCGTGATCCAAAGCAAAAGAGTGTGCTTAAGAGCTCTGGACACCACTAACTGGGGACTCTAGCAAAGCTGAGTTACAATCTGAAAAGGTTCACCCAGTTATGTGTCTGTGGCATTTATGTATCCGGTGGTAATACTGGAAAACAAAGTGCTTAGGGCCACAGCCAAGACTCATAAGTAGCTGTGTTCAAGAATCAACATGCTTAACTAGGAAAGTCAATAACACTATCTGAAATTCTAAGTTCCTAGAGAAGCCAATCATTCTAAACTTCAAAGAAAAAAGTGAGATGCCAAAACTGTTCAGAAGCAAAAAGCTACAAGTCCCGCTCATCTAATTATAATTAATATTCATTTATATTCTGGAATTTATAGTATATTCTCTTCTTTTTATCCTATTTGATTTTCAGTTGCTTGGGGACAAGCAACAATTTAAGTTTGGTGTTGTGATGAGCGGATAATTTATACGCTTTTTGGCATTGTTTTTAGGTAGTTTTTAGTAAGTTCAAGCTACTTTTAGGGATGTTTTCATTAGTTTTTTATGTTAAATTCACATTTCTGGACTTTACTATGAGTTTATGTGTTTTTCTGTGATTTCAGGTAAATTCTGGCTGAAATTGAGGGACTTGAGCAAAACTCTGAAAAAGGCTAACAAAAAGGACTGCTGATGCTGTTGGAATCTGACCTCCCTGCACTCGAAATGGATTTTCTGGAGCTACAGAACTCCAAATGACGCGCTCTCAACGGCGTTGGAAAGTAGACATCCAGGGCTTTCCAGCAATATATAATAGTCCATACTTTATTCGGAAATTGACGACATAACTTGGCGTTGAACGCCAAAATCATGCTGCTGTCTGGAGTTAAACGCCAGAAAAACGTCATGATCCGGAGTTGAACGCCCAAAACACGTCATAACTCGGAGTTCAACTCCAAGAGAAGCCTCAGCTCGTGGATTGATCAAGCTCAGCCCAATCATACACCAAGTGGGCCCCGGAAGTGGATTTATGCATCAAATACTTACCCATGTAAACCCTAGGAGCTAGTTTATTATAAATAGAACATTTAACTATTGTATTAGATGTCTTTTTGACCACGTTACATCTTTGGTCTCAGTTTTGTTTTATTCTTCATTCTAAGAGGCTATTGATCCCGTTTTAGGGGGCTGGCCATTCGGCCATGCCTGAACCTCTTACTTATGTATTTTCAACGGTGGAGTTTCTGCACACCATAGATTAAGGGTGTGGAGCTCTGCTGTACCTTGAGTATTAATGCAATTCTATTTTCTTTTATTCAATTCTCTCTTATTCTTATTCCAAGATATTCATTCGCACCCAAGAACATGATGAATGTGATGATTAGATAACCCTCATTATTATTCTCACTTATGAACGCACGTGATTGACAACCACTTCCGTTCTACATGCAACAGAGCTTGAATGTATATCTCTTAGATTCCCCAATAGAATCTTCGTGGTATAAGTTAGGTAGATGGCGGCATTCATGAGGATCTGGAAAGTCTAAACCTTGTCTATGGTATTCCGAGTAGGATTCTGGGATTGAATGACTGTGACGAGCTTCAAACTCCTGAAGGCTGGGCGTGATGACAAGCGCAAAAGAATCAATGGATTCTACTCCAACCTGATTGAGAACCGACAGATGATTAGCCATGCGAGTGACAGCCGCAGAGGACCATTTTCACTGAGAGGATGGGATGTAGCCACTGACAACGGTGATGCCCTACATACAGCTTGCCATGGAAAGGAGTAAGAAGGATTGAGTTGAAGCAGTAGGAGAGCAGGAGTCCTTGGGCCATACAGCATCTCCATGCGCTTATCTGAAATTCCCACTAATGAATCTGCATAAGTATTCTATCCCTTTTATATCTTCTATTTTCTTATTTCTATTTTCGAACCCATAAACCCATTTAATCTGCCTGACTGAGATTTACAAGGTGACCATAGCTTGCTTCATACCAACAATCTCTGTGGGATCGACCCTTACTCACGTAAGGTTTATTACTTGGACGACCCAGTACACTTGCTGGTTAGTTGAACGGAGTTGTGGATTCAACCAGTGCCATAATAATGATTTCATCTCAAAATAGTTAGAACATGGATCACAATTTCGTCCACCACATGCATCCAATCATAGTTCCCACATTTTGAAGCTTTGACCTCAATGAGCTTAATTCCAAACTTCCAACCACTACACAACTCATTCTTGCTTTTAATTCCACAAAGAGCTCTAAGTTGTCCATCCGTTTCAATCAAACCATATTCAAGCGAGAAAACAAAGCTTATGGATAAGAATTTTACCCACTTGAATGTTGTGTTGGATGGTAACTTGGGAAGGGAGGCTTCCCCACACTTAGACAATGCAAGGTCCACTTCCTTGTGCTCTTCTTTGTGTATTTCCACCTCTTTGCGAGCTTCCTCGATTTCAACCTTTCCCCTTTGATCACATGGCTTGGTGTTGTCTTCAAGAACTTTGATTTCTTGCCTAATGGGAGGTGACTCAATTTTGGATAGAAATTCATTGATGAATAAATCCATCTTTTGATCAACCTCTTCATATTCTTCAATCTCAACATACACCGTGCCAACGTTTTCCTCTTGGTAGCTCTCTTTCTCATTGCTCCCCAAGGGTATGAGAGGTTGTGCACACTCTTCTATAACTTCAACTTCATGTCCAATGGGAGAGGATTCCATTGTAGAGAGAAATTCATCCATGATTGAATCCATCTCTTGATAAGCTTCTTCCAAGTCTCCAACGATGACATGCCTTGGAGGTTGCGCACCCTCCTCAACATCAATATCAAGCTTCTTGGAAGCGTTCTCCATGATGCTACATTCCCATGGACTTTCAACATCTCCTAAATCTTCAACCACATCTCCCTTTTCTTCAATGATCATAGGCTCCTCCAATTGTTCCAACACAAAATTTGACTCCTCCTTTTCCACCGAATTTTCCAATTTCTCCTTCATGCTTTGCTCTTCTTTTGACCTTTCACATGTGGTCACGGAAGTACCTTGAGTATTCAAGCATTGGTAGGCTAAGGTAGACACTACCTTGGTCAAGTTGGTCACAAACTCAAGTGTATCCCGCTTCATGGCCTCTTGTCCTTGAAGTACCAAAGTGAGAGAATCGTCTATTGGGGCTTGGGGTGGGTAGGAAGGTTCATCATTTTGGAGAGAGGATTCATAATAGGAAGGTGGTTCTTCTTGGTAAGGTTGTGGATATTGTGTGTATTGAGGTGGTTCATGGTAGTAATCTTGATAGGATTGTGGTGGTTCTAAAGGTTCTTGCTCATAATAATCACAAGGATGTGGTATGGATGATTGGTTATATGATGGATAAGGGTCACATAAAGATACTTGGTAGAAAGGGGCTTGTGAGTATGGTTGAGCATCATGTTGAGGATAAGATTCATAGGCATATGGTGGTGGTTGATTGTCATAAAAGGAGTCACCATAGCCATTGAATTGACATGCATTAGGATGAGAATTATACCTATAAGTGTCCGGAGGTTGTTGCCAATAGGAGTGATCAATTCCTTGAGGCTCCTCCCATCTTTGATGGTTCCATCCATGGTACATGTTGCCATTAAAGTCCACATTTCCTACAACACAATTAGAGCCAAACTCATAGCCAAAGTGAGAATTCATTATGGAAAAACAAAATAAAACTAACAAAATCTAGTAAACAAGCAAAAGACAAACTATTTACACTATTCACATATGTACAATAACCAATAACATAACACCATTGCAAATCCCCGGCAACGGCGCCATTTTGATGAATAGATTTTTGCCGGTATAGAAATTATCAAGTAATCAATCGTAGTATAGTCTAAACCGACGCAAAATCCATCATCAAACAAATCTACAATCTATAATCGAGAGTATTAGTCCCGAGTCGTTCTTCCCTAGGAATGCTACAAGGATGCATGTTATTGGTTAAGTGGTCTTTTGTGGCTTGAAGAGTGTGGCATAAGAGTGCTAATAAAAGAAAACAACAATCAATCTATATTAAAAGCCTTGGCCAAGGTTGAACATTGGAAGTTCCATCACTATAGCTTCCTTCAATTGTGATGACAAAGGAGTGTTGCTTTACTTAGTTAACTCCTAATTATAGAGGAAAGTCAAGTAAAAGTAATTAACTCAAGTCACAAGTCCTAGCCTTACCCTTGGGAAGTCTAGCTTTAATGCACTCTAAGTCAATTAGCAATCCTCAATTCTTAATCAACAATTGACATCCATTATTCAAGTGTCTCCAATGACTCAACCACTAGGCCAAGTGAGGGAATGCTACTCCAAAGTTGGCATTTTCTCAAACACTTGGAGAGCAATAATGAAAGACATAGTAAAATTGAGAAGAGATTTAGAACTAAAGCAATTCAACACAAGAGATTAACAACAATCAACAATGAACAACAATGAAAATGAGATCTTCAATGAATCAATAGAATCCAAAACAACAAAGTTAAACCTAAGATCTACAAGAATTGAACAATTACAAACACTAATTGAGATTAGAGATGAGGATCTACAACATGAACAAAGTAAATCGAGAGTGGCAATAGATCTCACCAAGGAATGGTTGAGAATTGAGAAAATGAAGATGAATCCTAGAGAGAAGTTGGAGTTTCTCTCTCTACAAATGTAACTAACTCTAACTCCTAAAACTAAGCTAATGATCAAAAGTATCTAAAAGTATATTGATTCCCCTTCAATACTTGACTTAAATAGCATCAGAAATGAGTTGGATTGGGCCCACAAGGCTCCTAAAACCGCTGGGGACGATTTCATTAAAGTGGGCCACGGACAGAATCGGCGCGCGCGCGCAAAGTGCGCGTGCGCGCCCCTGAACGCAAAGCAACATATGGTAAAATTCATATCATTTCGAAGCCCCGGATGTTAGCTTTCCAACCCAACTGGAACCGTATCATTTGGACCTCTGTAGCTCAAGTTATGGTCAATTAAGTGCGAAGAGGTCGGCTTGACAGCTTTCCGGTTCTTTCATTTCTTCATGAGTTCTCCAACTTTACATGCTTTTTCTTCATTCCCTTGATCCAATCTTTGCCTCCTAAATCTGAAATCACTTAACAAACATATCAAGGCATCTAATAGAATCAAGGTGAATTAAATTTAGCTATTTTAAGACCTAAAAAGCATGTTTTCACTCTTAAGCACAATTAAAGGAGAATATACAAAACCATGCTAATTCATTGGGTAAATGTGGGAAAAAGGTGATAAAATCCCCTAAATTCAATACAAGATAAACCGTCAAATTGGGGTTTGTCAATGGGCTTGTCCTCATCAATGAGGATGTCTCCCTCTATGTTAATTCCAACTGAATTACAGAGGTGACAAATGAGATGAGGGAAGGCTAACCTTGCCAAGGTAGAGGACTTTTCCACCACCTTATAAAATTCTTGGGATATAACCTCATGAACTTCTACTTCCTCTCCAATCATGATGCGATGAATCATGATAGCCCGGTCTATAGTAGCTTCGGACCGGTTGCTAGTGGGAATGATTGAGCGTTGGATAAACTCCAACCATCCCCTAGCCACGGGCTTGAGGTCATGCCTTCTCAGTTGAACCGGCTTCCCTCTTGAATCTCTCTTCCATTGAGTGCCCTCTTCACAAATGTCTATGAGGACTTGGTCTAACTTTTGATCAAAGTTGACCCTTCTAGTGTAGGGGTGTTCATCTCCTTGCATCATGGGCAAGTTGAATGCCAACCTTACATTTTCCGGACTAAAATCTAAGCATTTCCCCCGAACCATTGTAAGCCAATTCTTTGGGTCCGGGTTCACACTTTGATCATAGTTCTTGGTGATCCATGCATTGGCATAGAACTCTTGAACCATTAAGATTCCGACTTGTTGAATGGGGTTGGTAAGAACTTCCCAACCTCTTCTTCAGATTTCATGTTGGATCTCCAGATATTCACTCTTTTTGAGTTTGAAAGGGACCTCGGGGATCACCTTCTTCATGGCCACAACTTCATAGAAGTGGTCTTGATGCACCCTTGAGATGAATCTCTCCATCTCCCATGACTCGGAGGTGGAAGCTTTTGCCTTCCCTTTCCTCTTTCTAAAGGTTTCTCCGGCCTTAGGTGCCATAAATGGTTATGGAAAAACAAAAAGCAACGCTTTTACCACACCAAACTTAGAAGGTTTGCTCGTCCTCGAGCAAAAGAAGAAAGAAAGGAGTAGAAGAAGAAGAAAATGGAGGAGATGGAGGGGGCTTTGTGGTTCGACCAAGGGGGAGAAGTAATGTTTAGGTTGTGTGAAAATGAAGGAGTGCAGAAAGGTTTATATAGGGGTGGAGAGAGGGGTAGGATTCGGTCATTATGGGTGGGTTTGGGAGGGAAAGTGGTTTGAATTTGGATGGTGGGGTAGGTGGGGTTTTATGAAGGATGGATGTGAGTGGTGAAGAAAATGGTGGGATTTGATAGGTGAGGGATTTTTTTTTTTGGGAAGAGGTATTGAGGTGATTAGTGAATGGGTGAAGAAAAGAGAGAGTGGTGCGGTAGGTGGGGATCCTGTGGGGTTCACAGATCCTGAGGTGTCAAGGATAGCTCATCCCTGTACCAAGTGGCGTGTAAAACGCCCTTTTTGCCAATCCTGGCGTTAAACGCCGGGCTGCTGCCCTGTTCTGGCGTTAAACGCCAGCTTCTTGCCCTTTTCTGGCGTTAAACTCCAGTCTGGTGCCCATTTCTGGCGTTAAACGCCCAGAATGGTGCCAGATTGGGCGTTAAACGCCCATTTGCTGCCCTTATTGGCGTTTAAACGCCAGCAAGCTTTTCCTCCAGGGTGTGCTATTTTTTTTTGTTTTTCATTCTGTTTTTGTTTTTTCAATTGTTTTTGTGACTTCACATGTTCATCAACCTATAGAAAACATAAAATAACAATGAAAAATAGATAAATATAACATTGGGTTGCCTCCCAACAAGCGCTTCTTTAATGTTAGTAGCTTGACAGTGGGCCCTCATGGAGCCTCACAAATGTTCAGAGTAATGTTGGAACCTCCCAACACCAAACTTAGAGTTTGAATGTGGGGGTTCAACACCAAACTTAGAATTTGATTGTGGCCTCCCAACACCAAACTTAGAGTTTGACTGTGGGGGCTCTGTTTGACTCTGTTTTGAGAGAAGCTCTTCATGCTTCCTCTCCATGGTTACAGAGGGATATCCTTGAGTCTTAAACACAAAGGATTCTTCATTCACTTGAATGATCAATTCTCCTATGTCAACATCAATCACAGCCTTTGCTGTGGCTAGGAAGGGTCTGCCAAGGATGATGGATTCATCCATGCACTTCCCAGTCTCTAGGACTATGAAATCAGCAGGGATGTAATGGTCTTCAATCTTTACCAGAACATCCTCTACAAGTCCATAAGCTTGTTTTCTTGAATTGTCTGCCATCTCTAGTGAGATTCTTGTAGCTTGTACCTCAAAGATCCCTAGTTTCTCCATTACAGAGAGAGGCATGAGGTTTATGCTTGACCCTAGGTCACACAGAGCCTTCTCGAAGGTCATGGTGCCTAATGTACAAGGTATTGAGAACTTCCCAGGGTCTTGTCTCTTTTGAGGTAATCTCTGCCTAGTCAAGTCATCCAGTTCTTTGGTGAGCAAATGGGGTTCGTCCTCCCAAGTCTCATTACCAAATAACTTGTTATTTAGCTTTATGATTGCTCCAAGGTACTTAGCAACTTGCTCTTCAGTGACATCTTCGTCCTCTTCAGAGGAAGAATACTCATCAGAGCTCATGAATGGCAGAAGTAAATCCAATGGAATCTCTATGGTCTCAGTGTGAGCCTCAGATTCCCATGGTTCCTCATTAGGGAACTCATTGGAGGCCAGTGGACATCCATTGAGGTCTTCCTCAGCGGCAATCACTGCCTCTTTCTCCTCTCCAAATTCGGCCATGTTGATGGCCTTACACTCTCCTTTTGGATTCTCTTCTGTATTGCTTGGAAGAGTACTAGGAGGGAGTTCAGTAACTTTCTTACTCAGCTGACCCCGCTTGTGCCTCCAAGTTTCTAATGGAGGACCTTGTTTTAGTCATGAAACTTTGAGTGGTTTTGATTAGATTAGAGACCATGGTTGCTAAGTCAGAGTGGCTCTGCTTAGAATTCTCTGTCTGTTGCTGGGAAGATGATGGAAAAGGCTTGCCATTGCTAAACCTGTTTCTTCCACCATTATTGTTGTTGAAACCTTGTTGAGGTCTCTGTTGATCCTTCCATGAGAGATTTGGATGATTTCTCCATGAAGGATTATAGGTGTTTCCATAGGGTTCTCCCATGTAATTCACCTCTTCCATTGATGGGTTCTCAGGATCATAAGCTTCTTCTTCAGATGAAGCGTCCTTAGTACTGCCTGGTGTAGCTTGCATTCCAGAAAGACTTTGAGAAATTATATTGACTTGCTGAGTCAATATTTTGTTCTGAGCCAATATGGCATTCAGAGTATCAATCTCAAGAACTCCTTTCTTCTGATTCGTCCCATTGTTCACAGGATTCCTTTCAGAAGTGTACATAAATTGGTTATTTACAACCATTTCAATGAGTTCTTGAGCTTCTGCAGGCGTCTTCTTCAGATGAAGAGATCCTCCAGCAGAGCTGTCCAATGACATCTTGGACAGTTCAGACAGACCATCATAAAAGATACCTATGATGCTCCATTCAGAAAGCATGTCAGAAGGACACTTTCTGATCAATTGTTTGTATCTTTCCCAAGCTTCATAGAGGGATTCACCTTCCTTCTGTCTAAAGGTTTGGACTTTCACTCTAAGCTTACTCAATTTTTGAGGTGGAAAGAACTTTGCCAAGAAGGCATTGACTAGCTTTTCCCAAGAGTTCAGGCTTTCTTTAGGTTGTGAGTCCAACCATATCCTAGCTCTGTCTCTTACAGTAAAAGGGAATAGCATAAGTCTGTAGACCTTAGGGACAACCCCATTGGTCTCGACAGTATCACAGATTTGCAAGAATTCAGCTAAAAACTGATGAGGATCTTCCAGTGGAAGTCCATGGAACTTGCAATTCTGTTGTATTAGAGAAACTAATTGAGGCTTAAGCTCAAAGTTGTTTGCTCCAATGGCAGGGATAGATATGCTTCTCCCATAGAAGTCGGGAGTAGGTGCAGTAAAGTTACCCAGCACCTTCTTTGCATTGTTGGCATTGTTGTTATTTTCGGCTGCCATGTCTTCTTCTTGTTTGAAGATTTCTGTTAGGTCCTCTACAGAGAGTAGTGCTTTAGCTTCTCTTAGCTTTCACTTCAAGGTCCTTTCAGGTTCAGGGTCAACCTCAACAAGAATGCTTTTGTCTTTGCTCTTGCTCATATGAAAGAGAAGAGAACAAGAAAATATGGAATCCTCTATGTCACAGTATAGAGATTCCTTGAGATGTCAGAGGAAAAGAAGAATAGAAGGAGGAGGTAGAAGAAGAAGAATTCGAACTTATCAAGAGAGATAGAGTTCGAATTGTTGATAGTGGAGGAGTGTTAGTCCTTAAATAGAAGGATGTGAGAAGATGGGAAGAATTTTCGAAAATAAGTTAAAAGATTTTGAAGAAATTTTGAAAAATTGAAGAATGATTTTCGAAAATTAAAGTTGGGAAAGAAATAAAGTGATTTTTGAAAAAGATTTTGAAATTAGAAATCGAAAAGATTGAAAATTATTTGGAAAAAGATGTGATTAAGAAGATATGATTGAAGAGTTATGGTTTTAAAAAGATATGATTGAAAAGATATGATTGAGAAACAATTTAAAAAGATTTGATTTTTAAAATTAATGACTTGGCTAACAAGAAATTTAAAGGATATGATTCAAACATTAAACCTTTCTTAACAGAAAAGGCAACATACTTGAAATGTTGAATCAAATCATTAATTGTAGGCAAGTATTTTTGAGAATGGAAAGAAATTGATTTTGAAAATATATGATTGAAAAGATATGGTTTGAAAAAGATTTGATTTTGAAAAATTAAAAAAATTTGAATTAAAAACAAAATCTTCCCTATTGTATCATCCTGGCGTTAAACGCCCAGAATGGTATCCATTCTGGCATTTAACGCCCAAAATGCTACCCTTTTGGGCGTTAAACGCCCAGCCAGGTACCCTGGCTGGCATTTAAACGCCAGTTTTCCTTCTTCACTGGGTGTTTTGAACGCCCAGCTTTTTCTGTGTAATTCCTCTGCTGCATGTTCTGAATCTTCAATTCTCTGTATTATTGACTTGAAAAGACACAAAATAAAATTTTTTTTTGAATTTTTAATGATGAGGAATAATCAAAATGCAACTAAGATCAAATAAACAATGCATGCAAGACACCAAACTTAGAAGTTTGTATACTATTGACACTAACAAATTGAGAATGCATATGAGAAACAACAAAACACTCAAGACAAGAGAATTTAAAGATCAGAGCAAGGAAATCATCAAGAAAAACTTGAAGATCAATGAAGAACATAATGCATGTAATTTTCGAAAATTAGAAGAATAAAGACATGCAATTGACACCAAACTTAAAATTAGACACTAGACTCAAACAAGAAACATAAAAATATTTTTGATTTTAAGATTTTATAAAAAAATTTTGTGCTTTTTCGAAAATTAAGTGGAAAAGAAAAACAAGGGTTCAAAATTCTTAATGAGAATTCCAGGAATCATTGCAATGCTAGTCTAAGACTCCGGTCCAGGAATTAGACATGGCTTCACAGCCAGCCAAGCTTTCAGTGAAAGCTTCGGTCCAAAACACTAGACATGGCCAATGGCTAGCCAAGCTTTAGCAAATCATTGCTCACAACAGCAAAATTGATAGAAATCAACAAGCTCTTGTGATGATAAGTTGAAACCTCGGTCCAAAAGATTAGACATGGCTTCACAGCCAGCCATACTTCAACAAATCATCATGAAACTCTAGAATCAATTCTTAAAAACTCTGAAGAATAAAATAGAAATATTTTTTTTGTATTTTTGAAAAATTTTTGAAAAGTAAAAAGAGTAAACATAAAATAAAATTACCAAATCTAAGCAACAAGATGAACCATCAATTGTCCAAACTCAAACAATCCCCGGCAACGGCGCCAAAAACTTGGTGCACGAAATTGTGATCATCAATGGCGCCATCAACATGGTACGCTCAATTGCAATCTCAACTCTTTATCACAACTTCGCACAACTAACCAGCAAGTGCACTAGGTCATCCAAGTAATAAACCTTACGCGAGTAAGGGTCGATCCCACGGAGATTGTTGGTATGAAGCAAGCTATGGTCATCTTGTAAATCTCAGTCAGGCGGATTCAAATGGTTATGGAGGATTGATAATTAAAAGATGAATAAAACATAAAATAAAGATAGAGACACTTATGTAATTCACTGGTGAGAATTTCAGATAAGAGTATGAAGATGCTTTGTCCCTTTCGTTTCTCTGCTTTCCTACTGTCTTCATCCAATCCTTCTTACTCCTTTCCATGGCAAGCTGTATGTTGGGCATCACCGTTGTCAATGGCTACAGTCCCGTCCTCTCAGTGAAAATGTTCAACGCGCTTTGTCATAGCACGGCTATTCATCTGTCGATTCTCGATCATGTCGAAATAGAATCCAGTGATTCTTTTGCGTCTGTCACTAATGTCCCACAATCGCGAGTTTGAAGCTCATCACAGTCATTCAATCCCTGAATCCTACTCAGAATACCACAAACAAGGTTTAAACCTTCCGGATTCTCAAGAATGGCCGCCAATGGATTCTAGCTTATACCACGAAGATTCTGATTAAGGAATCCAAGAGATATCCACTCAATCTAAGGTAGAACGGATGTGGTTGTCAAGCACACGTTCATAGCTGAGAATGATGATGAGTGTCACGGATCATCACATTCATCAAGTTGAGAAACAAGTGATATCTTAGAACAAGAATAAGCTGAATTGAATAGAAGAACAATAGTAATTGCATTAATACTCGAGGTACAGCAGAGCTCCACACCTTACTCTATGGTGTGTAGAAACTCTACCGTTGAAAATACATAAGAACAAGGTCTAGGCATGGCCGAGTGGCCAGCCTCCCAAAGAGGGTTCAATCATAAAAACATGATCAAAAGATGATCCGAAGATTGAAAGATTCCTAAATACAATAGCAAAAGGTCCTATTTATAGAGAACTAGTAGCCTAGGGTTTATAGAAATGAGTAAATGACGTAAAAATCCACTTCCGGGCCCACTTGGTGTGTGCTTGGGCTGAGCATTGAAGCTTCCATGTGTAGAGACTTTTCTTGGAGTTAAACGCCAGCTTTTGTGCCAGTTTGGGCGTTTAACTCCCACTTTTGTGCCAGTTCCGGCGTTTAACGCCGGGAATTCTGAAGCTGACTTGGAACGCCTGTTTGGGCCATCAAATCTCGGACAAAGTATGGACTATTATATATTTCTGGAAAGCCCTGGATGTCTACTTTCCAACTCAATTAAGAGCGCCCCAATTGGGCTTCTGTAGCTCCAAAAAATTTACTTTGAGTGCAGGGAGATCAGAATCCAACAACATCTGCAGTCCTTTTCAGCCTCTGAATCAGATTTTTGCTCAGGTCCCTCAATTTCAGCCAGAAAATACCTGAAATCACAGAAAAACACACAAACTCATAGTAAAGTCTAGAAAAGTGAATTTTAAATAAAAACTAACTAAAACATACTAAAAGCATACTAAAAACAATGCCAAAAAGCGTATAAATTATCCGCTCATCAATTGGCATAGAACTCCATGATGAGATTTGAATTTATCTTTGTTTTTGGGTTTGTGAGCTTTTGCCAACCCCTCTATTCAATCTTCTCTCTAATCTGTGGGCACTCATCATTGTTGAACTGGAATGTCAATTCTGGTAATATTTTCTTATGTTTTATCCGTTCAAATTGGAGCTCATGGAAGGCGGTCTTGAATTTCCCTTCATCGAAAGGAATGCTCTCCACCGGTTCCTTTCCCTTTTGCCTCTTGGAGCTTGATGATGCCATGAGTAGGAATTGGTAATGTGAAGGTGTTGAGAAGTATGGGTTGATGGTGGAAACTGGCCGGGTTAAGATAGGGTGTAGCTTAGAGATTTGTGTTAACGTGTTGAGGGCAGAGGTGTTGGGTGTGTGTTCCGAAAGAAAGAGGAGAGATAGATTGAAAGGATATTTGCATATGGAAGGGTTTAGAATGGGGGTTCGTTATATAGGAGGATGATGAGATTGAAGGGTGTGGATTGATAGAAAAATCCAATGGTGGACGGTTGGGGTTTGGCATTGGATGGGCACAAGGATCACCACTTTTATGGATTGATTGGTTCGGTCTCCAAGGCCATCCTGCTCCCAATGTTGCATGGCAACACTTCCCAAGGTACTCCCCTTGAAGACAAGTGTGTAGTTCTTTTGGTGAAGTGGCCGAACCACCCCCCTTGGGTTATCCCATCAGTTCCCTCTAACATTTCCTTCGATTTCCTTGCAAGACAAAAGAAAAGAGAGATTAGTTTGAATTGTGGCGGAAAAATAGGGATGGGAGGCTAGCTACTCTTTTTTTATTTCTGCTTTTGTTTAACTAAGTGCCCTTCATGAATGCACACCAACCGACTAACTAAGTGCTCATGCATGCAACGTTGGTGACACCAAACTTAGTTTGTGATCATGTGGTGTAAAAAAAATTTGATGAAGGGCCTAAGACTGACATGATATAAATTGTGTATGTGCCATCTTAGTGTGCCCTGAACACCAAACTTGTTGTTCACTATATGCTGCATATAAAGATTCTTCTAAGTGCTTGTCGAAGTTGATTTAGAATTCATGAACTTGCTTTATTAAATACTATTAAAGATTTAAAGGAAAGGATATAAAACATGGGTTGCCTCCCATGAAGCACTTCTTTAGCGTCATTAGCTTGACGTTTGGCCTTTGTCAGGGTGGTTGGTAATGCTTCAAATCTTCCCCTCTTGCAGTGAGTCTGTCTCCATTGGCATTATTAAGAAGCTCCACATGTTCTAAGGAAAAAATTTTGCTGATGGTGTACACTTGAGGTAGCTGAGATGGGATGGTGGGGAGATGAGGTGGGATAGGTGAAAAATAAGTAGAGATCACTTCATCTCCTGGAGAGAAATTCTCTGTAGGGATCTTCTTGTTCCCCATCCCCCTTGGGGCCTTTTTCCTTGTTTCCCTTGATGTTACCTTGCTCCCTGTGGTTCCTTTTTCCAGGAGGATTTTATTGCTAATTTCATATGACTTTGGTGGGTCTAGCTCCTCTTGGATTACACTTGGCTGTTGTTCCTTCTGATCCCATTGCTTGTCACCCAGAGGGATTCTCAGGTGTATTGTTTGTGCTTCCGTGCTTGTATCTTCCATCAGTGCCTTATATTGCTCTTTCCTTGATTCTTTGTTTTCTTGATCTGCTTCTTGTGAGGGTTTAAAGACATTGAAGGTGAGTTGTTCATCATGTATCCTCAATATTAGCTCTACTCACTCCACATCTATAAGTGCCCTGGCTGTGGCTAAGAATGGTCTCCCTAGGATGATGGGATGGATGTGATTTTCTTCCATCTCCAAGATAACAAAGTCTGTGGGAAGGAAGTAGTTTCCCACCTTCACTAACATATTTTCAACCACTCCTATTGCCTGTTTTTGAGTTTTGTCAGCCAATTTGATGATTACGTCCGTGGGTGTTAGCTCATTGATTTGAAGCTTTTTCATGAGGGATAGAGGCATTAAGTTGATGCTTGCTCCCAGGTCACAGAGTCCCTTATCAATCATTGTTTCTCCTATAGCACAGGGGATGTGAAAACTCCCTGGGTCCTTCCTTTTTGTAGGTGGCTCTGTTTGAATGAGAGCACTACACTCCTTATTCATCACTATTGTTTGCCCACCCTTCAGTGAATTGTTTTTGGTTAGCAGCTCCTTTATGTACTTGATGTATGAGGGCATTTGCTGGAGAGCTTTAATGAACGGTATGTTTACATGAAGAGATGCAAACATGTCGAAGAACCTTGAATACACTCTCCTTGCCACACCACCCTTGAGCCTTTGGGGAAAAGGTGCATATAGGTTTAGAGTCTCCCCTTTTTTTAGCTCCTTCTTGTGTGTGGGATTGGGTGCTTGATTACTTTCTTCATGCTTTTTCTTTGGATTGTCTTTGAAGTGTTCTGTTTGTGTGTTTACTTCTTCCACACTCCACTCGTCACTTATAGTGATCATCTTGCATTCTTCCCGTCTTACTTTCTTTGTTTTTCCTCTTGGGTTCTTCTCTGTGTCACTTGAGAAACTATCAGTAGGCTTGGGAAACTGTTGAGATAGATATCCCACTTGGGACTCCAGCCTCTTGATGGTGTCTCTCTGGTTTTTTATATTGGCTTGCACTTCATCCTTGAACACTCTGTTGTCTTGGACTTCCTTACATATACCTTCCAGTAGAGTCTCAATTCTAGAGAGTCTATCTTCCGTTGGTGATGGTGGGTTGAGGTTAGAAGGTTGAGAGTGGTCATGTTGGTTTTGGTATGGATGTTGAGAAGGGTGGTTAGGTGGGTGTTGATATGATCTCTGTGAAGGATATTGGTGAGTTGCATTGTTATTGGGATTGTGGTTGTGGCATCTCTGGTCTTGGCCTTGGTCTTGTTGATTTTTCCACCCAAAATTAGGTTGATTTCTCTAACCAGAATTATAAGTTTTGGAGTATGGATCATGGGTCTGCCTGGGTGAGTTCCCAACATAGTTGGCTTGTTCCCAGTCGCCTTTTTCTCCTGTATTCACTCCTTCTTGAGCTGGTGATGAAGTGATGACTGCTGCAACTTGGTTCTCTTCCATCTTCTTGGTAAGATAAGCTAACTGCTTGGTGATCATCTTATTTTGAGCCAGTAATGCATCCATATGGTTCAGCTCCATCACCCCTCAAGTGTTACTCCTTTCAGAAGCATAGAAGTAGTCATTCTCATCTACAGTCTCAATGACGTCTATGGCTTCTTCAATGGTTTTCTTCTTGTTTAGAGATCCCTCTGATGAATGGTCTACGGCCTTCTTTGATTCATAAGAGAGACCTTCATAGAAAATGTGTAGTTGAACCCATTCATTGAACATGTCTAGTGGGTACCTTCTTGTTAAGTCCTTAAACCTCTCACATGCCTCATAGAGAGTTTCACCATCTTATTTCCTGAAGGTTTGTACCTCAGCTCTCAACCTGTTGATTCTTTGAGGAGGATAAAATCTCGCCAAAAATTTGTTCACCACATCTTCCCAATTTGTTAAACTCTTTTTCGGAAAGATTCCAGCCATTTAGATGCTTTATCCCTGAGTGAAAAAGGGAACAAAAGCAGTCTATAGACATCCAGATGAACACCATTAGACTTCACAGTGTCACATATCCTCAGGAAGGTGGTTAGATGTTGATTGGGGTCTTCTTGGGTACTTCCTCCGAATGAACAGTTGTTCTAAACAAGGGTGGTGAGCTGGGGTTTTAATTCAAAGTTATTGGCATGTATGGTTGGCTTTTGGATACTACTTTCACAATTTCCTGGGTTCGGATTGATGTATGAGCCTAGAATTCTTCTCTCTTGCCCAGCATGATTCACAGGGCCGTCTCTGGCATGGTTGTGAGCTTCTCTTTCATGGTTGTTTTCCAGGTTCTCCTTCATGTTTGTTTCAAAGTACTCTTCCTCTTCCTCAGCACCAACAACTCTTTTCCCTCTTGCTTCCCTCCTTAATCTAAGGAAGGTCCTCTAAGGTTCAAAATCAAAGGAATTTGAAGCTCCGCTTCTTCTCCTTGTCATACAACTAACAAAGCACACAGCAAGAAAGAAAATGAAAAAATTATTCTGTGAGAGTGGCTGTTAGTGTGAGTGGTGCAATTTATCAATCAGTTAGTGGATTAGTGAGCAAAATTGTAAATAACAACAAAAGAAAAGAAAACGTAGAGGGGAAATGGGGGAAAGGACGAAAATAACTGATATTGAAGGTAAATGACTAGGTAAAATAAATAAGTAAAAGAAAAATACTCAATTTAGTGATCTTCCAACTTAATCATTGTTGATACAAAATCAATCCCCGGCAACGGCGCCATAAACTTGATGCGCAGAAACTTGTCTCTTAACAAATCTCCCTTCGGTAAGTATACCGAGTTGTCGTCAAGTAAAAACTAACAATAGAGTGAGGTCGAATACCACAGGGATTGATTGGTCGAGCAACTTTAATTGGAGGAACGATCTAGTTGAGCTAAGCCAAAATTGAGATGAGAATTGCAGAAAGTTAAATGGCGGGAAAGTAAATTGCAGAAAGTAAATTGCAGAATCTTAAATGAGGATTTGGGGAAATGAACATAAAAATAAATGGCAGAAAGTAAAGAGAATGGGTAAGATCAAAAATGGGGATTCATTGGGCTTAGGAGATGTTGCATTCTCTGGATCAAGTTCATTCTCATCTCTTCCTCAATCAATGCATTCATTGATCTCCTTGGAAATCTTAGATGATTGGATCCCAATTCCTTGGCAACCCAATCTCGCTAAGCTTGAACAATTGCCCAATTCCTTGATTTAATTGCTCATGGGAAGAGATGAAGTATGGTCACTGATTATAGCACATGTATTTCCAAATCAAAGTGTTGGGAGGATTATATGTCACTATATCCGTCCAAACCCCAATTTGGTCCAACATGAGAAAGGATTTCTAGCATGATCTCCTCATCCCTTTTCCAAGGCTCAGAGGAGATCCAATTATGGAGAGTTTCTTTTCTAAGACAACAAACCAATTGATCTAAGATCGAAAGCTTTCTAGTAAATCAAGAGAAAAGAAAGAAGAAGAAGAATGAAAACTATAATTGATACATCAAATTACAACAGAGCTCTCTAACCCAATGAAAAGGGGTTTAGTTGTTCATAGCTCTGGAAAAGGAAGATGATAGAGAAGAGTACATTCTAAAGTAAACTAGAATTTACAGGAAAAGTAAATATACAGAGTGTAGTTCTCCAAAAATGCCAAGCTTCTCTCTAGTTCAAAACTACTCTTATATATACTACTCTTCTTGATCTTCTAGTCAGCTCTCCAAGTCTTGGATATGGGTCTTTGATCTTGAGTTGAAGCAGTTACATTCTTCAGTGGGCTCAGCATTGCTTGCAGAAAAAGTGTGAGTCAAGCATGGATGGACGTTTGTTAGGACGTTAGTGGTGTTAACATTAAGTAAAAATGTGGGTTCGAGAACGTTAGTGACGATCACCTTTTTCACTAACGCTCCAAACCATATTGATCCACGTTAACTTCAACGTTAGTGGCACTAACGTGACAACAAATGTTGCCTCTTAGTTTTTCGCAAACGTTATTGGCATTCACCTTTACCAATAACGTTACCTCTTAGTCCTTCGCAAATGTTATTGGCATTCACCTTTACCAATAACATTGCTCTTTGCTTCTTTTCCCCATGTTAGTGATCCACGTTAATGTAAATAATGTGGCCCTTAACGTGGGCATGCCCAAGCTTCGAGAGCTTTAGTGACACTTACCTTTCTCACTAACGCTTCAAACGCCCCTTCTTCCCATGTTAGTGCCTCACGTTAATTGCATTGACGTGACCATTAACGTGGTGGTGATTGCCATCTCCAACGTTAGTGACAAAGGTGAGTGTCACTAACGTTGGCCTATCATTCCTTGCTCCACGTTACCCTTCACGTTAGTGGTCTTAACGTGACCACTAACGTGGGCAATATTGGCTTAGTCCAACGTTAGTGACAAAGGTGAGTGTCACTAACGTTGGCGATTGCTTTCTCCTCCCACATTAGAGTTCACATTAATTGGCTTAACGTGACTCTTAACGTGGCTAAGTGTGCCCTTTTAGAACGTTAGTGGTATTCACTTTTACCACTAACGTTGGAGCTCCCCTTTTCCTCCACGTTAGCTACCACGTTAATGTAATTAACGTGGCAACTAACGTGGGCTATGATGGCTTCGAAGGTATTATTGGCGATCACTTTTTCCATTAACGCTGCAAGCTTATTCCCATTGCACATTAGTGGTCACATTAATTAGATTAGCGTGGCTCTTTCTTGCTTTCTTTGTCCTGAAATCAAGCAAATAAAGTGTATCAAAGCTCTGTTCCAAGTTATGAGATCATGCATTATCCATTTTATCATTCAATTCCTGCCTAATTCTCATGAAATCATGTAAAGTTCACAATGTTTGCTGGAATCAAGATGTAAGTGTATATCTACCCAAAACTTGCTTATTTACTAAGAAATTGCATGAAACTACCCTAAAATAGTAAAGAAAAGGTCAGTGAAACTGGCCAAGATGCCTTGGCATCAGTGTCTATAGAGAGAGCTGTGATAATCTACAGCATCATAAAAGGAGAAAATGTGATTGAGGGAGAAATGATTGCAAGCAACATTCAGATGGTGCTAACAAGCACCAAGGACAGCACAAGGTTGGCCTTTCCAAGCATTAACCAGCGATTATGTGATAAAGCTGGAGTGGAAACTGTTATAGATGAGGTAGTGCTAGAGCAAGACAAACCAATAACTGCCAAGAAGATGGAAAAGGTGGTGGCTGTCACTCCACTACAAAGAGATAGGGAGCATAGAGCTCATATGCAAGCACCCCAATTTCCACCACAACATGAAGAGGCATATATTCATCCACTAATACCACAAGTTCAAGCATAATTTTCTGAAGGGTTCAATTAGGGGGAGATGCAGGGGAACATCCACCACATGCAAGGAGATATCACTCAACTTATGGAGCAATAGAAGCAATGGGAACAAATGCAAGAGAGCATCCAACAGCTTTAAGGAAATGTGGAGCAAATTAAAGAGCAGCAAGGGCAATTCCATTGGGGAGAAATGCAAGGAAGCCTCAATAAAATTCTGGAGCAACAAATGGTTCAACAGAGGAATCTTGCTGAGTTTAGGTCCTTTTATGAGGCTAGGACCACATCAAGAAGGCAATATGATATAAACACACAAGCGAAGCTGAATCACTTGTGTAATATGGTAGCCACCCTGAACCCCAACTATCCAACATTCATGCAAGGAATGGAAGAGCTTAGTGCCAGGAAAGAAGAGATTTTGGTCAAGCACAGGAGGATGAGAGGACCTTCATGAGGAGGCTAGGCTTTTGGAAGCCAAAGGACACCCAAGCACAAGAAGGAACCTCTACAAAGAAGAATGGTGATGACTCTTCCAATAAAAAGGATAAGGGGAAGGGGCCAATGCATCGATCAAATGAGAAGCATCATGACAAGCAAAGGTTGTTGAGTCCCATGTTGAAATCTATTTTTTGAATTTACTGCTTAGTGGTTGTTTTGATATGTTAGCTGTTTGTTTCTTTTAGAGTCCTTCTATGAGTCCTTAGGTTTCAGTTTATATTTTGAGAAAGAAAATGTTAATTGTTAAGCTTTGCAATATCAATAAAATTAGTTTGTTTCTACAAGGAGTCAATGATGAGTTGTTACAAAACAAGGGTAAGAGACTAAGACCCAAGTAAGTTGAATTCAAAATAAGAGATGAGAAACAAGTATAAAACCATGAATTAAAGTTTGGGAAGTGAGTAATCCATAATGAAACAACTAGACATAGAGGACATAATAAGTGGATGCTACAGATGACCCTTGAATATCAATAGAGCCAAGAAGTAGTAAGCAAGACCCAAGGCTCTGAGCATCAACTACTAGGAAGAAGAGAAAGAAACAAACAGCTCAAAGAGCTAACATCCTAGTAGATGCTTATGGTGAAGATGTGTCAAGAAGAGAGACCTGAACAAGTAAATTCTTAGGGGTGTCTCAACACCTAGTACACTAAAACCATCAGGCACCACGGACGACGAAGTGAAGACGACAAATGCATAAGTTATAGGCGCAACAAAGAAACACCAAAGGAGAAGAAACCCAATTGTTAAGAAGACCGTGAATCTGGATGCAATGCTGATGTCTCAGGTTGCAGCTAAAGTCAAGGCCAGCGGGAGCAAGAACGTCAGCAGCACAAAGAGTGGTCGCCAACGGCAACCCTTGAAAGTGAAATGCTGCTTTTTTGTTTGTTCTAGTGTATACAACATTCTGAGGTTGTATTATGTTGACTCTGGTGTAATTATAATATTTATTTCTTCTATTGCAGAGGAAGCTTAAGTATAACACTGACGATGAGTCACTGGGAACTTTTCCGGGTTATCACTCCGAGGACCATTCTCCATGAGGCTGGCTCAATGGAAGTCGATGGATTATGGGGACTTACCGGAGGTAAGTAAACAGCTGAGCAAAATGTATTATGCTTGGTTTTGTGTGTGATGTGTAAGACAGCGGATTTAAAAAAAAATAAATAAGAAATTTTTTTATAATTTATTATATTTAATTGAGATTATATTTTTAAGAGATTTTATATATAAATTAAGCAATTTCTTAGTTATGATTTAAAGTTTTAGTAATTGAATGATAATAAGGATTTTTATATGTTTTAATTTGAATAATTAGATTTTTAGCTGTATTTTATAATTAAAAGAAAATTAGTTTGATTATCTCCAAATATTGAATTAGAGTATTGAGTTGAAAATAATTTGAAAATTAATGATTAAATGATAATTTTAGATATTATTATTGGATTCAAAATTAGTTTTCATTTACTCTATTACCCTTTAATTTTATTAAAATTACTAAATTACCCAAAATTTCCAATTTCATACATAAAACCCTAAACCCCAAATTGAAACACTAACCCTTTATAACCTAACCCTAACCGCCACTGTTTCCCTTTCTTACCAAACCCAGCAGTAGCCTCAGAAATTTTCATAGAAAGAGAGAGTGTGAGAAAGTTGCGGGAGAAGAAGGAAGGGAGGAGTAGGCTCCGTTGCGCCTCCACCGGTCATCGTCGCACCACCGTTGCCGCATGCTGCTGCCACTGTCGAGGTTGTTGTTGCCATCGTGTTATGCTCCAGCCGTCGCCTAGGGCTGACGTAGCCATCGCCGTCGCACGTAGAGGCCAGGGGAAAGGGAAGAGGTGCGAACAGCCAGGGAGAAGGGGAGAAGAACGCCGCTATTCTGCCGTTCTTCGTCACGGCTGAAGCTCGCCGTCATAGTGGCTTGGGCGGTCACCAGAGGGAGCCGCTGACCCCCCCATGCCACTGATGAGCGGATAATTTATATGCTTTTTGGCATTGTTTTTAGGTAGTTTTTAGTATGTTTTAGTTACTTTTTATTATATTTTTATTAGTTTTTATGCAAAAAATACATTTCTGGACTTTGCTATGAGTTTGTGTATTTTTCTGTAATTTCAGGTATTTTCTGGCTGAAATCGAGGGACCTGAGCAAAAGTCTGATTCAGAGGCTCAGAAAGGACTGCAGATGCTGTTGGATTCTGACCCTCCTACACTCGAAGTGGATTTTCTAGAGCTACAGAAGCCCAATTGGCACGCTCTCAATTGCGTTGGAAAGTAGACATCTTGGCCTTATAATAGTTCATACTTTTCCCGAGATTTGATGGCCCAAACTGACTTTCAAACGCCCACCAGAGACCCTTTTCTGGCGTAAAACGCCGGAACTAGCACAAGAGCTGGAGTTAAATGCCCAAACTGGCATCCAAGCTGGTGTTTAACTCCAGAAAAGGCCTATGCACGTGTAAAGCTCAATGCTTAGCCTAAGCACACACCAAGTGGGCCCAGAAAGTGGATTTCTGCACAATCTGCACTTAGTTACTTATTTTCTGTAATCCCTAGTAACTAGTTTAGTATAAATAGCACTTTTTACTATTGTATTTCATCTTTGGATTTTTTTTCGATCTTTTGATCAACTTAATGCTTGGATGGCCTCACAGCCATGCCTAGGCTATTTTCTCTTATGTATTTTCCAACGGTGGAGTTTCTACACATCATAGATTAAGGTGCGGAGCTCTGCTGTTCTTCATGAATTAATGCAAGTACTATTGTTTCTCTTTCAATTCACACTTACTTCTTCTCCAAGATATACTCTCGTACTTAATTCAGTTAAGTCAGAATGAAGGGGTGATCCGTGACAATTACCCACTATCTTCGTTACTTGCTTAGCCAAGATCTGTGTGCCTGACAACCACAAGCGGTCTACATGATGTTCAACGTAGTCATTAAACGACAGCCGAAGTATAGTCTCTTGGGTCTCTGATCCACGGACCGAGTCTGTGAGGTTAGAACCTTCGTGGTATCGGCTAGAACCAATTGGCAGCATTCTTGAGATCCGAAAAGTCTAAACCTTGTATGTGGTATTCCGAGTAGGATCTGGGATGGGATGACTGTGACGAGCTTCAAACTCACGAATGTTGGGCACAGTGACAGTGTGTAAAAGGATAGAGAGATCCTATTCCGACACAAGTGAGAACCGACAGATGATTAGCCGTGCAGTAGCTGTGCCTGGTATTTTTCATCTGAGACGAGAAATCCGACAGTTGATTAGCTGTACAGAAACTGTAGCTGGACCATTTTCACTGAGAGGACGGATGGTAGCCATTGACAACGGTGATCCACCAACATACAGCTTGCCATGGAAGGGAGCACGCATGATTGGATGAAAACAATAGGAAAGTAGAGGTTCAGAAGCAACAAAGCATCTCCAACGCTTATCTGAAATTTCCACCAATGAATTACATAAGTATCTTTATTTTAATTTGCATTTTATTTATCTTTCAATTATCAAAACTCATAACCAATTGAATTCGCCTGACTAAGATTTACAGGATGACCATAGCTTGCTTCAAGCCGGCAATCTCTGTGGGATCGACCCTTACTCGCGTAAGGTTTTAGTACTTGGACGACCCAGTGCACTTGCTGGTTAGTTGTACCAGAGTTGTGAAAAGTGTGATCACAATTCCGTGCACCAGCCACCAATACTAAGGAGCTCAAGGAGAGAGAAAACGCAATTAGGGGTCCGCTGCTACTGCCGCCGTGGTTGTTGTCGCCGTGCATGGCCGCCGGAAGCGGCGTTTACATCGTCGGAGTTTGCTGCTGGTGCTGCGGCTACTCCGTTCCTGGTATTTTTCTTGGTACAGTAAATCTTTTGCTTTGAAAACCTCTCTTTGTCACTGTTTTGTTATAGATTATTGAGTTTTGTGCGACGATTTTATGTCAGGGTTGAGTTATTGTTGTTTGCTAGTGCCCTTGTGGCTGTTACCGCTACGAAACATAGTCGGAGTTGACGCTGTTGTTTTTGGGCCGGGTGTAAAAGGTTTTCTATAATGTGTTGGTTCAACTAACTGAGGTAGGAGGTTTGTTTTTAAAAGTAAATGTGTTAATTTAAGAATGCCTAAAAAGCTTATTGAATAATTGCAAATAATTTACAAGAGTTTAGTATTACTAATTGATGAGAATTTGTTGAATTGTGGTTGTTGATTTGAGATTTATTTGATAATAGTGAGTACTGTTGCAATGATTTGGGAATTGTTGTTTGTTGAATATGCTAATTCAATTCGGATATTGTGGTATTGAATGTCAAAATGAGCTGTTGGTTATTAAATTGAGTTAAAGTAGGTTTATTATTAAGAATCATGCTGTATTAATGTTTGTAGAATCGGATTAGTGAATTGTTGAGAGAATGAAGGAGCCCGTAAGGGTGGTGAAGTCGAATGTTAAAGGAAGGTATTATCCAAGTTTTTGTAAAAATATACAAAAAGGTGATTTTGATTTAAAAATCTGACTTATAAGCTTATTTTGAGAAATATTTCTATGTTGAGAAAAAAAATTAGGTTTTCTTATTTACACATATCGTGAAAAGGATTTAATATTGAAAAGTTTGATTTATATTTCTAAGGTAAAGAATGACTTGGGTTTAAAACCATTGAAAAGAGCTTGACAAAATGTTGATTTGATTTATTGGTAACGAATAGAGAGTTAAAAATGATTTTGATATTGAACCTGGTTAGCTTTCAGATGTACAAATGTTTTAATAATGGATATGGTTTGTTGGATTTATCAATGATTTTTGAAAGTTGAAAATGGTTTGGTAGGGACCCTGAAAGGGTTGCATGGTCCGACTTTTAGAGAAAATGCTGCCAAATTTTTATAAAACTCTAAGATTTTGTTTAAAGCGTTATTTAAAAGCAAATCTGATTTAAGAATATTATTTGATTTTGATTTATTTGGAAAAGAGTCTTGTTTTCAATTCGAATTATTAAGAAAAGTATAATGTTTTAAATTCAATCTTTTGAGAAGAGATTTTGCTTTAAGTTATGATTTGAGTTCGGTTTGATAAGAAAGAAAAGAAGAAGAACGAAAAGTAAAGGAAAGAAAGATAATTAAAGGAATCTCTACCACAGAAGAGCAGAAAACAAAGATTAAAAGAGTATATTAACTAAAAGGGTCTCTGCCACAAGAGAGTTGAGGGAAAGGATAAAGAAAAAGTTTTAAGAGATTGTCTGCTACAAGAGAGTAGATGCGACTTTGTTTGGGCCTTAGTGCTAAATGTATAGTGGGGATGCCCACACACTAAGAACTGTTTTCCAGATGTAAGCACATTGAAAAAACATTTGAAAGTCACACTGTATGCGGCCTAGCCGTAAGACTTATAAGCACATTATATGTATCTGAACAGCCATATCTAGGACTCGTGCCCGGGTAATGTCGGGAGCGTGTAGGCAACCGACACATGAGCTCATGGTCTGCTTAGGACAGACATGCATCATGATGTTTGTGCATATGCATTTGATTGTGTTTGCTTGTATTACTTCTTTGTGATTGTACTATTTGTCTTATTGCGACTTGCCTGTATGTTGAACTAAATCTCTTGCTTGTACAATTAGTTCGTGAATGTATTAATGTGATTAGGAATTGACGTTTTGATTGAGAATTAATTATGTGATTGAGAAATGGTTAATGTGACTAGTCTTAGATTTAAAATTCGTTTTGGGTTTAGAGATTTTGAAAGAGGTAATTAATTAGCTAAAGTAAAACCAAGAGTATTTTCAAAAGGTTTGATAAAACTATAGTTTCCTTGAGTATGTTAATTATTCGTATTTTATTCATTACTTTTACGGCATTCCCATTCCCTAGTAAGAACATGTGGTTTGTTCTCACCCCAAAATCTTCCACCCTTTCAGTGACACAGGTTTGAAGACTTTGTATGAAGTCACGAACGAATAGTTGGAATGGTTGAAAAGTTAAGTTGTTTTCATAGAGTTCCCTCACCTTTATTGATTAGGATTTTATTTTACCCAGAGGGATAGGTAACGTATTCGAGTTTTATATTGAATTTATTTGTATGGCATTTATTATTAGTAATAACTGTGTGATTACTATTACTTGGTGATCTTTGATATATGATTTTAGTTAATAAAAACAAAATTTTCAGGCATTTTCTTAAAAATTGAAATGCAACATTGAACTAAAGGCTCAATATTAAATAGTTAATAAGGAAAACGAGTTAGTAACGCCTTACTTTTGGTACGATCGTGACGTGCTAAAAGTTAGAGTATTATATTATGGTATCAGAGAAGTTCATCCTTATTATAGTCTTGGAAATGGACTGAATATGCTTCATTGCATACTCTGAGTGTCTATCATATAGTAGGTCTTGTCTGGATAACAATAATTAGAACTTTAAACACATGACTGTCTATTGATTAACGCTTTTAGCTTACCGTTGCAAATTTGTTAATGTTAAGTCTAGCCAACTTAATGTTGATGGTTTATGTATACGGAAAAGTAACGGGTTATCATAGGCAAAATAGAATTAATAGGTAACGTGAATCATGGGTTTTGGGAATGTTAAGAGTTAATTTCTTGATGCTACTCGGTTACGTATCTATTCTTTCATGGTTTGCCTAGAGGTTTTTGTTCGAGATTTCTTTCTTGAAAAGTTAACTGATTATTTTCCAACCCTGTTCCTTATTCATATGCTTTCTCATTTGATCCTAACTGCATTTGTCTTCTTAAATTTCTTGGATATCTGCCTTGTGTTAATACTCCTCTTCTTGCCTCGTATATTCTTTGATGTAATTTTGGGACTTGTTTAATGCATCAAAGTGAATCGTTGAATTCTTTGTAAACCTTGTCCAAGTTGCTTGTTCTTTCTCTAAGGTCTTGTATCTTTTTGAGTGACTTAAGATTTGTTTTGATGTCATGGGCGATCGTTATACATAGCAAGTGGTGTGTTAGTTCTTTATGATGTGTTTTGTGAACATGAAAAGTAGAGCTTGTAAGCGTGCGACTTCACATGATGTTTTGGGCTTTTGAGTCCCGTGGAAAAGTTTGCAAAAGTTACATTTGTGACCAGTATTGGGTTGCGAAGTGTTTGATGAGGTTGAGAAATTCACGAACAGTCTATTTGGTAAAGTACATTTTGGAATGGTGAATATAAGTCAGGTTGATGTTTGGGAAGTTGAAACTCTGGAGTTGGTGTGAGATCAATGTGCGGACGCTAAGCATGTCATTTTAGCCCCATGCCTATTTTATAATCTTTCGCCACCTTGTTTTACCATCGCATAATGTATGAACCATATCATCTTTTGCATCAAAATTGCCTTGTAACTTCAGCTTTGTAATTGTACTTTCACCCTTATACCTGCATGCCATATGAACCTCTTTTTTGTTGTTGTAATTTTCGAGGACAAAAATTTTTATAAGTGGGGTAGGATGTAAAACCTCGGATTTAAAAAAAATTAAATAAGAAATTTATTTATAATTTATCATATATGTAATTGAGATGATATTTTTAAGAGATTTTATATATAAATTAAGCAATTTCTTAGTTATGATTTAAAGCATTAGTAATTGAATGATAATAAGGATTTTATATGTTTTAATTTGAATAATTAGATTTTTAGGTGTATCTTATAATTTAAAGAAAATTAGTTTGATTATCTCCAAATATTGAATTAGAGTATTGAGTTGAAAATAATTTATAAATTAATGATTAAATGATAATTTTAAATATTATTATTGGACTTAAAATTAGTTTTCATTTACTCTATTACCCTTTAATTTTATTAAAATTACTAAATTACCCAAAATTTCCAATTTTATACACAAAACCCTAATCCCCAAATTAAAACCCTAACTGCTAATGTTTCCCTTTCTTACCAAACCTAGCAGCAGCCTCAAAAATTTCCATAGAAAGAGAAAGAGTGAGAGAGCCGCAGGAGAAGAAGGAAGGGAGGAGGAATGATGAACGGACTTTTGTGTGGTCTAGAATTTCACAATAAACTTTCGTTGCAAGTATAGTTTCTAAACCAACTAAAATCTTTTCATACAAATTTTTTTTGTTGTCACAAGTAACAAATCCTATAAAAATAATAACCGAAGTATTCAAACCTCGGGTTGTCTCTCAAGGAATTACAGGGAAGTGTGTTACTATTGGTTATGGGTTTTTCTGAGAATTTTTAGAGTGACGAATGATAAAATAATTAATTATAATTTAAAGCAAGGAAAATTAACAAAAGGTTTTATGCAATTAAAATAAAAAGCCTTGGCCAGGAGAAGATTAATCGGAAGTTCTATCCTTGTTGGATTTTCCAAGATCAATAGTAATAGGTTATTGTTTCTACTTAGTTAACCCTCAACGAATGAAGGAAAGTCAAGTAGTTAAGCTAACTTCAATTCACAAGTCCTAATCCTCTTCCTTAGAAAGGATTAGCGTTAGTGACTAGAGAGCCAGCCAACAATTCCCAATTACAATTTAACTCTTGAGTCTTTCAACTCAAGGGTCTCCAAATATTAATCAACTCCAAAGCCAAATTGGAAGCCTACTCCATTGACATGGATGCCAATTTCGAATCCATGTAAAGGGAGTAGAAAGAAGACATAATAATTGGAATTGGGTCGAGATAATCAAGCAAATAAAGAATTAAATAGAAATATACTTTTGCATTAATAAATTCAAAAATTAAAGATATCCATATGTAACTCTAAATAGGCTAAATGGGAAATTAAAAGAGCAAGGAAATAGAAAACAAAACTAGAATGATAAAGACTTCAACGGAGGTAGTAACTCTGTCAATATCCAACTCAAAAGCATAAAACTAGGAATCCTAAAAGCGAGAGAGAGGAGAGGCTCTCCTCTCTCTCTCTCTCTTTAGAAACTACATCTAAAACCTAAATTGTGAATAATGGGAAGTGTCTCCCTCATTCCCCAACTTTGCAGCCTCTAATCAGTATTTTCGAGTTTGAAACTGGGCCAAAAACAGCCCAGAAATCGCACCCAGCGATTTCTAATACGCTGAACTTTCGCACCATCCAAACGTATGCGTGCTTTGCGCATCCATAAACGCCAATCAACTATGGCAAATTATATATCGTTGCAAAGTCCCGGATGTTAGCTTTCCAACGCAACTAGAACCGCCTCATTTGGATCTCTATAGCTCAAGTTATGATCGATTGAGTGAAAAGAGGTCAGGGCTAACAGCTTAGCAATTCCTTCAACTTCTTACATTCCTTCCACTTTTGCATGCTTCCTTTCCATCCTCTAAGCCATTCCTGTCCTAAAAACCCTGAAATCACTTATCACACATACCAAGGCATCGAATGGTAATAAGAGAGAATTAAAAATAGTGAATTAAAGGCCAAAAAAGCATGTTTTCAATCATAGCACAAAATTAGAAAGGAAAGTGTAAAACATGCGGATTCTGTGAATAAATGTGAGAATAGTGGATAAAATTCACTCAATTAAGCACAAGATGTACCATGAATTAGTGGTGCATCAAATCTCCCCACACTTAAACATTAGCATGTCCTTATGCTAAGCTCAAGAGAAGCTATAAGAGTGAAGAGGAATGGTAGGAAGTATGAGATGCAACCTATCTGTATGAATGCAGCTAAATGCAAAATGTTTTTACCAACTTGGTGAAAGGTAAATAAACCTTTCAAGAACAAATATGAACTGGATTTCACTAATTCAAATCCTAAAAATGAAGTGCAAATAGACTTGCAAGAAGAAGATAGCTCATGAAAGTCGGGAACAAAGAATCGAGCATCGAACCCTCACTAGAAGTGTATACACTCTAATCGCTCAGGTGTTTGAGGTTCGATTCTCTCAATTCTCTACTAATCTTGCTTTCTAAGACTTGCTCTTTATCTAACAATCAACAAAAATCTAATACACAAATACACAAATCAAGAGGTCTTTTAAGGGTTGTAATGGGGTCAAGGTTAAGGTAGGATTGTATTTGGTCAAGTGGACTGAAATCTGAATCCTTAATTAACCTAAACTTCTCACCTAACTTAGGACAATCCATATAATCATAATATAAAGCCCAACTACCCATTAACTATGTTTTGCCACATATTCATGCATCCCAATTTGAGTACAAGTTGTATGCATTGCTATCACCATTTACTTTGGGGCATTTTGTCCCCTTTTTATTGTTTGCTCTTTTTTTTCTCTTTTTTTTTTCTTTTCTTTTCTTTTGTTTTTCTCAATGTATATGATTAAAGTATTGAATGCAATAATATGTGCTTAACATTCTTGTTCATATTTTCTCAAGAATACACAACACCCAATTCTCAAACCAAATGTTTTTCAAACCCAACTTCCCCACACTTAAATCATGAGCACTTTCACTAGTCTAAGCTAACCAAGGATTCAAAATTAGGGACATTATTGTTTTATGCTTAGAGTTAATGATGTGCTAACATAAAGAACAAAGGTGTAAAATAGGCTCAAAATTGGTTTGCAAAGGATAATGAAAATGTTAAGGCCATGTGGGTATGTAAGCTCAGTGAAATAAGGCCTCAATCATGTAAGTGTATGCATACATCAAACAATGAAAATATAGAATTAAGCAAGACAAAGATCGCAATTTTAGAGAGAACAACACACACCAAAAATAAAATATTAGTTGATAAGATGCAACCAATCAAATAAGCTCAGAATCTCACTGGTTTTGTGTGTTCGAGCTCTAAACAATGTTCCAAAATACATTTCTTGAAACAAGTTCAATAGAAGTTTAATTCAAATTAGTGAAATGCTATGGGAAGTTTCTTGAAAAAGAATTCATCACTTCAACCAAGTAGTGGTAAAATATGCACAAAATTAAACAAACATGCAATCAATCATGCAAATGCAACTACTAACTAACAAAGAAAATTAAACATTGGTGTTGAGAAGAAAGTAACTAACCTACGGAGATCGGTATCAACCTTTCCACACTTAAAGATTGTACCGTTCTCGGTGCATGCTAAGAGGTACAAGTGGACGGGTTGCTACAACTGATGCTTTTCACCAAAGGTTATGCAGATGGACTTGTCGGTTGCCCCATTAAGAAGCTTTCCCTTTTCCTTCTCGGTGGCCATCCAGAAAGAAGAGAAAAAGGAGAAAAAAAAGTAACCCAGAAACAAAGATAAGGAAATAAATAGAAAATGGGTGGTTGATGCCAAATAATGAGGATCTCAACTACATGGTAGCTACAACATGCAAGTGAGAAAACAGTAGAAGCAATTGGCATATAAATAGTGCAAAAATAGCAATAATGGGGGAGAGAGTGTGGGTAATGAAAGACAATATAAGTGCATATCAATACAAATGGAATACAAGTATCATAAAAATTAGCATTGACTTATAATTAATAACACCCAACAGTTTAAAACAATTCATGAAGCACCAAAATAATTCAAGAAAAGATGCAACAGTTGAATAAGAACATGTAACACCAGTGGAAAAATAACAAACTTCAAAAAGAAAATATAAACATGCACAAAGTTAAAATGCAATGAATGAAAGTATGTAAATGTAATGAGGAAAAGAAAATGAAAGAAAATAGGGGTAAGAAGTCAAAGGAGAAGAAAGTAAGAAAGGAAGAGGAAAGAATAAGAAAAGGAAAGAATTAGGATTTAAAAAGAAAAGAAAATTAAAGCAAACAGAATCAGGCGGCGCACTAAGTTTAAGTGAGGCGCGCAAATGACGTGTAGGCGTACAACACGCGTACGCGTGCATTGCGCAAACAGGAAGGACGCGTAAGCGTCAAGTGCGCAGACGCGTGCCTCAGGTGGTGCCAATGGCGCGAGTCCAGCCTCGTGCACACACAACTCTCTGTTTGTGTTGTCTTGGGGCCAAGACTGCACGCGCACGCACAGATGGTCATAGGTGGAAAAAGGCGCGCATGCGTCAGGGACGCGTACGCGTGAGTGAAGTGGTGCCTCTAGCACAGTACCAACCCCAGACCAGCACAACTCTCGGGTAAAACATGGTTTTACGCCGATTGCGTTGTGCACGCGGGGTGGACGCGTGGACGCGTGGGTGCCAGATCGTGAAGGGACGCGCACGCGTCAGGGACGCATAGGCGTGGGCTTGATTGTGCCAAAGCACATTTCTTGCCCAGCTCCTGCGCAACTCACTGGTCAATCACACCCATTTCGCGTTCATGAAGGACACAGATGTGTACTAGGCGCTTGCGCTTTGAATGCATTTTTTTAATGCAAAATGCAAGTGATGATGCAGAATGTTTGCATGAACACGGATAAAAAGAAAACAAAATAAAACTAAGAATGACAAGGAACGATCATACCATAGTAGGTTGTCTCCCACCTAGCACTTTTAGTTATTGTCCTTAGGTTGGACATTTGGTGAGCTCCTTGTCATGGTGGCTTGTGCTTGAACTCATCTAGGCGCAAAGAGCCTTCAAGCAAGTTAAAGCAAGTGACAAGGCCCCAAGAGTGTTGATTGCTAGACGGAATTCCAGTTTCCCAAACCTTGCTTTTGTACCCTTCTTCTTGTTGATCATCATTGTTCCAATCGGGTGGCAAACAATTTGAATTCTCACTGAAGCGTCCAAATAACTTTCTAGACCCATCCAATTGAGCTCTACACCAACCCTTGCACTTCAATTTGGAGCATGCAACTATATCGAACCTTGCCTAACAACTCCTACCACTAACCATCTCTCTCTTACTCTTAAAGCCACAAAGAGCTCTAAGTTAACCATCCGTCTCAAGCAAACCATATTCAAGTGGGAAAGTAAAGGTTAAGGATAAGAATTTTACCCACTTGAATGTTGTATTGGATGGTAATGACTTTGGGGGAGGTGTTTCTGATGATCTTACAAGCTCCACTCCCTTGTGTTCTTCCTTGACAAATTCCACCTCTTTGCCAGCTTCTTCAATTTCAACCTCTTCCTTTTGGTTGCTATCTTCCAATTCAATCTCCTCTTCATTTATTACCAAGGGCATGGGAGAGAATTCAATTGTAGATAAGGATTCATCAATGATTGACTCCATCTCTTGATTAACCTCTTCAAAGTTTTCAACCATGATATGCCTTGGAGGTTGTGCACCCTTCTCAACATCAATTTCAAACTCCTTAGAAGGAGGCTCTTGGTACACAAAAATCACACTCACACTATGTAATTTCGCACAACTAACCAGCAAGTGCACTGGGTTGTCCAAGTAATACCTTACGTGAGTAAGGGTCGATCCCACGGAGACTGTTGGCTTGAAGCAAGCTATGGTTATCTTATTATTCTTAGTCAGGATACCGATAGGGTTCTTTAGTTTCAGTTGTAAAAAGTGAAAGAGCATGAAAAAGAGTAATGGTTACGCTGTAATGGAGAATGTGTTGGAGTTTTGGAGATGCTTTGTCTTCTGAATCTCTGCTTTCCTACTGTCATCTTCTTCACGCACGCAAGGTTCTTTCTATGGCAAGCTGTGTGTTGGTGGATCACCGTTGTCAATGGCTACCATCCGTCCTCTTAGTGAAAATGGTCCAAATGCGCTGTCACCGCACAGCTAATCATCTGTCGGTTCTCGATCATGTCGGAATAGGATCTATTGATCCTTTTGCGTCTGTCACTACGCCCAACACTCGCAAGTTTGAAGCTCGTCATAGTCATCCAATCCCTGAATCCTACTCGGAATACCACAGACAAGGTTTAGACTTTCCAGATTCTCAAGGATGCTGCCAATGGATTCTAGCTTATACCACGAAGACTCTGATTAAGGAATCTAAGAGATACTCATTCAATCTAATGTAGAACGGAGGTGGTTGTCAGGCACGCGTTCATAGGTTGAGAATGGTGATGAGTGTCACGGATCATCACCTTCTTCATATTGAAGTGCGAATGAATATCTTAGATAGAAACAAGCGTGTTTGAATAGAAAACAGAAATAATTGCATTAATTCATCGAGACGCTGCAGAGCTCCTCACCCCCAACAATGGAGTTTAGAGACTCATGCCGTCAGAGAATACAAAGTTCAGATCTAAAATGTCATGAGATACAAAATAAGTCTCTAAAAGTTGTTTAAATACTAAACTAGTAACCTAGGTTTACAGAAAATGAGTAAACTAAGATAGATAGTGCAGAAATCCACTTCTGGGACCCACTTGGTGTGTGCTGGGGCTGAGTCTTGAGCTTTTCACGTGCCTGGGCTGTTTCTGGAGTTAAACGTCAGGTTGTAACCTGTTTCTGGCGTTTAACTCCAACTTGCAACCTGTTTCTGGCGTTCAACACCAGAATGCAACATGAAACTGGCGTTAAACGCCAGTTTACGTCATTTATCTTTGTGCAAAGTATGAACTATTATATATTTCTGGAAAGCCCTGGATGTCTACTTTCCAATCCAATTGAGAGCGCGCCAATTGGACTTATGTAGCTCCAAAAAATCTATTCTGAGTGCAAGAAGGTCAGAATCCAACAACATCAGCAGTTCTTTTTCAGCCTGAATCATATTTTTGCTCAGCTCCCTCAATTTCAGCCAAAAAATACCTGAAATCATAGAAAAACATACAAACTAATAGTAAAGTCTAGAAATATGAATTTTGCCTAAAAACTAATAAAAATATACTAAAAACTAACTAAAACATACTAAAATCTATATGAAATAACCCCCAAAAAGCGTATAAAATATCCGCTCATCACAACACCAAACTTAAACTGTTGCTTGTCTCCAAGCAAATAGATAAATAAAATAGGATAAAAATAAATCAAGAAGCAATAATATCTCAAAGTTTTAAGTGAAGCTCAGATTCTAATTAGATAAGCGGGACTAGTAGCTTTTTGCTTCCGAACAGTTTTGGCATCTCACTTTATCCTTTGAAATTCAGAATGATTGGCATCCATAGGAACTCAGAATTCAGATAGTATTATTGATTCTCCTAGTTTAGTATGTTGATTCTCAAACACAGCAACTTTATGAGTCTTGGCCGTGGCCCTAAGCACTTTGTTTTCCAGTATTACCACCGGATACATAAATGCCACAGACACATAACTGGGTGACCCTTTTCAGATTGTGACTTAGCTTTGCTAAAGTCCCCAATTAGAGGTGTCCAGAGTTATTAAGCACGCTCTTTTGCCTTGGATCACGACTTTAACCACTCAGTCTCAAGCTTTTCACTTGGACCTACATGCCACAAGCACATGGTTACCGACAGCTTGATTTAGCCGCTTAGGCCTGGATTTATTTCCTTGGGCCCTCCTATCCATTGATGCTCAAAGCCTTGGATCTTTTTCACCCTTGCCTTTTGGAATTGAAGTTGAAAGATGAGAGTTTGTAACATGTTTATGTAAGAAATCATGAATTGAAACATAAAAAATGGAAAAATTTAAAGTGAAAAACGAATTTACCTCCTCCCCACAATCCTAGCGTTAAACGCCCAAACGCTACATGTTTTGAGCGTTTAATGCCCATTTGTAGCTTCTCATGGGTGTTTAACGCCCAGCTGTAGCATCTGGCTGGCGTTAAACGCCAGAAAATCCTTTATCATTGGGCATTTTTCTGAACGCCTAGGATGCTGCCAATCTGGCGTTAAATGCCCAGAAGTTGCTTCTTTCTGGCATTTAACGCCCAGATGGCCATCTCTACTGGCGTTAAACGCCCAGTAGATGCTCCTTTTGGGCGTTTAATGCCCAAAATAGCTCTTACTGGCTTTTTCGCACCAGTGAGCTTCTTTTTGCTATTTTATCCTCTGAATCCTTCTGTAACTCTGTGAACTCATGCAATTGCTTTTTTACCTTAAAAATAATTAGTATGAACCTGTAAAATTCAATTAATAAACAAAATGGCTGGGTTGCCTCCCAGCAAGTGCTTCTTCATTGTCTTTAGCTGGACTATTACTGAGCTTTAATCAAGTCTCAGTTTTGAGCATTCTTGCTCAAAATTGCTTTCAAGATAATGTTTGACTCTCTGTCCATTAACAATGAACTTTTTGTTAGAATCATTATCCTGAAGCTCTACGTATCCATATGGTGACATACTTGTAATCACATATGGACCTCTCTACCGGGATTTCAATTTCCCGGGGAATAATCTGAGCCTAAAATTAAACAGCAGAACTTTCTGCCCTGGCTCAAAGACTCTGGATGAAAGTTTCTTATCATGCCATCTTTTTGCTTTCTCTTTGTAAATTTTTGCATTTTCGAAAGCATTAAGTCTGAATTCCTCTAGCTCATTTAACTGGAGCAATCGTTTTTCTCCAGGTAACTTGGCATCAAGGTTTAGGAATCTGGTTGCCCAGTAGGCCTTATGTTCCAGTTCCACTGGCAAGTGACAAGCTTTTCCATACACAAGCTGGTATGGAGAGGTCCCTATAGGAGTCTTGAATGCTGTTCTGTATGCCCACAGAGCATCATCCAAGCTTCTTGCCCAATCCTTTCTACGGTTAATCACAGTTCGTTCCAGGATTCTTTTAAGTTCTCTATTAGAGACTTCAGCTTGCCTATTTGTCTGTGGATGATATGGAGTTGCCATCCTGTGGCTGACTCCATATCGAACCATAGCAGAGTAAAGCTGTTTATTGCAGAAATGAGCGCCCCCATCACTGATTAGTACTCTAGGGACACCAAATCTGCTGAAGATATATTTCTGGAGGAATTTCAGTACTGTCTTAGTATCATTCGTGGGTGTTGCAATAGCTTCCACCCATTTGGATACATAATCTACTGCCACCAGAATATAAGTGTTTGAGTATGATGGTGGGAAAGGCCCCATGAAGTCAATACCCCAAACATCAAACAACTCAATCTCCAAGATCTCTTGTTGAGGCATGGCATAATTGTGAGGCAGATTGCCAGATCTTTGGCAATTGTCACAATTAAGTACAAACTCTCGGGAGTCTTAGTGGAGAGTAGGCCAATAGAAGCCATATTAGAGGACTCTTGTGGCTGTTCGCTCACTTTCAAAATGTCCTCCATATTGTGATCCATGGCAATGCCATAGGATCTTCTGTGCTTCTTCTTTAGGCACACATCTATGGATTATTCCGTTCGCACATCTCTTGAAGAGATTTGGTTCATCCCAAAGATAGTACTTTGCATCTGTGATCAATTTCTTTGATTGCTGCCTACTGTAGTTTGCAATGTCTGCAAACCATGGTACTTCCTGGATGGCAAAGAGTTGCTCATTTGGAAAGTTTTTAGAGATCTCATTAAGAGGGAGGGATGCCTCTTCTACTGGTTCTATTCGGGACAGGTGATCAGCTACTTGGTTTTCTATCTCTTTTCTGTCTCTTATTTCTATATCAAATTCTTGCAGAAGCAACACCCATCTTATGAGTCTGGGTTTTGAATCCTGCTTTGTGAGTAGATATTTAAGAGCAGCATGGTCAGTGTACACAATCACTTTTGATCCTACTAAATAGGATCTGAACTTGTCAATAGCGTAAACCACTGCAAGTAACTCTTTTTCTGTGGTTGTGTAGTTTCTCTGTGCATCATTTAGAACATGACTGGCATAATAAATGACGTGCAGAAGCTTGTCATGCCTTTGTCCCAACACTACACCAATGGCATGGTCACTGGCATCACACATTAGTTCAAATGGTAATGTCCAGTCTGGTGCAGAGATGACTGGTGTTGTGACCAGCTTAGCTTTTAGAGTCTCAAATGCCTGAAGACACTCCTTATCAAAGATAAATGGCGTGTCAACAGCTAGCAGATTACTCAGAGGTTTGGTAATTTTTGAAAAATCTTTTATAAACCTCCTATAGAATCATGCATGCCCCAGAAAGCTTCTGAGTGCCTTAACATTGGCAGGTGGTGGTAATTTTTCAATTACCTCTACCTTAGCTTGATCAACCTCTATTCCCTTGTTCAAAATTTTGTGCCCAAGGGCAATTCCTTCAGTCACCCTAAAGTGACATTTTTCCCAGTTTAAAACAATGTTAGTCTATTGGCACCTCTTTAGAACAAGTGCTAGATGGTCAAGACAGGAGCTGAGTGAGTGATGAACGGATAATTTATATGCTTTTTGGCATTGTTTTAAGGTAGTTTTTAGTAGGATCTAGCTACTTTTAGGGATGTTTTCATTAGTTTTTATGTAAAATTCACATTTCTGGACTTTACTATGAGTTTGTGTGTTTTTTTGTGATTTCAGGTATTTTTTGGCTGAAATTGAGGGACCTGAGCAAAAATCTTATTCAGGCTGACAAAGGACTGCTGATGCTATTGGATTCTAACCTCCTTGCACTCGAAATAGATTTTCTGGAGCTAAAAAACTCCAAATGGTGCGATCTTAACGGCGTTGGAAAGTAGACATCCAGAGCTTTCCAGCAATATATAATAGTCCATACCTTATTCGTGATTAGATGACGTAAACTAGAGTTCAACGCCAAATCCATGCTGCATTCTGGAGTCAAACGCCAGAAACACGCCATAAACCAGAGTTAAACGCCAAAAACACGTTACAACTTGGCGTTTAACTCCTAGAGAAGCCTTTGCACGTGTAAAACTCAAGCTCAGCCCAAGCACACACCAAGTGGGCCCCGGAAGTGGATTTCAGCATCAATTACTTATTTCTGTAAACCCTAGTAACTAGTCTAGTATAAATAGAACTCTTTACTATTGTACTAGGTGTCTTTGATTGTCTAGTCTTTTGACCATTCGGTCTTTTGATCACAATTTGGGGGCTGGCCATTCGGCCATGCCTGAACCATCACTTATGTATTTTCAACGGTGGAGTTTCTACACAACATAGATTAAGGTGTGGAGCTCTACTGTACCTCAAGTTTTAAGGGAAAGTACTACTATTTTCTATTCAATTCAAGTTTATTCTTATTCTAAGATATCTGTTACACTTCAACTTGATGGATGTGATGATCTGTGACACTCATCATCATCCATCCTTATGAACGCGTGATTGACAACCACTTCCATTCTACCTTAGAACGAGTGCATATCTCTTGGATTCCTTGATCAGAATCTTCGTGGTATAAGCTAGAATTATTGGCAGCCATTCCTGAGAATCTGGAAGATCTAAACCTTGTCTGTGGTATTCTGAGTAGGATTCAGGGATTGAATGACTGTGACGAGCTTCAAACTCGCGATTGTTGGGCGTGATGACAAATGCAAAAGAATCAATGGATTCTATTCCAACATGATCGAGAACCGACAGATGATTAGCCGTGCTGTGACAAGAGCATTTGGACCTTTTTCACTGAGAGGATGGGAAGTAGCCATTGACAACGGTGATGCCCTACATACAGCTTGCCATGGAAAGGAGTATAAAGGATTGAAAGTAAGAAAGCAGTATGTTGCAGAGATTCAACAAGGACAAAGCATCTCCATACACTTATTTGAATTTCCACCAATGATTTACATAAGTATTTCTATCTTTATTTTATGTTTTATTTATTATTACTTTCAAAAACTCCATAATCCTTTGAATCAGCCTAACTGAGATCTACAAGATGACCATAGCTTGCTTCATACCAACAATCTCCGTGGGATCGACCCTTACTCACGTAAGGTTTATTACTTGGACGACCCAGTGCACTTGCTGGTTAGTTATGCAGAGTTGTGAAGAAAGTGCTGATTTAGTAGATGCGCATACCAAGTTGAATGCCATTGTTAGAGATCACAATTTCGTGCACCAAGTTTTTGGCGCCGTTGCCGGGGATTGTTCGAGTTTGGACAACTGACAATTCATCTTGTTGCTCAGATTAGGTAATTTTCTTTTTGTTTTATTTTCAAAAATCTTTCAAAAAATTTTTACTTCTATTTTCGAAAAATTATTCTAAATTTTTAAGAATGAATTCTAGTGTTTCATGAAGCATGTTGAAGCTTGGCTGGCTGAAAAGCCATGTCCAAATCCTTTTGGATTGAGGCTTCCACTTGTAAGCATAAAGGGCATGTATATGGAGTTGGATGAAGTATCAACTGTTGCATGCCTAATTTATATCCTAAAGCTGGCTGGCTATTAAGCCATGTCCAACTCCTGGATCGGAGCTTTAGGCTAACATTGAAAGATTCCTGGAATTCTTATTAAAAATTTTGAATTTTTTATTTTATTTTTCCTATATGTTTTCAAAAAAAATATAAAATAAAATACAAAAAAATCAATAAAATCATAAAAACCAAAAAAAAAATTTGTGTTTCTTGTTTGAGTCTTGTGTCATGTTTTAAGTTTGGTGTCAATTGCATGTTTTCCTTTTTCTTGCAATTTTCAAAAAATTCATGCATGTGTTCTTCATGATCTTCAAGCTATTCTTAGTAAGTCTTCTTGTTTGATCTTGATATTTTCTTGTTTTGTGCTTTTTGTTGTTTCTCATATGCATTTTTTAATCCATAGTGTCTAAACATTAAAAATTTCTAAGTTTGGTGTCTTGCATGTTTTCTTTTCTTGAAAATCTTTCAAAAATAAGTCTCGATGTTCATCTTGAAATTCAAAGTGTTCTTGGTGTTCATCTTGACATTCATAGTGTTCTTACATGCATCATGTATTTTGATTCATAATTTTCATGTTATGAGTTGTTTTTTGTATTTTTCTCTCTCATCATTAAAAATTCAAAAATAAAAAAAATATATTTTCCTTATTTTGCTCATAATTTTCAAAAATTTGAGTTGACTTAGTCAAAAATTAAAAAAAAAAAACTTAGCTATTTCTTATAAGTCAAGTCAAATTTTCAATTTTAAAAATCTTATTTTCTCAAAACTTTTTCAAAAATCAAATCTTTTTCATTTTTTTTATTTATTTTCAAAAATTTCCAACTTTGATTTTCAAAATCTTTTTCTTATCTTTATTTCATAATTTTTGAAAACTTTACTAACAATTAATGTGATTGATTCAAAATTTTGAAGTTTGTTACTTTCTTATTAAGAAAGGTTCAATCTTTAAATTCTAGAATCATATCTTTTAGTTTCTTGTTAGTCAAGTAATCAATTTTAATTTTAAAAATCAAATCTTTTTCAAAATATCTTTTTCAAATAATATCTTTTTCAAAAATTTGATTTCAAAAATCTTTTCTAACTTCTTATTTTTTCAAAATTGATTTTCAAATCTTTTTCAACTAACTAATTGACTTTTTGTTTGTTTCTTATCTTTTTCAAAACCATTTAACTACTTCCTCTCCCTAATTTTCGAAAATCACTTCCCTCTTTTTCAAAATTTTCTTAATTAACTAATTATTTCAAATTTTAATTTTAATTTTAATTTTAATTCTTCTCTTAATTTTCGGAAATCACTAACCCTTTTTCAAAATTAATTTTCGAAATTATCTCCCTCTCATCTTCTTCTATCTAATTATTTATCTACTAACACTTCTCTTCATCTCAAGAATTCGAACCTATCTTCCCCCTTGTGTTTGGATTCTTAACTCTTTTCTTTCTTCTATTCCTTTCTTCTTCTACTAACATAAAGGAATCTCTATACTGTGACATAGAGAATTCCTCTTCTTTTTTTGTTCTCTTCTCTTTCATATGAGCAGGAACAAGGAAAAAGGCATTCTTGTTGAAGCTGATCATGAACCTGAAAGGACTCTGAAGAGGAAACTAAGAGAAGCTAAATTACAACAAGCCAGAGACAACCTTACTGAAATTTTTGAACAAGAAAAGGATATGGCAGCCGAACCCAACAACAATAATGCAAGGAGGATGCTTGGTAATTATACTACACCTACTTCCAAGTTTGACGGAAGAAGCATCTCAATCCCTGCCATTGGAGCAAACAATTTTGAGCTGAAACCTCAACTAGTTGCTCTAATGCAACAGAACTGCAAATTCCATGGACTTGCATCAGAAGATCCCTATCAGTTTTTAACTGAATTTTTGTAGATCTGTGAGACTGTAAAGACTAATAGAGTAGATCATGAAGTCTACAGGCTCATGCTTTTCCCTTTTGCTATAAGAGACAGGGTTAAAACATGGTTGGACTCTCAACCTAAAGATAGCCTGGACTCTTGGGATAAGCTGGTCACGGCCTTCTTGGCTAAGTTCTTTCCTCCTCAAAAGCTTAGCAAGCTTAGAGTGGATGTTCAGACCTTCAAACAAAAAGATGGTGAATCCCTCTATGAAGCTTGGGAAAGATACAAGCAGATGACCAAAAGGTGTCCTTCTGACATGCTTTCAGAGTGGACCATTTTGGATATATTCTATTGTGGTCTATCTGAGTTCTCTAAGATGTCATTGGACCATTCTGCAGGTGGATCCATTCACCTAAAGAAAACACCTGCAAAAGCTCAAGAACTTATTGACATAGTTGCAAATAACCAATTCATGTATACTTTTGAGAGGAATTCTGTGAATAATGGGATGCCTCAGAGGAATGAAGCTCTTGAGATTGATGCTCTGAATGCCATATTGGCTCAGAACAAAATGTTGACTCAGCAAGTTAACATGATTTCTCAAAGTCAGAATGGATGGCAAAATGCATCCAACAGTACTAAAGAGGCATCTTCTGAAGAAGAAGCGTATGATCCTGAGAACCCTGCAATAGCAGAGGTGAATTACATGGGTGAACCTTATGAAAATACCTATAATTCCTCATGGAGAAATTATCCAAATTTCTCATGGAAGGATCAACAGAAGCCTCAACAAGGCTTTAATAATGGTTGAAGAAACAAGCTTAACAATAGCAAGCCTTTTCCATCATCTTCTCAGCAACAGACAGAGAATTCTGAGCAGAGCTCCTCTAGCTTAGCAAATATAGTCTCTGATCTGTCTAAGGCCACTTTAAGTTTCATGAGTGAAACGAGGTCATCCATCAGAAATTTAGAGGCACAAGTGGGCCAACTGAGTAAGAAAATCACTGAAACTCCTCCTAGTACTCTCCCAAGCAATACAGAAGAGAATCCAAAAAGAGAGTGCAAGGCTATTGATATTGTCAATATGGCCGAATTTAAGGAGGAAGGGGAGGACGTGAATCCCAGTGAGGAAGACCTCATGGGACGTCTCTCAAGCAAGAAGGAGTTCCCTATTGAGGACCTAAAGGAATCTGATGCTCATATAGAGACCATAGAGATCCCATTAAACCTCCTTCTGCCATTCTTGAGCTCTGAAAACTATTCTTCCTCTGAAGAGGATGAAGATGTAACTGAAGAGCAAGTTGCTCAATATCTAGGAGCCATCATGAAACTGAATGCCAAGTTGTTTGGTAATAAGACTTGGGAAGGTGAACCTCCCTTGCTCATTAGTGAACTAGATACATAGGTTTAGCAAACTCTACCTCAAAAGAAACAAGATCCTGGTAAATTCTTAATACCCTGTACCATGGGCACCATGACCTTTGAAAAGGCTCTGTGTGACCTGGGGTCAAGTATAAATCTTATGCCACTCTCTGTAATGGAGAAGCTGGGGATCTTTGAGGTACAGGCTGCTACATTCTCATTATAGATGGCAGACAAGTCAGTAAGACAAGCTTATGGATTGGTAGAGGACGTGTTAGTAAAGGTTAAAGGCCTTTACATCCTTGCTGATTTCATAATCTTAGACACTAGGAAGGAGGAGGATGAATGCATCATCCTTGGAAGACCATTCCTAGCCACAGCAGGAGCTGTGATTGATGTTGACAGAGGAGAGCTAGTCCTTCAATTAAATGGGGACTACCTTGTGTTTAAAGCTCAAGGATCTTCTTCTGCAACCATGGAGAGGAAGCATGCAAAGTTTCTCTCAATACAGAGTCAAACAAATCCCCGACAATCAAACTCTAAGTTTGGTGTTGGGAGGCCACAACCAAACTCTAAGTTTGGTGTTAAACCCCCACATTCAAACTCTAATTTTGGTGTTAGGAGTCTACAACATTGACATGATCACCTGTGAGGCTCCATGAGAGCTTACTGTCAAGCTAGTGACATTAAAGAAGCGCTTATTAGGAGGCAACCCAATTTTTTTTATCTAATTTTATTTTTATTATTCTTTTATGTTTTATTAGGTTCATGATCATGTAGAGTCACAAAAAAAATACTAAAATTAAAAACAGAATCAAAAACAGCAGAAGAAATAGCACACTTTGGAAGAAGGGCTTACTGGCGTTTAAACGCCAGTAAAGAGCATCTGGCTGGCGTTCAATGCCAGAACAGAGCGTGGATCTGGCGTTGAACGCCAGAAACATGCAGTAATCTGGCATTTAAACGCCAGGATTGCAAACTGAGGAAAGCTGGCATTCAACGCTAGAAACATGCTGCAGACTGGCATTGAACGCCCAAACCAAGCATAGAACTGGCGTTTAACGCCAGAAACAAGCATCAATCTGGTGTTAAACGCCAGGATTGCATGCAGAGGACATTTTACATGCCTCATTGGTGCAGGGATGTAAATCCTTGACACCTCAGGATCTGTGGATCCCACAGGATCCCTACCTACCTCAACTCACCCTCTGTCTCTTTTTCACACAATCCAATAAACACTCTTCGCCAAAATCCTTCACCAATCACCTCAATCTCTCTTCCCCATCACCTCTTCACCACTCACATCTATCCACTCTTCCACATAAACCCCATCTACCTTCAAAATTCAAAATCTCTTTCCCACCCAAACCCACCCTAAATGGCCGAAACTACTCCCTCTCCCTTCACTATATAAACCCCTCTATCCCTCTTCATTTTCACACACCACAACTCTCTCTTCTTAACCTTGGCCAAAACCACACACCTCTTCCTTACCTCCATATTTTCTTCTTCTTCTTCTTCTTCTTTCTTCTTTTGCTCATGGACGAGCAATATTCTAAGTTTGGTGTGGTAAAAGCATAGCTTTTTTTGTTTTTCCATAACCACTTATGACACCTAAGGCCGAAGAAACCTCTAGAAAAGGGAAAGGGAAGACAAAAGCTTCCACCTTCGAGTCATGGGAGATGGAGAGATTTATCTCTAAAGCCCATCAAGACCACTTCTATGAAGTTGTGGCCAAGAAGAAGGTGATCCCTGAGGTCCCTTTCAAGCTCAAGAAAGATGAGTATCCGGAGATCCGACATGAGATTCAAAGAAGAGGTTGGGAAGTTCTTACCAACCCCATTCAACAAGTCGGAATCTTAATGGTTCAAGAGTTCTATGCCAATACATGGATCACTAGGAACCATGATCAAAGTATGAACCCGAATCCAAAGAATTATCTTACAATGGTTCGGCAGAAATACTTAGATTTCGGTCTGGAAAATGTGAGATTGGCATTCAACTTGCCTATGATGCAAGAAGATGCACGCCCCTACACTAGAAGGGTCAACTTTGATCAAAGGTTAGACCAAGTCCTTATGGACATATGTGTGGAAGGAGCTCAATGGAAAAGAGACTCAAGAGGCAAGCTGGTTCAATTGAGAAGACTAGACCTTAAGCCTGTGGCTAGAGGATGGTTGGAGTTCATCCAACGCTCCATCATCCCCACTAGCAACCGATCTGAAGTTACTGTGGATCGGGCCATCATGATTCATAGCATCATAATTGGAGAGGAAGTAGAAGTTCATGAAGTCATCTCTCTTGAATTCTACAAAATAGCCGAAAAGTCCTCCACCATGGCAAGGCTAGCTTTTCCTCATCTTATTTGCCATCTATGCTACTCAGCTGGAGTTATCATAGAAGGAGACATCCTCATTGAAGAGGACAAGCCCATCACCAAGAAAAGGATGGAGCAAACAAGAGAGGCCATCCATGGATCTCAAGAGATGCATAAGGAAGCTCATCATCAAGGAATCCCTGAGATGCCTCAAGGGATGCACTTTCCTCCCAACAACTATTGGGAACAACTCAACACTTTTCTAGAAGACTTGAGTTATAACATGGACCAACTAAGGGTGGAATACCAAGAGCACTCCATCATTCTCCATGAGATTAGAGAAGATCAAAGAGCAATGAGGGAGGAGCAACAAAGGCAAGGAAGAGACATAGAAGAGCTCAAGGACATCATTGGTCCTTCAAGAAGAAGGCGCCACCATCACTAAGGTGGACTCATTCCTTGTTCTTATTTCTCTGTTTTTCAGTTTTTAAGCTTCATGTTTATCTATGTTTTATGTCTTTACTTCATGATTATTAGTAACTATGTCTTAAGGCTATGAATAATTCCATGAATCCTTCACCTCTCTTAAATGAAAAATGTTTCTAATACAAAAGAACAAGAAGTACATGAGTTTCGAATTCATCCTTGAAATTAGTTTAATTATATTGATGTGGTGACAATACTTTTTGTTTTCTGAATGAATGCTTGAACAGTGCGTATTTTTTTATCTTGTTGTTTATGAATGTTAAAATTGTTGACTCTTGAAAGAATGATGAATAAGAGAAATGTTATTGATGATCTAAAAAATCATAAATTTGATTCTTGAAGCAAGAAAAAGCAGTGAAGAACAAAGCTTTCGAAAAAAAATGGCAAAAAAATTATAGAAAGAAAAAGAAAAAGCAAGCAGAAAAAGCCAATAGCCCTTAAAACCAAAAGGCAAGGGTAAAAAGGATCCAAGGCTTTGAGCATCAATGGATAAGAGGGCCCAAGGAAGTAAATCCAGGCCTAAGCGGCTAAATCAAGCTGTCCCTAACCATGTGCTTGTGGCATGCAGGTCCAAGTGAAAAGCTTGAGACTGAGTGGTTAAAGTCGTGATCCAAAGCAAAAAGAGTGTACTTAAGAGCTCTGGACACCTCTAACTGGGGATTTTAGCAAAGCTGAGTCACAATCTGAAAAGGTTCACCCAGTCATGTGTCTGTGGCATTTATGTATCTGGTGGTAATACTGGAAAACAAAGTGCTTAGGGCCACGGCCAAGACTCATAAAAGTAGCTGTGTTCAAGAATCAACATACTTAACTAGGAGATTCAATTAATACTATCTGAACTCTGAGTTCCTATAGAAGCCAATCATTCTGAACTTCAAAGGATAAAGTGAGATGCCAAAATTATTCAGAAGCAAAAAGCTACAAGTCCCGCTCATCTAATTAGAACTAATATCCATTGATATTTTGGGATTTATAGTATATTCTCTTCTTTTTATCCTAATTGATTTTCAGTTGCTGGGGGACAAGCAAAAATTTAAGTTTGGTGTTGTGATGAGAAGATAATTTATACGCTTTTTGGCATTGTTTTTACGTAGTTTTTAGTAGGATCTAGCTACTTTTAGGGATGTTTTCATTAGTTGTTATGTAAAATTCATATTTCTGGACTTTACTATGAGTTTGTGTACTTTTCTGTGATTTCAGGTATTTTTTGGCGGAAATTAAGGGACCTGAGCAAAAATCTGATTCAAGCTGACAAAAGACTGCTGATGTTGTTGGATTCTGACCTCCCTGCACTCGAAATGGATTTTCAGGAGCTACAGAACTCCAAATTGCACGCACTCAATGGCGTTGGAAAGTAGACATTCAGAGATTTCCAGCAATATATAATAGTCCATACTTTATTCGTGATTACACGATGTAAACTGGCATTCAACGCCAGTTCCATGCTGCATTCTGGAGTCAAATGCCAGAAACACGTCATAAACCAGAGTTAAACGCCAAAAACACGTTACAACTTGGCGTTTAACTCCAAGAGAAGCCTCTGCACGTGTAAAGCTCAAGCTCAGCCCAAGCACACACCAAGTGGGCCCCGGAAGTGGATTTCTGCATCAATTACTTATTTCTGTAAACCCTAGTAACTAGTTTAGTATAAATAGAACTTTTTACTATTGTACTAGGTGTCTTTGATTGTCTAGTCTTTTGACCATTCAGTCTTTTGATCACAATTTGGGGGCTGGCCATTAGGCCATGCCTGGACCATCACTTATGTATTTTCAACGGTGGAGTTTCTACACACCATAGATTAAAGTGTGGAGCTCTGCTGTACCTCAAGTTTTAATGCAAAGTAATATTATTTTCTATTCAATTCAAGCTTATTCTTATTCTAAGATATCCGTTGCACTTCAACCTGATGGATGTGATAATCCGTGACACTCATCATCATCCATCCTTATGAACGCGTGATTGACAACCACTTCCGTTCTACCTTAGAACGAGCGCATATCTCTTGGATTCCTTGATCAGAATCTTCGTGGTATAAGCTAGAATTATTGGTGGCCATTCCAGAGAATCCAGAAGGTCTAAACCTTGTCTGTGGTATTCCGAGTAGGATTCAGGGATTGAATGACTGTGACGAGTTTCAAACTCGCGATTGATGGGCGTGATGACAAACGCAAAAGAATCAATGGATTCTATTCCGACATGATCGAGAACCGACAGATAATTAGCCGTGCTGTGACAAGAGCATTTGGACCTTTTTCACTGAGAAGATGGGAAGTAGCTATTGACAACGGTGATGCCCTACATACAGCTTGCCATGGAAAGGAGTATGAAGGATTGAAAGTAAGAAAGCAGTATGTTGTAGAGATTCAACAGGGACAAAGCATCTCCATACACTTATCTGAATTTCCACCAATGATTTAAATAAGTATTTCTATCTTTATTTTATGTTTTATTTATTATTACTTTCGAAAACTCCATAATCATTTGAATCAGCCTAACTGAGATCTACAAGATGATCATAGCTTGCTTCATACCAACAATCTCTGTGGGATCGACCCTTATTCATGTAAGGTTTATTACTTGGACGACCCAGTGCACTTGCTAGTTAGTTGTGCGGAGTTGTGAAGAAAGTGCTGAGTTAGTAGATGCGCATACCAAGTTGAATGCCATTGTTAGAGATCACAATTTTGTGCACCAGTGAGTCTCCAAATACTGAAAAGTCATTCATGAAGACTTCGAAAAATTTTTCCACCATATCAAAGAAAATAGAGAGCATGCACCTTTGAAAGGATGCAGGTGTATTGCACAGACCAAATGGCATCCTTCTGTATGCAAATACTCTAGATAGACATGTGAATGCTGTTTTCTCTTGATCCTGGGGATCTACTGTAATTTTATTATAACCTGAATATCCATCGAGGAAGCAGTAGTATTCATGACCTGCTAGTCTTTCTAGCATCTGGTCTATGAATGGTAAAGGAAAATGATCCTTTCTGGTAGCTGTATTAAGCCTTCTGTAATCAATATACATACGACACCCTGTAACTGTTCTTGTAGGAACCAGTTCATTTTTTTCATTATGAACCACTGTCATGCCACCCTTCTTAGGGACGACTTGGACAGGGCTTACCCAGGGGCTATCAGAAATAGGATAAATAATCACAGCCTCTAGTAATTTAGTGACCTCCTTCTGCACCACCTCCTTCATGGCTGGATTCAGCCACTTCTGTGGTTGAACCACTGGCTTAGTGTCACCCTCCAACAGGATCTTGTGTATGCATCTGGCTGGGCTAATGCCCTTAAGATCACTGATGGACCACCCAAGAGCTATCTTGTGTGTCTTTAGCACTTGAATTAGTGCTTCTTCTTCCTGTGGCTCTAAGGTAGAGCTTATGATTACAGGAAAGGTATCACCTTCTCCCAGAAATACATATTTCAGGGATGGTGGTAATGGTTTGAGCTCGGGTTTCGGAGGTTTCTCCTCTTCCTGAGGGATTCTCATAGGTTCTATTATTCTCTCTGGTTTCCCCAGATCAGGCTGAGCATCTTTAAAGATATTATCTAGCTATGATTCGAGACTCTCAGTCATATTGACCTCTTTTTCCAGAGAGCCAATAATATCAATGCTCATGCAGTCGTTTGAGGTGTCTGGATGCTGCGTAGCTTTGACAACATTCAACTTAAACTCGTCCTCATTGACTCTCAGGGTTACTTCCCCTTTTTAGACGTCAATGAGGGTTCGTCCAGTTGCTAGAAAAGGTCTTCCTAGAATGAGAGTTGCACTCTTGTGCTCCTCTATTTCCAGCACCACAAAGTCAATGGAAAAGGCAAATGGCCCAACCTTGACAATCATGTCTTCAATCACGCTTGATGGGTATTTAATGGAGCCATCAGCAAGTTGGAGACATGTCCGGGTTGGTTTAACTTCTTTAGTCAACCCAAGCTTTCTGATAATAGATGCAGGTATTAGGTTGATACTTGCCCCAAGATCACATAGAGCTTGCTTGGTACAAGTACCCTCTAATGTGCATGGTATCATAAAGCCTCCGTGATCTTTAAGCTTTTCTGGTAAGCTTTTCAGAATAACTGCACTGCATTCTTCAGTGAGGTAAACGTTTTCAGTTTCTCTCCAATCCTTCTTATGACTTAAGATCTCTTTCATGAACTTAGCATAAGAGGGTATTTGCTCAAGTGCCTCTGCAAATGGAATCTTTATTTCAAGAGTCCTGAGATAGTCTGCAAAGCGGGTAAATTGCTTATCCTGTTCTGCTTGGCGAAGTTTCTGAGGATAAGGCATTTTGGCTTTGTATTCCTCAACCTTAGTTGCTGCAGGTTTATTGCCTACAAATGTGGTTTGAGACTTTTTAGAGGGGTTGCTATCAGCACTTGTATATGTCTGATCCCCCACTGGCATTTGAATGCCAGGGGTGAAAGCTGGAGTGGCGTTAGACGCCAACTCCTTACCTGTTTCTGGCGTCTAAACGCCAGAATTGAGCTTCCTTTAGGCGTTCAACGCCAACTCCTTGCCTGTTTCTGGCGTTTGAACGCCAGAACTGAGCATGGGTTGGGTGTTTAACTCCAGCTCTCTACCTTTTTCTGGCGTTTGAACGCCAGAATTATTCCTCTCTGGGCTCTTACTGTCCTCAGAGGGATTCTGGATAGCAGTTTGTTCATTTCTTGGCTTCCTGCTGCCTTGAAGTGAGGTATTTAATGTCTTCCCAATTCTTAATTGAACTGCTTGGCATTCTTCTGTTATTTGTTTTGATAACTGCTGTTCTGTTTGCTTCAACTGCACTTCGAAATTCATATTAGCTAGTCTTGTGTCTTGCAATATCTCCTTGAATTTGGCTAGCTGTTTTGTTAGAAAATCTAATTGCTGATTGAATTCAGTAACTTGTTCTGTAGGACTGAGTTCAACAGTTACTGTTTTAGCCTTTTCTTTCATGGAAGGTTCACTACTTAGGTACAGATGCTGATTTTTAGGCAACTGTATCAATGAGCTCTTGAGCTTCTTCAATTGTCTTTCTCATGTGGATAGATCCACCAGCTGAGTGGTCTAGAGAAATCTGAGCTTTCTCTGTAAGCCCATAATAGAAAATGTCTAACTGAACCCACTCTGAAAATATTTCAGAGGGGCATTTTCTTAGCATCTCTCTGTATCTCTCCCAGGCATCATAAAGGGAATCATTATCTCCTTGTTTAAAGCCTTGGATGCTTAGCCTTAGCTGTGTCATCTGTTTTGAAGGGAAATATTGATTCAGGAATTTTTTTGACAGCTGTTTCCATGTCCTTATGCTAGCCTTAGGTTGGTTATTTAACCACCCCTTAGCTTGGTCTTTTACAGCAAATGGAAACAGTAACAATCTGTAGACATCCTGATCTACTTCTTTATCATGTACTGTGTCAGCAATTTGTAAAAACTGTGCCAGAAACTCTGTAGGTTCTCCCTGTGGAAGACCGGAATACTAGCAACTTTGCTGCACCATGATAATGAGCTGAGGATTCAACTCAAAACTACTAACTTCGATGGAGGGTATACATATACTACTCCCATATGAAGCAGTAGTGGGGTTAGCATATGACCCCAGAGTCCTTCTGGACTGTTCATTTCTACTTAGGTCCATGATGGAGAAAAGGAAATGATGTGGATTTATTTTATTTATCTTATTATATAAGAAAAATAATTTTTGAAATAATAAAATGAAATAAAATAAAAACTAAAATAAATAAAAAAGATTTTGAAAATATTTTTTTGAAGATTTTCGAAAAAGTGAAGAAAGAGAAAGTGGTTAGGATATTTTTGAAAAAGATGTGATTTTTTTAAAAAAAAATCTTAAAAGGATAAGATTTTGAAAATTTTTTGAAATTGAAATCTGAATTTTTATGAAAAATTTTGAAATATTTGCTTAAAAATAGTTAGAAAATATATTTTTTGATTTTTGAATTTTATTATGAAAGAGAGAAACACACAAAAGACACAAGACTTAAAATTTTTAAATCCAATACTCCTTGTTTTCAAAAATTTTGGAGGAAAAATACCAAGGCACACCAAACTTAAAAATTTTAAGATCAAAACACGAAGAAGACTCAAGAACACCTTGAAGACTCACAAGAACAACAAGAACAAAAGAAAGAACACCAAACTTAAAATTTTTGGAAAACCAAAATAAATTTTCAAAAATTAAAGAAAATTAACAAGAGAACACCAAACTTAAAGTTTGGAACAAGATTTAATCAAAGAAAAATTATTTTTGAAAAAGTTTTAAAAGGAAGATACCCAATTGCCAAGAACATAAGCCAATGCTCTAGCCAACTGAGCTATAAATTTAACGTGTTTTAAAAAGGTATTTAATAAATAATTTTTTTTTGAAAACTAAAAATTTGAAAAAGCACAAAAAAAAAACAAGAAAAGACACAAAACAAGACAAACCAAAGATCAAACAAGAAAAATTAACAAGAACAATTTGAAGATCAAGGAAAAACAAAGAACATGCAATTCGAAAATTGAAAGACAAAGAAAAGCATGCAATTGACACCAAACTTAAAACATGACACTAAACTCACATAAAAACTAAAAATTAATAAAGAAAAATAATATTTTTGAAAAATTTTTTAAAACGAAAATAAAAGACTCTGACCCAAAAGACAAAATTTTCCTAATCTAAGCAACAAGATTCACCGTCAGTTGTTCAAACTCAAACAATCCCCGACAACGGCGCCAAAAACTTGGTGCACGAAAATCACACTCACACTATGTAATTTCGCACAACTAACCAGCAAGTGCACTGGGTCGTCCAAGTAATACCTTACGTGAGTAAGGGTCGATCCCACGGAGACTGTTGGCTTGAAGCAAGCTATGGTTACCTTATTATTCTTAGTCAGGATACCGATAGGGTTCTTTAGTTTCAGTTGTAAAAAGTGAAAGAGCATGAAAAAGAGTAATGGTTACGCTGTAATGGAGAATGTGTTGGAGTTTTGGAGATGCTTTGTCTTCTGAATCTCTGCTTTCCTACTGTCATCTTCTTCACGCACGCAAGGTTCTTTCTATGGCAAGCTGTGTGTTGGTGGATCACCGTTGTCAATGGCTACCATCCGTCCTCTCAGTGAAAATGGTCCAAATGCGCTGTCACCGCACGGCTAATCATCTGTCGATTCTCGATCATGTCAGAATAGGATCTATTGATCCTTTTGCGTCTTTCACTACGCCCAACACTCGCAAGTTTGAAGCTCGTCACAGTCATCCAATCCCTAAATCCTACTCGGAATACCTCAGACAAGGTTTACACTTTCTAGATTCTCAAGGATGCTGCCAATGGATTCTAGCTTATACCACGAAGACTCTGATTAAGGAATTTAAGAGATACTCATTCAATCTAATGTAGAACGGAGGTGGTTGTCAGGCACGCGTTCATAGGTTGAGAATGGTGATGAATGTCACGGATCATAACCTTCTTCATATTGAAGTGCGAATGAATATCTTAGATAGAAAATTTCATAGAGGTTCTATATCTCCTAAGTCTTCAACCACTTCCACTTCTTTGATAATTTCAGCTTTCTCCACTTGCTCTAATACAAAATCAGACTCCTCCTTGATGTCACTTAGTGTAGAGTTGTCTTCAATGATGGAGCTTTCCTCTTGTTCAACCTTCACTAGTTTGTTAACTACTTCATCTTCAAGGGTCTCTCCTACCTCCACCTTTTAGGCCTCCTCTTGCTTCTCTTGAAGTATGTGTGCGTAAAACTGATCCATTACGTCCCTAAGATGATCTCTTCGCTCTTGTTCCGGTTCAGTAGCATCATTGGGATCATGTTGCTCTTGGATTGATAGATGTGGGTGCTCTTCCACGAAGGGTGGTGATGGGGTGGAGAGTTCATTATGTAGTCGAAAAGGAAGTATGGAGATGGTGTATATGGAGAGTTCATGATAAGGATATGGAGATGGTGTATATGGAGGTGGTGGTTCTAAGTTTGGCTTGTAAGGTGGTGGGTTATAGGATGGATAAGGGTCATATGGGGGTGTTTGGTAACAAGGGGCTTGTGAGCATGGTGGTTCAAAATTATGTTGAGGAGGGGGTTCATATACATATGGTAGTGGCTGTTAATAATCAAAACGGTGCTCACCATAGCCATCAACTTGGTATGACTCTTGGAATGGCTCTTGGTCATAGTATGTTGGTGGAGGTTGTTGCCAAGAGGGTTGATCAAATCCTTGTAGCTCCTCGCCCTTCTGATTGTTCCATCCTTGATGCATGTTCTCATTGTAATCTCTATTTTCTACAACATAATTAGGACCAAACTCATAGCCAAAGTTGTGAGAATTCATAGTAGTAAGAGAAAAATAAAAACAAAAACTAACAAAAAATAAGCAACAAAGGCCTAAAACTAACAAAAACTAGCAAACAAGTAAAAAGCAAATATTTACAATAACCAATAATAAGGCATACATTTGCAATTCCCTGGCAACGGCGTCATTTTGATGAACGGACTTTTGTGTGGTCTAGAATTTCACAATAAACTCTCGTTGCAGGTATAGTTTCTAAACCAACTAAAATCCTTTCATACAAAAATTTGGTTGTCACAAGTAACAAATCCTATAAAAATAATAACCGAAGTATTCAAACCTCGGGTCATCTCTCAAGGAATTATAGGAAAGTGTGTTACTATTGGTTATGGGTTTTTCTGAGAATTTTTAGAGTGAGGAATGATAAAATAATTAATTATAATTTAAAGCAAGGAAAATTAACAAGAGGTTTTATGCAATTAAAATAAAAAGCCATGGCCAGAAGAAGATTAATCGGAAGTTCTATCCTTGTTGGATTTCCCAAGATCAATAGTAATAGGTTGTTGTTTCTACTTAGTTAACCCTCAACGAATGAAGGAAAGTCAAGTAGTTAAGCTAACTCCAATTCACAAGTCCTAATCCTCTCCCTTGGGAAGGATTAGCGTTAGTGACTAGAGAGCCAGCCAACAATTCCCAATTATAATTTAACTCTTGAGTCTTCCAACTCAAGGGTCTCCAAATATTAATCAACTCCAAAGCCAAGTTGGAAGCCTACTCCATTGACATGGATGCCAATTTCGCATCCATATAAAGGGAGTAGAAAGAAGACATAATAATTGGAATTGGGTCGAGATAATCAAGCAAATAGATTAAATAGAAACATACTTTTGCATTAATAAATTCCAAAATTAAAGATATCCATATGTAACTCTGAAAAGGGTAAATGGGAAATTAAAGAGCAAGGAAATAGAAAACAAACTAGAATGATAAAGACTTCAACGGAGGTAGTAACTCTGTCAATATCCAACTCAAAAGCATAAAACTAGGAATCCTAAAACCGAGAGAGAGGAGAGAGCCTCTCTCTCTAGAAACTACATCTAAAACCTAAATTGTGAATAATGGGAAGTGTCTCCCTCATTCCCTCACTCTACAGCCTCTAATCAGTATTTTCGGGCTTGAAACTGGGCCAAAACAGCCTAGAAATCACCCCCAGCGATTTCTAATACGCTGAACTTTCACACCATCCACGCGTACGCATGCTTTGCACGTGCGCGTCCCTAAACTTCAGGTCAACTATGGTAAATTATATATTGTTGCGAAGCCCGGATGTTAGCTTTCCAACACAACTGGAACCGCCTTATTTGGACCTCTGTAGCTCAAGTTATGATCAATTGAGTGCGAAGAGGTCAGGGCTAACAGCTTAGCAATTCCTTCAACTTCTTATATTCCTTCCACTTTTGCATACTTTCTTTCCATCCTCTAAGCCATTCCTGCCCTAAAAACCCTGAAATCACTTAACACACATATCAAGGCATCGAATGGTAATAAGAGAGGATTAAAAATAGTGAATTAAAGGCCAAAGAAGCGTATTTTCAATCATAGCATAAAATCAGGAAGAAAAGTGTAAAACATGTGGATTCTATGAATAAATGTGAGAATAGTGGATAAAATCCACTCAATTAATCACAATATGTACCATAAATTAGTGGTGCATCAAGGAGGCTCCGTCGCACTGCCACTGTCGAGGTTGTTGTTGCCGTCGTGTTGTGCTGCAGCTCTCGCCGTGGGCTGACGTAGCCATCGCCGTCACACGTAAAGGCCAGGAGAAAGGGAAGAGGGGCGAACAGCCAGGAAGAATGGGAGAAGAACGCCACTGTTCCGCCGTTCTTCGTCACAACTGAAGCTCGCCGCCTTTGCATGTCACCGTCGCCGAAGTCTTCTTCGCCATCGTAGTGGCCTGGGCTGTCACCAGAGCAAGCCGCTGACCCCCCATCGCTGCCAATGCTGAGGAGAAAGAAAATGCGATTGAGGATCCGCTGCGGCTGCCGCCGTGCATGGCTGCCGGGAGCAGCGTTTACGTCACCGGAGTTTGCTGTTGGTGCTGCGGTTGCTCCGTTCCTGGTTTATTTCTTGGTATAGTAAATCTTTTGCTTTGGAAACCTCTCTTTGTCGCTGTTTTGTTATGGATTATTGAGTTTAACGCGACGATTTTATGTCAGGGTTGAGTTATTATTGTTAGTTGGTGCCTTTGTGGCTGTTGCGCTACGGAACATAGTCGAAGTTGACGCTTTTGTTTTTGGGCCAAGGGAAAAAAGTTTTCTATAATGTGTTAGTTTAACTAATTGAGGTAGGGGTTTATTTTTAAAGTTAAATGTTTTAATTTAAGAATGCCTAAAAAGCTTATTGAATAATTACAAATAATTTACGAGAGTTTAGTACTACTAATTGATGAGAATTTGTTGAATTGTGGTTGTTGATTTGAGATTTATTTGATAATAGTGGGTACTATTGCAATGATTTAGGAATTGTTGTTTGTTGAATATGCTAATTCGATTTGGATATTGTGGTATTGAATGTCGAAATGAGTTGTTGGTTATTAAATTGAGTTAAAATAGGTTGATTATTAAGAGTCATGTTGTATGGATGTTTGTGGAATCGGATTAGTGAATTGTTGAAAGAATGAAGGAGCCCGTAAGGGTGGTGAAGTCGAATGTTAAAGGGAGGTCTTGTCCAAGTTTTTGTAAAAATATACAAAAAGGTGATTTTAATTTGAAAATCCAACTTATAAGCTTATTTTGAGAAATGTTTCTATGTTGAGAAAAAATTTGGTTTTCATATTTACACATATCGAGAAAAGGATTTAAAACCGTTGGAAAGAGTTTGAGAAAATGTTGATTTGATTTTTTAGTAACGAATATAGTTAAAAATGATTTTGATATTGAACCTAGTTATCTTTCATATTTACAAATGCTTTGATAATGGATATAGTTTGTTGGATTTATCAATGATTTTTGAGAGTTGAAAATGGTTTGGTAGGGACCCTGGAAGGATGGCATAGTCCGACTTTTAGAGAAAATGCTACCAAATTTTTATAAAACTCTAAGATTTTGTTTAAAGCATTATTTAAAAGCGAATCTGATTTAAGAATATTATTTGATTTCAATTTATTACAGAAAGAGTCTTGTTTCCAATTTGAATTATTAAGAAAAGTATAATATTTTAAATTCAATCTTTTGAGAAAAGTATAATATGATTAGGAATTGACGTTTTGATTGAGAATTAATTATGTGGCTGAGAAATGGTTAATGTGACTAGTCTTAGATTTAAAATTCGTTTTGGGTTTAGAGATTTTGAAAGAGGTAATTAATTAACTAAAGTAAAACCAAGAGTATTTTCAAAAGGTTTGATAAAACTATAGTTTCCTTGAGTATGTTAATTATTTGCATTTTATTCATTACTTTTACGGCATTCTCATTCCCCATAGAGAAGGCCGTGGCAACATATATATTTGCCGGTGATTTGGATGAGAGGTCAGGTCGAGTTATAGTGATGTCCCTTTATGTGGAGATGTTCATGCAAAATTTCCTATTGCACGTTTATAGATTATTTTTTTCGTCTGTTTATTGGAATATTTGTTAGATGAAGTTGTTATTGCCATTGACTTAGGCCATTTGTTAAAAAACCATAAAACTGGCTGAAGATCCCTTTTCCAAGCCATACTTTGTTGGGCCTGTAACATGACTCTCTTAAATAGGGCACACTGTATTTCGATATTACTTTTGTAATTTACTTCAACTTCTAAATATCTGCCTTATAAGTTTTTTATCACTTTCAATCTAATCATAAGGACATTATATTTCTGGACGAGCATTGCCAAGGAGACTGGGGAGCCTTTTGGACACTTCGCCCAAGGCATAAGGTTATTGACGATGTGAGTTTATGGTGACTTGCACTTAGTCGAGTTATTATTTTCATGTATTTTGTCAAATTAATCTCCCAAAACTTGGTTTCAACAATTTTTTCCCTTCATTGACATGTGCTGAACTTGCTTGCAAAAGCTCTAACAGTGGAACGTCAAGAGCCAATCTGGTGGCTGCCAACAACTTTTACGGTGAATAAATGTTTCCCATCGATTTATTTAGAGCTGCTCTGTAAATCATTCCACCTAACTTTTGTTTAACTTCTGGTGTTTTGAATTGTCTAGTCCAGCAATTAGCCCTTAACCCTACTACTTACTGTAAAGAAACATTGGAATTTATTCGTACCCGTTACATGGGATGGGCTGATGATATTACAAAGGTTTGTTCTGCCCTAGTGGATTCCTATTCATCCTCTGTTGTGTACTGTGATTCTCATCATTGACAAGTGTCGATTTCTTAATACAGATCTATGTTCCACTCAACCTGGAGAGGCATTGGTATTTAATAATCGTTGATATCCCGAATGAGGACTTGATTTATATGGACTCGGTAAAATGCTCTAAGGAGCGTACTGGCAAATTCCAAACTATGGATTATGTGGTATAGATATCTCTAGGTTAAATTATTTGTGTATTTTACTGAAGACATTTATAATGATATTCCAAAATTACATATGGTTGTAACAGCGTTGCTATATTTTTCAAACATAAATAAAATATATATGCTTATATGTATAAATAGGTGTACAAATAAATGTATAAATTACATTAATTAATTATATAAATCTCTGTATAGGCACTTTTCTTGCAAACAATGTTAAGAGATAAGAAAAAATTTTATCAAAAGGAAGCGAGTATTCCGCCACTAGTGTCTAACTTCCACCTGAGAGAGCCACTTGTCAACCAACAACGGGATAAATCATAAGAACTATTAACTTGTGTGTAAACTTTTGTTGACATGATTCCACGTTATATTGTGTTAAACCTATGTTTTCTCATGCCAATGCAGAAAAGACTGTGGTGTTTTTGTTGCTCAATGGTTGCAGTTATCCTACCTTTGGAGTTCATATGGTCTAGAGGTAAGAGTCACTTGACAAAAACAATATATAAATAGACATTTATTTTATGTGTTCTAGAAATGATCTAGGACATGTGCTCATTTTGTAAGTATATATCTCTTAATCAGATGTGAAGCTCGAAGACATTATATTAGTTGTCCCATGGTATTCAGATTCTCATGTTGTTGTACTCTACGTCACTCTAAATTTATGTATTACATGATGTCACCGTAGGAAGTTAATGATCTCACAAGGATGAGGTTAGCATTGGACATATTCTTCTCTAAAGCTAACAAAAAGAGAGATGAAGTTGTGAAACTTGCAATTGATTATTGGGGCAACATTGGCCAGAATTCTACAAAGGAGGGAGGTAAGTCCTCCAAGAAACCTGTTGCTGCAGTTACTACCGTCATAAGCAGCAACAGCCAGAGCATGACTATATAATTATTGGAGTTCGAATGGCAATCCCATTATCCTTTTTTGTTGTTTTACTCTACTTGGTGATTTTGTATGATCAGTAAAAGATCATGAATCTAGGTAGTTAGTGATGCATTTATGTGCTTCTACTAATCATGAACATGCGTTTTGTTTTTGTGAAGAATTTCATATTATGCTAATATAAGTTTTTTATTGGAACTAAATTTAAATCCCGAAGGGGTTTGGTGCACGAATTCCCATACTTCGTACAGTTGAACCAGCAAGTGCACTGGGTCATCCAAGTAATACTTGAGGTGAATCAGGGTCAATCCCATGACGATTATTGGCTTGAATCAAGTTGTGGTTATCTTATAGATCTTAGTCAGGTGGATAGAGAAGTTGTTTGTTTATTTAAATGCATAAAAGTAAAATAAGAATGAAATTACTTAAATTGAGTGAAACCAGTGATAAGAAGATGGTTAAGACTTCAGAGATGCTTTACTCTTCTGGATTACTTCAGTCTTACTGTCTACTCCAACTGTGAATGATTTCTTCTATGGCAAGCTATATGTGATCAACGCCTTTCTTGAGAGGTCGCCGATTCTCCTCCAATGCTGAACCCCAGGGTTAGTGCGGATCTAGTCTGATTGAGGGTAAAACTCCTACAGTTCATTCCCCTTGATGATCCTACTCAAAACGTGAAAGAGTATTACCATCGGTTAGGAATTTCACACAAATAATTCCGTTGATAGTATAGTTCCCAACCGACAAGTAATGCTCAATCAAAGTTTTAAAGTTAGTTGTCACAAGTACAAACCCCAATGAAAAATTTACCGAAGTATTTAAACCTCGGGTTGTCTCACAAGGAATTGCAATGAAGTGATCAATTATTGGCTATGAAGGACTAAAGGGGGTTTGATTGATAAAAGGGCAAGAAATTAAATGGCAAGAAATAAAGCAAACAATTAAAGAAAGCAATTAATAAAGAGAGACATTCATGGCTTTCTATCATAGTCACTAATCATAACAATAATTAACAAGAGCTTATCTTATTTCGTCATCTCTAACAATGGAAGAAGGTACAATATTATCTTCACACGAGAGAAAGTCAAATAAGACTAGTTAATCTCAATCCAAAAGTCCTAATCAACTTACTAATTGAATTAGTGAAGATTAGCTTCAATGGTAAGAATATTAACTAACAACTCTAGATCACCAACATAAGTTGGGTATCCATGACTCAAGATTGCCTAATTTCTCTTTCCAAGCCAAGAATGCCAAAAAATCTACTCTAACATCCAACCAAGCATTTTGTCAAACACTTGGAAGGCATAAAAGGAAAGCATAGTAAAATTACAAGAAATGTAAATCTACAACTACCCAATGCAAGAAAAGTAAAATTAACAACTCAAATCAACAATAAAAGAACATTAAACATGAAATTGCATAAAAAGAAAATCCAAATCCAACAAGAGTTCATCAACATAAAAAGAGGCATAAAAAGGGAAATTAATACTATAAACTAAGAGAATGATGATGTAGGAACAAGAAATTATAAAGAAAACTATATTTAAACAAGAATTAAACCCTAAATCTAAGATACAATTAACCTAAAACCCTAATTTTAGAGAGAAGATGGAGCTTCTCTCTCTAGAAAACTAACCTACATGATGCTAAACTAAAACTAATTGCTCCCCCTTTGTCCAATCTTCAATTCTGCATGAAATAGTCTCTGGAATCAGTTGGATTTGGGCCTGGGCAGCTCAGAAATTGCCCCCAGCATTTTCACTTTAATGAGGTCACGTGCCTGCTGTGACGCATACGCATGGGCCACGCGTACACGTCGTTTGGCTTTTTCTTCCCACGCGTACGCATCATGTCACGCATACACGTCACCTGGACAACCTTATCTTCACGCGTGCGCATCTGTCACACGTGCGCGTCGATGTATGCACTCCAAAGCCTTGTTTTTCCATGAATTCTCCATTTTGCATGCTTTTCTCTTCACTTGTTCCACCCAATACTTGCCTTATGAACCTGAAATCACTCAATAAACACATCAAGGTATCAAATGGTATTAAAGTGAATTAAATTTAGCTATTTTAAGGCATAAAAAGAATGTTTTCACACTTAAGCACAAATTTAGGGAGAATTACAAAACCATGCTATTTCATTGAATAAATGTAAGATAAGTTGATAAAATCTCCCAAATTAAGCACAAGATAAACCACAAAATTGGGGTTTATCAAACCGCCACAAACAAGGTTGAATCTTCCGGATCAGGGAATGCTGCGCCTTGTGATTCTAGCCTTAACGACAAAGACTCTAATCTCCTCGTGCCTCAGCTGAACTGGTGTCTCGAGAAGTTCCCAACGAAGTCGTGGATTAACCGTCTAAGAGATGTATAATCAAGTGTTGTTCGATAAAAGACTCACTCCAAACCCATGTAGAATGAGATAACCTTGTGCCGGTTCAACGCATTCATCAGGATGAAGAACGAAGATACATCTTAGAACAGAACCAAAAACGAGTTGAGAATAGAACAGTAATACTTTTATTAATCTATAAAACTCAGCAGAGCTTCTAGCCTCAACCTAGGAGGTTTAACAACTCATACTGATAGAGAATACAATATGAAACGTGTAAAGTGTCAAAAGTTCTCAACAAAGAGTGATCTTCTACTTTAAATACTAAACTAATGACTAAGGATTACATAAAAAGGATAAAACAGTATTTTAATGCAAAAATCCACTTCCAGGGCCCAATTGGTGAGTGTTTGGACTGAGTTTTAGTGGTCTCCACGTGCTAGGATGCTCCTTGGGCGTTGAACGCTGGCTTGATTATAGAAAACCTCTCTCACTTAAGCTCTCGTTACTTCTTTCTTCATACTTATCAATAGCCTTGGTATCTCTCCTCCATTGCTTCATAATCAAATAGCTTGGAATATCCTTCAAATGCTCATGCTTCATTACGAAAAACATGTGTGATGAGTAACCGGCAACCAACTCCCACCATCAAATTTTAATTCGAAGAATAGTCACAATCCAATACAAAATAACTGGGAGTTTTTTAAATCCCAGGTCATTTCCCTAGGAGTTGCAAATAAAATGCTCAATTATTGGCTATCGGGGAAATGGAGCTTAGTGACAAGAAGAGCAAGACATGTAAATAGCAAGAAAATAAACAAACATGCAAGAAATTAAATGAAAGCAATTCAATTTAAAGCAATTAATCAAAGAAAAGGGAAATTCAAATGTTAAGAAACCTCTTGGCAAGGATTAGGAGCTAAGGTTACCTAACCTAGTCATTGACCACAAACACATGATTATTATGAAGAGTTAATCCTATTAAGTCAACCCTACATCGAGGATAAGTCAAATAGGCATAATTGATTTCAATCCACAAGTCCTAGTCAACTCTATTAATAGAAGACTTAGAGTTAGTGGAAACCAAATCAACTAACTACGCTAATGTATCAATCAAAAATGGACATCAACGACTCAAGGTTCACCAAAATCCTTAATTCCAAGCCAAGAGTGAAGAAAAACTAAGCCAAGCATTTTCATCAAACACTTGGAGTACATGAAAATAAAATAATATTAAATTGCATTAAAAATAAAATCTAACTACCAAAAGCTAGAAAATAACAATAACAACTCAATTAAATAACAATAAACATAAAGACATTAAATTACATTAAATAAAAATTAAGATTTACAAGAGTGTTCATAAAATAAAAAGTGACATAAATGAGAAATTAAGAAGAAGAACTAAGAGAACTAAGATAATAAATCATGGAAACATAAATGAAACTACATTAAAACAAGAATTAAAAGCTGAAATTAAAGGAAAATTAACTAAGAAAACCTAAATTCTAGAGAGATGGGGGAGCTTCTCTCTCTAGAAAACTAAGACAAAACATAGAAAAATCTAAACCTAATTGCCCCACCTTCATTCCTCTTCACTTTGGCTTGAAATAGCTTCATAAATGAGTTGGATTGGGTTTTGGAGGCCCAAAATTCGCCCCTAACAATTTGCAATTAATGAAATCACGTGACAAGGGTCACACGTACGCGTGGGTCACGCGTACGCGTCACCAGACGAAATTCACACCCACGCGTACGCGTAGGTCACACGTACGTGTCGCCAAGCTCGCACGTGTGCGCACGCACGCATCACTGTGCGCACGCACGGATGCTGAATCTTCCAAACTCCGTTCTCTCATGGTTTCTTCTCTTTTGCATGCTCTTTTTTCTCATTTCTTCAACCCATACTTGCCTTAGAAACCTGAAATCACTTAGCAAACACATCAAGGCATCAAATGGGATTAAAGTGAATAAAATTTAGCAATTAAAAAGCCTAAAAAGCATGTTTTCACTTTCAAGCACAATTTAGGAAGAAATCATGAAACTATACTATTTCAATGGATAAGTGGTAGAAAAGTTGATGAAATCCACCCAAATAAAGCAAATAAATATCATGAAATGTGGATTCATCAATGTGCTTACACGGAAATCCTTCCTTTTTCCAAAATCGACATCGACATTCAAACTTTAATGAGTTATTGTCAAATAAGGTCACTACGTTCTGACTAGGATGACCATATTCTTCGATAGTGCAGACCATTGTCGATGAAACCCTCCTTTTGCTCACAAAATTAAGGCCTCCTACACCATCAATCTCTCTCTTAACTTGCATAAATATTGCTCTAGTATAGACAGCCACAGCATACTTCTCAATAGGATCCAAACACATTGTGAGGACTGGAGCACTGTACATTGAAGTGAACTGTGCAACCAACTCATTGTTACGGTATTCACAGACCACCAACTCCAGATTTTGTACAAGGTCCACAATACTGTGTCTCGAGGTTAGGAATTTCTTGACATGAGAATTTATCCCCTCACACCTAGATGGGGTCCGGTATCCAGCACAAAACTTGCCGCGTAGGTATGCGTTTTCCCACATGTGCCTCTTCTCATACATCTGCGTTGCCCAACATTTTTGGTGCAAACTGTACTCGTCAGCAGCTTGATCCCATTGGAACTCAAACTCGTCAACCTCCATGTCCGCATATAGCCACTTAGAGAATATTTCACGAAACATTTGCTCACTTCCATTTGAAGTAACATTCTTCTGCAAATGCTATGCACACAACCAGTGGGTGGCTTCAAGAAAAACCTTTTTCACCACTGCAATCATTGCATCGTCCCCATCGGTTATGACAACGGATGGAGGTTTATTACACATAACCTCCAACAAATTCTCCAACATCCATGTGTATGATGTAATAGTTTCATTTAGAACCAATCCAAAACCAAATATCATAGTTTGCTTGTGGTTGTTTGAGCCGGAGAATATCACCAAAGGTCTATTGTATTTATTCTTTTTGTATGTCGAGTCAAAAGCAACAACGTCTCCGAAGTACTAGTAGTCAACTCTACTAATTCCATCTGCCCAGAACATATTCGCTAACATACCATCTTCTGTTAAATTATACCTAGCCATCGCTATTGGATCGGCCGCCGCCTTTCCCTCTAGGTATACAATGGCAGCATTTGAGTCACCATCAGCAATCTTTGAACGATGCATCTTGTCGATGTAGTTATATGCATCTTTTTTCGTAAAGCCCAACAAAGAATACCCTCTGGCAATCTAAGCCATGTAGCCGAGAATCTTAGACGTAGGTACACCATACCCATGCATGCCGTCTATGTGTGCCTTTGCAGCATTTGACATCTAACAAAATTTTAGAATCATATGCACCATTACTCGCGGTGTCAACTCATGATTATCCTCCAAGATAACTTTCCGAACTTTCTATACTGAGTTTTCCTTATCAAGGTAAATCGACAACTTTGCCATACAATTAGTCCGTGTTTCAGGCCAGTGACCTCTTTGTCTATCTAATCTATGAAGGTGTTTTTCATCCCTCAATCCTGCCCTATTGCAAAAGAACCTTCTTTGTATCAAATTTCCATCATCATCCTTGCCAAAATCTCCCTTGCGCACACCGAATCCATGGCATCTCCCAAATTTATAATAAAATTCATAGGCACGTTCTTCACTCCGAAACACCTTTCTCATTATCTGCTGGTCACTCAATCTGATAACGTTACCGTAGTCTAATGCATCCTCATCAGATACAGTGTCTGCAGAACCGACATCACATACATCGTCAAAATCCTCATTACACCCATCCTCTCCATTCCTATCCTTTACCATGCTGTACACATCTGCATCCTCAACGTTGCAAGATTCCATCTGTGAAAATCAATTTCAATTAACGACATTGTCAACAACAATTCAATATACACAACAAGCCGTCGAATACAACATAAGTGGATTTGAAATCAATTTTATCAATTATTCAATAGAACCAGAAAGTCTTTTCAAATAAAGCCCGCACTTCTACAAAATATTGCTGTCACCCGAAAATCAACATTCCTGTTAACCAATGTTTCAAATTAAAATCTGATATACTCATTTCACTTGGTTTATTTGAATAGTTTATACCAAAAACAATATTATCCAACATTTCAAGTTGCAATCTAGCATACTCATTTACTACGTTTATTCTAATAACCAACAACACAAACTAAATCCTCTAATTCATTAGAGACAATTAACCCAACTAAAAGATAAATTAGAATAACATTTTTCTTATATTCTAGAAATATCCATCAAGTTTTTTTTACACATGAAACATTTATTAATGTCAAAAAATTAAAACATAGAATAAAAGGTTCTTCAATATTCTAAAAAAATATTTTTTTTGAACTATTATTGGATATTAGCTAGGTTTTTATCGAATAATAGTATATAAATAAATTAAATTTCATTCTTAACATAATGCTGAATATTAATAGAGAACTATTGTGTGTAGTTAGAATTTGGATGAAAGGATGATGGAAAAAGACCTACATATATAGAGTGGGAAAAACCAAGAAAAGACGGCATTCGAATTTAAACATACAAAGCAATTGAATCCATGAGACACCTTACCCACCAGGGACAAATCTAGGGGTGGCAAGTAGTGGCCTTGGCCTTTCAAGATTTTGAAGAACTATATATATCAAATATGTAATGGATAAAATAAAAAATATTTAATCATTTCATACGTCGTTATCTTTAATAATGTGATAGGTTTAAGCTTTAATTATTTTTTCACTGATATTTTTATTTAATCAACTTCATATCATACACTTAAGTCTTTACTTTTTTTTAAATTAATTTCCATATACTTATTTCCATGATTATAATTACTTACATTATTCTGTTTTAATGATCATATGGTTTATTTTAGACATTCTTTTCCTGTAAAAAATATCAAATTTTCTTTTGGATTTATATTGTTAAAAATAAAATTTTTACCATATTTTTTATGATAACTTATTTTAACTATAGCTTTATTCTTACACTTGTATTTTATATTCTATAAGAATACCAGTACCTTTAAGATAATTAATAATTTATAAATTATTTTCAAGTTTGTAAAATTTTTAAAAGAACTGGTCTTAAATAAAAAAAATATGTAGAAAGTAAGCATATCATAAAATTATTGGTATCTTATAATTTTATAGAGTACTGTAGAGTACTATGTAATTTTTGTATCAAAAATAAGATTATTGAAAAAAGTTCAATATTTTTTCTATATATATTAATAAAATCCTTAAAAAAAGAACAATTTACTAATTATGTATCATGCATAAATTACTTTTATATAATAAAAAAATAACAAAATAATAATTAAAAAATGTGAATAAAATTTGACATATGCATATCAAAATTTTTAGATCCATCCGTCCTACCACCCATCATGTTTGAAGAATCGACACACCTTGCCTTAGTCATCATCATTATTTGATTCTATTCATTGCTAATACTCACTCAATACATACTGTGTAATAGTCAAAACCACTATCATATTGCATATAGCATCTCGTAACAACAACAACAACAATCGTGATGGCAATTAAAAATCATATTATTTTTGTTTGGTTTCACAAGAATAATAAGACGGATGATTTTGGGAATGTACCTGTTTGATCAAAGAAATGTGGGCAAAGTGTGAAGGAGACTAGCTGAGCGCCATAGGCCACGGCGACCACGCTATCAAATCATGAGTACGGAGCAGCCTGATTCCGATTGACTGAGATGAAATCATATAAGAGCAACCATAAACCCTAACAGGCACGTCGCGTTTGGCAATGAGAAGATGATGCGCTTCGACTGAAAATCAACCACAATGACGGCATGAGGAATGGCAGTAGTATGGAGGGACTAATGGCTAGGTTTCTGACGGTCTGAAAAGAACTTAAAAACTGGAGACAAAGGTCCAAATGGTGAGGAGGAATAACTCCACTTTTTCTATCGGATCCTAATGATTTTAAACAAAACATATTCAAATAACCCCAAACCCACAAAATACTATATTTATTATTTTTGTTTTTCATAAAAAAATCAATTAAGACCCAAATCCAGAAAAAAAAAACTTGGCCTGGCCCAGGAACTTATCTCCATTAAAGAAAAAAAACAAAAACCAGCCCATCATTATCATTCATAATTAATAACTAATCACACGTTTAACAACTTGACATCATTAAATACTTTAATTCACCCACTGCAGTGGGGTCTACACCCTGCACCAAGATCAGCTTCTGTCTTCTACTATAGATTTAATTGCACTCTTTCTCTAGACATTTGTTCTACTAAGAGAATGACAACAAATTTCTACACATATAGAAGGAATCTCTCTTCTACATGATGGAATTCACCATATTTTAGTTTTAGTTTTCTTAATAATATGTCCTTATTTTTCTGCTATAGGACTTATATGGAGAGGCAATATAACAAAAATATGGAGAAGATTTAATAGATTAACTTGAAGTTGATTCTGACATATGGACAGAAGTTGCAGGAACCAACAAGAAAGGAGAAGTTCATGTGTTAGGCCGCAGTCTAGAAATTGGTATTCATGATCATAGAGATGTGTCATTACTAGAAGATACAGGTGTTTCTACAGTCAAACCGGTCTCACAAGAAGACATCACTGAAGCCATTAAAGAAGCATTGCCTAGTGCTATAAATGCAGTGTTGCCTAGTGTTGTAAATGAAGCTATACAGAGTAATTTATTGTCTCTCCTTTCTAAGATTCCAAGATTCCCCTAAGAAAACAATGCAAATTTTGGTAGGGTTGATGAAAAGGACCATTAGAGTGATTTTGTTGGCAATAATATTAACTAGGTGGCTTATGTTAATGCATTTTGTTAGGCTTAGCTTATTTAGGTAGTTTATTTATTTGATAGATAATTTATTGGGTAATTTGTTTCATTTCCAGGTTTTATAGAAGTTAGCTTACTTTTATTAGTAGTTTACTTAATTGATAAATAATTATTTGGATTGAATTTTATAGTTACTGATATTGTTAGATTTATCTTGTTTTGGTATTTTATTTGTGAAGTGTCTATGTTGGAGATGTTATATTAGACTTTTATTTTAATAAATATGTTTGGTTTGAATTTTTTTAAACATGTATAATTTTGATAAACTAATTTTATTTGTATGCGTTATAATCTTTTAGTTTAATCACTAAAATAAAAAAATAATATGATGTTTATTTTAGTATAGCAACAAAATTAGCATTCTAACTGATATTACAGAAAAATTAGTGACATACTCGCTGTTGATGATGGTGACAAATTAAAAACTTCATTGCTAGTTTGTGAGATACCTATCAATTTGTTACTAGTTTAAAAGGAATTTGTGATGATATTTTGCGATAGTATTGCAACTAATTGACTACATATTATTTCTTAGCAAATTAGCGACTATTTCATAACTCTAATTTCTCATTTCGAATAGCTTTGGTTTAGCGAGAAAATTCCTACAAATTTGATTAAGGATTTTCAAAGATTAGCTATAGATTTGTTACAAAATCTAACAGATATGCGATCATATTAGCGGACAACTTGCAACAAGTTAGGTTCAGAAAAATTCCTCACTAATTAGCATCAACTAAGCATTCTATTTTGTCTTTCGAAGTTAGCTTCCATTTAGCGATGAATCTGCTGCAGTAGAGTTTGTCACTGATGAGCGGATACTTTATACGCTTTTTGGGGGTAATTTCATGTAGATTTTAGTATGTTTTAATTAGTTTTTAGTAGAATATTATTAGTTTTTAGGCAAAATTCACATTTCTGGACTTTACTATGAGTTTGTGTGTTTTTCTGTGATTTGAGGTAATTTCTGGCTGAAATTAGGGGAGCTGAGCAAAAATCTGAGTTAGGCTGAAAAATGACTGCTGATGCTGTTGGATCCTGACCTCCCTGCACTCGAAATGGATTTTTTGGAGCTACAGCAGTCCAATTGGCGCGCTTTCAACGGCGTTGGAAAATAGACATCCAGGGCTTTCCAGCAATATATAATAGTCCATACTTTGCGCGAAGATAGATGACGTAACTAGGCGTTGAACGCCAAGTACATGCTGCTGTCTGGAGTTAAACGCCAGAAACACGTCATGATCCGGAGTTGAACGCCCAAAACACGTTATAACTTGGAGTTCAACTCTAAGAAAAGTCTCAGCTCGTGGATAGCTTTAGTCTCAGCCCCAGCACACACCAAGTGGGCCCCAAAAGTGGATTTCTGCACCAATTATCTTAGTTTATTCATATTCTGTAAACCTAGGTTACTAGTTTACTATTAAAACAACTTTTAGAGACTTATCCTGTATCTCATGACATTTTCAGATCTAAATTTTATACACTTTGACGGCATGAGTCTCTAAACTCCATTGTTGGGGGTGAGGAGCTCTGCAGCGTCTCGATGAATTAATGCAATTGTTTCTATTTCTCCACTCAAACATTTGTATGCTCCTATCTAAGATGTTCATTCGCGCTTAATCATAGAGAAGGTGATGATCCGTGACACTCATCACATTCCTCAACTCATGAACACGTGCCTGACAAACACCCCCGTTCTACATCAGATTGAATGAGCTTCTCTTAGATTCTTTAATCAGAATCTTCGCGGTATAAGCTAGAATTGATGGCGGCCATTCTTGAGGATCCGGAAAGTCTAAACCTTGTCAGTGGTATTCCGAGTAGGATTCCGGGATTGAATGGCTGTGACGAGCTTCAAACTCGCGATTGCTGGGTGTGATGACAAACGCAAAAGGGTCAATGGATCCTATTCCAACATGATCGAGAACCAACAGCTGATTAGCCGTGCTGTGACAGAGCATCTGGACCGTTTTCACTGAGAGGATGGGAGGTAGCCACTGACAATGGTGACACCCTACATACAGCTTGCCGTAGACGTGCTTTACAAACAATTGAGTTGAATATTACATTACAGAAATTCAGAGGATAAAGCATCTCCAAAACTCCAACATATTTCCCATTACTGCACAACAAGTAACGATTTTATTCTCTTTTAATTTTTCCAATCTAATAATTCCAACTGATAATTTTAATTAATATCCTGACTAAGAATAATAAAATAAACATAGCTTGCTTCAAACCAATAATCTCCGTGGGATCGACCCTTACTCACGTAAGGTATTACTTGGACGACCCAGTGCACTTGCTGGTTAGTTGTACGGATTGCAAATTCGTCCACCAAGTTTTTGGCGCCGTTGCCGGGGATTATTCGAGTTTGAACAACTAAAGGTTTATTTTGTTGCTTAGATTAGGAAGAATTTATCCTCTTTTTCACTAGAATTGCATCTTTTATTATCCCTTTATAAAAAATTTTCAAAAATATTATTTTTCTTTATCAATTTCTAATTTTTTTGTGAGTTTAGTGTCTTGTTCTAAGTTTGGTGTCAATTGCATGCTTTTCCTTGTTTCTTAATTTTTTCGAATTGCATGTTCTTGTTTTTCCTTGATCTTCAAATTGTTCTTGTCAATTTTTCTTGTTTGATCTTTAATTTTTCTTGTTCTGTGTCTTTTCTTGTTTTTCTTGTGCTTTTTCAAAACATTAGTTTTCAAAAATTTATTTTATCCATAAAAATAATACATCTTTAAAATACGTTACATTTTTAACTTAGTTGGTTATAGCGTTGGCTTATGTTCTTGGCAATTGGGCACCTTCTTTTTAAAATCTTTTTTCAAAAATAATTTTTCTTAATTTAATCTTGTGCCAAACTTTAAGTTTGGTGTTTTCCTGTTGATCTTTCTTTAATTTTCGAAAATTTAGTAAAGTTTTCTAAAAATTTTAAGTTTGGTGTTCTTTCTTTTGTTCTTGTGTTCTTGTGAATCTTCAAGGCGTTCTTGAGTTTTTCTTGTGTTTTGATCTTAAAATTTTTAAGTTTGGTGTTCCTTGGTGTTTTCCCTCCAAAATTTTCGAAAATAAGGAGCATTAGATCTAAAAATTTTAAATCTTGTGTCTTTTATGTGTTTTTCTCTTTCATCATAAAATTCAAAATTCAAAAAAAAATATCTCTTCTAACTAATTTTAAACAATAATTTCAAAATTTTTATATAAAAATTTCAGATTTCAATTTCAAAATTTTTTTCGAAAATCTTCACAAAATATTTTCAAATTTTTTTTATTCCGTTTTTATTTATTCCATTGCTATAAAATAAATAATATCAACATACATATCATCTCCCTTGTTCCATCATGGAATTAAGTGGAAATGAACAGTCCAGGAGGACTCTGGGGTCGTATACTAACCCCACTACTGCTTCATATGAGAGTAGTATCTGTATACCCTCCGTTGGAGTTAGTAGCTTTGAGTTGAATCCTCAGCTCATTATCATGGTATAGCAAAGCTGCCAGTATTCCGGTCTTCCACACGAAGAACCTACAGAGTTTCTGGCATAATTTTTACAAATTGCTGACACAGTACATGATAAGGAAGTAGATCAGGATGTCTACAGATTATTACTGTTTCCATTTGCTGTAAAAGATCAAGCTAAGAGGTGGTTAAATAACCAATCTAAGAACAGCATAAAGACATGGAAACAGCTGTCAAAAAAATTCCTGAATCACTATTTCCCTCCAAAACGGATGACACAGCTAAGGCTAAGCATCCAAGGCTTCAAACAAGGAGATAATGAATCCCTTTATGATGCCTGGGAGAGATACAGAGAGATGCTAAGAAAATGCCCCTCTGAAATGTTTTCAGAATGGGTGCAATTAGACATCTTCTACTATGGGCTTACAGAAAAAGCTCAGATTTCTCTAGACCACTCAGCTGGTGGATCTATACATATGAGAAAAACAATTGAAGAAGCTCAAGAGCTCATTGATACAGTTGCCAGAAATCAGCATATGTACCTAAACAGTGAATCCTCTATGAAAGAAGAAGCTAAAACAGTAACTGCTGAACTCAATCCGGTAGATCAAGCTAATGAATTCAATCAGCAGCTGGACTTTCTAACCCAGCAGCTAGCCGAATTCAAGGAAATACTCCAGGAAACAAGAATGGCTAACAGAAATATGGAAGTACAGTTAAAGCAAACAGAAAAGCAACTATCAAAACAAATAACAGAAGAATGCTAAGCAGTTCAATTAAGAAGTGGGAAAACATTAAATACCTCACTTCAAAGCAGCAGGAAGCCAAGAAATGAACAGATGGCTACTCAAAATCCCTCTGAGGACAATCAGAGCCCAGAGAGGAATAAGGCTGGCACTGAACGCCCAGCCCATGCTCATTCCTGGCGTTCAACGCCAGAAACAAGCATGAATCCGGCGTTGAACGCCCAAAGGGAGCATAGTTCTGGCGTTCAGACGCCAGTAACAAATAAGGAGGTGGCGTCTAACGCCACTCCAGCTTCCACCCCTGGCATTCAAATGCCAGTGGGGGATCAGTCACATACAAGTGCTGATAACAACCCTTCTAAAAAGGCTTCCCAACCCACTTCTGTAGGTAATAAACCTGCAGCAACTAAGGTTGAGGAATATAAAGCCAAAATGCCTTATCCTCAAAAACTCCGCCAATCGGAACAGGATAAGCAATTTGCCCGCTTTGCAGACTATCTCAGGACTCTTGAAATAAAGATTCCATTTGCAGAAGCACTTGAGCAAATACCCTCTTATGCTAAGTTCATGAAAGAGATCTTAAGTCATAAGAAGGATTGGAGGGAAACTGAAAAATTTTACCTCACTGAAGAATGCAGTGCAGTCATTCTGAAAAGCTTACCTGAGAAGCTTAAAGATCCCGGGAGCTTTATGATACCATGCACATTAGAGGATAATTGTACCAAGCAAGCTTTATGTGATCTTGGGGCAAGTATCAACCTAATACCTGCATCCACTATCAGGAAGCTTGGTTTAACTGAAGAAATCAAACCAACCCGGATGTGTCTTCAACTTGTTGATGGCTCCATTAAACACCCATCAGGCGTGATTGAAGACATGATTGTCAAGGTTGGGCCATTCGCCTTTCCTACTGACTTTGTGGTGCTGGAAATGGAGGAGCACAAGAGTGCAACTCTCATTCTAGGAAGACCTTTCCTAGCAACTGGCCGAACCCTCATTGACGTCCAAAAAGGGGAAGTAACCTTGAGAGTCAATGAGGAGGAGTTCAAGTTGAATGTTGTCAAAGCCATGCAACATCCAGACACCCCAAATGACTGCATAAATGTTGATATTATTGACTCTCTGGTAAGAGAAGTCAATGTGGCTGAGAGTCTCGAATCAGAGCTAGAGGACATCTTTAAAGATGTTCAGCCTGATCTGGAGGAATCAGAGAGAATAATAGAACCTCTGAAAATCCCCCAGGAAGAGGAGAAATCTCCTAAACCCGAGCTCAAACCATTACCACCATCCCTAAAATATGCATTCCTAGGAGAAGGTGATACCTTTCCTGTAATCATAAGCTCTACCTTAGAGCCACAGGAAGAGGAAGCACTAATTCAAGTGCTAAGGACACACAAGACAGCTCTTGGGTGGTCCATCAGTGATCTCAAGGGCATTAGCCCAGCCAGATGCATGCACAAGATCTTACTGGAGGGTGACGCCAAGCCAGTGGTTCAACCACAAAGGCGGCTGAATCCAGCCATGAAGGAGGTGGTGCAGAAGGAGGTCACTAAATTACTAGAGGCTGGGATTATTTATCCTATTTCTGACAGCCCCTGGGTAAGCCCTGTCCAAGTCGTCCCTAAGAAGGGAGGCATGACAGTGGTTCATAATGAAAAAAATGAACTGGTTCCTACAAGAACAGTTACAGGGTGGCGTATGTGTATTGATTATAGAAGGCTCAATACAGCCACCAGAAAGGATCATTTTCCTTTACCATTCATAGACCAGATGCTAGAAAGACTAGCAGGTCATGAATACTACTGCTTCTTGGATGGATATTCAGGTTATAATCAAATTGCAGTAGATCCCCAAGATCAAGAGAAAACGGCATTCACATGCCCATCTGGAGTATTTGCATACAGAAGGATGCCATTTGGCTTGTGCAATGCACCTGCAACCTTTCAAAGGTGCATGCTCTCTATCTTCTCTGATATGGTAGAGAAGTTTCTGGAAGTCTTCATGGATGACTTTTCAGTATTTGGAGACTCATTAAGCTCCTGCCTTAACCATTTAGCACTTGTTCTGAAAAGATGCCAAGAGACCAACCTAGTTTTAAACTGGGAAAAATGTCACTTTATGGTGACTGAAGGGATTGTCCTTGGGCATAAAATTTTAAACAAGGGAATAGAGGTGGATCAAGCTAAAGTTGAAGTAATTGAAAAATTACCACCACCTGCCAATGTTAAGGCAATCAGAAGCTTTCTGGGGCATGCAGGATTCTATAGGAGGTTTATAAAGGATTTTTCAAAAATTGCCAAACCTCTGAGCAACCTGCTAGCTGCTGACACGCCATTTGTCTTTGATAAGGAGTGTCTGCAGGCATTTGAGACTCTGAAAGCTAAATTGGTCACAGCACCAATCATCTCTGCACCAAACTGGACACTGCCATTTGAACTAATGTGTGATGCCAGTGACCATGCCATTGGCGCAGTGCTGGGACAAAGGCATGACAAGCTTTTGCACGTCATTTACTATGCCAGCCGTGTTCTAAATGACGCACAGAAGAACTACACAACCACAGAAAAAGAGCTACTTGCAGTGGTCTACGCCATTGACAAATTCAGATCCTATTTAGTAGGATCAAAAGTGATTGTGTACACTGATCATGCTGCTCTTAAATATCTACTCACAAAGCAAGATTCAAAACCCAGACTTATAAGATGGGTGTTGCTTCTGCAAGAGTTTGATATAGAAATAAGAGACAGAAAAGGGACAGAGAATCAGGTAGCGAATCACCTGTCCCGAATAGAACCAGTAGAAGGGGCGTCCCTCCCTCTTACTGAGATCTCTGAAAACTTTCCAGATGAGCAACTATTTGCCATCCAGGAAGTGCCATGGTTTGCAGATATTACAAACTACAAGGCAGTGAGGTTCATACCCAAAGAGTACAGTAGGCAGCAATCAAAGAAATTGATCACAGATTCAAAGTACTATCTTTGGGATGAACCATATCTCTTCAAGAGATGTGCAGACGGAGTAATCCGTAGATGTGTGCCTAAGGAAGAAGCGCAGAAGATCCTATGGCACTGCCATGGATCACAGTATGGAGAACATTTTGGAAGTGAGTGAACAGCCACAAGAGTCCTCCAATGTGGCTTCTACTGGCCTACTCTCTATAAAGATTCCCGAGTGTTTGTACTTAATTGTGACAGTTGCCAAAGATCTGGCAATCTGCCTCACAGTTATGCCATGCCTCAACAAGGGATCTTGGAGATTGAGTTGTTTGATGTATGGGGTATTGATTTCATGGGACCTTTCCCACCATCATACTCAAACACTTATATTCTGGTGGCAGTGGATTATGTATCCAAATGGGTGGAGGCTATTGCAACACCCACTAATGACACTAAAACAGTGTTAAAATTCCTCCAGAAACACATCTTCAGCAGATTTGGTACCCCTAGAGTATTAATCAGTGATGGGGGCACTCATTTCTGCAATAAACAGCTTTACTCTGCTTTGGTTTGTTATGGAGTTAGCCACAGGGTAGCTACTCCATATCACCCACAGACTAATGGGCAAGCTGAAGTCTCAAATAGAGAACTCAAAAGAATCCTAGAACGGACTGTAATTAACCGTAGAAGGGATTGGGCAAGAAGCTTGGATGATGCTCTGTGGGCATACAGAACAGCATTCAAGACCCCTATAGGGACCTCTCCATACCAGCTTGTGTATGGAAAGGCATGTCACTTGCCAGTGGAACTGGAACACAAGGCCTACTGGGCAACCAGATTCCTAAACCTTGATGCCAAGTTAGCTGGAGAAAAACGATTGCTCCAGTTAAATGAGCTAGAGGAATTTAGACTCAATGCTTTCGAGAATGCAAAAATTTACAAAGAGAAAGCGAAAAGATGGCATGATAAGAAATTGTCATCCAGAGTCTTTGAGCCGGGGCAGAAAGTTCTGCTATTTAATTCTAGGCTCAAATTATTCCCCGGGAAATTAAAATCCCAGTGGAGAGGTCCATATGTGATTACAAGTGTATCACCATATGGATACGTAGAGCTTCAGGATAATGAATCTAACAAAAAGTTCATTGTTAATGGACAGAGAGTTAAACATTATCTTGAAAGCAATTTTGAGCAAGAATGCTCAACACTGAGACTTGATTAAAAGCTCAGTAATAGTCCAGCTAACGACATTAAAGAAGCGCTTGCTGGGAGGCAACCCAGCCACTCACAAAATTTAATTTTAATTGTTTCTACTAATTAATTGATTTTTACAAATATATGTCAGAGTATCTTTAAAAGGTAAAATAGCAATTGATTGAATTCACAGAGTTACAGGGAAATTTGGAAGCTCACTGGCATGAAAAAGCCAGTAAGAAACGTTTTGGGCGTTGAACGCCCAAAAGAAGCACCCACTGGGCGTTCAACGCCAGTAAGGGTAGCCATCTGGGCGTTAAACGCCAGAAAGGAGCATCTTCTGGGCGTTGAACGCCAGAAAGACGTACCTTCTGGGCGTTTAACACCAGATTGATAGCGTCCTGGGCGTTCAGAAAAACGCCCAGTGACAAAGGACTTCCTGGCGTTCAACGCCAGAAAGAAGCAACAGCTGGGCGTTGAACGCCCAGGAGAAGCAACAATTGGGCGTTAAACGCCCAAAACATGCAGCAGTTGGGCGTTTAACGCCAGAATGGTGGGGAGGAGGTAAAATTTGTTTTTCTTCACAAATTTTCTAATTTTTATGTTTTAATTCATGATTTCTTGCATAAACATGTTTCAAAATATCATCCTTCAATTCCAAAAATTTTAATCCTAATTTCTAAGAACCCTAATTTCTAAAATCCCTTTTTCAAAAATATCAAATATATCTTAATCCATAAAGACAAATTGTTTTCCAATCCAATCCAACTCTTCTAAGTTTTTCAAAACTCAATTATCTTTTTAAAATCTTTTTCAAAATTAAAAATTCAGATTTATCTTTTTAAATATCATTCATATCTTTCTCTTTTTAAACTATATCTTTTTCTTATCATATTTATCTTTTATAAATCATATCTTCTATCTTATCTTTTTCTTATTTTCGAAACTTCCCACCCCCTCCCTATATATTCAATTCGGCGCCCCTCTCATCATCACCATTCCACACTTGCTCTCCTCCTATCCCTCTCCTTTCTTCTCTTTTGCTTGAGGACAAGCAAAGCTCTAAGTTTGGTGTGTTCATCCGTGATCACAAAAACATACTCATTAAGATCATGGCTCCTAAAGGAAAATAACCCACTCCAAGAGGCAAGAAAGAGAATACTCCAAAGCCACTTTGGAATCAAGGGAAGTTCTTAACTAAAGAACATTCAGACCATTACTACAAAATAATGAGTCTAAGATCAGTAATCCCGGAAGTCAAGTTCGATCTGAAAGAAGATGAATATCCGGAGATCCAAGAACAAATTCGAAACAGGAACTGGGAAATCCTAGCTAATCCTGAAACGAAAGTGGAAAGGAACATGGTTCAGGAGTTCTATGCTAATCTATGGCAGACAGACAGGCAAAGAATAATTGGAGCTGCCCTCTATGACCATCGGACCTTAGTCAGAGGAAAGATTGTTCATACCCATCCTGACAAGATCAGGGAGATATTTAAGCTTCCTCAACTGAAAGATGACCCAGACTCCTTTAATAGGAGAATGATGAGGGTAAATAAAGGTATGGACAAGATTCTAGAGGATATATGCATCCCTGAAGCCAGGTGGACCACCAGCACGACTGGCATCCCAAATCAACTCAAAAGAGAAGATCTAAAACCAGTAGCCAGAGGCTGGCTAGATTTCATTGGGCGTTCTATATTGCCCACCAGCAACCGTTCTGAAGTTACTATTAAAAGAGCAGTGATGATTCACTGCATCATGTTGGGAAAAGAAGTAGAAGTCCATCAACTGATCTCGTGTGAATTATACAAAATAGCAAACAGGAATTCCAAGGATGCCAGATTGGCCTATCCAAGCTTAATTTCTATGCTCTGCAAAGATGCCGGAGTGAAGATGGGAATAACAGAGTATATTTCAGTTGAGAGGCCAATCACTAGAATATCAATGGACAGACAACAGTTGCAGGATGATCCAATCAAGAGGAGAGCACAGGAAGTCCTCCCAGAACTCCCTCAATTCGAATATTGGAAACATCTTGAGGCTTCTATTTCCAAATTGCAAGAAGCTATGGACCAAATAAAGGAAGAACATAACAATCAAAGTAGCATGCTTTGCAAACTGCTTAAGGAACAAGAAGAGCAAGGGCGTGATTTAAGGGAGCTGAAGCGCCAGAAATTAATCCTTGAAGGACCAAGCACCCCACAGATCAGAGGAACATCTACTTCTCAAAACACAGGTTGTTGAGTTCTAATTTTTAGCTTTAACTCTGTGATAGTGTTTTTATAGAAATTTACCTTAGGAGATATATATAGTAGTAGTAGTAGTAATTAGTATATCTATTCTGGTTTTTATTTCCAATTAAGTTGTAATTTATTTTTCTCACCATCATCAGACATGAATAAAATAGTAGATAATTAGAATAAAGAAGTAATTTATTTTCGAGTTCTTAATAATAAAAATTAAAATTAACTATATGTGGTGGCAATACTTTTTGTTCTCTGAATGAATGCTTCAACAATGCATAAATTTTACCTTGAATTTTATGAATATTGGCTCCTGAAGGAATGAGGAACACGAAAAATATTATTGATGATCTGAAAAATCATGAATTTGATTCTTGAAAAATATATATATATATATATATATATATATTTTATTTCATTGGATCAAGAAAAGAAATAAAAGCCAACAGCCCTTAAAACCAAAAGGCAAGGGTGAAAAGGATCCAAGGCTTTGAGCATCAGTGGATAGGAGGGCCCAAGGAAATAATTCCAGGCCTAAGCGGCTAAATCAAGCTGTCCCTAACCATATGCTTGTGCCATGCAGGTCCAAGTGAAAAACTTGAGACTGAGTGGTTAAAGTCGTGATCCAAAGCAAAAAGAGTGTGCTTAAGAGCTCTGAACACCTCTAACTAGGGACTTTAGCAAAGATGAGTCACAATCTGAAAAAGGTTCACCCAGTCATGTGTCTGTGGCATTTATGTATCTGGTGGTAATACTGGAAAACAAAGTGCTTAGGGCCACGACCAAGACTCATGAAGTAACTGTGTTCAAGAATCAACATACTACACTAGGAGAATCAATAATACTATCTGAATTCTGAGTTTCTATGGATGCCAATCATTCTGAATTTCAAAGGATAAAGGGAGATGCCAAAACTGTTCAGAAACAAAAAGCTACTAGCCCCGCTCATCTAAATTAGAATCTGAGCTTTACTTAAAACTCGGAGATTTTATTACTCCTTAAATTCTTTTTATCCTACTTTGTTCATCTAGTTGCTTGAGGACAAGCAATAGTTTAAGTTTGGTGTTGTGATGAGCGGATACTTTATACGCTTTTTGGGGGTAATTTCATGTAGATTTTAGAATGTTTTAATTAGTTTTTAGTAGAATATTATTAGTTTTTAGGCAAAATTCACATTTCTAGAATTTACTATGAGTTTGTGTGTTTTTCTATGATTTCAGGTAATTTCTGGCTGAAATTGAAGGAGCTGAGCAAAAATCTGAGTTAGGCTGAAAAAGGACTGCTGATGCTGTTGGATCCTGAACTCCCTGCACTCGGAATGGATTTTTTGGAGCTACAGGTGTCCAATTGGCGCGCTCTCAATGGCGTTGGAAAATAGACATCCAGGGCTTTCCAGCAATATATAATAGTCCACACTTTGCGCGAAGATAGATGACGTAACTAGGCGTTGAACGCCAAGTACATGCTGCTGTCTGGAGTTAAACGCCAGAAACACGTCATGATCCGGAGTTGAACGCCCAAAACACGTTATAACTAGGAGTTCAACTCCAAGAAAAGCCTCAGCTCGTGGATAGCTTTAGTCTCAGCCCCAGCACACACCAAGTGGGCCCCAGAAGTGGATTTCTGCACCAATTATCTTAGTTTATTCATATTCTATAAACCTAGGTTACTAGTTTACTATTAAAACAACTTTTAGAGACTTATCTTGTATCTCATGACATTTTCAGATCTGAATTTTATACACTTTGATGGCATGAGTCTCTAAACTCCATTGTTGGGGGTGAGGAGCTCTGCAGCGTCTCGATGAATTAATGCAATTGTTTCTATTTCTCCACTCAAACGTTTGTATGCTCCTATCTAAGATGTTCATTCGCACTTAATCATAGAGAAGGTGATGATCCGTGACACTCATCACCTTCCTCAACTCATGAACACGTGCCTGACAAACACCCCCGTTCTACAACAGATTGAATGAGCTTCTCTTAGATTCTTTAATCAGAATCTTCGCAGTATAAGCTAGAATTGATGGCGGCCATTCTTGAGGATCCGGAAAGTCTAAACCTTGTCAGTGGTATTCCGAGTAGGATTCCGGGATTGAATGGCTGTGACGAGCTTCAAACTCGCGATTGCTGGGTGTGATGACAAACGCAAAAGGGTCAATGGATCCTATTCCAACATGATCGAGAACCAACAGCTGATTAGCCGTGCTGTGACAGAGTATCTGGACCGTTTTCACTGAGAGGATGGGAGGTAGCCACTGACAATGGTAACACCCTACATACTGCTTGCCGTAGACGTGCTTTACAAACAATTGAGTTGAATATTACATTGCAGAAATTTAGAGGACAAAGCATCTCCAAAACTCCAACATATTTCCCATTACTGTACAACAAGTAACGATTTTATTCTCTTTTAATTTTTCCAATCTAATAATTCCAACTGATAATTTTAATTAATATCCTGACTAAGAATAATAAAATAAACATAGCTTGCTTCAAACCAATAATCTCCGTGGGATCGACCCTTACTCACGTAAGGTATTACTTGGACGACCCAGTGCACTTGCTGGTTAGTTGTACGGATTGCAAATTCGTCCACCAGTCACTAATTAGCGACTACCATTTAGTATATGTCTTCTATGGAATTAGCTTTTACTTTAGTGATGGATTTGCGACTATTTATTCGGTAGCTAAAAAACTTTCCGATGAATTAGTGACTGTTGTGTTTGTCTCACTGATATGCGACTTGTAATTAGTGAAGAAAACATTAGTTGCTAGGCGGTAGCTAATCCGTCACAATGTATATTTTGCATCAGATTAGCAATGATTTTACAACTCTTTTTGTGGTAGCTAATTGGCCATATTCTTGTAGTGAATTTTTCAATGAGTAAGCAACTTTCTCACGTATGCTACATATTATCCGACATAAAAGTAACTATGTTTTTTTTTCTTTTTAAGTTATTCTCTTGCTTTTTCTATAGGATTACTTGTAAGAAATCATCGAATTTAATAATTTATTACTCTCCCATTATATAATTGTGATAAACTGTAATTAATTCTTTTAACACATAGTTGGAATTCAATAATTTATTTTTCTCTCATTTTATTTCAAAAAGTATAGATATATCATAGTAGATATTCTCATATTTGATGAAATTTTTTTGTTAAGTTTTTTTGGTAGTTTGACTTTATTAATTATATATATGTTGTTTGCATTATTTCATTAAATTGGATATTGATAAAAGTTTGATTTCAAAGCCACGAGATAATGCAAAATATAGGGATGATTTGAATAGATTTTTAGACTTCACATTTGCTAGTGCCAAATCTAATGGGATGATACATTATCCATGTCATTTGTGTGGGTTTTGGTTTTTCCAAACTAGAAAGGATACGTACCATATCTGTTGATAAAACCCTTTTCTCCTAGTTATACATTTTGGTTATATCACGGTAAGAGACTCGTAGTAGAGAGCTCTAGTGGTAGAAAAAAAGCAGAACCAATAGAGACTCAGATGATCTAATGTGTGAGATGGTCCACGAGGTATTCAACTTTCCAGAACTGCACAGTGATGAAGAAGACTCAACGATTGAACATGCTGGAGGAAATGTGGAGGAGTTGTGGTATTTATCTAACGAACCTAGTCGCGAGGCTCGTAGTTTTCATGACCTGCTTCAAGATGGAGAACATGAATTATATCCTGGATGCTCAAGATTCTCGAATATGTCTTTCTTGGTGAGGTTCTACCATATAAAGTGTATGTGCGGAGTGAGCGATAAGGCCTTCAAAATGCTTCTAGAGTTATTAGGGAACGCCTTTGAGCATGCAAAGATTCTGAATATATTGCACGACGCCAAGATGATCATAAGAAATCTTGGTATTGTGCACAAGAAGATAGATGCATGTCCAAATGACTGCATGCTATACCAGGACAGCAACCAGGACTTGTTTAAATGCAAACAATGATAGAAGCAAAAGAGTAAGAAGAATTCTAGAGTAAGAATCAACGTGGTTGTTAAAAAGAATAGATAATCTCAAGCGGCGAAGATTCTTTGTTACTTTTCTCTTATTCCATGATTGCAGCGATTATTCATGTCTAGCAAGACATCCATTGACATGTTATGGCATAAGAAAGACCCTAATTCTGACGGTTCTTTAAGGCATCCAAGGGACAACGAGGCTTGGAAGGCATTTGACAAAAGATATAATGACTTCTTTGGCAATCCGTGCAGTGTTTGCTTAGTCTTAGCTAGCGATGGATTTAATCCTTTTGGAAACTTGAGTTCAAAGTACACAATTTGGCCTGTGATTCTTATTCTGTACAACTTACCTTCCTGGATTTGCATGCCATAAACCACTTTTATTCTCTCTATGGTTATTTCCAGTCTAAAATGCCTGTCAATGACATAGATGTTTACCTACAGCCCTTGATTGATGAGTTGAAGCGCTTGTGGGGTAGGTTGAGATGTACGACGTTAGAGAGAAAAAACTTTCAAGATGTATAATGCATTGATGTGGACAATTAGTAATTTTCGAGGCTTGAGCAACTTATCTGAGTGCAGTACGTATGGTGGGAGAGCTTCTCCTATGTGCAATCTGGATGCCGAGACTAAGCGACTCACCTGCAGTTAGAAATGGTGTTTCATGGGTCATCATCGTCGCTTTCTGAGTCACGGTCACAGATTTAGACAGGACTCGGTTAGATTTGATGGTAAAGTGGAGGATAGATATCCTCCTATCAAATTGTCTGGCAGGGACATTTTGAGATAGTTAGAGAATGTGCTTGTCTCACTTGGCAAGGTGCGAACGATTGCTGGGAAAGAACATGTGGACAACAAACTGACATTAAAAATGAGTCTCCTTGAAAAAAGAGTAGTATATTATGTACAGTTATACTGGGAGAATAATGAATTGCATTACAACCTTGATGTGATGCATATAGAAAAGAATGTGTGTGATAACATAGTTTTCACTATACTAAACGAGAGTGGTAAATTTAAGGGCCACTTTAAAACTTGAAAAGACCTCTAGTTGATGGAAATTAGGCGCGATATTTGGGCACTTAAAGATGAAAAGTATCCCTTTGCCATCTTTACCATGTCCAAATCACAGAAGGATGCCTTTCTTAGTATTATCAAGAATGTGGTCTTTCCAGATGGTTACTCTAGCAACATCTCTCACTATGTTGACTTACGACAGTGAAAGTTGTCGAGCTTTAAAAATCACAACTGCCATATTCTAATGGAATATCTATTGTCAATTGCGTCAAGAAATGTATTACCTATCCTGGTGTCTACCCTCTTGGCAGATTTATCATTCTTTTTCGACAAATATGCAGTAAATCCATAGACTCTCAACAACTTCCTTTCCTTCAAGATCATGTGGTCCATACTCTATGCTGTATGGCGATGATTTTTCCTCATTCTTTCTTCACAGTCATGGTTCACTTATTAACAGTGCATCTGGTCAAAGAGGATACCTTGGTGACCCTGTGCATTATCGATGGATGTACCTAATTAAAAGGTAGTCATATAAATCAAAATTTTCTACCTATTTTATTTTGATAGCCTGAACCTACTAAGATACATGTTATATTCTCAAAGGTACCTATGTCATTTCAAGCAGTACGTGCATAATAGGGTACAACCAGAAGGCTTAATTGCAAAGGGCTACTTATCTGAGGAGATTCTCACATTGTATTTATGATACTTAGATAATGTCGAGAGTAGGATCAATTGACCAATATATGTTTATGATTGGCCAAGTGAAGTTGTGCCTAATGAAAGTTCAAGCATGTTCCTAGAGATTGGAAAGGCGGTAGGGACTACTTCATTTTTACTCTTACACCAACCGAAAAACTTCAAGCACATCATCACGTACTAGTCAATTGCACAGTTGTGAAAATTTTCTTGGATTAAATGCATAAGATTTTATGCTTTATGAACCAACATAGCATATATAAGAAACAACATAGCAAATATAAGAAATGTGCCTCTGTTTTAAATGATCACTCCATGACTTTAGCTATTACACTCTCTTCGATATGCATTTTTTATATTGTGCATGCATGCTATGAAAACAGTGTTATTGTTGAACTTGATAAAAAATCATGGGAGGAATTCAAACTTATAGAATGTGACCTTGCACGACTTTAGAAACGTAAGGAAAACAAGACTTCTATAGTATGTTGTTTATTCGACTATGTTTCCATTATAATTCTTAATAGATTGGACTTGTTTGGCTATGATGTAACTTTTAGGCTTATCTCGAGACAAGATTCAAGAGACAATAGAACAACCAAGAGAGATAGTTCTAGATTCAATGGAGAAAGAAGACGGTGATAATTCTGGTGAGATTGTTTCTGCTGGACACAATGTTTCCATGATATCTTATGACCTCAATAAAATACCTGAAGAGAATGAGGGACCTTATGTTAGAATGTCTCTCGAGAAGAAGAATGAGTGATTCTTAGCATTGTGGACACAACGATACTTGAATCCTTGAGTACAATAGTTTAATTGAAGTCTTTTAATTCATGTTGCTTAAGATAATTTGATTGTGTTCTTGCATTTGTTTTGACTAGATAAATGTTCCGTTTGATAGGAATTTTTATAGTGTTACATTGAAGGACCTTATTCTACCATTTTTTTTTATAGAACATGTTGAAATACTCTCAAAACTTGCTAAGCAGTATATTTTTAATTGGCACATTGAGTGACTTAGATTTTTTTTATTATTGCTAACACTCAAATACAAGTGTTAATTGCGTTTGTAACTTCTACTTGGAAATCCGCATCAAAATCTAATTTTTGAATCACTTTTTGAAAATATATATTTAACTTTCGATATTTTTCGTTGCATTTTAAAATATTTTGACAATATTTAAAAAAATGCAATCATTTTCTTCAGTGCTTTAATAATTCAAGACTATGAATTAGTTGTTTGTTCATATTATTTAAATTATTATTATTATTTAAGTTATCTATTATTAACATTATTTTTAAAGTATATATTATTATTATTATTATTATTATTATTATTATTATTATTATTATTATTATTATTATTATTATTATTATTATTATTATTATTATTAGGGTAATTTATTTATTTAAACCATTTGAATTTCAAAATTATCAGACATTATGCTAAAAGCAAATTTTCTACAATTTTGTCCTCTCACTTTTAATATAAATCGTGGTATTATCTTGAGTTTTATTAGTTTCAAAAAACTAAGCTAATTCATGGTAAGGTACCAAAAATTATAAGAAGAAGAACCTGCAATATAAAACCTTACAAAATACTACGATGTACTTTTCTGATGTAAAAATTCTGCTACACAAAATAGCTCTTATCATAATTTTAATAACAAATGTTAAACAAATACTTTTTGTTTTAATTTCAGCAATAAAAAAATTATTTCTAAGTGTATCTCTTATCATAATTTATACTGCAGCTGCATTTTATTTCTTCTTCTTTTTCACACTAGTATATACTAATGCACACATGACTTTTAAAAACACTCTAACTACAGCGTCTTGCTTCAATTTCTCTCCATCATTATACACTCCCTACGCTCAGCCCTAACTTTTATAGCCCTCCAGTCGTCGTTACAGCATCGTTTGTCACAATCATCACTTCATCTACCATTTGCAGCTCTCACAGTCGTCGCAGTGCCTTCCATTCATAGCTCTTGCAGTCATCACAACAACTCTTGTTCGCTGTGCCTTCCGTCCAACCACACAGTTGTTGTCCATGGAGTCGCCTACATTTGGTTATTGATTGAGATTATTATTTTTTAATTTGATTTTATTCTGTTTATTATAATTTTTTATTGTTGTTTCTAAATAAACACGGTGACCCAACTAATTCAATGCTTTGGTACCAATTCATATTCAACGGTGACCTTAATTATATGTTGTAGGTCTCAATTTCTCAATTGATCATTAAAAAAAGAGTAAAATATTGTTTTTGTCCCTAATGTTTAGAATAAGTCTCAACGTTGTCCTTGAAGTTTAAATCGCCCTATTTGTTAGAATATAATTAGGATCAATTAGTATTATTTAGCATATCTGAATATTTATTATAGGATATTACGTCTTTATTATTTTGATTCTCTTATTGTATCATTTTACACAACTTGAATACACTTAATAATGCACAAATCCTTTCTCCAGTTTAGTCTCTTGTTTCTAACATGGTATCAGAGTCACGGTATCCTCCTTGAAGAAGATATGTTGTTTTTCTCTTGGTAAAATCACCATATTTTTCACACTTTTCCTCTATTCCATTTTTCTTATCTTTTATCACTTCTTTATTGCTTTTTCACCTCACCGACTAGCCCATTCTCTCTATCTTGTGTCTTTTCGAGTTGAATGACCAAACACCAATGTCATTCGTTGTTTACTTATTCTCATAAAGAAATCATATATTTTTTGTCACCTTCCGATAGTTTGTCATCTCTTCGCACTTTGTCACTTTTCAGCAGTTTTCTGGCAGTTCTCCATCTTTTCAGCAATTTTTCGGCAGTTGGCCACTCTTGCAGTAGTTCTGTCTATGTTTTCGTTCGACAGTTTCGTCTACTTTCTCGTCTGGCAGTTTCGTCTGCGTTCTCTTCCAGCATTTTCGACTGCGCTTCCTTCAAACTGCGACAGTTCCATTTGCGCTTCCTTCCGGCAGTTTCGTCCGCACTTCCTTCAAACAGTGGCAGTTCCATCTGCGCTTCATTCCAGCAGTTTCGTCTGCACCCTGGTGCACGAAATTGTGATCACTACAACTTCGTACAACTAACCAGCAAGTGCACTGGGTCGTCCAAGTAATACCTTACGTGAGTAAGGGTCGATCCCACGGAGATTGTTGGTATGAAGCAAGCTATGGTCACCTTGTAAATCTCAGTCAGACAGACTCAAATGGGTATAGTGATAAACGAATAAAGCATAAAGATAAAGATAGAGATACTTATGTATATCATTGGTAAGAGCTTCAGATAAGCGTATGAAGATGCCTTCCCTTCCGTCTCTCTGCTTTCCTACTGTCTTCATCCAATCCTTCTTACTCCTTTCCATGGCAAGCTTGTGTAGGGTTTCACCGTTGTCAGTGGCTACCTCCCATCCTCTCAGTGAAAATACGTCCCTGATGCTCTGTCACAGCATAGGCTAATCATCTGTCGGTTCTCGGTCCGGCCGGAATAGAATCCAGTGATTCTTTTGCGTCTGTCACTAACGCCCCGCCTTTCGGAGTTTGAAGCACGTCACAGTCATTCAATCATTGAATCATACTCAGAATACCACAGACAAGGTTTAGACCTTCCGGATTCTCTTGAATGCCGCCATCAGTTCTCGCCTATACCACGAAGATTCCGGTTAAAGAATCCAAGAGATATTCACTAGAGCCTTGGATGCTTGTAGAACAAGAGTGGTTGTCAGTCACTTTGTTCATAGGTGAGAATGATGATGAGTGTCAATCATCACCTTCATCAAGTTGAAGAACAAGTGATATCTTGGACAAAGAACAAGCGGAATTGAATAGAAGAACAATAGTAATTGAATTGATACTCGAGGTACAGCAGAGCTCCACACCTTAATCTATGGTGTGTAGAAACTCCACCGTTGAAAATACATAAGAACAAAGTCTAGGCATGGCCGAATGGCCAGCCTCCCAAAGAGGGTTCAATCATAAAAACATGATCAAAAGATCGATGAAAATACAATAGTAAAAGGTCCTATATATAGAGAACTAGTAGCCTAGGGTGTACAGAGATGAGTAAATGACATAAAAATCCACTTCCGGGCCCACTTGGTGTGTGCTTGGGCTGAGCAATGAAGCATTTTCGTGTAGAGACTCTTCTTGGAGTTAAACGCCAGCTTTTATGCCAGTTTGGGCGTTTAACTCCCATTTAGGTGCCAGTTCCGGCGTTTAACGCTGGAATTTCTGTAGGTGACTTTGAACGCCGGTTTGGGCCATCAAATCTTGGGAAAAGTATGGACTATCATATATTGCTGGAAAGCCCAGGATGTCTACTTTCCAACGCCGTTGAGAGCGCGCCAATTGGGCTTCTGTAGCTCCAGAAAATCCACTTCGAGTGCAGGGAGGTCAGAATCCAACAGCATCTGCAGTCCTTTTGAGTCTCTGGATCAGATTTTTGTTCAGATCCCTCTATTTCAGCCAGAAAATACCTGAAATCACAGAAAAACACACAAACTCATAGTAAAGTCCAGAAAAGTGAATTTTAACTAAAAACTAAAAACATACTAAAAACAATGCCAAAAAGCGTACAAATTATCCGCTCATCACAACACCAAACTTAAATTGTTGCTTGTCCCCAAGCAACTGAAAATCAAATAAGATAAAAAGAAGAGAATATACTATAGACTCCAAACTATCAATGAAACTTAGCTCCAAATTAGATGAGCGGGACTAGTAGCTTTTTGCCTCCGAATAGTTTTGGCATCTCACTTTATCCCTTGAAATTCAGAATGATTGGCTTCTTTAGGAACTCAGAATCCAGATAGTGTTATTGATTCTCCTAGTTAAGTATGATGATTCTTGAACACAGCTACTTATTGAGTCTTGGCCGTGGCCCAAAGCACTCTGTCTTCCAGTATTACCACCGGATACATACATGCCACAGACACATAATTGGGTGAACCTTTTCAGATTGTGACTCAGCTTTGCTAGAGTCCCCAATTAGAGGTGTCCAGGGTTCTTAAGCACACTCTTTTTGCCTTGGATCACAACTTTATTTCTTTCTTTTTCTTTCTTTTTCTTTTTCTCCCCTTTTTTTTCATTTTTTTTTTGTATTCACTGCTTTTTCTTGCTTCAAGAATCATTTTTATGATTTTTCAGATCCTCAGTAACATGTCTCCTTTTTCATCATTCTTTCAAGAGCCAATAATTTTAACATTCATGAACCACAAATTCAAAAGACATATGCACTGTTCAAGCATACATTCAGAAAACAAAAAGTATTGTCACCACATCAAACTAATTAAGCTAGTTTTAAAGATGAATTTGAAATCCTGTACTTCTTGTTCTTTTGTAATAAAAACAGTTTTCATTTAAGAAAGGTGATGGATTCATATTCATAGCTTTAAGGCATAGACACTAAGACACTAATGATCATAAGACACAAACATGGATAAACATAAAGCATAATTTTCGAAAAACAGAAAAGCAAAGAACAAGGAGATTAAAGAACGGGTCCACCTTAGTGATGGCGGCTTGTTCTTCCTCTTGAAGGTCTTATGGAGTGCTTGAGCTCCTCAATGTCTCTTCCTTGTCTTTGTTGCTCCTCTCTCATGATTCTTTGATCTTCTCTAATTTCATGGAGGAGAATGGAGTGTTCTTGGTGCTCCACCCTTAGTTGTCCCATGTTGGAACTCAATTCTCCTAGGGAGGTGTTGATTTGCTCCCAATAGTCTTGTGGAGGAAAGTGCATCCGTTGAGGTATCTCAGGGATCTCTTGATGAGAGGGGTCTCTTGTTTGCTCCATCCTTCTCTTAGTGATGGGCTTGAGGTCATGCCTTCTCAGTTAAACCGGCTTTGGATGCCATAAATGGTTATGGAAAAACAAAAAGCAATGCTTTTACCACACCAAACTTAAAAGGTTTGCTCGTCCTCGAGCAAAAGAAGAAAGAAGAGAGTAGAAGAAGAAGAAATGAGGAAGAAGGGAGTGGCTTTGTGTTTCGGCCATTAGGGGAAGAAGTAGTGTTTAGTTTGTGTGAAAATGAAGGAGTGAAGAAGGGTTTATGGGGAAGAGGTATTGAGGTGATTGGTGAATGGGTGAATAAGAAAGAGGGTGGTGGGGTTGGTGGGGATCCTGTGGGGTCCACAGATCCTAAGGTGTCAAGGAAAAGTCATCCCTGCACCAAATGGCAATCAAAATCACGTTTTGTGCCAAATCTGGCGTTAAACGCCGAGCTGATGCCCCTTTCTGGCGTTTAACGCCAGGTTCTTGCCCTTTCCTGGCGTTTAACGCCAGTCTGGTGCCCCTTTCTGGCGTTAAACGCCCAGAATGGTGCCAGACTGGGCGTTAAACGCCCAACTGCTAGCCTCACTGGCGTTTAAACGCCAGTGAGTTCTTCCTCCAGGGTGTGCTATTTTTCTTCCTGTTTTTCATTCTGTTTTTGCTTTTTCAATGGATTTTGTGACTTCTCATGATCATAAACCTACAAAATAAGATAAAATGACAAAGGAAAATATATAAAATATAACATTGGGTTGCCTCCCAACAAGCGCTTCTTTAATGTCAGTAGCTTGACAGAGGGCTCTCATGGAGCCTCACAGATACTCAGAGCAATGTTGGAACCTCCCAACACCAAACTTAGAGTTTGAATGTGGGGGTTCAACACCAAACTTAGAGTTTGGTTGTGGCCTCCCAACACCAAACTTAGAGTTTGACTGTGGGGGCTCTGTTTGTCTCTGAATTGAGAGAAGCTCTTCATGCTTCCTCTCCATGGTGACAGAGGGATATCCTTGAGCCTTAAACACAAAGGATTCTCCATTCACTTGAATGATCAGTTCACCTCTATCAACATCAATCACAGCCTTTGCTGTGGCTAGGAAAGGTCTGCCAAGGATGATGGTTTCATCCATGCATTTCCTAGTCTCTAGGACTATGAAATCAGTAGGGATGTAATGGTCTTCAATCTTAACCAAAACATTCTCTACAAGTCCATAAGCTTGTTTTCTTGAGTTGTCTGCCATCTCTAGTGAGATTTTTGCAGCTTGTACCTCAAAGATCCTTAGCTTCTCCATTACTGAGAGAGGCATGAGGTTTACACTTGACCCTAAGTCACACAGAGCCTTCTTGAAGGTCATGGTGCCTATGGTACAAGGTATTGAAAACTTCCCAGGATCTTGTTTCTTTTGAGGTAATCTCTGCCTAGACAAGTCATCCAGTTCTTTGGTGAGCAAAGGAGATTCATTCTCCCAAGTCTCATTTCCAAATAACTTGTCATTTAGCTTCATGATTGCTCCAAGGTATTTAGCAACTTGCTCTTCAGTGACATACTCATCCTCTTCAGAGGAAGAATACTCATCAGAGCTCATGAAAGGCAGAAGTAAGTCCAATGGAATCTCTATGGTCTCATTTTGAGCCTCAGATTCCCATGGTTCCTCATTGGGGAACGCATTGGAGGTCAGTGCACGCCCATTGAGGCCTTCCTCAGTGGCGTCCACTTCCTCTCTTTCCTCTCCAAATTCGGCCATGTTTATGGCTTTGCACTCTCCTTTTGGATTTTCTTCTGTGTTGCTTGGGAGAGTACTTGGAGGGAGTTCAGTAACTTTCTTGCTCAGCTGTCCCACTTGTGCCTCCAAATTTCTAACGGAGGACCTTGTTTCATTCATGAAACTTTGAGTGGTTTTAATTAGATCAGAGACCATGGTTGCTAAGTCAGAGGGGTTCTGCTTAGGATTCTCTGTCTGTTGCTGAGAAGATGATGGAAAAGGTTTGCTATTGCTAAACCTGTTTCTTCCACCATTATTGTTATTGAAACCTTGTTGAGGTCTCTCTTGATTCTTCCATGAGAAATTTGGGTGATTTCTCCATGAAGAATTATAGGTGTTTCCATAGGGTTCTCCTAAGTAATTCACCTCTTCCATTGAAGGGTTCTCAGGATCATAAGCTTCTTCCTCAGATGAAGCATCCTTAGTACTGCTTGGTGCATTTTGCATTCCAGACAGACTTTGAGAAATCAAATTGACTTGTTGAGTCAATATTTTATTCTGAGCCAATATGGCATTCAGAGTATCAATCTCAAGAACTCCTTTCTTCTGACTAGTCCCATTGTTCACAGGATTCCTTTCAGAAGTGTACATGAATTGGTTATTTGCAACCATTTCAATGAGCTCTTGAGCTTCTGTAGGCGTCTTCTTCAGATGAAGAGATCCTCCAGCAGAGCTATCCAAGGACATCTTGGATAGTTCAGAGAGACCATCATAGAAAATACCTATGATGCTCCATTCAGAAAGCATGTCAGATGGACATTTTCTGATTAATTGTTTGTATCTTTCCCAAGCTTCATAGAGGGATTCTCCATCCTTCTGTCTAAAGGTTTGGACTTCCACTCTAAGCTTACTCCATTTTTGAGGTGGAAAGAACTTTGCCAAGAAGGCATTGACTAGCTTTTCCCAAGAGTCCAGGCTATCCTTAGGTTGAGAGTCCAACCATATTCTAGCTCTGTCTCTTACAGCAAAAGGGAATAGCATCAGTCTGTAGACCTCAGGGTCAACCCCATTAGTCTTGACTGTGTCACAGATTTGCAAGAACTCAGCTAAAAACTGATGTGGATCTTCCATTGGAAGTCCATGGAACTTGCAATTCTGTTGCAGTAGAGAAACCAACTGAGGCTTAAGCTCAAAGTTGTTTGCTCCAATGGCAGGGATAGAGATGCTTCTCCCATAGAAGTCGGGAGTAGGTGCAGTAAAGTCACCCAGCACCTTCCTTGCATTGTTGGCATTCTTGTTGTTTTCGGCTGCCATGGGTTCTTCTTCTTTGAAGAATTCGGTCAGGTCCTCAACAGGGAGTTGTGCCTTAGCTTGTCTTAGCTTTCGCTTCAAGGTCCTTTCAGGTTCAGGATCAGCTTCAACAAGAATGCCTTTGTCTTTGTTCCTGCTCATATGAAGGAGAAGAGAACAAGGAAATGTGGAATCCTCTATGTCACAGTATAGAGATTCCTTGAGGTGTCAGAGGAAAAGAAAAATAGAAGGCAGGAGTAGAAAATTCGAACTTATCAAAGAAGATAGAGTTCGAATTTTGCATTAAGGGATAGTGTTAGTCCATAAATAGAAGGATGTGAGAAGAAGGGAAGTAATTTTCGAAAATTAAGTAAAAGATTTTGAAAACATTTTGAAAAACACTAATTGATTTTCGAAAACAAAAGTGGGAAAGAAGTAAAGTGATTTTTGAAAAAGATTTTGAAATTAGAAATTAAAGAGAATTGATTGAAAACTATTTTGAAAAAGATGTGGTTAAGAAGATATGATTGGTTTTAAAAAGATGTGATTGAGAAGATATGATTTGAAAACAATTTTAAAAAGATATGATTTGAAAAACATTTTAAAAAGATTTGATTTGAAAATAATTTGAAAAGATATGATTTTAAAAATTAATGACTTGCCTAACAAGAAAAGATATGATTCAAACATAGAACCTTCCTCAACAGAAAAGGCAAAAAATGTTCAATCAAATCATTAATTGTTAGTAAGTATCTTTGAAAAAGGAAAGAAATTGATTTTGAAAACATTTGATTGAAAAGATATGATTTGAAAAAGATTTGATTTTGAAAAACTTTGAAAACTTGAAAAAAATTGATTTTGAAAACAAAATCTTCCCCCTTGTGCCATCCTGGCGTTAAACGCCCAGAATGGTGCACATTCTGGCGTTTAACGCCCAAACTACTACCCTTTTGGGCGTTAAACGCCCAACCAGGTACCCTGGCTGGCGTTTAAACGCCAGTCTGTCTTCTTCACTGGGCATTTTTGAATGCTCAGTTTTTTTCTGTGTGATTCCTCTGCAGTATATTCTGAATCTTCAATTCTCTGTATTATTGACTTGAAAAGACACAAATTAAAAATATTTTTGGATTTTTAATAATGAGGAATAATCAAAATGCAACTAAAATCAAATAACAATGCATGCAAGACACCAAACTTAGCAGTTTGTATACTACTGACACTAACAAAATGAGAATGCATATGAGAGATAACAAAACACTCAAGTCAATAGAATTCAAAGATCAAAACAAGGAAATCATCAAGAACAACTTGAAGATCAATGAAGACACATGCATGAATGCAGTAAGAACAGAAACATGCAATTGATACTAAACTTAAGATGAGACTCTAGACTCAAACAAGACATATTTTTGGATTTTATGATTTTGTAATTTTTTTTTTGTGCTTTTTCGAAAATTAAGTGAAAAGGAAAATAAAGGTATCAAAATTCTTAATGAGAATTCCAGGAATCATGCAATGTTAGTCTAAAGCTTTAGTCTAAAGGAATTAGACATGGCCGGCTAAGCTTCAGCAGGACATTGCATTCAAGAGCTAAATTGATGAGAATCAATCAGCTTTGGTGATGATAAGAACATCACCTTGAAACACTAGAATTCATTCTTAAGAACTCTGAAGAAGAATACCTAATCTAAGCAACAAGATGAACCGTCAGTTGTCCATACACAAACAATCCCCGGCAACGGCGCCAAAAACTTGGTGCACGAAATTGTGATCACTACAACTTCGCACAACTAACCAGCAAGTGCACTGGGTCGTCCAAGTAATACCTTACGTGAGTAAGGGTCGATCCCACGGAGATTGTTGGTATGAAGCAAGCTATGGTCACCTTGTAAATCTCAGTCAGACAGACTCAAATGGGTATAGTGATAAACGAATAAAGCATAAAGATAAAGATAGAGATACTTATGTATATCATTGGTAAGAGCTTCAGATAAGCGTATGAAGATGCCTTCCCTTCCGTCTCTCTGCTTTCCTACTGTCTTCATCCAATCCTTCTTACTCCTTTCCATGGCAAGCTTGTGTAGGGTTTCACCGTTGTCAGTGGCTACCTCCCATCCTCTCAGTGAAAATACGTCCCTGATGCTCTGTCACAGCATAGGCTAATCATCTGTCGGTTCTCGGTCCGGCCGGAATAGAATCCAGTGATTCTTTTGCGTCTGTCACTAACGCCCCGCCTTTCGGAGTTTGAAGCACGTCACAGTCATTCAATCATTGAATCATACTCAGAATACCACAGACAAGGTTTAGACCTTCCGGATTCTCTTGAATGCCGCCATCAGTTCTCGCCTATACCACGAAGATTCCGGTTAAAGAATCCAAGAGATATTCACTAGAGCCTTGGATGCTTGTAGAACAAGAGTGGTTGTCAGTCACTTTGTTCATAGGTGAGAATGATGATGAGTGTCAATCATCACCTTCATCAAGTTGAAGAACAAGTGATATCTTGGACAAAGAACAAGCGGAATTGAATAGAAGAACAATAGTAATTGAATTGATACTCGAGGTACAGCAGAGCTCCACACCTTAATCTATGGTGTGTAGAAACTCCACCGTTGAAAATACATAAGAACAAAGTCTAGGCATGGCCGAATGGCCAGCCTCCCAAAGAGGGTTCAATCATAAAAACATGATCAAAAGATCGATGAAAATACAATAGTAAAAGGTCCTATATATAGAGAACTAGTAGCCTAGGGTGTACAGAGATGAGTAAATGACATAAAAATCCACTTCCGGGCCCACTTGGTGTGTGCTTGGGCTGAGCAATGAAGCATTTTCGTGTAGAGACTCTTCTTGGAGTTAAACGCCAGCTTTTATGCCAGTTTGGGCGTTTAACTCCCATTTAGGTGCCAGTTCCGGCGTTTAACGCTGGAATTTCTGTAGGTGACTTTGAACGCCGGTTTGGGCCATCAAATCTTGGGAAAAGTATGGACTATCATATATTGCTGGAAAGCCCAGGATGTCTACTTTCCAACGCCGTTGAGAGCGCGCCAATTGGGCTTCTGTAGCTCCAGAAAATCCACTTCGAGTGCAGGGAGGTCAGAATCCAACAGCATCTGCAGTCCTTTTGAGTCTCTGGATCAGATTTTTGCTCAGATCCCTCTATTTCAGCCAGAAAATACCTGAAATCACAGAAAAACACACAAACTCATAGTAAAGTCCAGAAAAGTGAATTTTAACTAAAAACTAATAAAAATATAATAAAAACTAACTAAAAGATACTAAAAACATACTAAAAACAATGCCAAAAAGCGTACAAATTATTCGCTCATCACACCCGTTCTATCAGTTTATGCATTTTTTTATTTCGTTGTTTTCGTTAAGTTTCAAACTCAAGTTGTCACTTGATTTTGAGGGGGGAGTTAGAATATAATTAGGATCAATTAGGATCATTTAGCATTATTTAACATATCTGAATATTTATTATAAGATATTACGTCTTTATTATTTCGATTCTCTTAGCACCTATAAATACTCTTATATATTGTATCATTTTACACAACTTGAATACTCACAAACCTTTTTTCTATTGCTCGCTCTTTCCTTTCTAACACTATTTAAGTTTTAACATTTCAAAATTGTCTCAATGTTGTCCTGTCATTAGTGATCTGTTAACAAAATTGATAGTGGGACAAAATTGAAATGATTTTCAAACATTATAGACTTAAATAGGACGAAAACTTTGGGGACAAAAACGATACATTACTCTTAGAAGAATTACCAAATCAAGTAAAATGATAATAAATTTTAACAGAATGAATTGTATTACGAATTCAATATTCTAATTCATGCTTGTAGAATGGCTAGTATAGATAAATTTTTGGGAAAGAAAAAAAAAAGAGTGTGGTCCATATATAATAAAGTATAAATTTTACGTTTTTTCTCTAATATACCAAATTTCACTAATGTTTAATTTAATTAAACTTTATTTTAACTTTTAAATAAATTTTAATTTTTTTTCTATAATTTCAATTTTTTACGACAGATAATTATTTAATTTATTGTTTATTTTGCTCTTAATAAAAAATAAATTTATCTAGAATGAAAGTAATGTGATTAAAAATAAAATAAAAAAATAAATGTTTTTAGAATAAAATTAATGTGACTAAGAGTAATTTACTTAGATGCAATTAAAAAATAATTGAATTTTTTTACTGTAAAAAATTATTATTATTGAAGGATAAAATTAAAATTTATTTTAAAATTAAAAATAAAGTTTAACTAAATTAATCATTAAAAAATTTCGGTACATTAGAGACAAAATTTATAATTTATATTTTATTGAATATGTACCATGCTCTTTCTTTTTCTTTTTTGCAAGTTTATGTACTAGTTATTCTACAAGTATTATTTGATGAGTAAAAATCTTTAAAAGTAAAATAAAAAAATATTTAGAACGAAAGTAATGTGATTAAGAATAATTTAACTTAGATGTGATTAGAAAATAATTGAATAACTACATCCCATAAAAAATTGATATTATTGAAGGATGAAATTAAAATTTATTTCAAAGTTAAAAATAAACTTTATTTAAATTAAACATTAAAGAAGTTCTATAAATTAGAGACAAAAATGTATAATTATTTATACTTTATTGTATATGTATCATACACATTTTTTCTTTTCTTTTCTTTTCTTTTTGAAAATTTATCTATCAGTCATTCTACAAGTATTCTATGATGAGTAAAATATCTTGAATTCGTAATACAATTCATTCCATTAAAGATTACTTTCATTTTACTTTCATTTTACTTGATATGATAATTCTTCTAAGAGTAATGTATCATTTTTGTCGTCAAAGTTTCATCCTATTTAAGTCACTAACGTTTCAAAATTGTCTCAATTTTATCCCACCGTCAATTCTGTTTAATTTATCACTAATAGTAGGATAATATTGAGACGATTTGAAAACGTTAGGGACTTAAATAGGATGATTTAAACGTTAAGAACAATTTTAGGACTTATCCCAAACGTTCAGGACAAAAACGATATTTTACTCTTTAAAAAAAATGTGAACTTCTTAACACGGCCTACTTGATTTCTAAAATTTGCTACTTGTTATGAATTCTCGATCTTATGGATTACGTGTGCTTGGTTTATTATTAGGTATTTGCTCTGTGTATTATTGTGTTCTGCGTATTAAGTAGAATTGAAGAAAGTCTAACTGAATTAATGATAAAAAATAACTTACTTGCCTATCATTCCACTTGCATCTATAAAATTATTTTTGTATATGATTTTGCTAAATAACTTAATAATTTTATATTCAGTTTTTAACACGGCAAATGAATAATGATTATACTTTTTTCCCTATATGGTGGCATCTCTCTAAAATATAGAGAAAATACTTCAAAAAACCTTATCCAATATATATAAAGGTGCTTAAATTTGAATAACCAACCCTCAAGTTTGTAATGTTAGGAATAAAGTGACAAAATAATATTAAGTATAATGGATGTTTTCTGCTTAACTTGGTGCTTTGATGTAAATCTGATGTATGTGTTGTGATTAACTTGAAACATTATTTTTTTATTAATGTTGTTTGAATCTATTACCATTGATAGTGTTGTTGTTGGAAAGAAGGTGATGTTGTTGCATCTTGATACTAGGAATTTAAGATTCCTAGGATAGGTCATTTCACAAAAACATCAAAATTAGAAGCAACATGTCAACAACCTCAAACAGGAGTGCCTACAATTTCATCCTCCCACTACAATGACTCTTTAATTCCCCACCCAGGTAGTGATGGTGTCTCCGCAGCTACATTTTTACACTTATTTCGTCCACCCCATAGCAAACCAAAGATGCTCCACATACCTGCGTAAATAGCGCACAGAACTTAGAGCTAAAAGATGAAGTCTTGGACCCAGAGACAAATAAGGTAGATTCTTTTGACCAGCACATTGACAATCTCTTTGTTGCATCAAGAGCTCAAAAGTGCAAAGGACGCAAGACTACAGAATTTCGGATTGTTAATATCATCGGTAATAAATCTTGATTTTTTTTATATTCAAAATGATTTTAGACTCTTTTTTTTCTTGCATCTTGGCTACAACAGTTACGTATATAAGGCTCTTTTCTTTATAGATTCCGATGGCACAATCAAGCAAGCTTGTTTAAGTGTGAGGGAGGACTCAAGTTCAACAGTGAACTACTGCAACTAATTGGAGATGAAGCTAGTCTATTGAGTGGCGTTCTTGGTTTGCTAGGTGCTGACTATGGTAAATTTCTTATATGTGAGGAAATTTGGAGAAAGATTAGCACTAAAGACAAGGTTTATAATGATTATGTAAAGGTAAAAAATTTATAGTGTTGTTGAATTAGATCTGCTTCATTTAACAGTTATTAACAATTTGAACTTATCGGTGTAGGAAATTTTCCACTTTAATGAGGATAGCAGAAAAAGTATCAAGAGTACAATTTTGAAAAGTATAGGAAAGTCTTGGAGGAATACAAGGAGCATGTTGTATCATGACTATTACGACTTAACAAAAATACTTGAACAAAATATTGAGGAATGCCCGCTGGAACTTGATAAAGAGTATTGGAAATGGTTCATTGCATGTCACAATAAACCTGACACACATGTAATGTATTTTGAATTTGTAACACATTGTACTGTTTATGTTTAATTAAGTTGTACAAAATCAGTGTCTAATCACTCTTACCTCTGATGGCATAATAAGAGAAGTACAGAAAAAATGCGGTAAATCAATCGAAACAAGTATACACTCACACTTGCAGTTCGAAAAGCTTGGTGAGGCAAAAGGAAGAAAAGATGATTTACGTTTGAATTAACTTTTTTAGATTATCTTTTTATCTAGATTTTCTTTAATTTAGTGGAATATTGTGATGGTATAAATCATATTGTTACACTAGCAGCTACAAGGGAGAAAAGTTAGTAGATGAGAGTTATGGAACATAGTGCACAAATAAAGTGATAGATCCTATATCCATGTAGAAGCTAGGGACATTGGTGTAAGGACCCATTTGGATAGGTTCATAAGTTACTTTTTTAACTTTTAACTTATGAAAAGGTGTAATATTAATTTCTGGTACAATTTTCAAACCCAAATTGCAGCTTTCTAAAAAGCTATTTTAGTACTTATGGAGAAGTTTAAAAAAAAATAACTTTTCTCATAATAAAAATCTTTTTATCACTCTTCTCATAAAATAAGCACTTTCAGAACTAAAAAACCAAATACAAAATAACTTATTTATAAGTTACTTTTAATATAAGTATTTATTATTTAAGTTATTTTTTCAAAAGTAGCTTAATTAAGTTGTTTACCCAAACTAGGCTTAAGTACTACTTTGAGATTCTTTATGTTGTTTCCCATTATTTTAATTATAAATTATGTTGAAAGTCTATTCAATTTTGCTCTAACTCGTAATTACTTATTTTTGCTTATTTATGTCTATAGGAAAGAAGGGTGGAAATTGAGCAACATGAAGAGTTCTCTAAAACGTTGTCCCAAAATGATTCACTTGCATAAGCTCTTCGTAAAGAGCACTTGGATAGAGTGTGTGGCATGGGTTTCAACGATTCTAAGAACAATGCTAATCTTCCAGTTCTGATTCACTAAATTACAATGATAAATTCAAATATGAAATAATATGCCAATCCTGAGAAGGGTAGATGACAAAATCATATAGTTTCTCTGCCAATGTAGTGCACAAACACAAAAGTTAAAGAACTTATAAGGCAGATGTTATATGTCACAAACATTTAATCAATAATCCATAATCAATAAATTAAAATAATAGAATCACAACACAAAACAGTAGCACAGTAGAAAAACATAATGACATAATGAAACCCCATAGATCCACCCGCCACTGCTTAAATCAATGCATAAATGAAACATGATGGTAGATATATACACAATTCAACACCAATAAAATTGTACAGAACATGGAATAAAGCTAGTAGATCCAAACTAATACTATTATTATCACCTCAACCACACATAACTCTACACATTAAAATTCTTTATGGGTTTTCTAAGTCATCAAACTGATACCAATTCCTTTTTCTTCATTACTACTTTGTTCATATATATATAAACAGGGCTAAAGAAGCCCAGAGAGAGAAAACTACAGAGTTCTAATAGATTGGGGAACTAAAACCCCTCTACAATCATCATCTAAAATCATTCTTAAACTAGTTTGGGGCAAATCTATAAAATGATATCCCATCTCCTGCTCCAGACCTTCTCTGGCTGACCAATCCGCTGCCTTGTTTCCTTCCCTGAAAACATGTCGGATTCTTACTTGCCAATCTTTGCTTAGCCAAAGCTTAATATTCCTTATGAGACTGTTGAAATGAGAAGACTTTCTATTTCTCCTCACAATACTATCAATTACTGCCTTTGAATCAGACTCCAATATAACTCGCCTGCAGCCTAATTCCCAAATAGTTTGAAGACCATGGAGCACCCCCCCCCCCCATAATTCTGCCTGAAAAGTTGTACAATTTCCCATGTTTGCACAAAAACCAGCCCCCCCAACGACCTAATCCATTTCTAATTACCCAACCACAAGCTGCTAGACCTGGGTTTCCCGCAGAGGACCCGTCTATATTAATCTTAAGCCAACCAGCATTAGGGGGTTCCCATCCTATGCTCATATTCGTCACCTTAGGGACCAGTCTCATCAAATTTCTTCTTTCAAAGGATTCTTCAATCAGCTTGATCTGGAATTCAATAACTGGCCAAGGGAATTGGGTGTGTTGGGACGACTATTAAAATTTTCTAATTTCTCCATCTTCATAACCACCAACAAGTGACTATGAGCTTGGTTATCCAAGAAGTTTGGTTATTGTGGCCGATTTCAGAGGTTAGGTTCCATCTGATCCAGACCTCGAAAGGAGCTCTAAAGAATTTCTAGAGATAGGAAGGGTGGATGATCAAAGACCATACTCTGAAAGCCGAAAGGCAATCTCTTAAAATATGAATTTGAGTTTCCTCAGTCTTGTAACATCTATGGCAGTAAGGAGATGCCCCAAAAATTTTAGCCCTTCTTTGTGTTGTCATCAACTTCTTGTGCACTTCCATCCACATGAAGCACTTGATTTTCTGAGGATCTTTCCATCCTCGTATAGTGGCCCACATCCATTAAAGACAATCACACAATTACCTCAAACAACACTAACTTCAGCTCGGATTCTTTAGCCCTCCAAACTCAACCAATCGCTATGCCGCAATATGGTACCTCTCTGACTCCAACATCATATGGATAGCAAATGGAGATCAAGTCGTGAAAGATTCTTCAGGAATTATCGTGATTCACAAGGATGGCAACCTCGTAGTAATGGACGGAAGAAACTATATAGTTTGGTGAACAAACCTCACATTCTCAACTAAATATGTCACCAATATCTCAAGTGCTCAGCTTCAAGATAACGGTAACCTTGTTCTTAAGGTTGGCGACACTGGAGAAAAGTTTGGGAGAATTTCACCCTCCCTGTGGACGCAGTCGTGCCAACGATGAAAACCATGGCAAACAAGTTCACAGGCAATAAAAAAAATTAAAAAATGAAGAACAGGTGAGCTTTGAGTCACTGACCTTCAATCGCAGAGGAGGACAGACAACGGTGACAAGACAGCAACAGACGACGGCGACAAGACGTCGGAAGTTCAAGGTCGTCTTCCTCAGCACAACGCCGGAAAAGTTTCGCAACCAATGCTCTGTGATGCAGTTAGCAGAACGGATTGGGGGTGGACGAACAGACGGACGGCGGCTTTGAGTGCGACAGACATCGGCGATGTGCCACTGCTTGCGGCGGTGGTGATAGGTAAGAGATTTTTTGCTCAATTTTTTTCTGATTTCTGAATGAAAGAAGAAAGGGAGAAGGGGGGAAGTGAGAAGGGAATGGATCCTCTACGTTTTTTTAACAATTGAGAGGATTCATTCCCAAGAGAGAAAGGACTAGGGTTTTCACCGTGTGCGTGTCTGAATCTTTTTCTTTGAAAACCGGCCGGATCCCGGTTCGGTCTGACCGTCCGATTCCAGACCGATTTAGCAGTTTTTTGGCAGTTTTTAGAATGGCGGTTTTTCAACATAAACCGAATTGGGACAGCGTTATATAACTTATGTTTAGGGCTGGCAATGGGTAGGGTAGGATATGGTTTGGACTCTATCCTAACTTTACCTGCGAGTTGTAAACTTTTTTAAAATTCTGTCCTACCCTACCCGCCCCCTAAAATTCTAAACCCTACCCGATCCGACCTTATCTGCAAAAAAATAAAAAAATTTCAAGCAAATATAAAATTCAACTATTCCAAATTTTAGACATATTAATAAAATAGAAAATAAAAAACTAAATTCAAATTAAAATTGAAAATAATAAAATCTTAAAGAAATCTAACATAAAATTATAAATAATATGATTATTAATTAGTTTAGTAGTTATTTTAAATTTTTATAAGAAAAAAATTGTGGATTCAATTTATCAGTAGTGCGGATAGAATAGAATATAATAGGATATACCATAAACGCGTACCTTATCCTACTCCTAGGATAAACAACTTTATCCTACTCGCAGTAGGTAAAATAGATAACCTTATCCAAATAGGTTGGTTCGGGTTGGATACCCGCAAGCACAATGTAGATTGCCAGTCCTACTTATGTTAGAGGCAGGCGATGATACTTTTGGCGCGAAAATGGGTAGCGCGGGCAAGTATAATCACTAATCAGTAATCACTAAATCAGTAATAGCTAGAACATAAAACACCGAACATATTTGGGGCTTTTGATTTTGGGTCTTTGTTTTGGTATTATCGGTAAGGCAAGCGGCATGGATTGTTTACCAGCTGCAAAGCGACGGCGTGAGAGCAAAGACCACGGCGACGTTGAACCTTCAGCCTCAGCAGCTGCTCCTGTGGTTGTGTTGGCTCATGGGGCCGGTGCTCCTTCCTCTTCTGATTGGATGAAAAGGTTTCTACCTTAATCACTTTATCAAAATTTGTTATTACTTAGATCTTCTGAAAACTCTCTTATCTTTGATCTCTATGCAATAGATGGAAGAGAATGCTGAAGGAGGCACTCCAAGCTGCTGATGTTGTCACTTTTGATTATCCCTGTCAGTTTCCTTCTTTTCATTCTGCATTGAAATTGCTAGATCTACACTATGCTAATCTGTTTTTTTTTTCATGTGCTGCCAGATATCACTGGAAAGAAGAAGGCTCCTCCAAAGGCAGAAAAATTGGTGGACCCTCACTCTGAAATTGTCAAGCAAACTGCTGCTAAGTACCCTGGTCATCCCATCATACTTGCAGGCAAATCAATGGGTTCAAGGTATCTTGTTTTTCTTTTTTTCTTTATTTTTTTTCTCTCTTATTTGGGATCTGGAGCTTCTATTAGCATTATTATAAGCAAAGTTATTTATGAAACTATGTATGTGTTTTGTGTTTTAGAGTGGGATGCATGGTGGCTAGCTTGGAAGATATTAATGTTTCTGCTGTTGTATGCCTTGGCTACCCGTTGAAGGTTTTATTTTCTTTCGTATAATTACATTTCACCTCATATAATTCATAAACTAGCTATCCAATTTGCCGAAATAACTGATGAAGCTCACCTCCTATGAGCATTTAACATGAGTCCCTGAAAAGCATCAATTTTTTAAATTTTTAACAATGCTACTACTTCCTTCCCTATTTCTATTTCCATTTCTTCTTGGCTTGCTGCATCATTTCTGCTTTGTGATTTGTGATACTGCAATGCTTGAGCTATTATGGTTATTGTATGTGTGTGTGTGTGTGTGTGTTATTCCGGCTGAAACAGAGATCTCGCTCATACTAGAGGAACAGAGTTTGAATAATTGAATATAACAAGGACTCTATTAATTTAGTTACAAAATTTCAGGGAATCAATGGTGCAATTAGAGATGAAACACTGTTACAGCTAACGGTTCCGACAATGTTTGTACAGGTAATCTTCCACGTAGTTGTTATTTTTATTCAGTTTCTATCAGAATGGTATTCTCATACTGCGTGCTTGGACATTGTTATATATATTATCTTAGTTTCTATTTTGTGTTATGTGTTGCACAGGGCAGCAAGGATACTCTCTGTCCACTTGAGAAGTTAGAAGCCACTAGGAAGAAAATGAAAACCCCCAATGAGCTGCATGTCATTGATGGTGGTGACCACTCCTTCAAGATTGGTAAGAAGCATCTGCAAGCAAATGGTTCCACCCAAGAAGAAGCTGAAGATCACGCCTTGAAAGCCATTGCAGCTTTCATTTCCAAGTCTCTTGATGGACAATGAATGTGCGTGTATATTGTCGGGTATGTAATGTGTATTGTATCTTGCTTGGTTTTAATCTAAGCCTTCTTGTCAGTTAAGCTGTAATTATATCTTCTGTAATTTGGCTTTGAATTCCTTGTTAGCAGAATAGACACTTTAATTGACAGACATACTTGATAAGGAGAGTTCTAGCTTTTAACCAAATGCCGTTTTTTATATCCATATTGACTAGATTAGGTATAGGTACTATAAGATCATATGGTAGAACAGACCGCTCACAATGACAGACTTTTAACATCTATTATTCCACAAAAGGCACAAAGCCACAAACAACCAATTGTTATATTGGCATTTATTTCCCCAGCTATATTAGGTACAAGAATTATATTATATCACAAAGACACTGTTTATTTGTAAACATGTTTTCTTCTCTACGCTTGTCACATAAGCTTTGTTTATTAGCATCCTGCTCGCGGCTTCTCCTAGCATCAATTCTGCAGATGCAACCAAAAACAGAGGTTAAAGAGACTAATCCTTTGAAGCAAATTAAACTTTGTTTTAACTCAACATGCATGCAATTAAAGATGTCAAATACTCTTGCCTTGGTTTTTGGCTTTGGGCACTTTTCGTTGTTAAGTGCACTTGCCTTAGTTTTTTGCTTTGGGCACTTGTCATTGTCACTGTCGCTGTCACTGCTGCTGCTACTGCTGTTGTTTCCTTCATTGCTATGGCGGGACATGCCATTTCTAATCCTCTGGAACAAATTCACGTCCTTCCTGTTATTGTTGGGATCTGCATGCTTCCTGGGATGAGTACCAAAGCATGTTGTAGTGGTACCATAAGGAGGGTATTCATACTCATCGGTCTGAGTAATCTGAGCTTGGACCACAGTAAGTGTGATCTGGGTTTTGGACACCCCATGCTTCTTGTCATGTTGTGTCTGTGATTGTCCATAGTAATGAGTCTCTTTCTTAGAGTTAGTGTTACCGTGCGACTCAATCTCGGTTTGGCTGTAGCATTGAACTTGGTTTTGGCTGTTGCCATGGCGGCCATGGTGCCCTTTGAAAGCCTTGCTTGTCATGTCAGATATCTTTTGGCCAAGTGAGCTGTGTTGGGTGGTTTTTGGTTGGCAGATGTCATTGGCGACAGTGGTGGTGGGTTTCTGGCTTCTTGGTGGGCAAGGCTCGATAGTGGTGGCAGGTTTGTGGCACTGAGCAGAAGCCATTGTAATAGCTAAATTTTATGGTGCTTACTTCTAATTTTGTTTTCCCTTGAGTTGCATGATATGTATTGTATTAAGGGCCTTTTATTAGCACCAGAGTGGAGCTCTACTTTCCCTCTAGAATGATGATTTATGAAATTAAAATAACCATTTCGAATTATGGCCTGAAGAAAAGTAGCCTTATCATGTTATTAACAGAAAGGAAAAGAACGGAACTTATTCTCTGACTCCTTTCGAAACGTATCGGAAAATAAATTAAGTGAAAGAACCTAATTTCGTGGAGCAGAAACACGCTGAATAAGTTCTACTCCCACTCAATTTATGGAGCAGGAATTTAAGGAAAAAATAAAATAAAATGAAGTGCGTATAACATTTTTGTTTTGGGGAATCAACTCACATATAAGCATATATGATTTCTAATAAGATTTCTCTACTTTTTTTAGCTATCCAAGTCAAGTATATGGTATCTTAGAAATTGTTCTCAAATCTTTCTATTTAACGTATCAAATTTTGGAAAAGAATAATGAGTCATGGAATCATTATTTCTCTCTTAAAAACGAAATACATAATTGGGAATTTCTTCCCTGGATAATGGTATGCATCTTGGTATTAAAAATTAGAGAAAATGATAAATAGGCACTATTTTTTGCTTAAAAGACAAATAAATTATCGAATAATTGAAAATATAAAAATATCTTTTATATTGTAAAACGCAAGACATTTAAATTCCTCTAAAGAACTTATCTGTTCTTATATTTTGGATCAAAGAACTTAAATATCTCATTTTAAAAGATAAAGAATGTTTTTGTATTTTCAATTTGTTAGAAACTTATATATCTTCAAGTAAAAAAATTGATCTATTTGTCTTTTTATTTTAAAAAATTATAAAAATATTATGTACATACAAAAAATTAATCACTAAACTATTATGTATTTGTGTATAAATATATGTATTATTTAATTTATTTTTAATATATATTTTATATTTTAATATATATTTTATATAAATAATTAATTTAGTAACTGAATTTTTGATACGTAAGTAACATGGTTGTAAAAATTATAAACTTCAAATTAGCTCTTTAACTTTTTTCATAATTCAAATTTATAAGTTAAAAATGGCACAATAATTTTTTTTAAATATATATATAATTTTGATATATTCATTATATAAATATTTTTCCTTTGAAAATCATAATATAAATAAGTTTTATAATAATCTAAGCACTTTTCTTTCATCAGACGGAGTAGTAGTAGTTGATGTATAAAAAAAAAGAGTATATATTCAAATAGGTTTATGGAGAATTTTGTGTTGGTCGTTTTAAGGACTCCATGAGTGTCTTTGGTTAGTTGTTTGTGTTATAACACTTATGTTTAATTGTCTAGAAAATCTCAATTTTTTGTTTGACTTTTTTTTAAGATATAAATGTGATTCTATACTTAAAACAATAAATTATAACTTTTGTGTTTAATAATTACGGTTGAATAAACAATTGAAAAAAATTATTTTTTTGTCAATTTTATCCTTCATTCTTATATATTGTATATTATTGTCTTTTTTATGAAATTTTTGGTATTCATTATTCATATAAAATTTTTAATCATTTTTACTAATATGGTGTTCTCTTTTATAGAATTTTTCTGTTATTTTATTTTGTTTGATTTGGTACAATTTTGATCGTGGGTTCTTGAATTAAAATGTACTTTGTTTATCATTGTTAATTTTTTATAATATAAATTATTGATCCAATTAAAAAAATCAAATTAAATAAAAGAGAGTACACAAAAAAAGTATTGAAAAATTATGACAAAAAAATATTAAATGTCAACAAATAAATTTATGTTCTTTTAAAAAAAATTATAGTCAAAAGAGTGTTGAAAACAAATGTGGTTTTGAATAATATAAATCCATGTCTTTTTTTAGTAATTTTTATCTAAACATGATTTTAAATAATATAATCTAAACAAAAATGACCAAACATAAATAATGTTAATATTAACTTAGCTTCTCATCAAAATCAAATTTAAAAAATTAATTTGGTGCAAACTCTTTTTGCAAACTTTAATCTACAAACTCCTTTTGCAAACTTTAATCTACCCACACACCACATCTCTTGTTATATCCGTGGTTCTTTTTCTTTTTATGGTTATTTTCTTTGCTTTTCTTTCTTTCGTTCTTATTTTATTTTATTTTTAACTGTAGTTCTTTAATATGCATGAGAATGTAGAAGCAGTAGCGCACTTTTAGTTGTGCACAAAGTAATCGAGTTTATTAGTAATAATTTTTAAAAAAGGAATAGATTATTAAATGATACTAAAAAATTTACTGATAAAAAAAAATTTAAAAGATATTAACGATAAATAAACTTTTAAAAAATTTTAATACGTAACAAAAAGAATTAAATATCAAATAAATATTTTAAAACAATAATTTTAAATATTTATATAAATATTGTTACAAAAATTTAGACTAAATGAATAAGCTGTTTATTAAATACGAAATTTTGTTTTATCATTTGTAGAAAATATAGTATTTATTAATTATTTTTGTTGTATTTTCAAATGATTAAGAGGTTGTTGTCCAGAGATCTTTTTGTCTTATTCGAAGAACAAGAGCCGCTCGCAAAAAAGAACATATATAACTTGGAAAATAATGTATACACACACCAGATGGGAAAACATATATCGTTATCTAAAAGATACAGATATGTAATAATCTATGGTTCAATTAACCTTTATAATAGGTGATTGCGTGATTTAACGAATTTTGGTTTTACTGAACAAAGATATGCAATTTTACTGCGAGTGACCGAGTGTTAAAGTTGGGAGATCAAATCAGAATTTTAGGACAAAAACGAAAATGCTTGATAACAAAACAAAAATAATAAAAGATAATTAAAATTTGTTTATTTAATATTTATTAATTATTATAATAATTAATAAATACTAAATAAAATAAGTTTTTACTGTTTTTTATTTTTTATTTTTTTTAGCATTTAGATGTTGCAAAAAGGTTTTGTTTTCTAGTTGAAGGTTAATTCCATCCGACAGAATTACATTAGTTATGATGACTCAGTGGTGCATCAATATCCCTCCATTAAATAATGGATAAGTTAAAGAGAAACAGCGCATATTGGTTTGAGAGGTGAACTCTTCACTGGGCAAAGATACGGCGGGTGATAAACTAAGAGCGTTTTTGGTAAAGGAAAGAAAAAACGTAGGTAATGGAAAATCGATGAATAAATTATACGATTCGTTTGTTCTGGTGATAAAACTATAGGCAAACGCGAGAGGCATGAGATGCGAGAGAGCGTGATGATAAATTCAAACAGTTTTATTGATAGTAATAAGGAGATCGAGCAAGCACACAATGCATTTAGGTCTCAATCTCGGAGTCACACCATACATAATCAAAGTACACCACTTTTATTTATTTATTTATTTTAAATTAGGATATTTTATTTATTCTGAGCAGTGCCAGTGGCCACACACTTGACATCATAGGAGCTGTGATGAAGAATCAGAGCTGGTGCTTACTGCTTAATTGCAATTCTTCCTGCTCCTCCTGCCGCAGTTGTTTTCGTTGTCGCTGTCACTCTCACTGCTGTCACTCTCGCTGCTGCTGCAATCGCTGTTGCGGCCGGACAACCCATCCTTGATCTTCTGGAACATGCCCCTGCTCTTGTGCTCCTTCTCGCTTCTTCCATTACTGCACCTCCCGCTGCCGCTATTCGCGGTGGTCTTTGTCTGGCTGTGGTAGTAATCAGTTTCAGTGGTTTTGTTGGTCGCAACATACCCTCCTCCACTGTGGGATGTCATGTTGGTTTTGTTGCTACCATGGCATTGGGATTGGATTCCCCCATTGTTGTGGTGGTTAGCACCGCCACAGGCTTGGGTATGGGTATGGGATTGGGTGCATCCTTTGTGGAGGCTACCACCATAGCCTCCTCCATTGTTGAGGTGGTTAGCACCGCCACAGGCTTGGGTATGGGTGTGGGATTGGGTGCATCCTTTGTGGAGGCTACCACCATAGCCTGCTCCATTGTTATGGTGGTTAGCAGCACCATAGCCTTGGGTATGGGCATGGAAATGGGAGCATCCACTGTGGTGGCTGCCACCATGGCATTGGGAAATGGTATGGGTTTGGGTGGCTCCAATGTGGTGGTTGCTGCTACCATGGCAGTGTTGCTGGGCATGGGTGGCAACTGGCACCATTGTGGTGGCCTTTGAACACATCTCAGAAACCTTTTGCCCAATGGATGATTGGGTCTTCTGCTGGGAGCAGGTTTCTTGGCATGTTTTGTAGCACTGAACTGAGGTCATGGCTAAAAGCTTATTGCTGTGTAGTGATTACTTGTTTGTTTAGTTGGTTGGTTGCTTGTGATTTTTGAACGAGGGTCTTAATATGTATTTATAGGCAGGGATTGCCCATCGGGTTTTGTTTCCGATCTCTATCTCTACCTCTATGTAATCTAATAATTATACTCAGGAATCTCCTTTTTTTTTTTTTTTCTCTCTGATTAGTCCAACAATAATTAAAGTATCTTCTAAAAAAATATTATTTATATATTAAAATCAACTAATAAAATTAATTATTATATATTTTAATATATATATATATATATTAATACATATTTTATTTTAATAATTAATTTTGACGATTAAATTTAAAAAAAAAATTAGAGATGTTAAAATAATATTTTTTTATTTATAAAATATATACTCTCCTCTTTTATAATTTTTAAAAAACTTACTCTTTAATTTATTTTAAATTTTTTGTGATAATTAACATTAATTTTACCCATTTTAAAAAATAAATTATTTTTCTATAAAATTACTCTTTAACAAAAATTTATTTTTTACCCATTTAAAAAATTTATTGAAGAGTATTTTAAGAAAAAATAATTTAATTATTAAAAAAATTTTAAAAACATATTTTGAAAATAATACAATTTAATTAATAAAAAAATAATTTGTTAAAAGATATTTTGGTGAACAAAATTTAATCGCAAAAAAATAAAATTTATTAAAAAATATTTTTATAAACATAATTGATTTTTTTTTTGAAAAATGAGTAAAATTAATATTAATTAACACAAAAAATTTTAAATGAAACAAAGAGAGGCTTCTAAAAGTTATAAGAAAAAAATATATATAATTTACAAATAAAAAAAATATTATTTTAACACCTTTTAAAAAAAGAGAGTGAAATTTTCTCTTCAATTTAATATACAAACTAATAAGGTTGAGTATCTTTTTTATTGTATTCTATCATGTCCTTACTTTTTTGCCTACTTTTTTTTTCATCATCACTTCATTTCTGCCCACCGAATATGTGCCAAATTAATTTCCTTCCAAAGAATAAAATAATGAGAAAGTCTTAAACATCTAATATAAAAAAATATTTAAAATTTTATAATTTAAATCTAAATAAAAGAAGATGCTTGTTTCCATACATAATTAATTAATACGTATCAACATTCAAACCGATAAAAAATTAGATGAATACAAAAATGTCATATAAATTAATTCAATTATCATTTATCTTTAATTTTTTTTAAATATTATACCACTAGATATATTGAAATATTCTTACTAATAATTATAAAAAAATAAACATATCCTTTTAAATATTTTTGTTAAAAAACTAAATAATCCTTTCTTATTAATATGACAAAAGTATTCCTATAAAATTAAAAAATTCAAATAATTAGATTAATCGTCTTTTGTCTTCCATCTTCATCTGCCGCCAACGTACACGACTATTTCTTCCCAGCACAATCCTTCACCTCCGACATGCCCGCGAATGCGTTCTCGACCAGGGGCGGAGCTAGAAATTATTTTGGGAGGGACTAATATGAAAAATATAAGATAAGAAGAAAGAAAAATTAAAAATTAAAAAGGGGGTTAAACTAAAAAATTAAAAACTTATACATACACCTTATTAGTTTAGGGGAGAGCCATTGCCCCCCTTGCTCATAACGTGGCTCCGCCACTGTTCTCGACAGTAGCAATGCCATCAACACCGGTCACAACCGCGCTAACCTGGACTTCTTCATCTGCTCTAGCTTTCCATGGAACCTAAAAAGATGATGGTGAACAATGAACAACAATATTTTTTTATCAATAATATTTTATTTTAATTTTTTTATTATATAAGGATATTTTTTCACACTAATAAAAAAATATTTAATTTTTTAACAAAATTATTTTAAAAGATATATTTTTTTTATAATTATTTATAAAGATATTTTAATATATATGGTAATATAATATTTTTTTAAAAAATTAAAAATAAATACTTATCAAGATAATATAGTCTATGTAGTATTTTTTTTATTCGTTTAAGTTTTTATCGTACAAATATGTATTAATTAATTATCGTACCAAAATAAACACTTAAAAAATATTTAAAATTTAAATTTAACATAAATCTATTTATAAAAAGTTTTATAACAGAATTGTTCTACAATTTATTATAATATTAGCTAAAATTATATTATAGAATTCGTTCTCCAATACTATTCTAAAATAAGTTTTAGATATGACAGTACAATCAATATAGAAATCGTTTAAGGTGGAGAAACTTGAAACTGATTCTTACACTTTGTTTGTTTGATGATTTTGGAAAAAAAGAAAATGGGGGAGAAGAAAAGGGATGGAAAATTTAATTTTTTTTATCAATAAAAAAATGAAAGAAAAATAAAAAAGTACGTATGAAAAGAAATATGATTAATGATGTAGAGTAGTTTTTATGATTCTTTTAGGAAATTATTTATTTATATATATTTAAAAAGAATGATATATATTTTTATTTACGACATTAAAAGACAACAAAAAAAGATAAATTCAAAAAAATATTATTGTTCATAAAGATAATATTTTAAAATTCTTAAATGTAATTGGGATCATTTTTTTTATTTTAAAAATAATTTAAATATGTCGGTATATTATAATTTATATATAATATAAAGAAGGGTATTAATATAATTTTACTTGTTTATAATTTTTTCTCTTCTTATTTTTTCTTTCATCCAAACAAAGAAAAATTTTCCTCCTACATTCTTTTCATTCATTTTCTCTTCAAAACAACATAAAAAAAATAACTTTTTCTTTCATTTTCTTTCCTTCTATTTTCTTTTCTTTCATTTTCTTTCCTCTCATTTTTTATCTTCCATTCAAACAAAGTGTAAAGGACTAGAAAAGAATATTCTAATTTAATGGCCTATATTAGTGCCGTACATAAAATATATAAATTTGCAAAATTCTACTTTAAAGTTGTACTAATTATGAAAGGGCTTGTTAAATTAAGCAACAAATTGATGAAATATTTAAAAACTAATTATATCCTTTGATTAATTTTTTAGAAAAATTAAAGAATTTTTTTAATATTATGAAGAAATAGTATTTTGGTATCATTATTAAAAGATTAAAAAGTTTTTTATTTTTAAAGTTTTTTAATTGTATTACAACTTAAAATTTGATTTCTATTTTAAAATATTAAAATATCTATAGAATTCATATTAAAAGACTAAAATATTTTTTAATTAACATTAAATTTAAAATACCAGAATATTCTTTATGTAATAATTTTAAAATTACTATTATATATGAATAAATAATATTATTTGATTTATTAGTAATTATAAATTTTAATTTAATATTAAAAAGGTTAAAACATTTAAAAGTTAATTTTAAAATACCAAAATAACCTTTTTTAGCATTAACCTTAAAAAACTAAAATACCATTTTAGAATAAAAATTACTTAATTGTATTAGAAATTGTAAATTTAACATTCAAAACAATTAAAATATTCATATAACAAAATAACATTTTAAGGTTATTCTAAAAAAAATTAAAATACCATTATAGATTAAAGTCATATTGTTTGATCGTATTAGAAATGAAAAATTTGAATTTGATTTTAACAAGACTAAAATACTCATTTTAAATGACTAAGGTACCCTTTTTAAAGCCAAATAAAAAGTAATTTTTTTGTATTAATTTTAAAAAATATTAAAATATCCTTTGAGTTTAAACATATTTGATTGTATTAGAAATTAATATTTAAATTTCATTATAAAAAGACTAAAATTTACAAAAAATTCATTTTAAGAGAATAGAAAATTTTCTTAACATTAATTTTAAAGAAATAAAATTTTTTGTTATAATTATAATAAATTTTATTATTATTGATATTAATGCGTAGTACATTAATTGCTATCATTATAATAATTATTATTAGTGTTATTATTGTTAGTTTTTATTACTAACACATTTTTAACAAAACTGTTTTAGATTTTTTAGTGAAATTGTTTTTAGAAATGAGCAACTGATTTAAATTTGCAGTATTTATCTTATTAATGATGTTGACATGTGTAGGGAATGATATTGACTCCTTAGAAATATGAGTTTTGAATTTTCTTTGAACACAAATGATGGTTATATGAAAACGGTAGCCATGTAAAAGTTAATTACTTGTTTATCATATTTCAAAATGACTCTCATAAGTTTTACATATTTTTAATTTATCCTAGTTCATTTATATAAGAACCTTAAAATACTTTCCTCACGCTAGAAGCTTCCATCAATATATAGTTCTTTATTGGGATATCCTATAATCCTTACCTATGCCAAGTGCCAACCCTCACACATGCAATCTTACTTCCTAATATTTGAGAAATTATTATTCGGTGATACTAGTTTAGGGCTAAAAAATTTTGTTATGAAAATATCATTGGAGATGTATTTTAAGATGAGATTGAGTGGTGTTCTTTTCCGTTGTGGTAGATCCTCTACTTTTCACCGTGTCCGAGAAGCCTTGTTAATTTTTTTTTTTAAATTTATGCATGTTTATTTTGCGGTCAAAGAATTTGAATATGGAATAGATGATGGTGTTTTGACTGGAAATGAAAGAATATTGTGTATTACTCCTGGATAGACATGTCAGATACAAGATCAATATGCAAGGAGTGTGTTACCTGTTACACGTGGAGGGTGTGAAGAGACGTGGCACGATCTAGTTGAACGGAGTAGGAACCACGTGGAAGACGTGCTGACTTAGCACGTCAGGGGCGTGGTGACGTGGCTGGTAGCACGTGGGGGGCGTGCTGACACATGACAAAGCGTGGTTAGTTGAAGCAGTCAGCACGTTGGGGGCGTGGTGAATGCTCCTCACTATATAAGGCAGAGTTCAGTATCATTTTCAATATGAATAAGAGTGTGTGAGTGTTCTTTGAGTCTGTTTGTAGTGTAATAGAGGGTACCGCAAACTTGGTGGTGTATCGCAACGGTGAGATAATACGTAATACTCATGAGGGAATGAGGTTTGTGTGCCAGAATCCATTTTCATTTGTGGTTCCATGCACCATGACGTTAATGGAGCTTCAGAACGGTCTCTGTCAAAGCATGGAGAACGGTACGTTAATGAGAGTGAGCAAAATTCTGTACTGGAATCTGGTTGTAGTTTTTGGTGGTCTAATACAGTTTGATACCATGCCAATCACTGATGAAGGGAGTATGCGGAATATGTTTCAAATTCACCGGCAGACTTAGATGCGACAGCCACAGATTGAGCTGTATGTTGAGTTTGAAACCGTAGAGGCAAGAGGGATTCAAAATGATTTAGATATAGAGGATGATAGAGCTGTAGTGTACGAGTGATGCGTGAGCATCTTGTCTATCTTTTCCTAGTGAATTTGCACTTAAATTGTTGAGTTTAATCAAGAATTAATTATATTTTAACCACTATGGATGCTACTTTGAGTCTTTTGCAATTTTGTTTATTGTAGGTAGCATTCGGTGGAATTTGATGGAGTTTCTGTAGCACGAGAATCAAAGGAGATGACTGCGAGAAACGACGCGCACGCATGCCTGACGCGTGCGCGTGATCTGGAAGTATCCATGGTGACGCGTACGCATGACTGACGCGTACACGTGATTTGAAGATTTGTTCAGCGACGCGTCCGCGTGACTTGTGAAGAAGACTAGCGACGCGTACGCGTGATTGACGCGTACGCGTGACTGACGCGTACGCGTGACGTGCGCGATTGATAAACACATATTTTATGATATATTTTGTGCTTAATCTGAGTGATTTATTCAATCCTTCACTCACTTATTCATATTAATTGTATGGTTTTACTTTCCCCTTCCTTATTATGTGATGTATGTGAAAAACATGTTTCTTATGCTTTAAAATTAATTATTTTAATTACCTTTATTTCCATTCGATGCCGTGATTAGTTTGTTGAGTAGTTTCAGATATTCTAAGGCAGAATGACTTAAAGGATGGAAAAAGAAACGTACAAAAATGGAAGGAAAGTGCAAAACGGAGTTTTGAAGAAACTGTCATCCACGCGATCACATGGACGACGCGATCGCGTTCCAAGAGCGAAGAAGCAGCGACGCGGCCGCATGGCTGACGCGACCGCGCGACTTGAGGGAATCGCATACGACGCAGACGCGTGACCGACGCGACCGCGTGATAAGAAGAACTCCAGATGACGCGACTGCGTGACCCACGCGGACGCGTGACAGAGGCCACGCACCAGAAATTGCAGAAAACGCTCATAGCGGATTCTGAAGCCCTTTTTGGCCCAAATCCAAGTCCAGAAGGCATAGACCAGAGGTTATGAAGTGTGGGAATGCATCCATTCAGGGAGTCTCCGAATTTTTAGTCACTTTCCATGATTTAGGTTTAGTTTTGAGAGAGGTTCTCTCCTCTCTCTCTTTAGGATTTAGGATTTCTCTTAGTTTTAGGAGTGACTCTCAATCCCAGGTTCAATGTTCTTTTACTTTATGTTTATTACTTATTTTCATATACTTGAATGCTTGCTTGTATTAGTTATGTTGCCTAATTGGCCTATGCCACTTTCATGATGATTTTCTTATTTAATGATATTTGAGGTATTTTAGTTTATGATTGTTCCTTTTTATTATTCCCAATCTGAAGACATTTTCATTCCTGTAGATTTAATTTCCTTCCTTTTGGTTTTGGTTAAGAAATCAGTAACTCAGGAGTTATCTTAGCTCAACATAATTGATAACTGTTATCTTTGCTAATTGGACTGAACTTCAATAATCCCAACCTTTTCTTAGAAAATAAATAGGATTCGAAGGTCAACTAATTAGTCCCTTGACTTTCCTTTGCTTTAGCAAAGGTTGACTAAGTGGGATTAAGATTCAACTTTCATTATTATTGATAAGAATAACTAAGTCTGGATTTCCAATTTCTTCTACCTTGCCAAAGGGTTTGCTTTACAGTATTTATTTATTTTAATTATCATTTAAGTTATTTGCCATATTTACTCCTCGTTCTCAAAACCCCAATTTACCTTTTTCATAGCCAATAATAAGAACATACCTCCCTGCAATTCCTTGAGAAGATGACCCGAGGGTTAAATACTTCGGTTATCAATTTATTTAGGGGTTTGTTACTTGTGACAACCAAAACGTTTGTATGAAAGGACTTTTGTTGGTTTAGAAGCTATACTTGCAGCGGGAATTTATTTTGAATTCTAGACCACGCAAAAGTTCTCTCATCAAAATGGCGCCGTTGCCGGGGAATTGCAAACGTGTGCCTTATTATTGGTTATTGTAAATATTTTTCAAAAAAAAATTTTTCCTTTTTCGTTAGTTTTTGTTTTTATTATCTCTCACTACTATGAACTCTCACTATCATGGTTGGAACAATCAAAGATGGGATGAGCCACAAGGATTTGATCAACCCTCATGGCAACAACCACCTCCAATGGACTATCAACAACCATTTTGTGATGCATATCAAGGCAATGGCTATGGTGAGCACTCTTTGGACTACCAATAAGACCCACCATATGCCTATGAACCCCCTCCTCCTCAACACAACTTTGGACCACCACACTCACAAGCCAACTACAACCAAACACCACCATATGACCCTAACCCGTATCCACCATACCAACCACCTTATGAGCCAAATGAACCATACACAGAACCACCACCTTTCCAACACAACTACTCTCATGAACCACCACTTCAATGTTCACCATCTCCATATCATTATCAAGATGAACCACCTTCCTATTATGAACCCTCTCTCCCAACCAATGAATCCTCATATCCACCTCAACCTCCAATGGATGACAGACTTCGTGTTATTCTTCAAAGGCAAGAAAGTATGAATAAGAGTGTGTAAATTTCGCGGCCGCCTTAGGCGAGTTCGTAAATATAATAGCTTCCCAATATCTGAGCACTCAAAGAACTCCCATGGCTACATGTGGAGAATCAAAAGAAGAGCAAAGCATGAAGGAAACACTAGAAACTTCGGTGGACAACGAGGAACATGACTTTGTATTGGAACAAGTAGAGGAAGCCATAATAGTTGCAGAGGAAGAAGTGGTTGAAGACTTAGGAGATGCTGAACCTCCATGGGAAAGTCAAGACATAGAGCCTCCTTCCAAGACGGTTGCAATTGATGTTGAGGAGGGTGTACAACCTCCAAGGCATATCATAGCTAAAGACTTTGAAAAGGTTGATCAAGAGATGGAGATTCAAGAAGAAGAAGCACACCCTCCTATGCCCTTGGTAAGCAATGAAGAGGAGATTGAATTGGAAGAAAGCTACCAAGAGGAAGAGGTTGAAATTGAAGAAGCTTGCAAAGAGGTGGTAGTTATCAGAGAAGAGCACAAGGGAGTGGAGCTTGAAATTTCATTAAAAATATCTCCCCCTAAGTTGCCATCATCCTTCACAACATTCAAGTGGAGTAAGAAGAAGATGGCCAGTGGTAAGAATTGTCCTGCAAGGTTCATCATGGTTGGAAGCTCAAAGTTTAAACGCAAAGGTTGGTGTAAAGCTCAACTGAATGGGTCTAGGAAGTTGTTTGGCCGCTTACGTGAGAATTCAGACTGCTTGCCACCCGGATGGAACAATATTGCTCAACCAAAAGACGGGTGCAAAGGCAAGGTCTGAGACCCCGGAATCCATTCTACCAATCACCACTCTTGGGGTCTTGTCACTTGCTTTAACTTGCTTGAAGGCTTTCTGCGCCTAGTTTGGGATCCCGGAGGCTATTGGAAGTACAAACATTGGTGGGGATTCCTGGATCAATACAAGCACAAGCCACCCTAGCAGGAAGCTCATCAATGTCCAACTTAAGGACTATAACTAAAAGTGCTAGGTGGGAGACAACCCACCATGGTATGATCGTTCATTTTGCAATTTTAATTTTATTTAGTTTTGTTTGTTTTTGAGATTTATTTTATTTTATTGAACCTGGAATCATGCATAGCATTCACATTAAGCACTGCATTTGCATCTGCATATTGCATTTAAAAAAAATGGAAAACCACGCACGCGACGCGGCAGCGTCGCTGACGCGTCCGCGTCACTAGTGCGTTGGGAAGAAAAGAATTGAACAGAGAGTCACGCGAGAGCGTGGCTGGAGACGCGCCTTTAGCATACTTTGACCCCACGCGACCGCTTCATGTGGAACTTTGGCCTGCCACGCGTTCGCGTCACCCACGCGGCTGCGTGCCATGAAAATCGACGTCAAAAAGGTGCATGGCCGAAAGTTGTGCTGGAATTGGGCTGGACTCGTGCTAGAAGCCCAAGCCCTCCCACGTGAATGTGTGCCCCACGCGGCAGCGTCGTCTTTCAAAAATGGCCATCCACGCGATCGCGTCACCCACGCGACCGTGTCACCCAGATTTTTGGCAAAATAAGATTTTGAACAGAAAGTTGTGCGAGCGCGCGGCTGCCCTCGCGCCTGTAGCACGAATTCACTCACGCGACCGCGTGCCCCACGTGGCCGCGTCACTTGACAATAGCGCCAACCGCGCGAACGCGTCACTCACGGGTTCGCGTCGCCAGCGTCGCACACCTTAACCTAATATGCCAAAATATTTTATCTTTTCTTCCCCAATCCTAATTTTTCCTCCCTCCTTTCTTACTTACTTCTTCTTCCCTTCTTTCCCTTCTCATTTCTCTTATCTTTCATTTTCTTTTACTTAATTGCATATTTTCATTCATTGCATTATTTTCATTGGTGTTGGAATTTTATTTGGGTCATTGTTTTTTTCTATATTTTTGTGGATTATTTGACAATTATATATTACTTTTTAAAGGAATGCTTGCATGTCCAATTTAATACTTTCAAATCGCTTATTTACCATGCATGCTATGTGTTTGTGAAAACGCCCGTATGGCATTGTGCACTATTTTTAAGATTTCTTCTAATCTATTACTATAAATGCTTGCTTTTCACAAAACCCTTTTTTTATATTTTATCAATTAAATATAATTGTTATTACAAACATGATTGTTAGTTTGAAAGACTTGGTAACCTAACTTGGACATTGAATGCTTGATCTATGCTTCTCATGCCTTTGCCAGCATGCCAATAAACATCTTGCATTTAACTGTCATCACATGCACTTACTATAATTCCATTGATGACTTTTCACATGTAGTCATGACCATGTGTTAACATCATTCTTCTTTACTGTGCATTGATTACCACCTTTCCCGCTCTCTTCCTTGCTGGATCCCCTAGTTTTACTTGTTACTTTCCTTTTTCCCCTTTCAGAATGGCCACCAAGAAGGGTAAAGAGAGAAAGCTACTCCCAAACCACCGGCAAGGAAAGGAACACAAAAGAGCACTAACTGAGGAACTACAACCCCCGTCCACCTGCACATCTCAGCATGCACCGAGGACGGTGCAATCTTTAAGTGTGGGGAGGTCGATACCGATCTCCACGGGTTAGTTAGTCCCTTCTCAACACCAATTTTTGTTTTTCATTGTTGCATTTGCATGTTTGATTGCATGTTTATTTTTTTTTGCATATTTTACCACTTGGTTAAAGTAATATTTTCTTTTTCAAGAAATTTTTATAGTATTTCACTAATTTGAATAAAACTTTTTGAAAAACTTATTTGAAGAATATTATTTTGGAACATAGCTTAGCTCGAACACACACAAACCAGTGAGATTTGAGCCTATTTGATTGGTTGCATTCTATCAACCAATATTTATTTTGATGTGTGTTTCTCTCTCTAAAATTGTGATTTTTGTCTTGCTTAATTCTATATTTCCATTGTTTGATGTATGCATGCACTGATATGATACCTTTGTTTCACTAAGCTTACATACCCATATGGCCTTACCCTTTCATTATCCTTTGCAAACCAATTTGAGCCTAATATACCCATTTGTTCTTTACTTTAGCTCATTACTAACTCTAAGTGGAAAACAATAATGTCCTTAATTTGAATCCTTGGTTAGCTTAGACTAGTAAAAGTGCTCATGATTTAAGTGTGGGGAAGTTGGGTTTGAAATTATTTGGTTTGAATAATTGGGTGTTGTATATTTTAGTGAAAATGTGCAAAATAATAGTTGAGCACATATTATTGCATTCAATACTTTAATCATATCCATTGAAAAAAAATAAAAAAAAAGAAAAAAAAAGAGCAATTAATAAAAGGGGACAAAATGCCCCAAAGTAAGTGTTGGTATTAATGCATATGTACTAAACTCAATGTTAGGATGCATGAACATGTGGAAAGCACAGTTAATGGGAAGTTAGATTTTGCATTTTAATTAAATGGATTGTCTTAAGTTAGGTGGGAAGTTTATGTTAATTAAGGATTCAAATTTTAGTCCACTTGGCCAAATACAATCCTACCTTGACCCTAACCCCATTACGACCCTTAAAAGACCTCTTGATTTGTGTATTGGTGCATTAAATTTTTGTTGATTGTTAGATGAAGAACAAGCTAGAGAAAGCAAGATTAGTAGAGAATTGAGAGAATTGACCCTAGACACTTGAGAGTTAGAATGATATACACTACCAAGTAAGGGTTCAGTGCTTAATTCTATGTTCCCTGCTTTTATGAGCTATCTTCTTCTTGCAAGTTCTTTGTATTGTATTTTGTGATTTGAATTAGTGAAATCCAGTTCATATTTATTCTTGAAAGATTTATTTACTTTTTCACCAAGTAGGTAGAAACATTTTTTGCATTTAGTTGCATTCATAGGTTGCATCTCATACATTCTATCATTCCTCTTCATCTCTTTATAGTTTCTCTTGAGCTTAGCATGAGGACATGCTATTGTTTAAGTATGGGGAGGTTGATAAACCTCTATTTTATGGTTTATCTTATGCTCAATTGAGTGGTTTTTATCAACTCTTTACTCACTTATTCATACAATTCGCATGTTTTACATTTTCCTTCCTGATTTTGTGCTATGATTGAAAACATGCTTCTTTGATCTTATATTTTCTTGTTATTAATCCTCTCTTATTACCATTAGATGCCTTGATATGTGTGTTAAGTGTTTTCAGATATTATAGGGCAGGAATGGCTTGGAGGATGGAAAGGAAGCATGCAAAAGTGGAAGGAATACAAGAAGTTGAAGAAGTTGTTAAGCTGTCCAACCTGACCTCTTCTCACTCAAACGGCTATAACTTTAGCTATAGAGGTCCAAACGACGCGGTTCCAGTTGCGTTGGAAAGCTAACATCCGGGGCTTCGATTTGATATATAATATATCATAGTTGCCCTGATGCTAGGCAACGCGAATGTGTGATCTACGCGGATGCATCACATCTGCGAACATTAATCCGCGCGGCCGCGTGGGCGATGCCTCCGCGTTACTTGGCCGCGACCTGTACGGACCAAAAAGCGTTGGAAGTGACTTCTGGGCTGTTTCTGACCCAGTTTTCAGCCCAGAGAACACAGATTAGAGGCTATAAAGTGGGGGAATGCATCCATTCATAATCATGCTATTCATAATTCACTTTTTATTATTTTAGATGTAGTTTTTAGAGAGAGAGGCTCTCTCCTCTCTCTTAGGATTTAGGATTATGATTTTTAGAAATTAGGGATTTATCTCATCTTTACATCAGGTTCAATATTCCTTTATTTTGACTTCTCTTCTACTTTGAGATACTTTAATGTTTTTATTTTATGTTTGATTTATGTTGCCCAATTGGCTTATGAATATTTTCCATGTTAGATTTTACTGCTTTGAATGAATATTATTTGAGGTATTCCAGATATTTATGATTTTACTTAACTTTTTACATTATTGGCTTTAATTGATTAACTGGAAGCTCTTGAGTTATCAACTATTCATGATTGATTGTTATGTCGGTTAATTAATTTGAATTCCACTAACTCTAGTCTCTCCTTAGGAGTTGGCTAGGACTTGGGAAATCTAACCAACTGATTCACTGGACTTTCCCTTGCTTACACAAGGGTTAACTAAGTGGGATTAACTTTCATTCTTATAGGAGTAACTAGTATAGGACTTCCGAAATTTCATATCTTGCCAAGAGTTTCTTTTACAGTTATTATTATTTTATTTTAAGTGACATTCAACATACCTTTTACCTTAATCCAAAACCCCAAAACACACTTTTTCATAACCAATAATAAGAACATACCTCCCTGCAATTCCTTGAGAAGACGACCCGAGGTTTAAATACTCGGTTATCAATTTTAAGGGGTTTGTTACTTGTGACAACCAAAACTTTTGTACGAAGGGATTTCTGTTAGTTTAGAATCTATATCTACAATGCGACTATTTTTATAAAATTCTTTACTAGAAAAAATCCTAACGTCAGCGATCTGCAAAATTTACCAAAATCGATGGCGTGGATTTTGGGCCACGTTTTGACCCAGTTTCTAGCCTAGAAAACACAAATTAGAAGCTGCAGAATGGACAAATCAAGTGGTCCCCACCCATCAGCTGAAGACTTGTTAATTAATTCAAATTTAAATTCAAATCTTAATTTTTAGGAAAAGATATTATTTTTAATTTTAGAGAATTAGATTTTAAAATTTATTAGGATTAGTTATAAATAGAAACTCTGTACATTTAGATAAGAAACACATTTTTACTAGAACCCTTATTTTTCTTATCTGAACCATAAGCAACTAATCCTTCATTGTTAAAGTTAGGAGCTCTGTCTATTTTCATGGATTGATTCGTTTGATCTTTTTAATTTAATTCATGTCTTGATTTATATTTCAATAATTGTTTTCGTTCTTTATTTTATGAATATGGATGGAACGGAAGTATGACCCATGTTATAATTGAGTTCTTGTAAAACTTGAAAAAGCTCTTTACTTGAACAACAGCTTGAAAACATATTATACTGAATTTCTAATTGTTTGTATTTAACGGGATACGTGACATATAATCCCCTTATTTGTGGATAATTAGGATTATTTTGGCATATAAACTAGAAATTGATCATCACCCTCTAATTGGAATTAATCGACTAAGGAATTGGCAATTAATGAATTTTAGAGGAGACTAGGAAGGTCTAAGGAATTAGGGTCTAGTCACATATAGTTTGCCATGAAATTAAATCTTGCATGATTAAAATAATTAGTAATAAAAGTTAATCCAGAAATTAGATAACTCTGAAACCTTAACTGCTTTCTCAAATATCTTATTCCCAACTCATTGCTGCTTGCTTTCTGAAATTTTTAAAGTACTGTTTAATGCTCTTTGAATCTCTCAAAACCATTTTCTCCTTGCCTAACTAATCTTATCAAACGCTATTGTTGCTTGATCCATCAATCCTCGTGGGATCGACCCTTACTCACGTAAAGTATTACTTGGTACGACCCGGTGCACTTGCCGGTTAGTTTGAGGGTTGTAAAATACCGCACCAACGAGGGAATGAATAGTGACAGCGAAGAGGACTTCGAAGCCACTTATGAAGCCGGCGACGAAGACGAGGACGGTGATGTGGGTGTTGAGACAGCAGCGGAGAATATAGTGGTTCATCCCTCGATCAGTCAACTGATGAACGTGCCACCTTTTATGCGTGAGTTGGATCTTGACGTCATGCATGCTCCGGAATTTCCGGAATATGCAAACATAGGTACGTGATGACTGAATAATACATTTTTGTTAATTTATACTTTGGATTGATTAATGAACGATGATTTTCCCTTTCTGTAGGCATTGCTGATCCTAAGGACAGGGAGTTTCGGATTGGAATGGAATACAGTTCTAGAAAGTTGGTCATGGCAGCAATTAGAAGTTACACTATCACTAGAGGAGTTGACTACGACATGTATGAATCTGAGCCACCGCAAAATGCAAGATGTATGGGCGTGGGTGCGATTGGCTTATTCGAGCCAGCTTGATACGAAGAAAAGGTTGTTGGGAGATACGCATATACAACGGTAGGCACACGTGCACAATGGGATTGATTTCACAGGATCATTCCAAGTTGGACTCGGATACAGTTGCTGAGGCTATAAGGCCATTGGTCAAGACTGACCCGTCCATCAAGGTGAAATCTATAATAGCAGAAGTCCAGTCAAGGTTCAATTATATCATCAATTACCGAAAGGCTTGGTTGGTAAAGCAGAAGTCCATAGCGGAAGTTTTTGGTGGTTGAGAGGATTCTTACCAAGCCTTGCCATGGTGGCTCTCAGTTATGGTTTAGAAGATGTGTAGGTCAGTTGTCCAACTAGAAACACACCCACTGTACAACGCGAATGAGGAGGCGCAAGGGGTAAAAATACTTTATCGCATATTTTGGAGTTTCAATCCATGCATTAGGGCATTTAGGCATTGCAAGCCCCTAGTTCAGGTTAACGGCACACACCTATACATAAAGTACAAATGTATACTTCTGGTCGCTGTTGAACAAGATGGGAACCAGAACATTGTGCCTATCGCTTTTGCCTTGGTGGAAGGGGAGACAGCTGATGCGTGGCACTTCTTTCTCAGAAATCTGCGAATGCATGTTGTTAGAAAAGACGGTGTGGGTATGATCTCAGACTGGCATGAGTCAATTCAGGCAGCAGTAAATCGTTCCGAAGGTGACTGAAAACCTCCAAGAGCATGGTGGATGTTTTGTATAAGGCACATCAGCAGTAACTTCCTAAGAGCATTCAAAGTCCCTCACTTGCAAAAGCTTGTTGTCAATATTGGGTATTCAAGAACGGTGGAGGAGTATAACATCAACTATAAGAGGTTGGAAGAGCGAGGCGAGGCATATGCCAGGCGGTGCGACGCCATTGGACTTAGACATTGGGTATTGGCATTCGACGAGGGACATCGATGGGGCCATATGATGACGAACCTTGTCGAGTGCATTAACTCAGTGTTGAAGGGTGCCCATAATCTACCTGTGTTGGCACTAGTCCGAGCAACATATTATCGGTTAAATGAATTTTTTATGTCGAAGAGTGCCGAGACTCACGAACGCAAGCGTGCTGGATTTACTTACTTTGTATTTGCACAACAGCGGATAGAGACAAATATGCAACAGGATGGGAATATGGTTGTGCACCGTTTTGACAGACAGAATGAGGTATTTGAGGTGCGCAAAATGACTAGCGAAAAGGTGTCAGTTGTTGATCTTGCGCGACGGACGTATGACTGTGGGCACTTTCAAGTGCAACAACTACCATGTCGCCATGTTATTGCTTGCTGTGCTAACCAGCATCTCGATTGGTAGCTGTATATGCATGACTTGTACAAGATAACAGAGGTTCGTAAGGTATATAGATTTGAGTTCACACCGTTAGGTGATCCCGAGACATGGCCTGCATATGAGGGACCCACATTGGTCGCTAATCCCGCCTTGAGGCGAATGTCGAAAGGTCGCCCAAAATTGACCAGATATTTGAATGAAATGGACTCACGCGACATGTGTGGTCCTCAGATATGCTGTCTCTGTAGTGCTCAGGGTCATAGTCGGAGTCGATGTCCTCAGCGTGCTGGACCGAGTGGTGCGGGTGAATGATTTTTATTTTCATCGTGTTTGTATTTTTTAATTTGCGTTTTGTCAGTTGATGTTTTTTTTGTTAGTCGTGTTTGTATTTTTAAATGTGCATTTTGTCAATTCATGTTTTTTTTATGCTGGTCGTGTTTGTATTTTTAAATTTGAGTTTATCCATTAATGTTTAATGTCAGGTTAATATTAACATTTACTACTTTCGTAAAGCAAATATACAAAAGATTAACTACGAATTACATAGGTCAACATACAGAACATTAAATATGAATTACATTAAACCTTAGGATTAAATCTAAAAACCCTAAACCCAAGCTCACTTCTTTCGAGCCAACTAGTTCAGTCCCTTACCCATCATGCCCTGACCTGGCCGCGACGGAGTATACCTATCAGGCAGATTTCGCTCCGTCCGTAGGTCATATGGGTGACATGAAACTGAGTCATCCACACCTGGAGTGGCCGACCCACCTGCATCTGTTGGAGCGTCGGACCCACCTGCTTCTGCAGGAGCGGCCAACCCACCTACCTCTGCTGGAGCAAATGCACCGGGGTTGTACTCGTCAACAACTGTGTATGTCCGCTGAAGGAAACCACTATCACACGACACACCCCCTGACATGTGGTCGGAAGCAGGACCCCGCAAACCATGGCCCATACATACTGATGCCCTATGTGGATCAGCCGACCCTGACGGTGAATGCATAGCACTAAACTCTGACCAACCACCCAAACTAGCGTTGGGCCAATTCTGTAGTTGCTGATCTCCATGACCACTGACGGAGAAGTCAAACCAATCATGACCGGCTGGAATCGTCAGTAGGGCTGATGCAACTGGCCGGACTGGTATCTCAGCAAGTGAAAGGGTATGTCTCGGTACGGGCGTAATACACAGCATTCGCTCCCATGCCCAAACAAACAACAGATTAAGAGGGCCATCCATCTCCTTTGTATCATATCGTGATGCACGACATAGATCTCTGTAAAGATGTGCGAGACATGCTGACCCCCAACTATAAGTATGGATCCGTTCGAAATCGCGATGCAACAGTAGATACTTCGCGTGGGCATATCCGGTCGACTTATCTGCGAATAGGGTCGACCCTAACATACAGAAACTCTGACATCTGACGTATCTCCTTACGGACTCTTCAGTGTCCAATGGCACCGCATCTCTGATACGTCGAACCCAACCCAGCTTTATATAGGATTTCGAATTTTGACTGAGTACTGGTTCACGTCCGAATATTGCGATGCTCTGACTCTGAACGAAGTCGCTACTACTATCAGTCCATCCACTAACAGGCTCTCCATCAATGGGTAGGCCAAATATATGATCGATATCTTCCAATGTCACTGTAACCTCACCCACCGACAATACAAAAGTGTGAGTCTCTGGCCTCCACCTTTCAACTGGAGCAGTTAATAAGGGATGAAATCCTCTTATCACCCTAATCCTAGATATGTGGTAGAATCCCATGGCGCGTAAATAGTTTTCGACCATCGAGTTCCACGTTTGTGGCGGATCCAGTTTACACACCAACAAATTCCTCTTAGGCTGCATCAACAAAAATATATTTGTTAGATTAAATAAATAATAAATATCCATTTATTAATATACAAATATTAGCATATTTATTTATAAAATATATGTATTCATTTAATAATATTTACATATTTATTTTAATATTTTATTTGCTAAAATAATTAACGTATATTAACATATTTATTATTTAAAAAAGTGTATCTATTTATTTATTAATATACAAACTGTTTATTAATTAAACTCACATAAAACTAATTTTATTCTAACAAAAATAATAAAAACATTAAATATATTTTTTCTTTAAATATTATATACACTTTTTTTAAATAAATATAAATGACTGATTTTTTTTCAAACGTCAAAATATTTATTTTTTTATATTTAATAACAATGTATATTTTTTAAATAATTATATATTTATTATTTTAATATTCATGCATGTTCGAACAAGCTTATTAATTTTCAAAAACTCCCGATATTTATTTTTTCATTAGTATATTCATAACAAAAATTATAAAATATATTCCATAATAAATTTTTTATAAAACAGAAAATTAATCCAAAAATAACAAAAAAATTATATTCTAACATATTAAATAACAAAAACTAAAATTAAATACATAATAAAAAAATAATTTACCAACTTACATATATTGGATGATCCAAATAATTTATAATATGTTCTTTCGAAGCAGTATAATTACGAACCATTTTTAAATATAAATACAAAATAATTTTTTTTCACCCTTCTTCTTTATGTGCTTCGAATCCTCTTTCTTCTCCCCAGCAACCCTTCAATCCTTCTCTGAATATCACACTCTATATGCATATACTGGGTGAGGCTCTCCTTTTATAGAGCCATATCAACCTTTGTTGTTTACCGGGGTGGAGGAGCTGTCCCCTGCATGCAGACAGCTTCCACCATGCCTACCCCGTGTTACAGGCACATTGGGAATTTGCAAAGCCTGCTTCACCACGCCCCCGGCGTGCTGTCAGGGATCTCTGCATGTGCGCCATGTCACCACGTCTCCGGCATGTTGTTGAGGAGCTGACACGCTTTTGACGAGCGCCGATACCATGCCCCCTGCGTGTTGACTGTGACATCCATACAGCTGCAAAACACCACTCTCCCTAATATTCCGCCAATACACCAATCAGCTTTCCATATGAAAAAGAAATTCTGTCATTTTGCACAATGCAAGAAAGAAAAAAATTTTAATTTTTTCTGAAAATGAATCTCGTTAATAACGAGAAAGCCTTTCTTTATTTTTAAAAAAATATAAAATTAAATCGTTAACTGTGAGAAGTATTTTTTGTTCATAAAAAAAATGAATGCACAATGTTTTGATATGATATTTTGAAAAAAAAAACAAATAGGTCCTTGACCTTTTGATCCGTAGACATTTAAGTTTTCGAGAATTTGAAAATACATTTAAGTTCCTAATATTTTTAAAACTTAGATATATTAATCCTTCATGTTCACTTGGGTCTGTCAGACTTAACGGAAAAATCAAACGTAACTCACGTTGTACTAACTTGGTTGATACGGATGCACACGTGAGAGAGTTTTTAAAATTGAACAAATTAGACTCAGGGATCAATATGTCCAGATTTTGAAGAGATCAGAGACTTAAATGTATTTTTAAATCCTTAGGGACTTAAATGTCTGTAGACCAAAAAATCAGGGATCGATTTGTCCCTTTTTCTGATATTTTTGATAGTTTGTTGAGAGCAAAAAACTTACTTTATCGGTTTGATTAGCCAAATTTGATTTTTTGTTTTGTGCAAAATATCCATAAGTTAATTTTATTTTTGAATAATTTCGTTGAAAAAATGATTAAAAAATTAATTCTTATCTTCCTATATAAAGAAGCTAACCCAGTGAATTAAAAACGTATTCACTTTCTCCCCTTTATAATTTGTGATTTCTGTCATTTCTTTCATCTCAGCTTAATGTTTCATAGTTCTTTAGTTTATGTGTCATAGTTCTTTAGGTTCGGTAGATGTAGAAACTTTGTGTTGTTAAAGTAATAGAAGTCAATGGAAATTTATGTGTATATTTTGATGATGAGGTTATACCATATACGATCGAAGGTATAAACTTTTAAAGTGGCCTTTAAACTTGTAATTGATCATTGAACTCGTTCTTGAACTTAAAATTGTCCCTGTCTCTGAACTTAACAACGGTCATCTCTCAGGTATTTTTTGGTGACGGATTGATAATGTGATTGGATGGAGACCACTTTTTGAAGCTGAAGATGAAGGTGAACTTGGAGAAATCTTTTAGCTTATGCTCTCTTTTCCTTTTCCTCTCCCCGAATGTCACCATAGCGAGCTCTCCTCTTTCCTCGACAGCACCACCTCTGTGGTAGGCGACCAGCGCGAAAGCGGAAGAAGGCAGACCAAACTGTCAAATTTTAAATATTTTCTGATAAATTATTTCAGATAATCGATGATCACACAATTCTCGACATTTTCAAGAACATCGAAAGAGATAAGAGAGAAGATAGCTTAGTGGTGGGAGAGAACTTGGGGCGGCAAGGACGGGAGTATGTCTGAAAGTGAGATCTGGTGCTCTCGTTGAAGAAAGAGAGGTCAATTTTGGAAATGACGAGGTGGCAACGGGTGGAGTGGAGATCGAAGGAGGAAAGGGAGGAGAAATACAGGGCATGGATCTCCGACTATGAGAAAGTTATAGTGTCTATTCGAGCCAAGGATTCTATGTTGAGAAATTGTTGCTGCTGCTAGAATGGCGGGGCCGGCAACTGCGAGGTAGCTGTAGGGATTAGGAAAAGAAGAGATTTCGTGAGAGACAAAGGCACAATAAAACCAATATATTAAATCCCTTTTAATACTTAAAATAACGTTGTTTTAGTTGTATTTGGGGACCAAAAAGGATATGTCAACATTTACAAGTTCAGCATGGTCTCCGTTCAACCACACCATCAATCCACCGTTGGAAAATACCTCAGGGACAACCGTTGTTAAGTTCAGAGACAAATTTGGGACAATTTTGTAAAGTCCGGTTAAATTGTAATTAATAAAATAATTATAATCCAAAGAGATTAAGAAATTAAAATTTATAATTTGAGGAAGTAAAAATATTTAGAATACAAATTAAAATATTAATCTTAAAGATTTTGGCCCGAAATTGGGCTAACGGACTAAAACGGTTAAATCGGGCCCATGTTGGGCCTAAGAACTCAAACCCAATCACTTAAAACCCTCGCCACACTCAGCAAAGTTTAGAATTTTGCTTGAGAGAGAGAGAGAGAGAGAGAGAGAGAGAAGAATAGTGGGGAAGAAGCCCTAAAACATTATTCATTGTCATCTTCTTTCGCTCATAACTTTCAATCTGTAGCTCCAATTGAATAGCCGTATATGGCCATACATTCGTCTCAAAATTACTTGCCCATTTTGCTCTCTTTGTTAATTTCGCATTTTTCGTTTGAGTTTTGAGAGAATCTCGAATTTTTTCTATTTAGGGGAGGCTCAATCGTGAGTTATAACGGGGGTTTGACCCAAGTCTATGAGAAATAAGGCAAAGAATCTTTTTTTTTTATTTTGTACGAATTTGAGTTATGAACATAGTGTAAATGTTGTGAAAATTGAATGTGGTTAGATGAAATTGGATTGGGTTAGATTGCATTGATGCAGAATGGAATAGTTTGGTGCAAATTTGGTTTGAAATTGAGTGGAGGATCCCTTTGGTGTGGCATTGGTGGAGTTTGAGCTGGTGAAGATCGGAAATTGTTGGAGATGAGCTTTTCGAGGTTGAAACCAGTCTTTAAGAGGTACATGTTTTAGTTACGAGTTATGTGAATACCTAGGTTAATTGTCCCTAAGATAGGATTGAATGAAATTTGGTTGATGTTGTGTTAATTGGTGGTGAATTGTGAATTGAGTGGTTATTGATTTGAATTGAATATAATTTGTGATATTCTTGATTATGATGTCAACTAGTATGAAAAATTGGGCCGGAGGCCGAGATAGGGTGAGATATCCCCTATGAGGTAAATCACGGTAAGTAATGAATGTCAATGAGTAAATTGTTGTTGGATTGATAAAGATTTAGATGTATGAGTATTGTGCATAAGGTTTTGAGTGGATATAGTTAATGAACTACGTTAAATGAGTTAAAATTGTTGTGATTAGGCTTCGAGTAGTTGAGACTTGATGATTAAGTATTTGGCATATTTAGAAATGGTAATTGAGTGTTTTAAACCAAGTTGGATTTGATAATTTGTCAAAATGAGCATTGTGCAATATTTGGTAAAAATGAGTTTTTGACCAACTTCGACGGGGTATAACTTGGCGCTCAGAGTTTGTATTTCAACGAAATTTATCTTTAGTTAAAGGTGGTGATGAGAGATTTAAAATGGTTCAAGAATGATTGAAAACTAAATTTTGTAGAGGAAGATATGAGTGATTAAAAGTTGGTGTTTTATAGAATTCGAAGAGTTTGTTGAAAACAAAAAGTTCTGGGATGGATTCTCACGCACACAATAGTGCCAACGCACGGAGCAGAATGAATGAAAATGCTCACGCGTACACATGAGAGGTATACGTATGCATGCCCAAAAATTTTACAAGTTGTGCGTACGCACAAGGGTTATGCGTTCACACAAGTTGGGAATTGTGTTCGGGTGCGTGCGTGCACACCAGGGTGATACGTATGCACAAGCTCTATTTTTATACTAAAATTCTATTTTTAACTGTTTGGCTTTTTCAGTAGGTTTGTAAACTTCTGTAACCCTAATTAAGGTCCAACAACTTATTTTTAGGCTTGGAAAGTGTGAACCTATGGATCAGATTAGATTGAAATTTTAGATGGGATTGTAGACTTAAGCTAATGAATATTGATGAAAGCCTGTGAGTAATAAGTTTACTGAATACTAAATTGAGATAAGACATGAATGATGAGATTGACAATGACTGAGTATAGCCAGATTGGCTGAGATGACAAGGTTTAGATGATATCCCGCTTGCGTATGATTTGGGTATCTGTTTATTGGCGAGGTCTGGGTTTTATTCTGCTTGCATGATGAATTGAATATTGAATATTGATTGATATGATGCTTCCCTGGGTAGATATAAGGGTGTAGTTCACCCCAATTGCTCCGAGTTAAAGATTGAGACTTCTTGGGTAGATGTCGTGGTTTGCCCCACTTGTTCCGAGTTGAGACTTGAGACTTTGTTGACCCTCCATTGCAAAATGTGGCCGGACACTTATATCTTTCTGGATAATTCCTCCAAGAGATGTGAATTCCTCTTGGGGATGCGCGCACCGAGGGACTGTCCAGGGTTAGCTACCAGACATGTCGGATTTGGTTGTATAACTGACAGATGAGCTCGTTAGACATAAGACAGATATGCATCATTAGCATTTGTGTGTATTATTTTGGTGTGCATCTTGTAATTGGTTTGCCTTCTTGATTAAATGTATCTATATGCTACTTGATCTAAATGTGTTTATCTGTTCTCTCTATCTGTGTATTCCTTGTATTGTTTTGTTTGTGTTTGCATAACTAAGAGATCTCTCATGCAGGCGGTGGTGACGTGATGGGTGAAAAAATACCGGTTAAGAATTTCTGAAAAATATCTTCTAAAACAGCGTTGCAAGTACAGTCTTAACTGACGAAATTTCCACTGTCAATTTAAATTGTGTCACAATTAATAATAAATAACCGGGAGTAGAATCCCATGTCGTTTCCCTAAGAGCTGACACAAGATGCAAATTATTTGTTAGAATTTTTTTGAATATTTTTTTTCAAAATTGAGAATGGAAAAATAAATGGCTGAAAATTAAAGCAATGAACAAATAACAAGAGGTGATATGTATTTAAAATAAAAGGCCTTGGTCAGGAGAGAGAATTGGAGTTCCTATCCTTGTTTTCTTTTCCAAGTATAATAGTGAAAGTTCATTGCTTCCACTTAGTTATCATCTAACAATTGAAGGAAAGTCAAGTGGTTGTCACTAACTTTGACTCACAAGTCCTATTCACTTCATGGGGAAGGACTAGAGTTGGTGAAAATTGGGTTAGCCAGCAATTTCCAATTACAGATTAATACTTGAGTGTCACAACTCAAGAGTTTTCAATTACTCAACCCCCAACCAAGTTGAGAGCTTTACTCCATTAACATGAATGCGATTTTCATAAACACATAATAGGAGTAAACAAAAGACATGATAATTATGAAAAATTATTTAAGTCAAAATTGGCACTAATAATAATTAACAAGGATCAAACAAGCAATAAAAATAAACATAAAAATAATTCAATACATTAATAAGATTCAAAAGTGACATGATCCAAACATGAATTCAATAATCAAATGTAAAAAAGTAAATAAGGGAATTTAAGAAGAAACTAGAAACAAAGTGATGAGGAATGAAGGTAGTAGTAGTTCTCTCAAGATCTAATTCGAAGATAAAACTAAGAATGTTAAAACCCTAGGAGAAGTAGTGGTTTCTCTCTCTAGAACTCAAAACTAATAAAAAACTAAAGTGAAAAGTGAAGTGTCTTCAGTCTCAACTCCATCTCTGTCTCTAGTCTGCGTTTTTGGCCTTGAAACTGGGTCCAAATCAGCTCAGAAATCGCCCCCAAGGAGTTCTGTTAAGTGCAGCATGTGACGCTCTGTCACGCATATGTGTCGGCCAAGCGTACGCATCGCTGAACCTTGCACCTGGCCACGCATACGCGTTAGTCACGCGTACGCGTCGCTGAACCACACTCTTGGTCACGCGTACATGTCGTCCATGCGTGCGCGTCGATCCTCGCTTCTGAACTCTTTAGTTTCTTGTGTTCCTTCCACTTTAACATGATTCATCTTTATCCTTTAAGCCATTCATGCCCTGTAAACCTGAAAACACTTAACAACACATCACGGCATCGAATGGTAATAAAGGAGAATTAAAAATTAACAATTTTAAGGTCTAGGAAGCATGTTTTCAATCATAACATAAAATTAGGAAGGAAATTTAAAAACATATAATTTACATGAATAAGTGTGAGAATAGTTGACAAAACCCACTCAATTTAGTCTAAAATATATCATAAAATAGTGGTATATCATGACACTGAGGGTTGTTCTAGATGCGACTGTGATAATTAGCAGTTTGTGGTTAAATGGGTTTTGTTAATGAAATTACTAAGCTGGAACCATTTTGATAATGAGAAGACATATGACTTGTATTAAGAGTAAGTGGAAATATGAGATCATTTATTAGCTGAGATTTAGTTTCTGATTACCCTCTTTGGTTTAGAAAGGATCCTAGGCTTAAACTTTGGGTTGAGTGGAGTATAGGATCGCCTAGTGAGTTCGTGTCGTTTTACGTCGTTTCTATTTGAAATTGTTACCCTACTAAGAACCTGAAAGGATGATGTTCTCACCCGTGTTGGGAATTGTTTATTTTACAGATGTAGGACATGAGGCACCTCATTGACTATGCTAATTTCTTCTCGAAAGTGAAGATTGTTGATGAGCGGATAATTTATACGCTTTTTGGCATTGTTTTTAGGTAGTCTTTAGTAAGTTTAAGCTACTTTTAGGGATGTTTTCATTAGTTTTTATGTTAAATTCACATTTCTGGACTTTACTATGAGTTTGTGTGTTTTTCTGTGATTTCAGGTAAATTCTGGCTGAAATTGAGGGACTTGAGCAAAACTCTGAAAAAGGCTGATAAAAGGACTGCTGATGCTGTTGGAATCTGACCTCCCTGCACTAAAAATGGATTTTCTGGAGCTACAGAATTCCAAATGGCGCGCTCTCAATGGCGTTGGAAAGTAGACATCCAGAGCTTTCCAGAAATATATAATAGTCCATACTTTATTCGGAAATTGACGACGTAACTTGGCGTTGAACGCCAAGTACATGCTGCTGTCTGGAGTTAAACGCCAGAAAAACGTCATGATCCGGAGTTGAACGCCCAAAACACGTTATAACTTGGAGTTCAACTCCAAAAAAAGCCTCAGCTCGTGGATTGATCAAGCTCAGCCCAAGCATACACCAAGTGGGCCCCGGAAGTGGATTTATGCATCAATTACTTACTCATGTAAACCCTAGGAGCTAGTTTATTATAAATAGAACATTTAACTATTGTATTAGATATCTTTTGACAGTTTAATCTCTTGACTGTTTAGCCTTTGATTATTCGGTCTCTTGAACACTCAGGGGGCTAGCCATTCGGCCATGCCTGAACCTTTTACTTATGTATTTTCAACGGTGGAGTTTCTGCACACCATAGATTAAGGGTGTGGAGCTCTGCTGTACCTCAAGTTTCAATACAATTAGTATTACTTTCTATTCAATTCTCTTTTATTCTTATTCCAAGATATACGTTGCACAACACTTTGATGAATGTGATGATCCGTGACACTCATCATCATTCTCACCTATGAACGCGCGTGATTGACAACCACTTCCGTTCTACTCTAGGCCGGGCGCATATCTCTTAGATTCCCCAACAGAATCTTCGTGGTATAAGCTAGATAGATGGCGGCATTCATGAGGATCCGGAAAGTCTAAACCTTGTCTAAGGTATTCCGAGTAGGATTCTGGGATTGAATGACTGTGACGAGCTTCAAACTCCTGAAGGCTGGGCGTGATGACAAACGCAAAAGAATCAAGGGATTCTATTCCAACCTGATTGAGAACCGACAGATGATTAGCCATGCTGTGACAGAACATAGGACCATTTTCACTGAGAGGATGTGATGTAGCCATTGACAACGGTGATGCCCTACATACAGCTTGCCATGGAAAGGAGTAAGAAGGATTAGATGAATGTAATAAGAAAGTAGAGATTCAAGAGGAGCACAACATCTCCATACGCCTATCTGAAATTTCCACTATTGATTTACATAAGTATTTCTATCCCTTTTATTTTCTATTTATTATTAATTTTCGAACTCATCATAAACCAATTTAATCTGCCTAACTGAGATTTACAAGGTGACCATAGCTTGCTTCATACTAACAATCTCTGTGGGATCGACCCTTACTCACGTAAGGTATTACTTGGACGACCCAGTACACTTGCTGGTTAGTTGAACGGAGTTGTGTCCACACATAAATGCCATAATAATGATTCCATACAACAATAAAGAATACTACATTGATGTGATCACAATTTCGTCCACCAAGTTTTTGGCGCCGTTGCTGGGGATTGTTCGAGTATGGACAACTGACGGTTCATCTTGTTGCTCAGATTAGGTAATTTTCTTTTCAAAAATCTCTTTCAAAATTTTTCTTTTCTTTTTCGTTTTTCTAAAATATATTTTCGAAAAAAAAAATTTAATAAAAATCCAAAAAAATAATAAAATCATAAAAATAAAAAATATTTTGTGTTCTTGTTTGAATCTTGAGTCAATTTTTAAGTTTGGTGTCAATTGCATGCTTTAAAAATTTTTCTTGCATTTTTCGAAAATCCCATGCATTCATAGTGTTCTTCATGATCTTCAAGTTGTTCTTGATAAGTCCTCTTGTTTGATCTTGATGATTTCTTGTTGTGTTGTTTCTTGTTTTTCATGTGCATTTTTGCATTCATATTTTCCAAGCATTAAAAATTTCTAAGTTTGGTGTCTTGCATGTTTTCATTGCATCAAAGATTTTTCAAAATTATGTTCTTGATGTTCATCTTGATCTTCAAAGTGTTCTTGGTGTTCATCTTGACATTCATAGCATTCTTGCATGCATTCATTGTTTTGATCTAAAAATTTCATGCATTGAGTATTTTTGTTGTTTTTCTCTCTCATAATTAAAAATTCAAAAATAAAAAATATCTTTTCCTTATTTCCCTCCAAAATTTCGAAATTTTGGGATTGACTTGGTCAAAAATTTTCAAAATTAGTTGTTTCTTACAAGTCAAGTCAAAATTTCAATTTTAAAAATCTTATCTTTTCAAAATCTTTTTCAAAAATCATATCTTTTTCATTTTTTATTATTTTCGAAAATTTTAAAAATTATTTTTCAAAAATCTTTTTCTTAGCTTTTATATCTAATTTTCGAAAATTAGCTAACAATTAATGTGATTGGTTCAAAAATTTGAAGTTTGTTACTTTCTTGTTAAGAAAGGTTCAATCTTTAAATTCTAGAATCTTATCTTGTAGTTTCTTGTTAGTTAAGTCATTTTAAAAAAAAATTAAATCTTTTTCAAAATATCTTTTTCTTAAAACTTTTATCTTATCTTTTTATCTTATCCTTTTCAAAAAAATTTATCTTTTTCAAAATTGATTTCAAAATATCTTATCTAACTTCTTATCTTCTTATCTTTTTAAATTTTGATTTCAAATCTTTTTCAATCAACTAACTAACTTTTTGTTTGTTTCTTATCTTTTTCAAAACCACCTAACTATTTCTCCCCCTCTAATTTTCGAAAATACCTCTTTCTTTTTCAAAAATTCTTTTTAATTAATTATTAATTTCAATTTTAATTACAATTTATCTCTAATTTTTGAAAATTATTAACCCCTTTTTCAAAAATTATTTTCGAAATATTCCTTCTCTTTTCTTCTTCTATTTAATTATTTAATTACTAACACTTCTCTCCACCTCTCTTCATCCATAAATCCGAATTCTTCTTCACTCTTCTCTCCCTTCTTTTTCTACTAACATAAAGGAATCTCTATACTGTGACATAGAGGATTCCTCTTTCTTTTCTTGTTTTCTTCTCTTTCATATGAGCAGGAATAGGGATAAAGGCACTCTTGTTGAAATTGATCCAGAACCTGAAAGGACTTTGAAGAGAAAATTAAGAGAAGCTAAATTACAACAATTCAGAACCAACCTTTCAGAAATATTCGAACAAGAGAAGGAGATGGCAGCCGAAAATAATAATAATAATGCAAGGAGAATGCTTGGTGACTTCACAAAGCCAACGTCCAAGTTTGATGGAAGAAGCATCTCCATTCCTGCCATTGGAGCCAACAACTTTGAGCTGAAACCTCAGCTAGTTGCCTTAATGCAACAAAACTGCAAGTTTTATGGACTTCCATCTGAAGATCCTTATCAGTTTTTAACTGAGTTCTTGCAGATCTATGAGACTGTAAAGACGAATGGAGTTGATCCTGAAGTCTACAGACTCATGCTTTTCCCTTTTGCTGTAAGAGACAGAGCTAGAATATGGTTGGATTCACAACCCAAGGATAGCCTGGACTCATGGGATAAGCTGGTCACTGCCTTCTTGGATAAATTCTTTCCTCCTCAAAAGCTGAGCAAGCTAAGAGTGGATGTTCAAACCTTCAAACAAAAAGATGGTGAATCCCTCTATGAAGCTTGGGAAAGATACAAGCAGCTGACCAAAAGATGTCCATCTGACATATTTTCAGAATGGACCATATTAGATATATTCTATTATGGTCTCTCTGAATTTTCGAAAATGTCATTGGACCATTCTGCAGGTGGATCTATTCACCTGAAGAAAACGCCCGAAGAGGGTCAAGAACTCATTGACATGGTTGCAAATAACCAGTTCATGTACACTTCTAAGAGGAATTCCGTGGATAATGGGATACCTCAGAAGAAAGGAGTTCTTGAAATTGATACTCTGAATGCCATATTGGCTCAGAACAAAGTGTTGACTCAACAGGTCAACATGATCTCTCAAAATCTGAATGGATGGCAACATGCATCCAACAGTACTAGAGAGACAGCTTCTGAAGAAGCTTATGATCCTGAGAACCCTGCCATGGCAGAAGTTAATTACATGGGTGAACCTTATGGAAACACCTATACCCCATCATGGAGAAATCATCCAAATTTCTCATGGAAGGATCAACAAAAGCCTCAACAAGGCTTTAACAATGGTGGACGCAACAGTCTGAACAATAGCAAGCCATATCCATCATCTTCTCTGCAACAGACAGAGAATTCTGAACAAAACACTTCTAATTTAGCCAATGTAGTCTCTGATCTGTCAAAGGCCACTTTCAGTTTCATGAGTGAAACAAGATCCTCCATTAGAAATCTGGAGGCACAAGTGGGCCAGCTGAGTAAGAAAGTCATTGAAACTCCTCCCAGTATTCTCCCAAGCAATACAGAAGAAAATCCAAAAGGAGAGTGCAAAGCCATTGACATAGTCAATATGGCCGAATGCACAAGGGAGGAGGAGGACGAGAATCCTAGTGAGAAAGACCTCCTGGGACGTCCCTCAAGCAAGAAGGAGTTTCCTATTAAGGATCCAAAGGAATCTGAGGCTCATATAGAGACCATAGAGATTCCATTAAATCTCCTTCTGCCATTCATGAGCTCTGAAGACTATTCTTCCTCAGAAGAGGATGAAGATGTAACTGGAGAGCAAGTTGCTCAATATTTAGGAGCTATCATGAAGCTGAATGCCAAGTTATTTGGTAATGAGACTTGGAAAAGTGAACCTCCCTTGCTCATTAATGAACTGGATACTTGGATTCCAAAAATTCTACCTCAAAAGAAACAAGATCCTGGCAAATTCTTAATACCTTGTACCATAGGCACCGTGATCTTTGAAAAAGCTCTGTGTGATCTGGGGTCAGGGATAAATCTTATGCCACTCTCTGTAATGGAGAAGCTGGGGATCATTGAGGTACAACCTGCCTTGTTCTCATTACAATTGGCAGACAAGTCATTAAGACAAGCCTATGGAATAGTAGAGGACGTGTTAGTAAAGGTTGAAGGCCTTTACATCCCTGCTGATTTCATAATCTTAGACACTAGGAAGGAAGAGGATGATTGCATCATCCTTGGAAGACCTTTCCTAGCCACAGCAGGAGCTGTGATAGATGTCAACAGAGGTGAATTAGTCCTTCAATTGAATGGGGACTACCTTGTGTTTAAGGCACATGGCCATCCCTCTGTGACAGAAGAGAGTAAGCATGAAGAGCTTCTCTCAGTTCAGAGTCAAGAAGAGCCCACACAGTCAAACTCTAAGTTTGGTGTTGTGAGGCCACAACCAAACTCTAAGTTTGGTGTTAAAACCCCATATCCAAACTCTAAGTTTGGTGTTGGCAACTATACAACATTGACCTGATCACCTTGTGGCTCCATGAGAGCCACTGTCAAGCTATTGACATTAAAGAAGCGCTTGTTGGGAGGCAACCCAATTTTATTTATCTAATTTTTATTTTATTGTTATTTTATGTTTTATTAGGTACATGATCATGAGGAGTCACGAAAAAATCATAAAAATTAAAAACAGAGTCAAAAACAGCAGAAGAAAAAAATTACACCCTGGAGGACGCACAGGCTGGCGTTCAACGCCAGTAAGATGCATCTGGCCGGCGTTCAACACCAGAACAGAGCACCATTCTGGCGCTGAACGCCAGAAACAAGCAACATTCTGGCGCTGAACGCTAGGAATGTGCCTGAAGAAGAAAAGCTGGCGCTGAACGCCAGTAACAAGCATGAAACTGGCGTTCAACGCCAGAAACATGCTTTACATGGGCGTTGAACGCCCAGAATGTGCACCACACGGCGTTTAAACGCCAGAATGGTGTGCAAAGGCATTTTACATGCCTATTTGGTGCAGGGATGGAATTCCTTGACACCTCAGGATCTGTGGACCTCACAGGATCCCCACCTACCTCGCCCTCTCTCTCTCCATTCATGGTTATCCCTTCTGTTTTTCATTCACCACCCACATTTATCCACTCTTCCCCATACACCCCACCTACCTTTACAATTCAACTTCTCTTTCCCACCCAATCCCACCCATATAGCCGATTCCATCTCCCCTCACTCTCCTCCATTTTCTTCTTCTTCTTCTTCTTCTCTTCTTTCTTCTCTTGCTCGAGGGTGAGCAATATTTTAAGTTTGGTGTGGTAAAAGCATAGCTTTTTTGCTTTTCCATTACCATTAATGGCACCTAAGGCCAGAGAAACCTCAAAGGGAAGACAAAAGCTTCCACCTCTGAGTCTTGGGAGATGGAAAGACTCATATAAAGCCGTCATAGCTCAGTGGTAGAACATGTGGCTGCAAATCAAGAAATCCCTGAGATACCTCAGGGGATAAATTGTCCTCCACACAAATATTGGAAGCAACTAAGGGTAGGAACACCAAAATTACTAGGAATCATTCAACAGAAGCAAGGAAGAGACATAGAGGAGCTCAAAGAGCACCATTGGACCTTCAAGAAGGCGCCACCCTCACACAGGTGGATTCATTCCTTGTTCTTATTTCTTTCTGCTTTTCGGTTTTTAATGTTGTGTTTATCTATGTTTTGTGTCTCAACTTCATGATCATTAGTAGTAGTAACCATGTCTTAAAGCTATGAATAAAATCCATTAATCCTTCACCTCTCTTAAATGAAAAATGTTTTAATTCAAAAGAACAAGAAGTACATGAATTTCGAATTTATCCTTGAATTTAATTTAATTATATTGATGTGGTGACAATACTTTTGTTTTCTGAATGAATGCTTGAACAGTGCATATGTCTTTTGATCTTGTTGTTTATGAATGTTAAAATTGTTGGCTCTTAAAAGAATGATGAACAAAGAGAAATGTTATTGATGATCTGAAAAATCATGAAATTGATTCTTGAAGCAAGAAAAAGCAGTGAAAAGTAAAAAAGTGGCGAAAAAAACAAAATAGAAAGAAAAAGAAAAAGCAAGCAGAAAAAGCCAATAACCCTTAAAACCAAAAGGCAAGGGTAAAAAGGATCCAAGGCTTTGAGCATCAATGGATAGGAGGGCCCAAGGAAATAAAATCCAGGCCTAAGCGGCTAAAACAAGCTGTCCCTAACCATGTGCTTGTGTCATGCAGGTCCAAGTGAAAAGCTTGAGACTGAGTGGTTAAAGTCGTGATCCAAAACAAAAAGAGTGTGCTTAAGAGCTCTGGACACCACTGACTGGGGACTCTAGCAAAGCTGAGTCATAATCTGAAAAGGTTCACCCAATTATGTGTCTGTGGCATTTATGTATCCGGTGGTAATACTGGAAAACAAAGTGCTTAGGGCCACAGCCAAGACTCATAAGTAGCTGTGTTCAAGAATCAACATGCTTAACTAGGAAAGTCAATAACACTATCCAAAATTCTAAGTTCCTAGAGAAGCCAATCATTCAGAAACTTCAAAGGAAAAAGTGAGATGCCAAAACTGTTTAGAAGCAAAAAGCTACAAGTCCCGCTCATCTAATTAGAATTAATATTCATTGATATTTTGGAATTTATAGTATATTCTCTTCTTTTTATCCTATTTGATTTTCAGTTGCTTGGGGACAAGCAACAATTTAAGTTTGGTGTTGTGATGAGCGGATAATTTATACGCTTTTTGGCATTGTTTTTAGGTAGTTTTTAGTAAGTTTAAGCTACTTTTAGGGATGTTTTCATTAGTTTTTATGTTAAATTCACATTTCTGGACTTTACTATGAGTTTGTGTGTTTTTCTGTGATTTCAGGTAAATTCTGGCTGAAATTGAGGGACTTGAACAAAACTCTGAAAAAGGCTGACAAAAGGACTGCTGATGCTGTTGGAATCTGACCTCCCTGCACTCAAAATGAATTTTCTGGAGCTACAGAACTCCAAATGGCGCGCTCTCAACGGCGTTGGAAATTAGACATCCAGAGCTTTCCAGCAATATATAATAGTCTATACTTTATTCGGAAATTGACGACGTAACTTGGCGTTGAACGCCAAGTACATGCTGCTGTCTAGAGTTAAACGCCAGAAAAACGTCATGATCCGGAGTTGAACGCCCAAAACACGTTATAACTTGGAGTTCAACTCCAAAAAAGCCTCAGCTCGTGGATTGATCAAGCTCAGCCCAAGCATACACCAAGTGGGCCCCGGAAGTGGATTTATGCATCAATTACTTACTCATGTAAACCCTAGGAGCTAGTTTATTATAAATAGAACATTTAACTATTGTATTAGATATCTTTTGACAGTTTAATCTCTTGACTGTTTAGCCTTTGATTATTCGGTCTCTTGAACGCTCAGGGGGCTGGCCATTCGGCCATGCCTGAACCTTTTACTTATGTATTTTCAACGGTGGAGTTTCTGCACACCATAGATTAAGGGTGTGGAGCTCTGCTGTACCTCAAGTTTCAATACAATTAGTATTACTTTCTATTCAATTCTCTTTTATTCTTATTCCAAGATATACGTTGCACAACACTTTGATGAATGTGATGATCCGTGACACTCATCATCATTCTCACCTATGAACGCGCGTGATTGACAACCACTTCCGTTCTACTCTAGGCCGGGCGCATATCTCTTAGATTCCCCAACAGAATCTTCGTGGTATAAGCTAGATAGATGGCGGCATTCATGAGGATCCGGAAAGTCTAAACCTTGTCTAAGGTATTCCGAGTAGGATTCTGGGATTGAATGACTGTGACGAGCTTCAAACTCCTGAAGGCTGGGCGTGATGACAAACGCAAAAGAATCAAGGGATTCTATTCCAACCTGATTGAGAACCGACAGATGATTAGCCATGCTGTGACAGAGCATAGGACCATTTTCACTGAGAGGATGGGATGTATCCATTGACAACGGTGATGCCCTACATACAGCTTGCCATGGAAAGGAGTAAGAAGGATTGGATGAATGTAATAAGAAAGTAGAGATTCAAGAGGAGCACAGCATCTCCATACGCCTATCTGAAATTTCCACTATTGATTTACATAAGTATTTCTATCCCTTTTATTTTCTATTTATTATTAATTTTCGAACTCATCATAAACCAATTTAATCTGCCTAACTGAGATTTACAAGGTGACCATAGCTTGCTTCATACCAACAATCTCTGTGGGATCGACCCTTACTCACGTAAGGTATTACTTGGACGACCCAGTACACTTGCTGGTTAGTTGAACGGAGTTGTGTCCACACATAAGTGCCATAATAATGATTCCATACAACAACAAAGAATACTACATTGATGTGATCACAATTTCGTCCACCAATTGTCTTTTGAGACTTTATGTTGTACTTAGTATAGTTGTATTCTCCACTTTGTATTTTAATTTGTATATCCCATTTAGAGGTTGATTATGGAGAAATAGGATTTATGTTTATGCTTTTGTTGTACTTTTGGGCTGTATATATATTTCTAACCGGCCTTTACTTCACAGGTCAAGACTAATTACTTGATATGTATCTCTTTTGAAATTCTATACACACATATATTTGTCTCTTTTGTCTTTCTAATCTACGCTTTCTACCTTCATCGTTTGTTTTTAGTGCGACGCAATTTTATTTTTGTCTATTTTTGTTTTCAAGGATCCTAGTTAAATGATTATATACTAGCAGCTCAACAGGCACTAACGTACCTGTTCAGCCACTTTTCTATCATTTCTAAGAAATTAATTTTATTTTTTTGTTAATATATTATTTACTTTTCAAATTTATTAGATAAGTATTTTTTTTATTTTAATATTGACGTGATCTTATTTATATCATAAAAATAATAGTTAACTTATTTTAAATAATTAACTTATTTAAAATTTTAAAATTTGAATAACATAAAAATAATAAGTTATTAGAATAACACTATATATATATATATATATATATATATATATATATATATATATATATATATATATATATATATATATATTTAGACGTCGTAACGCCTCACTACCTTTGATTTACAACTTAAGTGTAAAGCTATGTGTAGTAGGGTGTTACAAATTTTAAGTTCAGGGATGGGTTTAAGACACGTTGAAAGTTCAGGGACCACTTCGAGATTTAACTCGTAAAATTTATTTGTAGAAATTTAATTTCTTTTACTATTTCTTGCACGTTGTCATTTGTAGAGTTATAAAATAGACTATGGCAACATATACACAGATATAATTCGAAAAGAGTTAGCAATATTTTATACAGGCAGTCAGGATTGGTCATTGGCGGTATAATACAATTTTAGTTAATGAATGTGACCAATGAAGCTACTATGCTAGATGTTAATGATTTATAGACAAAATCAAGATCATGTGCCAACCTTAGAGTTGTATGTTGAGTTCGAGAAATTGGTTATTAGTTAGGAAGTAGATGAATTGTTGCTAAGTGAAATAGACAACATAGACTGGAAAGAAAACAACAGTGACAGTGAAAAAGAGTTTTTAGCCAACAATAACATGTTGGGAGAAAACGACGGGGAAAATGAGACTATTGATAGGGAAGTTCATGCTTCAATAAATGTGGTATCAATCCAACATTCTTTTGATGTGCTATCTTTCGTGCGTGCTCTGGATCTCGAAGCTGTGCACGCACCAGAATTTTCTGAGTTGGCAAATCCAAGTATGTCCAATCAATTCCCAATAGCATATTGAAGGTTGCCTTGGTAGGTACCACTATAAATACCGTGGGTTGTTCGACATTTCCTAATTTAACCATGAGTGGGCTCATTTCCAGGGCTGTTGTCGACTTATTATTGAATTCAATAACAGCAAAATTTGTCTTAATCAAATCTTTGACTATTTTCTGGAATAGTGGGAGCATGCTCTCAAGCAGCAAGTTAATTGTTGCTCCTCCATCGACCAAGATGCGATTGATCACCAATCCTTCCACCTTAGCCTTGATATGTAAAGGTCGAAGGTGACCCTCGATTATTTCATCAGGTCTTTCAAACAACTCTTCTTTAATCAACCCATTTTCGACAAACCTGCATTTGTCCCCTGGGATTATATAATCGCGATCCCGTTCAAAACAATTCCAAGGGCTTTTAAAGTCCTGAAAGTCAAAGGGGAGTACCAACACTGTGGCTACATAATCAAAACCAGTCTCACTAAACATGGCATTTAAGTAATCTTCAAATCCAGATTTAAAAGTTTCTGTCAATGCTTCATCCTCATCTTTACCTTTGGATGATTGTTTGACAATCGATATTTCCTTTTCCACCTTTTTTCGGTTCTTGGTCCTTGATCGAGGAAGTCTTATCCTCATTTTGTTCCTCCTTATTGGGTGACTTATTTTCGTTACTTAACTTAGGATATGGACCTTCTGTGCTGGCATATGCATCTTGTGTCGAGTCACAGCTCTTGGAATGAAAGGAGCTCTATCTTGAAAGCTTCGTCGAGATCTAGCTCTACCACCACCTCTTCTATTGGCCCCACATCGAAAAGCACCTTTTTTCTGACTTTCATCCCAATTTTCCAATCCTCCTCTAGGAATGTTAAAGTTATAGTTTCTTAAATAGTTTGGAGCATTGTTCTGCACCCATTTATTGTTCGACACATTAGCACGTGGAACTCTAGTTCGATTAGATACCCAGGGGAATTTGCTAAGTCTTAACCCTCTGACGGGAGAAAAATTTCGGTAAATATTTTCATGAAAATAAGCGCGTTGTAAGTATAGTTCTAAACCAACAGTTAAACCTCAATCAAATTTAATTTGTTTGTTACTTAAGCAAACCTAATAAAATTAACCGAAGTATTTAGACCTCAGGTCGTCTCTCAAGGAATTGCAGGAAAGTGTAGTTTATTATTAGTTATGAGATTGTATCTTTTTGGGTTTTAAGTTTAATAAACAAGGAATGTGAATAACAAGAAAATAAATTAGTAACTAAGAAAGCTCTTAGCAAGGATTGTTAATTAGAAGTTCTATCCTCATTATCATTGTCAATTGTGATGGTAAATACGAGTTGCCTTCACTTAGTTAACCTCTAACCAATGGAAGAAGGTCAAGTGCATACAATTAACTTGAGTTCACAAGTCCTAGTCAACACAAAGTGAGAGACTAGCTTTGGTGAAGTACAAGCTAACCGGAAATCTTCATTTACCAATCAACAAATGAGTTTTCATAACTCAAGAGTCTCTAATTGATTAATCCAAGTTAAGAACAAAAAAATCTAATTAAAAACCCAACCAAGTAAGAGAAAACAAATTTAAAGGAAAACTGAACCTGAACCTAAAGAGAAATCGGAAGAAGAAACCCTAAACCCTAGAGAGAGGAGAGAGCCTCTCTCTCTAGAAAACTACATCTAAACCTAAAATTATGTATGAATGAAAGTGTGAGTCCATGATTCCCCCACTCTGCAGCCTCTAATATGTATTTTTGGGCTTGGAACTGGGCCAAAACCATCCCAGAAACTGCCCCTAGTGTTTTCTGATATCTATAGCACGTGACGCTTTGTCACGCGTACGCGTCGCCCACGCGCACGCGTCGCTTGGCAAAATCATGGTCATATGTATGCGTCATACCACGCATGCGCGTCACCTAACTACAAGGCAACTATGGTAAATTCCATATCATTTTGAAGGCCCCGATGTCAGCTTTTCAATGCAACTGAAACCGCCTCATTCGGATCTCTGTAACTCAAGTTATGATCGATTTAGTATGAAGAGGTCAGGATTGACAGCTTAGCAATTCCTTCCATTTCTTGCATTCCTTCCATTTTTGCATGCTTCCTTTCCATCCTCTAAGTCATTCCTGCCCTATAAACCCTAAAAACACTTAACAAACATATCACGACATCGAATGGTAATAAGAGAGGATTAAAATTAGCAAATTTAAGGCCAAAGAAGCATATTTTCAATCATAGCACAAAATTTGGAAGAAAAATGTAAAACATGCGAATTCTATGAATAAGTGTGAGAATAAGGGATAAAATCCACTCAATTTAGTACAAAATAAACCGTAAAATAGCGGTTTATTAATCTCCCCACACTGTCCTCATGCTAAGCTCAAGAAAACCATAAGAGTGAAGAGGAATGGTAAGACTTATTAAATGTAACCTATCTATATGAATGCAACTACATGCAAAAATGATTCTACTTACTTGGTTAAAAGTAAATCAAATTCTCCAAGAACAAATATGAAATGGGTTCCATTAATTCGAATCATAAAATGAAATACAGGTAAACTTGTAATAAGAAAGCTCATGAAAGCCGGGAACACAGAATCGAGCATCGAACCCTCACTGGAAGTGTATACACTCTAATCACTCTAGTGTTTGAGGGTTGAGTCTCTCGATTCCCTACTAATCTTGCTTTCTAAGGCTTGCTCTTTTATCTACCAATCAACATAATTTAATGCACAAATATATATATATCAAGAGGTCTTTTCAAGGATTGTAATGGGGTTAGAGTCAAGGTAGGATTGTAAGTGGTCAAGTTGACTAAAATCTGAATCCTTGATTAACCTAAACTTCCCACCTAACTTAAGACAATCCATGTAATCAAAATATAAAGTCTTACTACCCAATAACTATGTTTTCTACATATTTATGCATCCCAAATTGAGTACAACTCTTATACATTGCTACCAACATTTACTTTGGGGCATTTTGTCCCCTTTTTATTTATTTGCTCTTTTCCTTTTCTTTTTCTCTCTTTTTTTGTATTTTTTTTCTTTTTTTTCTCAATGCATATGATTAAGGTATTGAATGCATAAACATGTTCTCACATTCTTTCACATTTTCACAAAAGTCTAACATACTCAATTCCCAAACCAAATATCTCGAAACCCAATTTTCCCACACTTAAATCACGAGCATTCTCACTAGTCTAAGCTAACCAAGGATTCAAATTGAGGACATTATTTTTTTTTTGCTTAGAGGTAATGATGTGCTAAAATAAAGAACAAATGGGGTAAAATAGGCTCAACATTAGTTTGCAAAGGATAATGAAAGGGTAAGGCCATATGGATATGTAAGCTCAGTGAAACAAGGGCCTCAATCATATAAGTGCATGCATACATCAAACAATGGAAATATAGAATCAAGCAAGACAAAGATCACAATTTTAGAGAGAACAACACACACCAAAATAAAATATTGGTTGATAAAATGCAACCAATCAAATAGGTTCAAAATACTTACTGGTTTTGTGTGTTCGAGCTCTAAAACCATGTTCCAAAAATAAATTTCTTCAAGCAATTTTAACACAAAAGATTTAATTCAAGTTAGTCAAATACCCTAAAGCAGTTTCTTGAAAAAGAAATTATTACTTCAACAGAGTAGTGGTAAAATATACACAAACTCTAACTATAATGCCATCTATCATGCAATACAATAACTAATCTAACAAAGAAAACTAAGAATTGGTGTTGAAAAGAAAGTAACTAACCCATGGAAGTCAGTATCGACCTTCCTACACTTAAAGATTACTCGTCCTCGGTGCATGCAAAGATGTGCAAGTGGACGGGGGTTGTGAGTTACAACTACTGCGCTTTCTCCAAAGAATATGCGGGGGGACTTGTTTGCTACCCTATTCAAAAGCTTTTCCGTTTTCCTCCTTGGTGGCCATCCTGAAAGAAGAGAAGAAAGGAAGAAGAATATTCCACAAACAAAAATATGCAAACAAATAAAATCTAGGTGGGCTAATGCTAAAGAATAATGAGGTTCTCAATGACATGGTAGCGACAACATGCAAGTGAGAAAAAAATATAGGTGAATGGCATATTAATTAGCACTTGATGCAAGAGGAAAGTCGTAGCATAAGTAAATGAAAAGAATACTGATGAGCGGATAATTTATACGCTTTTTGGCATTGTTTTTAGGTAGTTTTTAGTATGATCTAGTTACTTTTATGGATGTTTTCATTAGTTTTTATGCTAAATTCACATTTCTGGACTTTACTATGAGTTTGTGTGTTTTTCTATAATTTCAGGTAATTTCTGACTGAAATTGAGGGACCTGAGCAAAACTCTGATAGGAGGCTGACAAAGGACTGCTGATGCTGATGGAATCTGACCTCCCTGCACTCAAAATGAATTTTCTGGAGCTACAGAACTTCAAATGGCGCGCTCTCAACGGCGTTGGAAAGTAGACATCCAGAGCTTTCCAACAATATATAATAGTTCATACTTTATTTGTCATTAGACGATGTAAACTGGCGCTCAACACCAGCTCCATGTTGCTGTCTGGAGTCAAACGCCAGAAACACGTCACGAACCGGAGTTGAACGCCCAAAACACGTTACAACTTGGCGTTCAACTCTAAAAGAAGCCTCAGCTCGTGGATAGATCAAGCTCAGCCCAAACATACACCAAGTGGGCCTTGGAAGTGGATTTATGCATCAATTACTTACTTTTGTAAATCCTAGTAGCTAGTTTAGTATAAATAGAACTTTTTACTAGTGTATTAGACATCCTGGATTGTATTTTTGATCCTGTGATCACGTTTGGGGACTGGCCATTCGGCCATGTCTGAACCTCTTTCACTTATGTATTTTCAACGGTGGAGTTTCTACACACCATAGATTAAGGGTGTGGAGCTCTGCTGTACCTCAAGTTTTAATGCAGTTACTATTATTTTCTATCCAATTTGACTTATTCCTATTCTAAGATATTCGTTGCACTTCAACTTGATGAATGTGATGATCCGTGATACTCATCATCATTCTCACATATGAACGCGCGTGTGATGAGCGGATATTTTATACGCTTTTTGGGGGTAATTTCATGTAGATTTTAGTATGTTTTAATTAGTTTTTAGTTAAATATTATTAGTTTTTAGGCAAAAATCATATTTCTGGACTTTACTATGAGTTTGTGTATTTTTCTGTGATTTCAGGTATTTTCTGGCTGAAATTGAGGGAGCTGAGCAAAAATCTGACTTAGGCTGAAAAAGGACTGCTGATGCTGTTGGATCCTGACCTCCCTGCACTCGAAATGGATTTTCTGGAGTTACAGGAGTCCAATTGAGCGCTCTCAACGGCGTTGGAAAGTAGACATCCAGGGCTTTCCAGCAATATATAATAGTCCATACTTTGCGCGAGGATAGACGACGTAACTTGGCGTTGAACGCCAAGTACATGCTGCTGTCTGGAGTTAAACGCCAGAAACCCAAAACACGTCATAACTTGGAGTTCAACTCTAAGAAAAGCCTCAACTCGTGGATAGCTTTAGTCTCAGCCCCAGCACACACCAAGTGGGCCCCAGAAGTGGATTTCTGCACCAATTATCTTAGTTTACTCATATTCTGTAAACCTAGGTTACTAGTTTACTATTTAAACAACTTTTAGAGAATTATTTTGTACCTCATGACATTTTCAGATCTGAATTACATACTTTTTGACGGCATGAGTCTCTAAACTCCATTGTTGGGGGTGAGGAGCTCTGCAGCGTCTCGATGAATTAATGCAATTACTTTTGTTTTCCATTCAAACACGCTTGTTCTTATCTAAGATGTTCATTCGCACTTAATTATGGAGAAGGTGATGATCCGTGACACTCATCACCTTCCTCAATCCATGAACGTGTGTCTGACAACCACCTCCGTTCTACATCAGATTGAATGAGTATCTCTTAGATTCCTTAATCAGAATCTTCGTGGTATAAGCCGGATTGATGGCGGCATTCATGAGAATCCGGAAAGTCTAAACCTTGTCTGTGGTATTCTGAGTAGGATTCTGGGATTGAATGACTGTGACGAGCTTCAAACTCCTAAAGGCTGGGCGTTAGTGACAGACGCAAAAGAATCAATGGATTCTATTCCAACCTGATTGAGAACCGACAGATGATTAGCCGTGCTGTGACAGAGCATTTGGACCATTTTCACTGAGAGGATGGGAAGTAGCCATTGACAACGGTGACACCCTACATAGAGCTTGCCATGGAAGGAACCTTGCGTGTGGGAAAAGGATTTCAAAGAAGAGTTGAAGTTCAGAGGACAAGGCATCTCCAAAACCCCAACATATTCTCCATTAATAAAGTAACAATTCCTTATTCCAAATACTTTGACTTCTTACAATTAAAACCAAATAACCTTATTGGTATCCTGACTAAGATTAATAAAAGAAACATAGCTTGCTTCAAACCAATAATCTCCGTGGGATCGACCCTTACTCACGTAAGGTATTACTTGGACGACCCAGTGCACTTGCTGGTTAGTTGTACGGATTGCAAATTCGTGCACCAAGTTTTTGGCGCCGTTGCCGGGGATTGTTCGAGTTTGAACAACTAAAGGTTTATTTTATTTCTTAGATTAGGAATAATTTATTTTTATTGTTATAGAGTCATTAAATTCTGATAGGATAGTTTCTTTTCGAAAATTTCTTTTCAAAAATATTATTTTTCTTAATTAATTGTCAATTTTTCGTGAGTTTAGTGTCTTGTTCTAAGTTTGGTGTCAATTGCATTTTTGATATTTTTCTTTAAAATTTTCGAACTTGTGTTCTTTGTTCTTCATTGATCTTCAAGTTGTTCTTGTCTATTTTTCTTGTTTGATCTTTAATTTTTCTTGTTCTGTGTCTTTTCTTGTTTTTCTTGTGCTTTTTCAAAACATTAGTTTTCAAAAATTTATTTTATCCATAAAAATAATACATCTTTAAAATACGTTACATTTTTAACTTAGTTGGTTATAGCGCTGGCTTATGTTCTTGGCAATTGGGCACCTTCTTTTTAAAATCCTTTTTCAAAAAAATAACTTTTCTTGATTTAATCTTGTGCCAAACTTTAAGTTTGGTGTTTTCTTGTTAATCTTTTCATAATTTTCGAAAATTTTATTAAAGTTTTCTAAAAATTTTAAGTTTGGTGTTCTTCCTTTTGTTCTTGGTGTTCTTGTGAATCTTCAAGGTGTTCTTGAGTTTTTCTTGTGTCTTGATCTTAAAATTTTTAAGTTTGGTGTTCCTTGGTGTTTTCCCTCCAAAATTTTCGAAAATAAGGAGCATTAGATCTAAAAATTTTAAGTCTTGTGTCTTTTATGTGTTTTTCTCTTTCATCATAAAATTCAAAATTCAAAAAAATATCTTTTCTAACTAATTTTAAACTACATTTTTGAAAATTTTATATAAAAATTCAGATTTCAATTTCAAAATTTTTCAATTCTTATCTTTTTAGTATATATTTTATTATTTTTTTCAAAAATTTTTATCCTAACCACTTTCTCCTTTTCCTCAAATTTTTCAAAAATCTTCAAAAAAAATATTTTCATTTTTTATTTTATTTCGTTTTTATTTGTTTTATTTTTGCTTTATTTTATAAAATAAATTTTTATAAAATAAATAATAGCAACATACATACCATCTCCCTTGCTCCATCATGGAACTAAGTGGAAATGCACAGTCCAAGAGGACTTTGGGGTCATATGCTAGCCCCACTACTGCTTCATATGGGAGTAGTATCTGTATACCCTCCATTGGAGTTAGTAGCTTTGAGTTGAATCCTCAGCTCATTATCATGGTGCAGCAAAGCTGCCAGTATTCCGGTCTTCCACATGAAGAACCTACAGAGTTTCTGGCACAATTTTTACAAATTGCTGACACAATACATGATAAGGATGTAGATCAGGATGTCTACAGATTATTACTGTTTCCATTTGCTGTAAAAGATCAAGTTAAGAGGTGGTTAAATAACCAACCTAAGAACAGCATAAAGACATGGAAACAGCTGTCAGAAAAATTCCTGAATCACTATTTCCCTCCAAAACGGATGACACAGCTAAGGCTAAGCATCCAAGGCTTCAAACAAGGAGATAATGAATCCCTTTATGATGCCTGGGAGAGATACAGAGAGATGCTAAGAAAATGCCCCTCTGAAATGTTTTCAGAGTGGGTGCAATTAGACATCTTCTACTATGGGCTTACAGAAAAAGCTCAGATTTCTCTAGACCACTCAGCTGGTGGATCTATACATATGAGAAAAACAATTGAAGAAGCTCAAGAGCTTATTGATACAGTTGCCAGGAATCAGCATCTGTACCTAAGTAGTGAATCTTCTATGAAAGAAGAAGCTAAAACAGTAACTGCTGAGCTCAGTCCTGTAGATCAGGCTAATGAATTCAATCAGCAATTAGATTTTCTAACTCAGCAGCTAGCCGAATTCAAAGAATTACTACAGGAAACAAGAATGGCTAACAGGAATATGGAAGTACAGTTAAAGCAAACAGAAAAGCAACTGTCAAAACAAATAGCAGAAGAATGCCAAGCAGTTCAATTAAGAAGTGGGAAAACATTAAACACTTCACTTCAAAATAGCAAAAAGCCAAGAAATGAACAAATGGCTACTTAAAATCCCTCTGAGGACAATCAGAGCCCAGAGAGGAATAATGCTGGCACTGAACGCCCAGCCCATGCTCATTCCTGGCGTTCAACGCCTGAAACAAGCATGAATCCGGCGTTGAACGCCCAAAGGGAGCATGGTTCTGGCGTTCAGACGCCAGTAACAAATAAGGAGGTGGCGTCTAACGCCACTCCAGCTTCCACCCCTGGCATTCAAATGTCAGTGGGGGATCAGTCACGTACAAGTGCTGATAACAACCCTTCTAAAAAGGCTTCCCAACCCACTTCTGTAGGTAATAAACCTGCAGCAACTAAGGTTGAGGAATACAAAACCAAAATGCCTTATCCTCAAAAACTCCGTCAAGCGGAACAGGATAAGCAATTTGCCCGCTTTGCAGACTATCTCAGGACTCTTGAAATAAAGATTCCGTTTGCAGAAGCACTTGAGCAAATACCCTCTTATGCTAAGTTCATGAAAGAGATCTTAAGTCATAAGAAGGATTGGAGGGAAACTGAAAAAGTTTACCTTACTGAAGAATGCAGTGCAGTCATTCTGAAAAGCTTACCTGAGAAGCTTAAAGATCCTGGGAGCTTCATGATACCATGCACATTAGAGGGTAACTACACGAAGACAGCTCTATGTGATCTTGGGGCAAGCATCAACCTAATCCCTGCATCCACTATCAGAAAGCTTGGCTTGACTGAAGAGGTCAAACCAACCCGGATCTGTCTTCAACTTACTGATGGTTCCATTAAATACCCATCAGGCATAATTGAGGACATGATTATCAAGGTTGGGCCATTTGCCTTCCCTACTGACTTTGTAGTGCTGGAAATGGAGGAGCACAAGAGTGCAACTCTCATTTTAGGAAGACCATTCCTAGCAACTGGACGAACCCTCATTGACGTCCAAAAAGGGGAGATAACCTTGAGAGTCAATGAGGATGAGTTTAAGTTGAATGTTGTCAAAGCTATGCAACATCTAGACACATTAGACGACTGCCTGGGTGTTGATATTATTGACTCCCTGGTGGAAGAGGTCTATATGACTGAGAGTCTCGAATCAGAGCTAGAGGACATTTTTAAAGATGTTCAGCCTGATCTGGAGGAATCAGAGGAAATAAAAGAACCTCTGAAAACTCCTCAGGAAGAGGAGTAACCTCATAAACCCAAGCTCAAACCACTACCACCATCCCTGAAATATGCATTTCTGGGAGAAGGTGACACTTTTCCTGTAATCATAAGCTCTGCTTTAGGGCCACAGGAAGAGAAAGCATTAATTCAAGTGCTAAGGACACACAAGACAGCTCTTGGGTGGTCCATCAGTGATCTCAAGGGCATTAGCCCAGCCAGATGCATGCACAAGATCTTACTGGAGGGTGACGCCAAGCCAGTGGTTCAACCACAAAGGCGGCTGAATCCAGCCATGAAGGAAGTTGTGCAGAAAGAGGTCACTAAGTTACTAGAGGCTGGGATTATTTATCCTATTTCTGATAGCCCCTGGGTAAGCCCTGTCCAAGTCGTCCCTAAGAAAGGTGGTATGACAGTAGTTCATAATGAAAAAAATGAACTGGTTCCTACAAGAACAGTTACAGGGTGGCGTATGTGTATTGATTATAGAAGGCTCAATACAGCCACCCGAAAGGATCATTTTCCTTTACCATTCATAGACCAGATGCTAGAAAGACTAGCAGGTCATGAATACTACTGCTTCCTGGATAGATATTCAGGTTATAATCAAATTGCAGTAGATCCCCAGGATCAAGAGAAAATGGCATTCACATGTCCATCTGGAGTATTTGCATACAGAAGGATGCCATTTGGCTTGTGCAATGCACCTGCAACCTTTCAAAGGTGCATGCTCTCCATCTTCTCTGATATGGTGGAGAAGTTTCTAGAAGTCTTCATGGATGATTTTTCAGTATTTGGAGACTCATTCAGCTCCTGCCTTAACCATTTAGCACTTGTTCTGAAAAGATGCCAAGAGACCAACCTAGTTTTAAACTGGGAAAAATGTCACTTTATGGTGACTGAAGGGATTGTCCTTGGGCACAAAATTTCAAACAAGGGAATAGAGGTGGATCAAGCTAAGGTAGAGGTAATTGAAAAATTACCACCACCTGCCAATGTTAAGGCAATCAGAAGCTTTCTGGGGCATGCAGGATTCTATAGGAGGTTTATAAAGGATTTTTCAAAAATCGCCAAACCTCTGAGCAATCTGCTAGCTGCTGACACGCCATTTGTGTTTGACACAAAGTGTCTGCAGGTGTTTGAGACCCTGAAAGCTAAGCTGGTCACAACACCAGTTATTTCTGCACCAGACTGAACATTACCCTTTGAACTAATGTGTGATGCTAGTGACCATACCATCGGTGCAGTATTGGGACAGAGGCATAACAAGCTTCTGCATGTCATTTATTATGCTAGCAGTGTTTTAAATGATGCCCAGAAAAGTTACACAACCACAGAAAAAGAATTATTTGCAGTGGTTTATGCCATTGACAAGTTTAGATCCTACTTAGTAGGATCAAAAGTGATTGTGTACACTGATCATGCTGCTCTTAAATATCTACTCACAAAGCAGGATTCAAAGCCCAGGCTCATAAGATGGGTGTTGCTTCTGCAAGAGTTTGATATAGAAATAAGAGACAGAAAAGGAACAGAGAATCAAGTAGCTGATCACCTGTCCCAGATAGAACCAGTAGCAGGAGCATCCCTCCCTCCTACTGAGATCTCGGAAACCTTTCCGGATGAGCAATTGTTTGCTGTTTAGGAAGCTCTGTGGTTTGCAGACATTGCAAACTATAAGACACAAGGTTCTCCTTTTGTAACAATGGAGAGGAAGCATGAAAAGCTTCTCTCACTGCAGAGTCAACCAAAGCCCCCACAGTCCAACTCTAAGTTTGGTGTTGGGAGGCCACAACCAAACTCTAAGATTGGCGTTGAACCCCCACATTCAAACTCTAAGTTTGATGTTGGTAGGTCCATACCTTGCTCTGATTATCTGTGAGACTCCATGAGAGCTCACTGTCCAGCTAAGGACAATAAAGAAGCGCTTGCTGGGAGGCAACCCAGCCTATCACAAAATTTAATTTTATTCGTTTTGATTAATTAATTGATTTTTACAGGTATATGTCAAAGTATCTTCAAGGTAAAATAGCAATTGATTGGATTTACAGAGTTACAAGGGAATTTGGAAGCTCACTGGCGTGAAAAAGCCAGTAAGAAACATTTTGGGCGTTGAACGCCCAAAAGAAGCACCCACTGGTTAGTTGTACGGATTGCAAATTCGTGCACCAGCGTGACTGACAACCACTTCTGTTCTACCTTAGACCGGGCGCATATCTCTTGGATTCCTTAATCAGAATCTTCGTGGTATAAGCTAGAATTGATGGCGGCATTCATGGAAATCCGGAAAGTCTAACCTTGTCTGTGGTATTTCGAGTAGGATTCCGGGATTGAATGACTGTGACGAGCTTCAAACTCCTGAAGGCTGGGCATTAGTGACAGACACAAAAGAATCATGGGATTCTATTCCAGCCTGATTGAGAACCGACAGATGATTAGCCGTGCTGTGACAGAGCATTTGGACCATTTTCACTGAGAGGATGGGATGTAGCCATTGACAATGGTGATGCCCTACATACAGCTTGCCATGGAAAGGAGTAAGAAGGATTGGATGAAAGCATTAGGAAAGCAGAGATTCAACAGGGACAAGCATCTCCATACGCTTATCTGAAATTCCCACCGTTAATTTACATAAGTATTTCTATCCTTTATTATTTAAGCAAGTATCTGTTTATATTTCCCATAACCAATTATTATCTGCCTGAATGAGATTTACAAGATGACCATAGCTTGCTTCATACCAACAATCTCCGTGGGATCGACCCTTACTCACGTAAGGTATTACTTGGACGACCCAGTGCACTTGCTGGTTAGTTGTGCGGAGTTGTGACTAAGTGTAATTCACGTGTGAGAGCTTCCAAATTATTGGAGCCATTGTTGATGATCACAAATCCGTGCACCAAATACTCGGAAGCATCAAGTTCAAACAAGAAAGAGTGGGTGATGAAAGACAATATGAGTTCATATCAATGCACAAAGGATGCAAGAGTCATCTAAGATTAAGCATTGACCTAAAAATTTCATCACCCAACAATACTAAACAAGTCAAGAAGCACCAAAATAATCCAAGAAATTCTCAACAATTGAGTAGGAGAATTCAACACCAATGTTAAAATAAGAAACTTAGAAAAGAACATAAGAACAAGCTATAAAAACAAAATTAAAATGCAATGAATAAAAGTATGCAAATGCAATAAACAAAAGAAAATGAAAGATGAAAAATGAATTTTTTTCTTTTTTCTTTTTATTTATTTATTTTTATTACATATTTTTTATTATTTTATTTTTTTTTTAAAGAGAGGGAAAAGAAGAAAGTAAGAAAGGAAGAAGAGAGAAGAAGAAAGGTAGAAAGAAAGAAGAGGGAGATAAGAAAGAAGAGGGAGAGAAGAAAGGTAGAAAGGAAGCGACGCGTAAGCGTCGCCCACGCGTACGCGTGCGTTGCAGAATAAGGAAGCGACGCGTAAGCGTCGCTCACGCGTACGCGTGAAGAGACGAAATGGCTAACTGACGCGTACGCGTGGGTCACGCGTACGCGTCGGGTGGGTTGTGCGCCAGGCACCCTTCCCACACAGTTCCAGCACAACTCTCTGTTCATTCTACTAGAGAGCGAAATTTATATCGACGCGTACACGCCTACGCATCACATCCCCCCCTTTTTAGATAAACAAACAAGCTATGAAATTAATGACAACATTATTAAACAAGTAAAATCACAACTTAAGCTGAAAAAACCTAACTAAAATTAAAATGCAACTTATTACCAATATAAATAAAAGAGAAAATAGAAAGAATTTACCATGGTGGGGTGTCTCCCACCTAGCACTTTTAGTTAAAGTCCTTAAGTTGGACATTTGGTGAGCTCCTTGTCATGGTGGCTTGTGCTTGAACTCATCTCGAAACTTCCACCAACGCTTGGACTTCCAATAATCTCCAACATTCCCAAGTGGATTCGCCAAGTCTTGATGAAGTTCTTCACAAGTTTTGAGCTCCCAAAGTTGATCCTCTTGTATGTCGGGATCCCAAATCTTGTTTCTACACCCGTCTTTAAGTTGATCATCATTGTCCCAACCGAGTGGCAAGCAATCCAAATTCTCAATAAAGTACCAAACTCTTCTCTTAGACCCAACCAATTGATCACTAATCCAACCCTTGCATCTAGCTCTTGAAATCTCAACCTTGATGAATCTTGATTTGCAACTTCAACCACTAAACATCCTTCTTTTACGCTTAATTCCACAAAGTCTCCTAAGTTGACCATTAGTTTCAAGAATACCGTACTCAAGTGGGGTAGTAAAGCTAATAGAGATAAGTTTTACCCACTCAAATGAAGGAGTAGATGGCAACCTAGGTAGAGAAGTCTCCAACGATCTTGACAAAGCATATTCAACTCCCGTCCAACCTTGCCGAAGGACTTCCACCTTTTGAAAAGATTCTTCATGTTTAAGCTCTTCTTCACTGGATTCATCCAACTCTTCTCCGTCACTTAAATCATAAATATGAGGTTGAGAGAGATCTACCTCAATGTTGCTTTCAATTTCATCGGGAGAAGACTCTTCAAACTCAAGAGGTTCACTTGTGGTTGCAAATTCATTACTAGGAAGGTTGATTCATGATCATCATCACCAAGGGAACTTGTTTCTTGATCTATTCTATCCAATTCTTCATAGGAAACATGCCTTGGAGGTTGTGCACTAGCCTCCTCAACAACAATTTCAAGCTTCTTGGAGGAATACTTTACAACTCTAGATTCCTATGGAGGTTCAGCATCTCCTAAGTCTTCAACCACTTCTTCCTCTTTAACATTTACGGCTTCCTCCAATTGTTCAAGTACAAAGTCACATTCCTCATGTCCCACCGGAGTTTCTAACTTCTCCTTCATGCTACGCTCTTCTATGATTCTCCACATGTAGCCATGGGTGTTCCTTGAGTGTTAAAGTGCAGTGAAGCTAAATTATCTACTACCTCGATCAAGGTAGCTATGAACTCTAGTGTCGTCCTTTGCATCTCACTTTGCTCTTGAAGAAGAACACCAAGAGTGTCATCTATTGGAGATTGGGGTGGATATGAGGGTTCATTACTTGGAAGGAAAGGTTTATGATAAGAGAGTGGTTCATCATGATAAGGATGTGGCGGTCCAACACTCTCCATCTTTTCCACTTGTTGTTCAACACACTCCAGTCCCTTGTTCTCAAGTTGAGAATTGTTAGCCATGAAAGCATCGTATGCTTTTCGGCTTTCCTCTTGCTCCATTTGATGGATGGTTGCTTGAAGTCGATCCATGGCTTCTTTAAAATGATCCCGTGGCTCTTGTTCTGCTTGGCTATCATAATTAGGATCATATGGCTCTTGGATTGCTGGATACGGACATGGTGTATATGGAGGTGGTGGTTCTTGGGAGTAATTCGGTTGGAATTGGGGTGGTTCCATGTATGGTTCATTGGGCTCATAAGGCTCTTGGTATGATGGGTAATGATTAGGGTCATATGGAGGTGTTTGGTAACTTAGGGCTTGTGAGTACGGTGGTTCAAAACTATGTTGAGGAGGGGTTTCATAGGTATATTGTGGTGGGTGTTGATTGTCATGAAGAGGTCCACCATAACCATTGTCTTGGTATGCATCATAGAATGGTTGTTGCTTATAGTACATTGGAAGGGGTGGTTGCCAGGAGGGTTAATCAAATCCTTGTGGCTCCTCCCATCTTTGATTGTCCCATCCTTGATGCAAGCCTTCATTGTAATCCCCACTTCCTACAACATAATTGTAACCAAACTCATAGCCAGAGGGATGAGAATTCATAGTAGCAAATAAAAACAAAAACTAATAAAAATAAGCAACAAAGTCCTAAAACTAACAAAAACTAACAAACAAGCAAAAAACAAATATGTACAATAACCAATAATAAGGCACACATTTGCAATTTCCCGGCAATGGCGCCAAAAATTGACGGAGGAAAAATGTCGGTAAAGATTTTCACAAAAATAAGCGCGTTGTAAGTATAATTCTAAACCGACAGTTAAACCTTAATCAAATTTAATTTGTTTGTCAGTTAAGCAAACCCAATAAAATTAACCGAAGTATTTAAACCTCGGGTCATCTCTCAAGGAATTGCAGGGAAATGTAGTTTATTATTGGTTATGAGATTGTATCTTTTTGGGCTTTTGATGAGCGCATAATTTATATGCTTTTTGGCATTGTTTTTAGGTAGTTTTTAGTATGTTTTAGTTACTTTTTAGTATATTTTTATTAGTTTTTATGCAAAAATCATATTTCTGGACTTTACTATCAGTTTGTATATTTTTTAGTGATTTCAGGTATTTTCTGACTGAAATTGAGGGACCTGAGCAAAAATTTGATTTAGAGGCATAGAAATGACTGTAGATGCTGTTGGATTCTGACCCTTCTACATTCGAAGTGAATTTTCTGGAGCTACAGAAACCCAATTGGGCGCTCTCAATTGCGTTGGAAAGTAGACATCTTGGACTTTCCAGAAAAGTATAATAGTCCATACTTTGCTCGAGATTTGATGGCCCAAATTGGCGTCGAAATGCTCACCAGAGACCCTTTTCTGGCATAAAACGCCGGAACTAGCACCAGAACTGGAGTTAAACGCCCAAACTGGCATCCAAGCTGGCGTTTAACTCCAAGAATGGCCTATGCATGTGAAAGCTTCAAAGCTCAGCCCAAGCACACACCAAGTGGGCCCTAGAAGTAGATTTCTGCACTATCTGCACTTAGTTACTCATTTTCTGTAAACCCTAGTAACTAGTTTAGTATAAATAGCACCTTTTACTATTGTATTGGAGCTTTTTTTATCACTTTAGACCATTTTGCACATTTAGGAGGCTGGCCATTCGGCCATGCCTAGACCTTCTTCCCTTATGTATTTTCTACGGTGGAGTTTCTACACCTCATAGATTAAGGTGAGGAGCTCTGCTGTTCTTCATGAATTAATGCATGTACTATTGTTTCTCTTTCAATTCACGCCTACTTCTTCTCCAAGATATACTCTCTTACTTAATTCAGTTAAGTTAGAATGAAGGGGGTGACCCGTGACAATCACCCACTATCTTCATTACTCGCTTAGCCAAGATCCGCGTCCCAGACAACCACAAGCGGTCTACATGATGTTCAACATAGTCATTGGATGACAGCTGAAGTATACTCTCTTGGGTCTCTAATCCACGGATCGAGCCTACGTGGTTAGAACCTTCGTGGTATTGGCTAGAAACAATTAGCAGCATTCCTGAGATCTGGAAAGTCTAAACCTTGTCTGTGGTATTCCGAGTAGAATTTGGGACGGGATGACTGTGACGAGCTTCAAACTCACGACTGTTGGGCACAATAACAGTGTGCAAAAGGATAGAGAGATCCTATTCCGACACAAGTGGGAACCGACAGATGATTAGCCATGCGGTAGCTGTGCCTGGTATTTTTCATTTGAGACGAGAAATCCGACAGTTGATTAGCCGTACAGAAACCATAGTCGGACCATTTTCACTGAGAGGATCATACAACTTGCCATAGAAGGGAAGACGCATGATTGGATGAAGACAATAGGAAAGCAAAGGTTCAGAAGCAACAAAGCATCTCCAAACACTTATCTGAAATTCCCACCAATGAATTACATAAGTATCTCTTTGTTATTTTCCGTTTTATTTACCTTTTAATTATCAGTACCTCATAACCATTTGAATCTGCCTGACTGAGATTTACAAGATGACCAGAGCTTGCTTTAAGCCGACAATCTCTGTGGGATCCACCTTTACTCGTGTAAGGTTTTATTACTTAGACGACCCAGTGCACTTGCTGGTTAGTTGTGCGGAGTTGTGAAAAGTGTGATCACAATTTCGTGCACTAAGTTTTTGGCGCCGTTGCCGGGGATTGTTCGAGTTTGGACAACTGACGGTTCATCTTGTTGCTTAGTTGGGTAATTTTATTTTATGTTTGAGCTTTTTATTTTTATTTTTAAAAAATACAAAAAAAATTAATAAAACCATAAAAACCAAAAAAATTTTTTTGTGTTTCTTGTTTGAGTCTAGTATCAAATTTTAAGTTTGGTGTCTTGCATGTCATTCTCTTCTTAAAAATTTTCAAAAATATGTTCTTGATGTTCATCATGATCTTCAAAGTGCTCTTGATGTTCATCTTGTCATTCAAAGTGTTCCTGCGTGCATTATTAGTTTTGATCTTAAGTTTTTCTATTGTGATTCATTTTGTTGTTTTTCTCTCTTCTTATAAAAAGATATCAAAAAAATCAAAAATATATATCTTTTTAAGTAAATAATACAGAGAAATGAAGGATCAGAACATAAACCAGAGGATCACAAGGAAAAGAGCTCACTGGCGTTAAAACGCCAGTAAAAAGGCACTTTGGGCGTTAAACGCTAGAATGGCTATCATTCTGGGCGTTTAACGCTAGAAATGGCAGCATTCTGGGCGTTTAAAAAAAACGCCTAGTAAAGAAGGATTTCTGGCGTTTAACGCCAGGCACTGTATCTGGCTGGGCGTTAAACGTCCAAAGAGGCAGCCAAGTGGGTGTTAAACGCCAGAATGGATAGCATTCTGGGCGTTTAATGCCAAGATGACACAAGAGAGGTAATTTCTTTTCCAATTCAAATTCTTTCAAATTTTCATGTTTTAATTCATAATTTTAAAATCTCATCTTTTTCATATCACATTTTCAAAAAAATCCTTGCTAACAATTAATGTTTTGATTCAAAAATTTCAAGTTTGTTACTTTCTTGTTAAGAAAGGATCAATCTTTAAATTCTAGAATCATATCTTTTAGTTTCTTGTTAGTCAAGTCATCAATTTTAAAAATCAAATCTTTTTTATTTCTTTTTCAATCATATCTTTTCAAATCATATCTTCTTCAATCATATCCTTTTCAATCATATCTTTTTTTTCTTTTTTTTTTAAAAAAATTGATTTCAAAATCTTTTTCTAACTTCTCATCTTTTCAAAATTATTTTCAAATCTTTTTCAACTAATTACTATTTCTTATCTTTTTCAAAACCACCTAACCACTTTTCTACTTCCATTTTTCGAAAATCACTAACCACTTTTTCAAAAATCTTTTTAATTAACTAATTATTTTAGTTTAAATTTTCAAATACTCTGTCTCTCTCATCTCTTTCTATTTATTTGCTAACACTTCTCTTCTACTTATAATTCGAACCCTCTCTCTCCTTCTGTGTTTGAATTCTTCTTATTCTCTCTCTACCTCATTCCTCTATTCTTCATTTCTTCTGACACATCAAGGAATCTCTATACTGTGACATAGAGGATTCCACTACTCCCTTTTGTTTTCTTCTTTTTCATATGAGCAGAAACAGGGATAAAAACATTCTTTTTGAAGCTGATCCTGAACCTGAAAGGGCTCTGAAGAAGAAGCTAAGAGAAGCTAAAACACAACACTCCAGAGAGGACCTTACAGAAAATTTCGAAAAAGAAGTAGACATGGCAGCCGAACCTAACAACAATGCTAGAGATGCAAGGAAAATGCTTGGTGACTATACTGCACCAACTTCCAACTTCTATGGAAGAAGCATCTCAATTCCTGCCATTGGAGCAAGCAACTTTGAGCTTAAGCCTCAATTATTTTCTCTAATGCAGCAGAATTGTAAGTTTCATGGACTTCCATCGAAAGATCCTCATCAGTTCTTAGCTGAATTCTTACAAATCTGTGATACTGTTAAGACCAATGGGGTTGATCCCGAGGTCTACAGACTTATGCTTTTCCCTTTTGCTGTAAGAAACAGAGCTAGGATATGGTTGGACTCACAACCTAGAGAAAGCCTGAACTCTTGGGACAAATTGGTCAACGCTTTCTTGACCAAATTCTTTCCACCTCAAAAGATGAGCAAGCTTAGAGTGGAAGTCCAAACCTTCAAGATACAAGCAATTAACTAAAAGGTGTCCTTCTGACATGCTTCCAGAATGGAGCATCATATGTATATTCTATGATGGTCTGTCTGAATTGTCCAAGACGTCATTGGACCATTATGCTGGTGGATCTCTTCATCTGAAAACCCCTGCAAAAGCCCATGAACTCATTGAGATGGTTGCAAATAACCAGTTCATGTACACTTCTAAAAGAAATCCTGTGAATAATAGGATGACTCAGAAGAAAGGAGTTCTTGAGATTGATACTCTGAATGCCATATTGGCTTGAAACAAAATATTGACTCAGCAAGTCAATATGATTTCTCAGAATCTGACTGGATTGCAAGCTGCATCCGGCAATGCTAAAGAAGCCTCCTCTGAAGGAGAAGCTTATGACCCTGAGAATCCTGTAATGGAAGAGGTGAATTGCATGGGAGAATCCTATGGAAACACCTATAATCCTTCATGAAGGAATCATCCAAATTTCTCATGGAAGGATCAATAGAAGCCTAAACAAGGCTTCAATAATAATAATGGTGGGAGAAATAGGTTTGGCAATAGCAAGCCTTTTCCATCATCTTCTCATCAACAGACAAAAAATTCTGAGCAGAGCCCCTCTGGCTTAGCAAACATAGTCTCTGATCTATCTAAGGCCACTCTCAATTTCATGAATGAAACAAGGTCCTCCATCAAAAATTTGGAGGCACAAGTGGGTCAACTGAGTAAAAGAGTTACTGAAACTCCTCTTAGTACTCTCCCAAGCAATACAGAAGAGAATTCCAAAAGAGAGTGCAAGGCCATAACTATAACCAAATTGACCGAACATGGAGAGAGTGAAAAGGCAGTGATTCCCAGTGAGAAAGACCTCAAGGGACGTCCACTGACCAATAAGGAGTTTCCTATTGAGGAACCAAAGGAATATGAGGCTCATACAGAAACCATAGAGATTCCACTGAACTTACTTTTGCCATTTATGAGCTCTGATGAGTATTCTTCCTCTGAAGAGGACGAAGACACTATTGAAGAGCAAGTTGCTCAGTATCTAGGAGCAATCATGAAGCTGAATGCCAAGTTATTTGGTAATGAAACTCGGGAGGATGAACCTCCATTGCTCATCAACGAACTGAATACCTGGATTCAGCAGACATTACCTCAAAAGAAACCGGATCCCAGAATGTTCTTAATACCTTGCACCATAGGCACCATGACCTTTGAGAAGGCTCTGTGTGACCTGGGGTCAGGTATCAACCTCACGCCACAATCTGTGATGGAAAAACTAGGGATCTTTGAGGTATAAGCTGCAATAATCTCACTAGAGATGGCAGACAAATCAATGAAATAGGCTTATGGACTTGTAGAGGCTGTCTTAGTGAAGGTTGAAGGCCTTTACATCCCTGCTGACTTCATAATCCTAGAAACTGGGAAGGATGAGGATGAATCCATCATCCTTGGAAGACCCTTCCTAGCCACAGCAAGGGTTGTGATTGATGTGGATAGAGGAGAGTTAGTCCTTCAATTGAATGAGGACTACCTTGTGTTTAAGACTCAAGAATCTTCTTCTGTAAACATGGAGAAGAAGCATGAAAAGCTTCTCTCAATACAGAGTCAGACAGAGCCCCCACACTCAACTTCTAAGTTTGGTGTTGGGATACCACAATCATGCTTTGAGCATCTGTGAAGCTCTACAAGAGCTCACTGTCAAGCTATTGACATTAAAGAAGCGCTTATTGGGAGGCAACCCAATCTTATTTACCTATATTAATTAATTTCTCATTTTTTATTTTCTAGTGTTAGTCTATGTCTTCTTTAGGTTGATGATCATGTGAAGTCACAAAAACAGCTACAAAATTAAAGCAGAATCAATAACAGCATCAAAAATAGCACAACCTGGAGGATGGGCTTACTGTGTTTAAACGCCAGTAAGGATAGCAAAATGGGCGTTTAACGCCCAGTCTGGCAACATTCTGGGCATTAAACGCCAGAAATGGCACACAGACTGGCGTTTAACGCCAGAAAAGGGTGTCTGGTATCTGGCTGGCGTTAAACGCCAGTAAGGGTAGCAGAATGGGAGTTTAACGCCCAGTCTGGCAGCATTCTGGGCGTTAAACACCAGAATTGGCAGCTAGACTGGCGTTTAACGCTAGAAACGGGCATCAGCCTGGTGTTTAACGCCAGAAATGGCACACAGTGGGCGTTTAAATGCCAGAAAGGTGCAGGGATGAAAAATCCTTGACACCTTAGGATCTGTGGACCCCACAGGATCCCTACCTATCCCAACTCACTCTCTCCCTTCTTCACACCTTTCCATAACACTCTTTCTAAACACCATTCACCTATCAAATCCTACCCTCTTAGGGTAGCAGAATGGGCGTTTAATGCCCAGTCTGGCAGTATTCTGGGCGTTAAACACCAGAATTGGCAGCCAGACTGGCGTTTAACGCTAGAAATGGGCATCAGCCTAGTGTTTAACACCAGAAATGGCACACAGTGGGCGTTTAAATGCCAGAAAGGTGTAGGGATGAGAAATCCTTGACACCTTAGGATCTGTGGACCCCACAGGATCCCTACCTACCCCAACTCACTCTCTCTCTTCTTCACACCTTTCCATAACACTCTTTCCAAACACCATTCACCTATCAAATCCTACCCTCTTCCCCATAATCTCTCCACCACTCATATCCATCCACTATTTCCCAAAATAAACCCACCTACCTCACCATTCAAATTCAAAACCATTTCCCTCCCAAACCCACCCCCTCTCACACAGATTCCATCTCTCTCTTACCCTATAAATACCCCCCTTCACTCCTTCATTTTCACTCATAACCAACACTTCCTACCCCCTTGGCCGAACCCTTCACCCACCTCCATCTCCTCTAATTATGCTTCTCCTCCTCCTTTCTTTCTTTTTTTGCTCGAGGACGAGCAAACCTTTTAAGTTTGGTGTGGGAAAAATGTTGCTTTTTGTTTTTCCATAACCATTAATGGCACTTAAGACCGGAGAAACCTCTAGAAAGAGAAAAGGAAAGGCAATTGCTTCCACCTCCGAGTCATGGGAGATGGAGAGATTCATCTCAAAGGTCCATTAAGATCACTTCTATGAAGTTTTGGCCAAGAAAAAGGTGATCCCAGAGGTCCCCTTCAAGCTCAAAAAGAACGAATATCTGGAGATCCGACGAGAGATTCGAAGAAGAGGATGGGAAGTTCTCACCAACTCCATCCAACAAGTCGGAATCTTGATTGTTCAAGAGTTCTATGCTAATGCATGGATCACTAAGAACCATGATCAAAGTGTGAACCCGAACCCAAAGAATTGGCTCACAGTGGTTCGGGGAAAATACTTGGATTTCAGTCCAGAAACCGTGAGGTTGGCATTCAACTTGCCAATGATGCAAGGAGATCTTCATCCTTTCGCAAGAAGGGTCAACTTTGATCAAAGGTTGGACCAAGTCCTCATGAATATCTGTGTGGAAGGAGCCCAATGGAAGAGAGACTCCAAAGGTAAGCCGGTTCAACTGAGAATGCTTGACCTCAAACCCATGGCTAGAGGATGGTTAGAGTTCATCCAACGCTCTATCATTCCTACTAGCAATCGGTCTGAAGTAACTGTGGATCGGGCTATCATGATCCATAGTATCATGATTGGAGAGGAAATAGAAGTTCATGAGATCATACCTCTAGAACTATACAAGGTGGCTGACAAACCCTCCACTTTGGCAAGGTTAGCTTTCCCTCATCTCATCTGTCACCTATGCAATTCAGCCGGAATTGTCATAGAGGAAGACATCGTCATTGAAAAGGACAAGCCCATCACTAAAAAGAAGATGGAGCAAACAAGAGAGCCCACTCATGGACCTCAACAAGAGCATGAGGAAGTTCCTCATCAAGAAATTCCTGAGATGCCTTAAGGGATGCATTTTCCTCCACACAACTATTGGGAGCAACTCAACACCTCTTTAGGAGATTTGAATTCCAATATGGAGCAACTAAGGATGGAATACCAAGAGCACTCCATTATCCTCCATGAAATTAGAGAGGACCAAAGAGCCATGAGGGAGGAAAAACAAAGGCAAGGAAGAGATATTGAGGAGCTTAAGCACTCCATAGGATCTTCAAGAGGAAGAACTAGCCGCCGTCACTAAGGTGGACCCGTTCTTTAATTTCCTTGTTCTTATTTTTCTATTTTTCGGTTTTTATGCTTTATGTTTGTGTCTTTATTACATGATTATTAGTGTCTAGTGTCTATGTCTTAAGGCTATGAATGTTCCATGAATTCTTCACCTTTCTTAAAAGAAAAATGTTTCTATTTGCAAAAGAACAAGAAGTATATGAATTCCAAATTCTATCTTGAAATTAGTTTAATTATTTTGATGTGGTGGCAATACTTTTTGTTTTCTGAATGAATGATTGAACAGTGCATATTTTTTATAGTGAAGTTTATGAATGTTAAAATTGTTGGCTCTTGAAAGAATAAAGAAAAAAAGAGAAATATTATTGATAATCTGAAAAATCATAAAATTGATTCTTGAAGCAAGAAAAAGCAGTGAAAAACACAAAGCTTGCGAAAAAATGGCGAAAAATAAAGAAAAAAGAAAAAGAAAAAGCAAGTAAAAAAAGCCAATAGCCCTTTAAACTAAAAATAAAGGGTAAAGAGGATCCAAGGCTTTGAGCATCAGTGGATAGGAGGGCCCAAAGGAAAAAAATCCTGGCCTAAGCGGCTAAATCAAGCTGTCCCTAACCATGTGCTTGTGTCATGAAGGTCCAAGTGAAACGCTTAGGACTGAGTGGTTAAAGTTGTGATCCAAAGCTAAAGAGTGTGCTTAAGAACTCTGGGCACCTCTAATTGGGGACTCTAGCAAAGCTGAGTCACAATCTGAAAAGGTTCACCCAGTTATGTGTCTGTGGCATTTATGTACAGTGGGTAATATTGGAAAACAAAATGCTTAGGGTCACGGCCAAGACTCATAAGTAGCTGTGTTCAAGAATCAACATACTAAACTAGGAGAATCAATAACACTATCTGAATTCTAAGTTCCTATGGATGCCAATCATTCTAAACTTCAAGGGATAAAGTGAGATGCCAAAACTCTTCAGAAACAAAAAGCTACTAGTCCCGCTCATCTGATTGAAACTAAGCTTCATTGATGTTTTGGAATTTATTGTATATTCTCTTCTTTTTATCCTATTTTGTTTTTGGTTGCTTGGGGACAAGCAACAATTTAAGTTTGGTGTTGTAATGAGCGGATAATTTATACGCTTTTTGGCATTATTTTTAGGTAGTTTTTAATATGTTTTAGTTACTTTTTAGTATATTTTTATTAGTTTTTATGCAAAAATCACATTTATGGACTTTACTATGAGTTTGTGTGATTTTCTATGATTTCAGGTATTTTCTGGCTGAAATTGAGGGACCTGAGTAAATATCTTATTCAGAGGCTGAGAAAAGATTGCAAATGCTGTTGGATTCTGAGCCTCCTACACTCGAAGTAAATTTTCCAGAGCTAAATAAGCCTAATTGGCGTGCTCTCAATTGAATTGAAAAGTAGACATCTTGGGCTTTCCAGAAATGTATAATAGTCCATAATTTGTCCGAGATTTGATGGCCCAAACTGGCATCCAAGATGACGTTTAGCTCCAAGAATGGCCTATGCATGTGAAAGCTTCAAAGCTCAGCCCAAGCACACACCAAGTGGGCTCCGGAAGTGGATTTCTGCACTATCTGCTTAGTTACTCATTTTCTGTAAACCCTAGTAACTAGTTTAGTATAAATAGCACCTTTTACTATTGTATTGGAGCTTTTTGATCACATTAGATCATTTTGCACATTTGGGAGGCTGGCCATTCGGCCATGCCTAGACCTTCTTCTCTTATGTATTTTCTACGGTGGAGTTTCTACACCTCATAGATTAAGGTGAGGAGCTCTGCTGTTCTTCATGAATTAATGCAAGTACTATTGTTTCTCTTTCAATTCATGCCTTCTTCTTCTCCAAGATATACTCTCGTACTTAATTCAGTTAAGTCAGAATGAAGGGGGTGAATACTCTCTTGGGTCTCTAATCCACGGACCGAGTCCGCATGGTTAGAACCTTCGTGGTATAGGCTAAAAACAATTAGCAGCATTCCTGAGATTCGGAAAGTTTAGACCTTGTCTGTGGTATTCCGAGTAGGATCTCGGACGGGATGACTGTGACAAGCTTCAAACTCACGACTATTGGGCGCAGTGACAGTGTGCAAAAGGATAGAGAGATCCTATTACGACACAAGTGGGAACCGACAGATGATTAGCCATGCGGTAGCTGTGCCTGGTATTTTTCATTTGAGACGAGAAATCTGACAGTTGATTAGCCATACAAAAACCGTAGCCGGACCATTTTCATTGAGAGGATCATACAGCTTGCCATGGAAGGGAGGACGCATGATTGGATGAAGACAATAGGAAAGCAGAGGTTCAGAAGCAAAAAAGCATCTCCAAACGCTTATCTGAAATTCCCACCAATGAATTCCATAAGTATCTCTATGGTATTTTCCGTTTTATTTACCTTTTAATTATTAGTACCTCGTAACCATTTGAATCCTCCTGACTGAGATTTACAAGATGACCATATCTTGCTTCAAGCCGACAATCTCTGTGGGATCGACCCTTACTCGCGTAAAGTTTTATTACTTGGACAACCCAGTGCACTTGCTGGTTAGTTGTGCGGAGTTGTGAAAAGTGTGATCACAATTTCGTGCACCAGTTTTGAGTTTAAGGAATGTGAATAACAAGAAAATAAATTAGTAACTAAGAAATCTCTTAGCAAGGATTGATAATTAGATGTTCTATCCTCATTATCATTGTCAATTGTGATGGTAAATGCGAGTTGCCTTCACTTAGTTAACCTCTAACCAATGGAGGAAGGTCAAGTGCATACAATTAACTTTAGTTCACAAGTCCTAGTCAACTCAAAGTGAGAGACTAGCTTTGGTGAAGTACAAGGTAACCGGAAATCATCATTTACCAATCAACAAATGAGTTTTGATAACTCAAGAGTCTCTAATTGATTAATCCAAGTTAAGAACATAAAAATCTAATTTAAAACCTAAGCAAGCATTTTATCAAACACTTGGAAGGCATAAAATAAAAGCATAAAAAACTAATAAGAGATAATAAAATCTAAACAACCACTTGCAAACATAAATGACTAACAATTAAAGAGAATAACAATAAACATAGAGAACATAAATTTCATTAAAAGAAACCAAACGTAACAAGAGATCATAAATATAAAAAATGGTGAAAAAGGGAAATTAATACGAGAAGAAGATGAACTAAAGTGTTTAAACAAGTAAAAGTAAAAGAAAACAAATTTAAAGGAAAATTGAACCTGAATCTAAAGAGAAAATGGAAGAAGAAATCCTAAAACCTAGAAAACTACATCTAAACCTAAAATTATGTATGAATGAAAGTGTGAATCCATGATTCCCCCACTCTGCACCCTCTAAGCTATGTTTTCGAGCTTGGAACTGGGGCAAAACCAACCCAGAAATCGCCCCCAGCATCTTCTGATATCTGCAGCACGTAACGATCTGTCATGCATACGCGTCGCTTGTCTGCCACACCGGTCACGCGTACGCGTCATACCACACGTGTGCATCACCTAACGGCAAGGAAACTATGGCAAATTGCATATTATTTTGAAGCCCCGGATGTTAGTTTTCCAACGCAACTGAAACTGCCTCATTCGAACCTATGTAGCTCAAGCTATGATTGATTTAGTACGAAGAGGTCATGATTGACTGCTTAGCAATTCCTTCAATTTCTTGTATTCCTTCCACTTTTGCATGCTTCCTTTCCATCCTCTAAGTCATTCCTACCCTATAAACCCTGAAAATACTTAACAAACATATCACGGCATCGAATGGTAATAAGAGAGGATTAAAATTATCAAATTTAAGGCCAAAGAATCATGTTTTCAATCATAGCACAAAATTAGGAAGAAAAATGCAAAACATGCGAATTCTATGAATAAGTGTGAGAATAAGGGATAAAATTCACTCAATTCAGTACAAAATAAACAGTGAACAAGCGGTTTATCATCCTCACTTCTCTGCTTCAGTCAAGTTTGCCTCAGTTTCTCTTGATAAATGCGTTCTCGACTCTTTTTGTATGAGTCAAAAGCCTTGTTAGCTGAGTCGTCGACCAAAGCACTGTATTGAGGACAAATAGCAACATTTTCTTCCTCTTCTCTTTGCCTTAGTAAAAAATTTAGCAAGTCCTCTTCTGCCTTTCGATAGATGGGTCTTTCTGTTTCAAATATGTCGAGCTAATAATTTTTTTTATATAGGCCATGTTAATCGAGAAAGTAAATTCTTTTATTTCTGCAAAGTTCGACATGACCTGGAAAGGACCAGAGTTCACTTTCATCTCAGATTTCTCTGTGAACTTTAGTTAACCATCTTCAATTGCCTTTTGTATTAAGTCCTTAAAACATATACAATTACTAGTATGATGACCACAGTCTAGATGAAATTTACAAAATTTTTTATTTCTAATTTCAAAAACAAATGGCATTTTTTCCTTTAGGGAGTACAAGTTGTTTTTCTTTCAATAACATGTCAAAAATTTGTTTAGCTTTTGTCAAATCAAAAAAATAACTTTTTCCTCCTGACAAAGGAGTTTTGTCTTTTGCTGGATTAAGAGATCGACACACATATGGGGGTCCATATTTTAATTCTGTACCAAAGGTAGACTCATTGTCCAACTCTTGTTCACTTATACAATCGACATAATTTATCTTTTTAGTGAAAAGCTTTCTTTTGCTTGACTCGAGTTATTTTTTTATTTAATTTTTAATTTATTGAACTTTATCAACTAACTGAGCCAAGTCGAGAAATTGCTGGTTTACTAATTTCTTTCGATATTGAAGTCAAGACTATTGATGGCCATTTTGACTAATTTAGGTTCAGGAATAGGAGTAAAATATTTGTTTCTCATATACTTGAATCGAATCAAATAGTCATCAACCGACTTAGATGTTTTCCTTCTCACTGTTAATAAATCAGACAACGTTACTTTCATTTTTCTCTAAAGAATTGATCATGAAAACTTCTTTCTAATTGAACCCAGCTATGGATTGAGTTAGGTCGCAAGTTTGAAAACCATGTGAATGCATTTTTTTCTCAGAGAAGAGTGAAAATATCTCATTTTCAAATATTCACTACCATCTATTTCACCAATTTTGACTGTATAACGAGATATGTGCTCGACTGTCGATTCTCCACTCTCACTTGCAAACTTAGTGAGGGATTTGGGAATTTTGACTTCCCTGGGGAGTTCAGCTTATAAAACATAATCTGTAAAGCGGGTATAAAATAGGGTTGATTTGTCACCCCTATATTTAACCTTGCTCTATTCAAAATATATTCGACAGCTTAGGTTATATTCTGACCATAAGCTTGAGAAACATTGTTTGATCTAACCTAATTCAAAATTCTATTTGAATCATCTCCTCTATTTAATATTAGAGGAGAATTATTAACCTACATTCCACCTATTGGTGGTATAAACGGTCAATTGAATGCTCCTGTAATATGATCGACACGTCAAGCTATCTGCTCTATTCTTGCATTATTATTTTTCACTATAAGATTTAAAACTGTAGCCATCTGCTGTGTAAGTATATTGACTAAATCATGATGGTTATCTTCACTTTGTTGTCTAAACACAGCCAAAGATTCAACCGTATTAGGAGATGTTGTTCCTATAGAAATTTATCTTGACATCTCTGGAAATATGGAGGCACGTCGTCCACCAACTGGCAAGTTTACTAGGGTTGTCCCTGTGCCTTGTGTTGAAACGAAATTTCTACATTAGGTTACAAGGACAAGGGCACCAATCCTAAATATGGGAAATTGCTCATCAAATATTGATAATCATTATAATTTGCCATATTAGGGTTATAGTGAGTCGATATACCCACTAGAGGGTAACCAGGAGGAGGTAGGGGTGTTCGCGGTGTGATTTAGTTCGATTTTTTAGAGAAAAGTCATCCGATCCAATCAATTAATTAAACTGCGGTTCGATTTGGTTCAGTTTTTTATTGAGATCATCCGAACCAAAACCAAACCAATTGAAATCGGTTTGGTTTGATTCGATTTGTTCGATTTTCAATCAATTCAAACAAAAACATGTCATACTATTTCACAAAGTAATAACATTGAAATTATAGTATACAAGTACACCATAACTAACAAAAGTCTTGATCCAATGAAATTCAACGACAAAAGAAATTAAAATACGACAATTAAAGAAGTTTAAAGGTTCAATAGTCAACATAACAAAAAATAAAAACAAATTTCCAGCAATAGATAGCCACGTTTTGGTGTCCTCTCCAACAAAACAATGAAACTTCTTTAAGCTAACCAACTTGAAATCAAAAGACAGTTACATAATTAATAGGAACAATAATAATTGGAAAAAGCACTTGATCATGTCACAGGTGAATGTTCACCATCGTCTCTTAGGACCCATTCTAGGGACTACCTTATTCAAACAATGTTAAAATTCTACAACTGACATGGTCCAATACTCCAATCAGAAAGAATCCACACACATAGACCACTACAACCTTTATTTAAAGTGCACTTGATTTTATGATTAATTTGACCAATTATTTCAAAAATAAGATTACAACATTAACCATTTTACTTGTCAACCTGAAATTTACTTCACAGACCTATGATCAAGATCTATGGAAAGCACATACGAAACCATGCAGTTAAATAGAGATGAGTTTAAGTAAATAGTTACCTTCCAATGCAATGGCGAAGTCACCATGGATAGTTCCAATTAACTTTTGGCCAATTGCAACAACACCTTTACCCTCCCAGACCATGGCAACAATAGAACCAGAGATAATATATTAGAACAATCCATTAAATAAAGGCTTTGTAGATAAGTCAGCATAGTGCCTTTTGGCATAAAACTAAAAATTTGTGGAGTTTCTAAGCTAAATTGTTAGCACGTGTGTTAAGTAGTAACAAAAACAAAAGAAGTTACCATTTCAAGTAAAATCCATTCTTCTCAAATATGCTTATAATCTCCCCAACCTGAAACAGAAAGTAGTTTTCTTCCAAATATTATAAGGGAAAAAAGAACAACATTGACCTACTTTACAAAATAGCTACCTTCATCAACCTAATTACTAACAATTTTAAACAATCAGTAATAAAAAAATAATTAAAAAATTAGTAATAAATAACAATCATCAATCAACAATGAACAAAGAATAATAATAAACCATGAACAATGAACAACAATCATCAATTACTAGCAATTTCAAAAATCAACAATAAAATAATGAACAACAATCAGCAATGAACAACAATCAACAATCAAGCAACAAATATATAGAACAATTAAACTGAATACCTGGCTCGGAGGCTCCATAAACTCGGCGTGGAGGAGACGATATTGTGGGTGCTTGGTGCTGTCCGCGAGGGAGAAACGGTGTTGTGGGTGGCTGGGTGCTGTCAGCAATGATGCCAAAGGCTATTGTGAGTGCCGTCCTGAGGATGTTGTCCACTGTTCTGCTACCCACGAGTTGGCAACGGTGTTGTGGACGATTGAGGACGACGGTGCTGGGAGGAAGGGGTTCGGCTGGGATAGTGAGGCTTGAGGCTTGAGGTTTCTTTGCTGGTAGAGAGTGAAGAGCGGCGCTAGGTTTAGGTCTATTTTAGGGGAGGGAGTTGGTTTTGTTAGAGTTTTTTTAGGTGGCCGGTTCGGTTAGGATCTTCCAAAAAAAATAGAACCGAAAACCAAACCGAACTGCAAAAAACAGCAAAATATGATTTTTTTTCAATTTTTTTATTATCGGTTTGTTTGATTTTCAATTTTTTCGATTCGGTTGACCGGTTTTGTTCGATCCAGATCGGTTTTGAACACCCCTAAAGAGGAAGTGTCGGGTTATACAAGGGGTTATTTCTCATAGTGGTCGTACCTCCTATAAATCCCATGTTAGGGTCTTCCATTGGTGGAGAGTAAATTGGAGGCAGTCCATATGGAGGCCATGTATTAGGTACAGTCAAAGAGACTCCTTCTATGATCACAGGGTTCATCCTTCGACTTGATGGACTAGCCTCTATCTCTGGACCTCTTATATTTTTACTAGTATTATTATTCAACGTATCTGTTAAAGTAGAGGCTCTATCAGACATTATTAATTTTTACTGCGTAATCGCATGCAAAATTTGACACGTTACTTAACCCAGTGTCTCACTGGGCATACCAAATCGTTTCACTTAATTTTTGGTAACCTCGACAAGGTGTCGAATCAAGCTTGTATCAAGATCTTAGTTCGATGAGCAGATACAACTTCTTTGAAAAAAAAATGGGTTCGACTCGGAAATTACTTACCATTTGTGTCAAAACAAATTGCGTTGAAATACTGGTGGCAAATTGTAACAAATAAATGGAAGTATGTAAAATAAATGAAAGAATAAAATTGAAATTGAAAGAAATCAAAGTAACAATAAAATATTGAAAGCAAAGAAATGAAAAGAAATGAATTAAAATGAAAAAAAAAACAAAGAAAACTAAAATAAAAATGAACTCTTGACACTCACATGCACTTGCACTCCATGATCTTCTGTTGATTTGTTAGGACTGAAAATTTTTGTAGAATTTTTGTGTCATGATGAAGTGTTTTTTATTGAAGTCCCTAAACTCTTCTGAACTTCTCCTATTTATAGACTACGAGGATAGACTTAACCATGAAGAATCTTGACTACGATATAACTTCCTCTTTTTTCTCAGGCCATGACCTTGCATTGACCATGAAGGATCTTGACTCCCAAGTTTTGACATTCCACGTCTTCCTTTACCTTGGTCTTCAAGTCTCACGTTCTCTTCAGTTTGCTCCTCAAATTTCGCACCTATGTTTTAAACTCAGCTTGAAGGTCGAGTAACAAGTCTTGATGTTAAAAAAAATACAATAACTGATTTTCGACTTCGATGCTCTTGTACCATCTTTCTTTTGACTTTGACCTGTTCGTATCTACATTTATTGCTAATTTTAACTAATTTCTTCAGATCGACACAATCTATAGTTGAAATGCCTTCATGTCGAGAAAATATTTATTATAATGTTTTTAAATTTTAAAAATTATTTTACAAAACACATTCATTGTTACTTGTGCTTATTAAAAGCCATTTTAATTTAATCTATTCTATTATATAAAAATCGGATTTTTGCAGTTAATGATAAAGCTAACGTGACATGCTTATGAGAGTGTTGCCTAATTTATTTCTTTTAATTCATTAAATACAATTCATTATGATAGATTAATTATATCAATTAATTGATTTAATTAGATATTTAAATATCACACAACTTAATATTATATATATCAATTAATTGAATATAATTGTTAGAGTATAATTAGGATTAATTAGATCAATTAGCATTATTAACATATATGAATATTTATTATAGAATATTACGTTTTTATTATTTCGATTCTCTTATCACCTATAAATACCCTTCTATATTGTATCATTTTACACAACTTGAATACTCATAAACCTTTTTTCTATTGCTCTTTCTTTCCTTTCTAACATGGTATCAGAACCATGCTATCCTTCTTGAGGAGGATAAATTGATTTTCTTCTGTTGAAATTACAATACTTTTCATATCTTTCTTCTATGTCATTTTTTTCCTTCTCTTTTGTCAATGCTTTGATGCTTTTCTGACCTCACTAATTAGCTCATCCACTACTTACTTATTCTCATGGAGAAACTATATGTTTTTCGTCACCTTGTGATAGTTTGTCAACTATTCGCACTTTGCCACTTTTCAGCAGTGTTTTGGTAGTTCCCATCTTTTTAGCAGTTTTTCGGCAGTTGGCCACTCTTGCGGCAGTTTCGTCTGTGTTTTCTTCCGGCAGTTCCGTCTGCGTTCCCTTTCGAAAGTTTCACCTGCGCTTCCTTCTGGCAGTTCTGTCTGCATTTTCTGGTGGGAGTTCTGTCTACGTTTCCTTGTGGCAGTTCCGTCTGCGCTTCCTTCCGGTGGTTCTGTTTGCGCTTCCTTCCAACAATTTCGTTTGCGCTTTTGACATGCAAAATTGTGATCACTACTTTTCACAACTCAAATAATCCTCGGTAATGAGTCCAAAAACTTGGTGCTCAATACCATGGCATAAACACAACTTCGCACAACTAACCAGCAAGTGCACTGGGTCGTCCAAGTAATAAACCTTACGCGAGTAAGGGTCGATCCCACGGAGATTGTTGGTATGAAGCAAGCTATGGTCACCTTGTAAATCTTAGTCAGGCAGACTCAAATGGTTATGGATGATATATGAATAAAAACATAAAGATAAAGATAGAGATACTTATGTAATTCATTGGTGAGAATTTCAGATAAGCGAATGGAGATGCTCTGTCCCTTCCGTCTCTCTGCTTTCCTACTGTCTTCATCCAATCCTTCTTACTCCTTTCCATGGCAAGCTGTATGCAAGGGTTTCACCGTTGTCAATGGCTACCTCCCATCCTCTCAGTGGAAATGTTCAACGCACCCTGTCACGGCACGGCTATCCAGCTGTCGGTTCTCGATCATGTCGGAATAGAATCCAGTGATTCTTTTGTGTCTGTCACTAACGCCCCACAATCGCGAGTTTGAAGCTCGTCACAGTCACTCAATCATTGAATCCTACTCAGAATACCACAGACAAGGTTTAGACCTTCCAGATTCTCTTGAATGCCGCCATCAATTCTAGCTTATACCACGAAGATTCCGATTAAAGAACCCAAGAGATAAACATTAGAGCCTTGTTTGCTTGTAGAACAAAAGTGGTTGTCAGTCACTTGTTCATAAGTGAGAATGATGATGAGCGTCACATAATCATCACATTCATCATGTTCTTGAGTGTGAATGAATATCTTGGAATAAGAACAAGCTGAATTGAATAGAAGAACAATAGTAATTGCATTAATACTCGAGGTACAGCAGAGCTCCACACCTTAATCTATGGTGTGTAGAAACTCCACCGTTGAAAATACATAAGAACAAGGTCTAGGCATGGCCGTGAGGCCAGCCTCCCAATAATCTAAGAACAAGACGTCCAAAGATGATCTAGAGATCTAAAGTGATCAAAAGATGAAAAATACAATAGTAAAAGGTCCTATTTATAGGGAACTAGTAGCTTAAGAATTACAAAGGTGAGTAAATGACATAAAAATCCACTTCCGGGCCCACTTGGTGTGTTCTTGGGCTGAGCATTGAAGCATTTTCGTATAGAGACTCTTCTTGGAGTTAAACGCCAGCTTTTGTGCCAGTTTGGGAGTTTAACTCCCACTTTGGTGCCAGTTCCGGCGTTTAACGCTGGGAAATCTGAAGGTGACTTTGAACGCCGGTTTGGGCCATCAAATCTTGGCAAAGTATGGACTATCATATATTGCTGGAAAGCCCAGAATGTCTACTTTTCAACGCCATTGAGAGCGCGCCAATTGGGCTTCTGTAGCTCCAGAAAATCCACTTCGAGTGCAGGGAGGTCAGAATCCAACAGCATCTGCAGTCCTTTTCAGTCTCTGAATCAGATTTTTGCTCAAGTCCCTCAATTTCAGCCAGAAAATACCTGAAATCACAGAAAAACACACAAAATCATAGTAAAGTCCAGAAAAGTGAATTTTAACTAAAAACTAATAAAAAAGTATACTAAAAACTAACTAAATCTACTAAAAATATACTAAAAACAATGCCAAAAAGCATACAAATTATCCGCTCATCACAATACCAAACTTAAATTGTTGCTTGTCCCCAAGCAACTGAAAATCAAACAAGATAAAAAGAAGAGAATATGCAATGAATTCCAAAAACATCTATGAAGATCAGTATTAATTAGATGAGCGGGTCTTTTAGCTTTTTGCCTCTGAACAGTTTTGGCATCTCACTCTATCATTTGAAATTCAGAATGATTGGCTTCTTTAGGAACTCAGAATCCAGATAGTGTTATTGATTCTCCTAGTTAAGTATGATGATTCTTGAACACAGCTACTTTATGAGTCTTGGCCGTGGCCCAAAGCACTCTGTCTTCCAGTATTACCACCGGATACATACATGCCACAGACACATAATTGGGTGAACCTTTTCAGATTGTGACTCAGCTTTGCTAGAGTCCCCAATTAGAGGTGTCCAGGGTTCTTAAGCACACTCTTTTTGCCTTGGATCACAACTTTATTTCTTTCTTTTTCTCTTTTTCCTTCCTTTTTTTTTGTTTTTCTCCTTCTTTTTTTTTCGCTTCTTTTTTTTGTATTCACTGCTTTTTCTTGCTTCAAGAATCATTTTTATGATTTTTCAGATCCTCAGTAACATGTCTCCTTTTCATCATTCTTTCAAGAGCCAACAATTTTAACATTCATGAACAACAAATTCAAAAGACATATGCACTGTTCAAGCATACATTCAGAAAACAAAAGTATTACCACCACATCAAAATAATTAATCTGTTATAAAATCTGAAAGTCATGCAATTCTTCTCTTTTTCAATTAAGAACATTTTTAATTTAAGAAAGGTGATGGATTTATAGGACATTCATAACTTTAAGGCATAGACACTAAGACACTAATGATCATAAGACACAAGCATGGATAAACATAAGCATGATTTTTCGAAAAACACGAAAAATAAAGAACAAGGAAATTAAAGAACGGGTCCACCTTAGTGATGGCGGCTTGTTCTTCCTCTTGAAGATCTTATGGAGTGCTTGAGCTCCTCAATGTCTCTTCCTTGCCTTTGTTGCTCCTCTCTCATGATTATTTGATCTTCTCTAATTTCATGGAGGAGGATGGAATGTTCTTGGTGCTCCACCCTTAGTTGTCCTATGTTGGAACTCAATTCTCTTAGGGAGGTGTTGATTTGCTCCCAATAGTTTTGTGGAGGAAAGTGAATCCCTTGAGGTATTTCAGGGATTTCATGATGAGTGGGATTTCTTGTTGCTCCATCCTTTTCTTAGTGATGGGCTATAACCTCATGAACTTCTACTTCTTCTCCAATCATGATGCTATGAATCATGATGGCCCGGTCTAGAGTAACTTCAGACCGGTTGCTAGTGGGAATGATTGAGCATTGGATAAACTCCAACCATCCCCTAGCCATGGGCTTGAGGTCATGCCTTCTCAATTGAACCGGCTTCCCTCTTGAATCTCTCTTCCATTGGGCGCCCTCTTCACAAATGACTGTGAGGACTTGGTCCAACCTTTGATCAAAGTTGACCCTTCTTCATGGCCACAACTTCATAGAAGTGGTCTTGATGCACCCTTGAGATGAATCTCTCCATCTCCCATGACTCGGAGGTGGAAGCTTTTGCCTTCCCTTTCCTCTTTCTAGAGGTTTCGCCGGCCTTGGATGCCATAAATGGTTATGGAAAAATAAAAAGCAATGCTTTTACCACACCAAACTTAAAAGGTTTGCTCGTCCTCGAGCAAAAGAAGAAAGAAGAGAGTAGAAGAAGAAATGGAGGAGAGGGAGATGGCTTTGTGGTTCGGCCAAAGGGGGAAGAAGTAGTGTTTAGGGTGTGCGAAAATGAAGGAGTGAAGATGGGTTCATATAGGGATGAAGAGAGGGGTAGGGTTCGGCCATTATGGGTGGGTTTGGGAGGGAAAGTGGTTTGAATTTGAATGGTGAGGTAGTGGGGTTTTATGAAGGATGGATGTGAGTGGTGAAGAGAAAGATGGGATTTGATAGGTGAAGGGTTTTTTGGGGAAGAGTGGTTGAGGTGATTGGTGAATGGGTGAAGAAGAGAGAGGGTGGTGGGGTAGGTGGGGATCCTGTGGGGTCCACAGATCCTGAGGTGTCAAGGAAAAGTCATCCCTGCACCAAGTGGCGTGCAAAAATGCACTATGTGCCAATTCTGGCGTTAAACGCCGGGCTGGTGCCCATTTCTGGCGTTTAACGCCAGCTTCTTGCCCTTTTCTGGCGTTTAACGCCAGTCTAGTGCCCCTTTCTGGCGTTAAACGCCCAGAATGGTGCCAGACTGGGCGTTAAACGCCCATTTGCTAGCCTTACTGGCGTTTAAACGCCAGCAGGATCTTCCTCCAGGGTGTGCTATTTTTCTTTCTGTTTTTCATTCTGTTTTTGCTTTTTCAGTTGATTTTGGGACTTCTCATGATCATCAACCTACAGAAAACATAAAATAACAAAGGAAAATAGATTAAATATAATATTGGATTGCCTCCCAACAAGCGCTTCTTTAATGTCAGTAGCTTGACAGAGGGCTCTCATGGAGCCTCACAGATACTCAGAGCAATGTTGGAACCTCCCAACACCAAACTTAGAGTTTGAATGTGGGGGTTCAACACCAAACTTAGAATTTGGTTGTGGCCTCCCAACACCAAACTTAGAGTTTGACTGTGGGGGCTCTGTTTGACTCTGTTTTGAGAGAAGCTCTTCATGCTTCCTCTCCATGGTGACAGAGGGATATCCTTGAGCCTTAAACACAAAGGATTCTTCATTCACTTGAATAATCAATTCTCCTCTGTCCACATCAATCACAGCCTTTGCTGTGGCTAGGAAGGGTCTCCCAAGGATGATGGATTCATCCATGCACTTCCCAGTCTCTAGGACTATGAAATCAGCAGGGATGTAATGGTCTTCAATTTTCACCAGAACATCTTCTACAAGTCCATGAGCTTGTTCTCTTGAGTTGTCTGCCATCTCTAGTGAGATTCTTGCAGCTTGTACCTCATAGATCCCTAGCTTCTCCATTACAGAGAGAGGCATGAGGTTTACACTTGACCCTAGGTCACACAGAGCCTTCTTGAAGGTCATGGTGCCTATGGTGCAAGGTATTGAAAACTTCCCAGGATTTTGTCTCTTTTGAGGTAATTTCTGCCTAGACAAGTCATCCAGTTCTTTGGTGAGCAAAGGGGTTTCATCCTCCCAAGTCTCATTACCAAATAACTTATCATTTAGCTTCATGATTGCTCCAAGGTATTTAGCAATTTGCTCTTCAGTGGCATACTCATCCTCTTCAGAGGAAGAATACTCATCAGAGCTCATGAATGGCAGAAGTAAATTCAATGGAATCTCTATGGTCTCATTTTGAGCCTCAGATTCCCATAGTTCCTCATTAGGGAACTCATTGGAGGCTAGTGAACGTCTATTGAGGTCTTCCTCAGTGGCATTCACTGCCTCTTCATCCTCTCTAAGTTCGGCCATGTTGATGGCCTTGCACTCTCATTTTGGATTTTCTTCTGTATTGCTTGGAAGAGTACTAGGAGGGAGTTCAGTAAATTTTTTGCTCAGCTGACCCACTTGTGCCTCCAAGTTCCTAATGGAGGACCTTGTTTCAGTCATGAAACTTTGAGTGGTTTTGATTAGATCAGAGACCATGGTTGCTAAGTCAGAGTGGTTCTGTTTAGAATTCTCTGTCTGTTGCTGAGAAGATGATGGAAAAGGCTTGCCATTGCTAAACCTGTTTCTTCCACCATTATTGTTGTTGAAACCTTGTTGAGGTCTCTATTGATCCTTCCATGAGAGATTTGGATGATTTCTCCATGAAGAATTATAGGTGTTTCGATAGGGTTCTCCCATGTAATTCACCTCTTCCATTGAAGGGTTCTCAGGATCATAAGCTTCTTCTTCAGATGAAGCATCCTTAGTACTGCCTGGTGCATTTTGCATTCCAAACAGACTTTGAGAAATCAAATTGACTTGCTGAGTCAATATTTTGTTCTGAGCCAATATGGTATTCAGAGTATCAATCTCAAGAACTCCTTTCTTCTGATTTGTCCCATTGTTCACAGGATTCCTTTCAGAAGTGTACATGAATTGGTTATTTGCAACCATTTCAATTAGTTCTTGAGCTTTTGCAGGCGTCTTCTTCAGATGAAGAGATCCTCCAGCAGAGCTATCCAAAGACATCTTGGACAGTTCAGAGAGACCATCATAGAAAATATATGATGCTCCATTCAGAAAGCATATTAGAAGGACATTTTCTGATCAATTGTTTGTATCTTTCCCAAGCTTCATAGAGGGATTCTCCTTCCTTTTGTCTGAAGGTTTGGACTTCCACTCTAAGCTTACTCAATTTTTGAGGTGGAAAGAACTTTGCCAAGAAGGCATTGACTAGCTTTTCCCAAGAGTTCAGGCTTTCTTTAGGTTGTGAGTCCAACCATATTCTAGCTCTGTCTCTTACAGCAAAAGGGAATAACATTAGTCTGTAGACCTCAGGGTCAACCCCATTAGTCTTGACAGTGTCACAGATTTGCAAGAATTCAGCTAAGAACTGATGAGGATCTTCCAATGGAAGTCCATGGAACTTGAAATTCTGTTGCATTAGAGAAACTAATTGAGGCTTAAGCTCAAAGTTGTTTGCTCCAATGGCAGGGATAAAGATGCTTCTCCCATAGAAGTCGGGAGTAGGTGCAGTAAAGTCACCCAGCACCTTCCTTGCATTGTTGGCATTGTTGTTGTTTTCGGCTGCCATGGGTTGTTCTTCTTTGAAGATTTCTGTTAGGTCCTCTACAGAGAGTTGTGCCTTAGCTTCTCTTAGCTTTCGCTTCAAGGTCCTTTCAGGTTCAGGGTCAGCCTCAACAAGAATGCTTTTGTCTTTGCTCCTGCTCATATGAAAGAGAAGAGAACAAGAAAATATGGAATCCTCTATGTCACAGTATAGAGATTCCTTGAGGTGTCAGAGGAATAGAAAAATAGAAGGAAGAGGTAGAAGAATTCGAACTTAGTGAGATAGAGTTCGAATTGTGCATTGAGGAGGAGTGGTACTCCATAAATAGAAGGATGTAAGAAGAGGGGAAGAGATTTTTCGAAAATTAAGTAAAGATTTTAAAAACATTTTGAAAAAGATTTTGAAGAAGATATGATTGAAAACTTTTTTGAAAAAGATGTGATTGAGAAGATATGATTTGAAAAACAATTTAAAAAGATTTGATTTTAAAAATTAATGACTTGCCTAACAAGAAAAGATATGATTTAAACATTAAACCTTTCTCAACAGAAAAGGCAACATACTTGAAATGTTCAATCAAATCATTAATTGTTAGCAAGTATCTTTGAAAAAAGAAAGAAATTGATTTTGAAAAAGATTTGATTGAAAAGATATGATTTGAAAAAGATTTGATTTTGAAGAATTTTGAAAACTTGAAAAAAAATTTGAATTGAAAACAGAATCTTCCCTCTTGTGCCATCCTGGCGTTAAACGCCCAGAATGGTATCCATTCTGGCGTTTAACGCCCAAAATGCTACCTTTTTGGGCGTTAAACGCCCAGCCAGGCACCCTGGCTGGCGTTTAAACGCCAGTTTTTCCTTCTTCACTGGGCGTTTTGAACGCCCAGCTTTTTCTGTATAATTCCTCTGCTGCATGTACTGAATCTTTAGTTCCCTGTACTATTGACTTGAAAATAGAACCAAGATCAAATAAACAATGCATGCAAGACACCAAACTTAAAATGAGACTAGTGTCTCAATAAGAAACATAACATATTTTTTTGGTTTTTATGATTTTGTAATTTTTTTGGTTTTTTCGAAAATTAAGTGGAAAAGAAAATAAAGGTATCAAAATTCTTAATGAGAATTCCAGGAATCATGCAATGTTAGTCTAAAGCTTTAGTCCAAAGGAATTAGACATGGATAGCCAAGCTTCAGCAGGACATTGCATTCAAGAGCTAAATTGATGAGAATCAATCAGCTTTGGTGATGATAAGATCATCACCTTGAAACACTAGAATTCATTCTTAAGAACTCTGAAAAATACCTAATCTAAGCAACAAGATGAACCGTCAGTTGTCCATACTCGAAACAATCCCCGGCAACGGCGCCAAAAACTTGACATGCTAAATTGTGATCACTACTTTTCACAACTCAAATAATCCTCGATAATGAGTCCAAAAACTTGGTGCTCAATACCATGGCATAAACACAACTTCGCACAACTAACCAGCAAGTGCACTGGGTCGTCCAAGTAATAAACCTTACGCGAGTAAGGGTCGATCCCACGGAGATTGTTGGTATGAAGCAAGCTATGGTCACCTTGTAAATCTTAGTCAGGCAGACTCAAATGGTTATGGATGATATATGAATAAAAACATAAAGATAAAGATAGAGATACTTATGTAATTCATTGGTGAGAATTTCAGATAAGCGAATGGAGATGCTCTGTCCCTTCCGTCTCTCTGCTTTCCTACTGTCTTCATCCAATCCTTCTTACTCCTTTCCATGGCAAGCTGTATGCAAGGGTTTCACCGTTGTCAATGGCTACCTCCCATCCTCTCAGTGGAAATGTTCAACGCACCCTGTCACGGCACGGCTATCCAGCTGTCGGTTCTCGATCATGTCAGAATAGAATCCAGTGATTCTTTTGCGTCTGTCACTAACGCCCCACAATCGCGAGTTTGAAGCTCGTCACAGTCACTCAATCATTGAATCCTACTCAGAATACCACAGACAAGGTTTAGACCTTCCGGATTCTCTTGAATGCCGCCATCAATTCTAGCTTATACCACGAAGATTCCGATTAAAGAACCCAAGAGATAAACATTAGAGCCTTGTTTGCTTGTAGAACAAAAGTGGTTGTCAGTCACTTGTTCATAAGTGAGAATGATGATGAGCGTCACATAATCATCACATTCATCATGTTCTTGAGTGTGAATGAATATCTTGGAATAAGAACAAGTTGAATTGAATAGAAGAACAATAGTAATTGCATTAATACTCGAGGTACAGCAGAGCTCCACACCTTAATCTATGGTGTGTAGAAACTCCACCGTTGAAAATACATAAGAACAAGGTCTAGGCATGGCCATGAGGCCAGCCTCCCAATAATCTAAGAACAAGACGTCCAAAGATGATCTAGAGATCTAAAGTGATCAAAAGATGAAAAATACAATAGTAAAAGGTCCTATTTATAGGGAACTAGTAGCTTAAGAATTACAAAGGTGAGTAAATGACATAAAAATCCACTTCCGGGCCCACTTGGTGTGTGCTTGGGTTGAGCATTGAAGCATTTTCGTGTAGAGACTCTTTTTGGAGTTAAACGCCAGCTTTTGTGCCAGTTTGGGCGTTTAACTCCCACTTTGGTGCCAGTTCCGGCGTTTAACGCTGGGAATTCTGAAGGTAACTTTGAACGCCGGTTTGGGCCATCAAATCTTGGGCAAAGTATGGACTATCATATATTGCTGGAAAGCCCAGAATATCTACTTTCCAACGCCGTTGAGGGCGCGCCAATTGGGCTTTTGTAGCTCCAGAAAATCCACTTCGAGTGCAGGGAGGTCAGAATCCAACAACATCTGCAGTCCTTTTCAGTCTCTGAATCAGATTTTTGCTCAAGTCCCTCAATTTCAGCCAGAAAATACCTGAAATTACAGAAAAACACACAAACTCATAGTAAAGTCCAGAAAAGTGAATTTTAACTAAAAACTAATAAAAAAGTATACTAAAAACTAACTAAATCTTCTAAAAACATACTAAAAACAATGCCAAAAAGCGTACAAATTATCCGCTCATCAGCTTTCTTCGGGCAATTTCATCTGCACTCGTTCTATCAGTTTATGCATTTTTTTTATCTAGTTATTTCGAATAAGTTTCAACAACTTGAGTTTGAGGGGAGTGCTAGTGTATAGTTAGGATCAATTAGATCAATTAGTATTATTTAACATATCTGAATATTTATTATAAGATATTACGTTTTTAATATTTTGATTCTCTTAGCACCTATACAATGGCCAAAGGTGGAGGTTAGAAGCCTAAAGCAGCAACATCATTTCTCAGCATTATTATTAATATGAGCTTTATTATTTCTTTTCTAACATTCTTTAATATGAACTTCATTTCTTTTTCTTTATTATTATTAATACATTTATTATTTTCTTCTCTAATTGTAAATCTCCTTATAATAATTTTTTGATAGAATTTTTTCTATTTTTTGTCAAAAATAATTTATATTAGGAGAAAAAAAAGAAGATATAAATTAAATTTTAAAATTCAAATTTAAATAAGATGTAAAGGATAACTATTGAATTCAGTTGGTCGATTTAAACTCTTTGTATTATCGTCATTAAAATTTTCAAATACTATTATAAAATTTTAGATTTTTTTATCTTATTGCTCTTAAATTATACATTATACCGTGTATTTGAAAAGTTTCATCTTTTTTTAAATAAGTGTGACATTATATACTTTTTGGATACAAAGAGATAATGAAGTTGAAGTGAGTAATAAAATTAATTATATAATAAGATACAAATTTTTAGAATTTCTAACACAATTGATAAATTTTTAGTTTCAAAATAAATTTTTACTCTATTTTTTATCTTTTATTTGATTTTTTTATAATTTTTTCTTGATTTTTTTAATTAATTATAATTGTAATAATTTATCATAAATTTGTGTTTTATAGAGAAAATTTTTCAATCATAAAATACAGAAGACTTAACCAAAAAATTTAAAAATTATTGATTAATCACAAAATAAAAAATTATAAATTGTGCTTCAATTATGTTGTAAAATATAAATTGAGGCTATTTAAAATTAGTTTTTACCATGCATTAATGTTAACTTAAATGATAATAAGGGAAACAATAAAATTTGTATAGAATAATTTAATTTAATTATTTATACTACCAAAAGTATTCTTTATTATATCCATTTATTTTTATTCACTAGTGATCTTTAATTGTCTATTTTAAATAAAAATTTGAATTGATTAATTTTTTTTTTCAATTAGTAATATAATTATTGTGATATTTACTTTGTTAAGTAATATTTTTAAATTTATTTTATCTGATTAATCATTTCTTTCTGGTTTAATTACTCTATTGGTCCCTATAGTTTCACTAAATTTTTAATTAGGTCTTTATACTTTTTTTCCTTTCAATTGAGTCCCTACACTGCCTTTAATTTTGTAATTACGTCCTTTTCATGTTAAAAATATTAAAATTAACATAATATTTTTATCAAAATACATGCAGTCAAAGATTTAATTAAGATTTTAATTATAAATACCTTCAATTTACAAAAAAATATTCAGTTAACTCTAATATTTTTTACACTAGGAAGGACTTAATTACAAAATTAAAGCAGTATAGGGACTCAATTGAAAAGAAAAAAAGTATAGAAACCTAATTAAAAATTTGATAAAACTATAGGGACTAATAGAGTAATTAAACATTTCTTTCTTATTTTATGCTAATTTAACTAATTAAAGTTAATAAATTCAAGTTATTTTAATTCTTGCATCTTTTTGTTCTAATAATATATTTCAATTAATGCATTAATAAAATTTTAATATTTTAGACATATTTATATTCAATTTATTTGATACTTAATTAGAATTAATTATATTAAAAGCTTAGATTAAGATTATGATAGACTAATCATATTGTTATTGATTAATTATATTAAAAGATTAAAATCATGATGGATTATCATTATTTTATTATTTTTTATTTTTTATATTAATTTAGATATTTAGTTTCTTTTATTTTTATTTTTTATTTTTTTTATTCTATGTGTTAATTTTTATAAATCTTGCTAAATTAAATAAGGTACTATATATCTTCTTTTTATTCCTTTTTTATATACACATAAAATTTATTGAATTATTTCTCTTCCATCTAATAATTTTGTTTCTCTTCTATTTATATTTCTTTCCTTCAATATTTTATTGGTTCTTATTTTTCTAAATTTTACTTTAATTTATGTATTTGTTCTTATTACACCTAAAATTTTTTATTTATGTGTAATATATATTCTTATATATGTTATAGAAATATGATTTGATTTCATTAATTTGCCAAATTTTTTAAAAAAATCTAAAATTAAAGTACAAAAATATATTTATAGATGTTTTACTTTTTAACTAAAAAATATATTTTTTGCCATATTTGTTGAAATCCTAAGTTAAACATGAATATTGATTTTTGAAATAGAATAAACATGTTTTAAATTTTTTGCATCTAAAAATAATATTCTATCAATGTTATAATTATTTAGATGGATAATTAATAGTGAATATAGAATTATTTAGGATTGATAGAACTAAGTACATCTTTTTATTGAAAATATAAATTTAAAAATATTATATTTAATTCTCAATAGTCAACCTTTCATTGAACCATTGTATGTTCTAAAGATTTTTGAAGAAATGAAATAATTTTAGGTATATACTTTTTTATAAAAATTTAATTAATTCAAGATATTTATTGACGTTGATTAAAAAAATAAATTAAAATGACAATTTAATGTTTCTATACTCTTAAAATATTATTTATTTATTTTTCTAGCATTTTTTATCATCCAATGATCACATTAATATAATTTAATTCAATAAAATTATTTATCATCATTTGATTGAATAAAAATTTTATTTTATCTAAAAATTTTAGGATTTCTCAACCTCAAGATCATTCATGTTAAATTATTAAGAAATATAACTAAGAGCATGGAAGCGTCCCTTCATTCAAGAGGATCAGAGAGCTTGGCTCTTGTGGTTATTTGATCTTTGTCAACCAAAACTTTATGTATCCCTGATAGGGCTGAATCACAACTCTACTGTGGAAAAAGAGCTACAGAGACAAGTTTAATATGTTAGAGACCAAAATACTAAAGTCATTATTTATACTTGAGTGTGACACTCATAAAATTCTAAAACTTAAATAAAATAGTATCTATGATTTTAATCTCATTTATCCAAATTAAAAATAATAATGACTTATTTAATTCAACACTTATGACAATAAATGAGATCATGTAACATCCTAAGTTTTTGAAAATCAAATAGTTAAGTTATTTATGAATTATTATATTTGTTGAGATTTTATTTTTTAAAAAAAACTATTTTACCAAAAATAATTAAATAGAATTTTATAATTATTAAAATTTAACTTAATTATATTTATTCTATTAATCTCAACTATTTCTTAGAAATTATTTTATTAGTTAAAATTAACTTAATTTTTATAATTATTATTATCAATTGAATTTGGTTAAATTAAAGTTATTATATAATTTTTATATAATAAGATATTTTACAGAATTAATTTTATGATAATTAGAATTTAAATTAATTAGAATTTTTATATAATTTTTATTATAACAAGATATTTTGAAAAAGGATAAAATTATTATTACTATTATTAATATTTTGTATTCCCTTTGATTAAAATAAAAGTTAGTTAATATTATTATTATCGAGTTCAAAATTCGCCGATATGAGTAAATATCGATACTTTTGGGTAAGCTTAGTTTTGCTAATGTTTTACTGTATATCTTTTATCGTTATGTTACTAATGTCATTTATATTAGTAACTCATATATATCATTACTTGTGTTTTAATATATCCAATTTTTATAATTATCCATTTAAAAAATTTATAACTTGAATAGCTGACTCAGCAGTTTAAAACTGCGACACCCAACCCCTTTAATGACACATGGCCCACTATTTAACTATATAATCATCACCACCAGCCCTTATATTTCCTTTTCACCACCGAAAGAAAGAAAAGAATAGAGAGAACATGAGTTTCCATGGATGTCAAAAATTTTCAGCTTCGATTTTTTGAGATCCTTAACTCCAATAAAAAATTTAATCCGATAAAAGTTTTTGTATCTTTCTCATCTACACGTTGGCGTCATTTTTGTTTGATGGAAACTGACGGTGACGTAGCTTCTCTTTCTCTTTAATTTGGCCAATTAGAGTTTTAGGAGGCATAAACGATTTCTAATGTTTTCTTCTTCATCAGCTTGGTTAAAAAGTTTATTTCTCCAAAACTTCCGTTGTTTTAATTTCGTACAGAGGTAGGGTTTGGTAATTTTATAATAATTAAATGTAAACTTGATAAGTGAATTTTCGTTTGATTGATTATTAATTGAGTTTGATTGAATTTATGTTGAATTTTTGTGATATATTGATATTTGTGACTAGTTTTGGGTTTGATCAGTTTAAGTACAACTAAGAACCGAATTATTTTGATGAATTCGGGGCTTGAATATTGTTAGTAATCAAGTAAAATTGGTGAGATTTGATGATGACATTGAGATTTAATAAGAAATGAATTGATGAAGTAATGACATGATTTGAGATATGAAAATGATTTGATTTTAGAAACGGTTGGATTTTTAATTGAGTTGATTTTATAAATATTTTGATATTAGAAATGGTTTTGATTTATTTGAAACGATTTGAAAGAGTTTGAGAAATAGTTTGAATGGGATCCGAGAAGGGTGGCAAAGTCCGAATTTTAGGGGAGATACTGCCAAAATTTTGTTATAAAACTTAAGACTTTGTTTGAAATGTTATTTAGAAAAAGATTGGATTTGAGAAGTTGTACTATTTGATTTTTGATTTATTAAGAAAATAGTTATGTTTCGAGTTTAATTCATTTAAGAAAAGTATATGTTTTGAATTCGATGTATTTAGAAAAGAATTATTTTATGATTTTAAATTATTTAAGAGAAGTATTATGTTTTAAGGTTGATTTAAATATGAAAATGGTTTATGTTTTGAATTTGACTTAAAAATTTTATTCAGAGGAGTTTTAGTGAACTTTAAAAGTAATTGAACGTTGATTGAATGATTTTATTTTGCGGCGTCTTGGAAAAAGTTAAAGAATTAATTTTAAGGATGAAATTGAGATTGGTTTTGGTTTTGACATGGGTTCGGAACTTCTAATTTGTATGATTTGGCTTTGATTTGATTTAGAAACTTTATTTGATTAATTTAATTTAAGAAAACAAGGATTGTTATGATTTCTAATGAACTTAAGAAAATGAGATTAGGTTTCACTCTCCTAAAGTATAGAGGCTTTGCTAAGGGGTTTAACTAATGAATAATTTATCTTTGTCTTTTGAAAGAAGAATTGGATTAAGTAAAATTGTTTTAAATGTTTTAGAGAATGTCATAAAGATGTGATTTTGGTTTAAAAAAAAAAAGAGAAGATAAATCAGTACGTATGATTATGGGAAGGTCACGAAAGGGTGACGATAATATGGATAAGGTGCCGAAGGATAAATTTTAATAAGTTGTGAGCTTTGTTTGTGATTGTGCGGGGATGCCCATAAATATGGAATGGCTTTCAGGAGAAGAGATCACATGCTTCAGCCGGAGAATCAGCGCCTGCGAGAAGTAGAAACTTGCAAAGATTATGTCGTTGGAATGCCTTATCCGACTTGCGAGTTGGATTGCATCGGGTGCGGGTCGAAACCGACAAATGAGCTCATTACCTATGATAGGACCAGGCATGCATCTTCCTTGTTTGCATATTTTGTATTTGGTTCGGTGTTGTGAATTTTTTGTTATTGCTTGTGTGTATTTGTGATTTTCATTATTTGTTAATTTGAACTTCTATGACTGGTTATTGTTCTGACTCCCTGTGTCGGGCTGCGAATGTCTGAATTGTAATAATATGAATTTAATTATCTACCCTCGATCCTACTAAGAACTCCTCAGTTCTTACCCCCTATTTCCATCCCTTTCACCTACAGTTGCGAAGATTTAGTGTGGAGTTACAGGAGTATAGAAGATTATGTTTATGAGTTGAGTTGTTAGAATTTATTTTCCCCTCGCCTTGTTAGTTAGAGTTTTATTCAGAGGGGTAGGTTTTGTAATTGCTTTTGTATGTAATACTATAATGTATTATTAGTATTTAGTAGGTGAATATGTGTTGTTTGTTCTTGTTGAAAAAGTTTTTAAGTTTTTTTTGTGAAACTATTGATAGATTTACGCGTAAAGGCTCATACCTTATTATTTAATATATGAAAGTCGTCGTAATACCCCCGTTAGCAGAGTGGCGCACCCGAAAGCGTGACATTCTGATAATAAGGGAGTTACATTATGGTATCAAAGTAGGTCGTTCCCGCTAGAGTCTTGGGAATGGACTGACTATGCTTCACTGTATACTCTGAGTGTCTGTCATGCAGTAGGACTTATCCTAATGACAAAAGTTTGAGTTTCAAATGCATGATTGTTGATTGATTAATATTTTTGGTCAACTGTTGCATCTCTCATGGTATTAGGTTTGGCCAGCTTAATACTGATGATTTATGTACATAGAAACAGTAACAGTTTATCATAGACAAAATAAAAATAATAGGTAAGGCAGATTACGAGGTTTAGGAACGTTAGAGGTTGCTTTTCTTGCCTAATTTTGACTTCTGAATCTTGTTTGAGTTGCGTGAGTTAGCACATCGCTCCCTCTTTCTATTCTCGTTGAAGTTCCTTGCTTTGAATTTCTTTCTTGAACTATGATCTGATCATCTTGTAGATATACTCCATTCTTCATATATATCCTTGCTTAATTGTATTTATGAGTGTTTCCTTGAATCTTTCTGGAGTATCAATTTATATCATTATTCATACTTTTCTCCAATCTTGTACCCTTCGATCTTGAGCTAGATTTGGAGCAATAATCAATCTTTGGTTCTTCAAAAATATTGACATTGACTTTGGTTATCTATATTTGTGAACCTGGTAATTCAGCTAGACTTTGCTTTGACTTTTCCTGCGACCTTTTCTTTTATTATTCCTATTCAAGTTCCTTTTCTCATATTTCTCTTTAGGGTACAATTTAACTCTCTTTTTGATGAATTTTTTATTTTGTGCACTCCTGATTGATTTCGATTCTACTCATCTTTTTGAATTCTTGTAACTATTATCCGTGATGTTCAACCTTTTTCTTTCTGGATTTTGGATTTCTTTGTTCCAACATGAGCTTATTTGTTAAAATTACAAGTCCTCAGATTTTAAGTTTAATTTGCATTAAACCTATCATACAACTTCTGTACCATATTACACTTTTTCAATCATTTTCACACGATATTATTTTTCTCATGTTTGAAAACTAAACATTCAAATCTATCTATTTTTCTTTGACATGTTTGAAAGAAAACTTATTATGAATCTTTTCCATCTTATATCAATTTTAGAGGACAAAAATTTTTGTAAGGTGGGTAGAATGTAACATCCTAAGTTTTTAAAAATTAAATAGTTAAGTTATTTATTAATTATTATATCTGTTGAGATTTTATTTTTAAAAAAACTATTTTACCAAAATAATTAAATAAAATTTTATGATTATTAAAATTTTACTTAATTATATTTATTCTATTAATCTCAAATATTTCTTAGAAATTATTTTATTAGATAAAATTAAATTAATTTTTATAATTATTATTATCATTTGAATTTGGTTAAATTAAAGTTATTATATAATTTTTCTATAATAAGATATTTTACATAATTAATTTTATGATAACTAGAATTTAAATTAATAAAGATTTTTATATAACTTTTATTACAACAGGATAGTTTGAGAAATGATAAAATTATTATTACTATTATTAATATTTTTTATTTGCTTTGATTAAAATAATGTTTAGTTAATATTATTATTATCGAGTTCAAAATCCGTTGATATGAGTGAATATTGGTATTTTTGGGTGAGCTTAGTTTTGCTAACGTTCCACCGTATATCTTTTATCGTTATGTTGTTAATGTCATTTATATAAGTAACTCATATATATTATTACTTGTGTTTTAATATATCGAGTTTTCATAATTATCCGTTTAAGATATTTATAACTTGAATAGCTGACTCATCAGTTTAAAACTGCAACACCCAACCCCCTTAATGACACGTGGCCCACTATTAACTATATAATCATCACCACCACCCCTTATATTTCCTTTTCACCACTGAAAGAGAGAACATGAGTTTACATGGATGCCATAAATTTCCGGCTTCAATTTTTGAGATTCGTAATTCCAATAAAAAATCTAATCCGATAAAAGTGTTCGTATCTTCCTCCTTTACACATTGGCATCACTTTTGTTCAGTAGAAGCTGACAGTGATATAGCTCCCCTTTCCTTTGAGTTTAGCCAATTGAAATTCTAGGAGGCACAGACAATTTCTGACGTTTTCTTCTTCAACACCTCAGTCAGAAAGCTTTTTCGGAACTTCCGTTGTTTTGATTTCGTAAGGAAGTAGGGTTTGATAATTTTATAATAATTAAATATAAACTTGATAAGTGAATGTTCATTTGATTGATAATTGATTGAATTTGACTGAATTTATGTTAAATTTTCGTGATATATTGATATTTGTGACTAATTTGGGGTTTGATCAATTTAAGTGCAGTCAAGAACTAAATTATTTTAATGAATTCGGGGCTTGAATATTGTTAGTAATCAAGTGAAATTGGTGAGATTTGATGATGACATTGAGACTTAATAAGAAATGAATTGATGAATTAATGATATGATTTGAGATATGAAAATGGTTTGATTTTAGAAACGGTTGGATTTTTAATTGAGTTGATTTTATAAATATTTTGATATTAAGAAAGGTTTTGATTTGTTGGAAACGATTTGAAAGAGTTTGAGAAATGGTTTGAATGGGATTCGAGAAGGGTGGCAAAGTCCGAGTTTTAGAGGAGATGCTGCCAAAATTTTGTTATAAAACTTAAGACTTTGTTTGAAATGTTATTTAGAAAAAGATTGGATTTGAGAAGTTGTACTATTTAATTTTTGATTTATTAATAAAAAGTTATGTTTCGAGTTTAATTCATTTAAGAAAAGTATATGTTTTGAATTCGATTTATTTAGAAAATAATTATTTTATGATTTTAAATTTATTTAAGAGAAGTATTATGATTTTAGGTCGATTTCAATATGAAAAGGGTTTATATTTTGAATTTGACTTAAAAATTTTAATCGGAGGAGTTTTAGTAAACTTTAAAAGTAATTGAATGTTGATTGAATGATTTCATTTTGCGACGTCTTTGAAAAAGTTAAAGAATTAATTTTAAGGATAAAACTGGGATTGGTTTTGATTTTGGCATAGGTTCGAAACTTCTGATTTGTATGATTTGGTTTTTATTTGATTTAGAAACTTTATTCGATTAATTCAATTTAAGAAAACAATGATTGTTATGATTTCTAATGAGATTGGTTGTCACTCCCCTAGAGTATAAAGGCTTTGCTAAGGGGTTTGACTAATAAATGGTTTCTCTTTGTCTTTTGAAAGAAGAATTGGTTTAAGTGAAATTGTTTTAAAGGTTTTAGAGAATGTCATAAAGATGTGGTTTTGGTTTTAAAAGAAAAAGAGAAGATAAACCAACACGTTTGATTATGGGAAGGTCACGAAAGGGTGACGATAATATGATTAAGGTGCCGAAGTATAAATGTTAATAAGTCATGGGCTTTGTTTGTGATTGTGTGGGGATGCTCGTAAATATGGAATGGCTTCCAGGAGAAGGGATCACATGCTTCAGCTGGAGAATCAACACCTGCAAGTACTTGCAGAGGTCATGTTCGACATACTTCAGCTGTAGAATCAGTGCCTGGAAGAAGTAGAAACTTGCAGAGGTTATGTCACTGGAATGCCTTATCCGACTTGTGAGTTGGATTGCATCGGGTGCGGGTCAAAACCGACAAATGAGCTCATTATCTGCGATAGGACTAGACATGCATCATCCTTGTTTGCATATTTTGCATTTGGTTCGGTGTTGTGAATTATTTGTGATTGCTTGCATATGTTTATGATTTTTATTGCTTGTTAATTTGAACTTCTATGACTGGTTATTGTTATGCCTCTCTGTGTTGGGCTGCGAATGTCTGAACTGTAATAATATGAATTTAATTATCCACCCCTGATCCTATTAAGAACTCCCCAGTTCTTACCCTCTATTTCCACCCCTTTTCAGCAACAGGTGCGAAGGTTTAGTGCGGAGCTACAGGAGCATAGAAGATTATGTTTATGAGTTGAGTTGTTAGAATTTATTTTTTTCTCGCCTTATTAGTTAGAGTTTTATTCAGAAGGGGTAGGTTTTGTAATTGTTTTTGTATGTAATATTATAATGTATTATTAGTATTAAGTATGTGAATATGTGTTGTTTGTTCTTGTTGAAAAAATTTTTAAGTTTTTTTTTGTAAAACCATCGATAGATTTACGCATAAAGCTCATACCTTATTATTTAATATTTGAGAGTCGTTGTAATACCCCCGTTATCAAAGTGGCGCACCCAAAACATGACATTCTAATAATAAGGTTGTTACAGATCACCGTTCTATAAGTTATTTAATGTGAATATATTTAATTTGTAATCATAATTAATATGTGTATTACCCATAAATATATTAAAAAAATAATAATTTCCTAACAATCTTGCACTTGGGCTATACATATATATTTTTCTGAGATAATCACATGTTATAAATTTTATGCGCACATCTGAATGTTATTTTCCTGATTACTTTAATAATCTGGTATGTCTCATATATTAGTTATGAAATTACCGCAGCTTTTATCACATTAGTGTCGCAAGAAAACTACAATGATCGCCATACTAAAATACTCAACTACATAGATCAAATTTGGATGAAAAAAATTCAGAAATTACTTACAAAAGTGATCTCATGCATGCCTATTTTTAACTAGTCCAACTTGAATAAAAATTCTATTTTATTCGGTGACAGACTCAGACAAAACTGCAATGGCAACGCCCGATCTCACAGCGATGGCGACTAAGTGATGAGTCTGTGAAAGAAGAAGAGAATAACCTAATAGACTCACAATGATAGAGAGAGAGAGAGAGAGAGAGAGAGAGAGAGAGAGAGAGAGAGAGAGAGAGAGAGAGAGAGAGAGAGAGAGAGAGAGAGAGAGAGAGAGAGAGAGAGAGATTTACCTAGAGAAAAGAGACTGGTAGGAGAAAGGTGGCGACGGGCTCAACAGCGACAGTAACAAGATAAGCAGTGATGACGACATGAGCTGTGAAGGAAGATGGGAGCTGTGAAGGAGTAGGCGGCGATGGGCTCAGCAACAACGATGACGGGAGCTATGAGATTTTTTGTGAAGAAATCGAGAAGAGAAAGACTTTAGGTGAAGATGATTGGGTTTCTCTTGCATTGCTATAGAGTATGGACTAAAGTTGGGAATCACTGAATCTGTGATGTAAGGGAAATCTTAATTCCTAAAAAGTATATATATATATCGGGGCGGGTACACCCTAAACCCAACCATGCCCTATCCTGAGCAAAATCTGTCCCGACTCGGGTCAAGTTATTACCCTCTCCAACCGAGTATGAACGGATCAGCTACCCGCATATTCGGGTACTCCTACCAAATCTAACCACAAATTGTTACTCCATTTATTAAGGGTTAACTGCTAGCCAATGGATTACTACACACACAAGGCGAGATTCTAACTCCTAATAGTTGTTTAAGCGGACAAATGAGATAATCACTCAACAAACTCAAATTGATCAAGATAAATACTAATTATTTTTAATATTTTAATATTAAAAATTCTGAAAGTTTGATTTTAATTATAACTTTGTAAAATATTTATAATAATAATTATTATATATATTTTATTTAATTATTTAATAAAATTTTTATATAATTTTATGTATTATTCCGTACAGAGTATAAAAATATACTAATTTATTTAAAAATAAATGTTACAACTTTTAAAAAGTAAAAAGATTTACCAAACTAAGCATATATTTGATAATTAAGAGGAATGCAAGATTTTTTGGCCATCATCTTATATTGATTAAAATTATTTAACATAATAATATTATAAAAGTATAAGACTAATAGAATTTATTATTCTTAATTAATAGTTAGTTAACAATATTTATAAGTATTGACTAAAAATATATTATTAATTTACTAGACTAAAAATACTGACTAATATAAATTAAAATTATTGGGTCCAAAATTAAAATATTTAACATAATGCATTTAATATAATTGAAAACTTAAAAATAATGAAAATGTTTAAAATAAATTTAAACCAACCAAATTAGTTTCTATTTACATTTTCATTGAAATTCTTATTTGAATTTAACTTTTAAAATAATAAATTTCATATACAAACTAAAAAAAAATAATTCTTACTAATATTTGCACTTTAAATCATAAATTCTTAAGTAACATTATTAGTTTGAGTTTTAACATTTTAAAAATAATTCTTACTAATATTTGCACTTTATATAATTCGAGCCATCTCATTTACAAATTAAAGTATAACGACTCATTCAAGAGTTTTCAGGAAGAACTTTGTTTTCTTTAATTAGCTGTATATGTATTGATGTACAAAATACAACGAAAGAGTCAAATACGAAAAAGGTCGTCGCTGGACTAGAACATGGAAAGAGAGTTGATTCTGAGGTTCATTAGGGAATTGATCTCAACGTCCATGTCTAATGTTATGGTAATTATACGAACGGATAATTATGAAAACCCATAGCTAACTGTATTTGCTTAAAGCAGCAATTAATTTTTCCCTAAACGTGTAGTTTGGTTAGTGAATAAAAATAAAGTAGACACATCAGAGAGTACTATCAATATATATTTTTTTATGTTGACTTTGGGGCACATGGAGTGAAAATCAACTAAGAAATGCGGTTGATGGCAACAACCATAGTACACGTCAGTAGTCTTTTTTTCTTCTCTGTAAGATTTTTTATAAAAGGAAAATAATACAACACTCTCGTTTCTATTGGTCAAAGAAAAAATAATCTTAGTGAGGCATCAAAGCGACAACGCGGAAGGGAGTATGAAAATTCTGTGGACGACTCCACCATTCATACATTATAATTTCCAACTTTGACATTCTAATTTTAAGTAATCATGCCTCACATGAACTAATAAGTCTCATTAGTCATTACGTTACGTAAGTAGTAATAAATAATAGTTTATTACCTAAATTCAATTCTAAGACACTATTAGTATAACAGAGCTTTTGACGGTCAATCTTTTACCTCCCACTTTCTTAAAAGTGAAGACTTTTATATCGAAAGAGAAACACAAATTCTTTTAAGAGCAATGCTAGGGACAGTAATATTTGTGATTGATAGTTATTAACTAGTCATTAATGATGATTTAATAGTATGAAATTAGTGTGAGATTTCATTCAATGATTCACTTTTTTCTATTAGTTACATGTTGATCAAAATGTAATAAAATTATTGCCCCCTAAACTTTTCCTTCTTTTAAAGTATATCAGGATTTATCTTGTAAGCAAATTTAATTATAATAAGATTTTAAAAATAAATATAATATTTGTTTGTAAAAATAATCGATATATAAATTAAATGATTATTATTTAATAACTGAATAATAAAATTAATCATTTGAATGGCAAGAAGAAGGTTAATTATTTGAATATTAATAAGAGTTAAAAATAAATTACTACTAATTAAATTTGAAGATATGCATTTTCCAATTAAAATTCGTCAGCCATATATATGTTTTTTGTGGTGACCCCAGCAACCATATACTTGTTTCATCATGAAGGCATATCACAGAGTAACTTAATACTTATCGAGTTAAGTGGACTGGGTCAGCATTCTAGTGATCACTGTTCACTGACCAAGTCTTAAGCTGAAAAACTCGTTTTCCAAGTCAAAGTTGGACTTTCAAACATCCAATTATGGTTTCCCTTTAAATACAAAGGCATTCAATCCTTTCATTCAGCAAGCCGAATTTGCTTCTTAAGCCTCACTCCCGCCTTCTTCTCTCTGCACCAACATCGAACTTCAAACTCAGCAAATCCACTTGAGCTTCAAAGCCCATGATCATAGATTACTGTACTTCACTATTCCAAACGTATTGCACTTTTCTTCAGCTTCCAACCCTGCTGCAGAACAAGAAACTATACTGGTTGACAAGACTGCATTTCCATTTTCCAGAGTAGAAGTGATGAACTAGTGCATCAAATTATCAACGCACCATCAAACTTGATCTTGTTAAGGTGATAAACACTACAACAATGGAAAATGACGGGCGCTGGGAGCAGAACATACTCATCAACGAGCTAGTTCAGGGGATGGAGGTAGCAAGAAGGTTGAAGGAAGACATGAATGCGACATATTCAGCTGACACAAAAGATTTGTTGCTGCAGAGGATATTATCGTCGTATGAAAAAGCTCTGCTAATTCTAAGATGGAATGCATCAACTTCCAAGTCTCAGAACATGAGTCAAGCAACAGCAACAGCAACCTTGTTTTCAGAGTCACCAATATCTATCAGCGCAAGTCCTCTGAGGGAGGACAATCATAATCAAGAGTTTAAACACGATTCAAAGAAAAGGTAAATTTCGCAAGAGCAGTTTTCTGCCACGAAAACATCAGCTATGTGCTATGTCTAATAAATTATACTAACACTGCTATAAATTTTTTGAAACTCTGTTGCAGAAAGACAATGGCCAAATGGGTAGATCAAGTGAGAGTGAGCTTTGAGAGTGGCCTTGAAGGACCACATGAAGATGGTTACAACTGGAGAAAATATGGACAGAAAGATATCCTTGGTGCCAAATATCCCAGGTGTGAGGAATTTCCCTTATCCTGCTTGAGACAAGTTTCACAAGAATTCTTATGTATAAACAATGGATTTACCTGTATCTATTTTGACATTTGCAGAAGTTATTATAGGTGCACCTTCCGGAACACTCAGGGGTGCTGGGCCACGAAGCAAGTACAGAGATCAGACGAAGATCCTACCATATTTGACATAACTTACAAAGGAAGGCATACCTGTTCTCAGGGAAACAAGGCTGTTCCGCAACCGAAATCGCCAGACAAACATGAGCAACTGCAATGTCATAGTAACGAAATTCAGCATAGACAAACATCAGAAGAAAGCCTGACAACTTTCGGGACCATTATGACAGTTAAAAGAGATATGGTGGCAAATGGAGAGATGGAATATCCTTTCACTTTCCCTTCAACTTCATTTGGAAGCATGGCACAAGAAAGCTACAGCTTGATTCCTTCAGCCCTGGAGAACGAATCCTTCTTGAGCAGTCATTTCCAAACTCACTTATTATATCCAAACATGCAAGAATTTAAATACCTGCCATCTACATCTTTCCAGATGAATGAGCTTGATGGGATCTATAATAGGCCACTTTCAGAATCAGATATTACTGAGATCATTTCCACCAACACATCCACCACCAATTCTCCAGTTCCGGAGTTCAATTTCTCACTTGATCCAGTGGAAATTGATCCAAATTTCCCTCCCAATACCCTGGATTTTTCTCCTAGAGCCCTTAACAACAAGAACATCTAGGAGCACTTGAGGCAATTGTAGACTTGTAAAACAATGAGCCAGAAATGGTTAGAACTTAGAACTGTCTTTGTAGTTAATGTTAGAAACTCAGAGTTGGCACTCTTGAGCAGAATTTTCCTTCAAATAAATAAATGCTTCAAATTTGCACGTTACAACATATAATACTAAATCTTTACAGAAGGGCATGGAGACTGAATGATTAAATAGGGCAAATTAAGTTACATGATTACATCATCTCAATTTATCTATTTTTTAAATATAAAAATATGGAAAGTCGAAGAGAGCTTGGGAAAGTTGAAGATTTATATCAATATATGCAGAATGGTACAAATTGGCATATTTCTTTAATGCCAAGAGGGTTGAAGCATATCAAAGGTCCTCGAAGCGACTTTTGTTATCTTTGAAATCTGGCGTGTTTTGTTGAGAATTGGATTTGGATGCGCTCCTGAGAGCCTGTCGGAGTCCCAAGACAATGAACAAGTTAGTTAGAGTGAGAAGCGACTCAGCCCCGCCATGCAACCAATCCACGTTGGAGAGTGAAGTCCCATACTGCACCTTTGCTGTCAGAAAAATCATCAGAGAGCTTAATATATGTATGTATGTATGTATGTTTAGTAAGTGAAATGAAACTTACCGTAAATCCCAGCTGGTACTGCAGAATGGAATGGAGGTGGTTAAATAATTGAAATCGGAAGCATAAAAGAAGAGATGTGAAAGGAAGGGAAACTAACTAGTGGCTCCGACGAAGGCGAGCAAGAAGTAGAAGCCGAAGAGGGTGAGGTTAGGGGAAGTCTTGGACTTGGTAATGAAGTAGAGAAAGGCTATATATGGGAAGAGGGAGAATGCGAACAGCTGGGAAGCAATGCTCTGTGAGTCAATGGAGGGCGCCCATGGATCTACAGGGAACGGCAACCCCCTCACCATCCCTCTTCCTCTCTTCGTCCTGCAAACCCAGTAGCTGTAGCTGTAGCTGTAACTGTAACTGTAACTGTTGAGTTTTCGTTCACAGGAGGGAGAAGCCAAGTGAGATTGAAAACTTGAGGACGGACGGAACATAAACTTTGGGGATCCACCAACAAGTGATGAAGAAGGCAACCCGATGGTAGAACCGCCACCTGCTGCCATCTTCATGTCGTACATCTTCCTCCTCCTCCTCTGTCCACTCGCTTCGTCTCATCTCTTCACGCCACATTTTCCGAAATGGGCTTCATCAGTCCAACTCCAATTCCACAACGGGCCTAATGGGCTTTCCTTCGTTTAACTGTTTAAGTATGTGGGCCTACTTTTTAGATGACTCCAACAGTGCAACCACAACAATAATAAAAGATTAACCAAATAGGTCCCCAAGAAATTTACCATCCGACAGTTTTGTCCCCCACAAAATTTAACTAAGATTTTGATCCTGAGGTTTTCAGATATCTGCCAGATACATCCCCAAAACCGTTTGATCCAGTTAAAGTAGTGACGTGTCAGGTTAACTGTGACATATCACCTTTAGGACATTTTGGTCCCCATCCATGCTGGACAAAACGACGTCGTATTGGAATCAGGGGCAAACAACGTCGTTTCGGGGAGGACAAATTCGTCCACAGTTAGACAGAGAATGCAAACGGCGCCGTTTTCATGTGGAGACCTATTTGCCTTATAATAGTATTTTAGGGGACCTATTTGACCTATAATTTGTGATGTTAAAAGAAGTTATATTTACTTCAACGCAAACCTTAAAAACACATTGACATTGGTCCGTTCATTTATCAAAATTGTAACATAAATCTGAGAACCCAAACATGTTAACCACACAAATATTTGGCTTTAATAGCAACACAAACCAAATCAAGTCAAAAGAAGGTTTATTTTCTTCAACATAAACTAAACGAAACTATTCTAAACAACATAACGTCTTCTTCCTCCAATATAAAAAAGGTGGTAACATAACTAAGACAACAATTTTCATACTAATTCTTAGAAGCATCATTTCTTGAAAGACTGGTTCAACCCTCATGTTGGAATGAATTTGAACAACTTAGATACTGTACCACTGGTTACAGCTGATATTGTCTCAACACTAACACTCCCCGAATTCTTTGCCCTAATTACTGTCTCCTTTGGACGTCTAAAAGAAAGCTGAGCTTGGAATAAACAGTATTGCTGAAACATGGTGATAACAATACTGTTTATTCCAAGCTCAGCTTTCTTTTAGACGTTCAAAGGAGACAGTAATTATGACCGAGAATTCGGAGAGTGTTAGTGCTGAGACAATATCAGTTGCAACTAGTGGCATAGTATTTAAGTTGTTTAAATTCATTCCAACACGAGGGTTGAACCATTCTTTCAAGAAATGATGCTTCTAAGAATTAGTGTGAAAGTTGTTGTCTTAGTTATGTTACCACCTTTTGTTATGTTGGAGGAAGAAGACGTTATGTTGTTTAGAATGGTTTCGTTTAGTTTATGTTGAAGAAAATAAACCTTCTTTTGACTTGATTTGGTTTGTGTTGCTATTGAAGCCAAATATTTGTGTGGTTAACATGTTTGGGTTCTCAGGTTTATGTTACCATTTTGATAAATGAACGGACCAATGTCAATGTGTTTTTAAGGTTTGCGTTGAAGTAAATATAGCTTCTTTTAACATCACGAATTATAGGTCAAATAGGTCCCCTAAGATACTATTATAAGGCAAATAGGTCTCCACCATGAAAACGGCACCATTTGCATTCTCTGTCTAAGTGGGGACGAATTTGTCCTTCCCGAAACGACGTCGTTTTGTCCAGCGTGGATGGGGACCAAAATGTCCTAAAGGTGACATGTCACAGTTAACCTAACACGTCACCACTTTAACCGGATCAAACGGTTTTGAGGACGTATCTGGGGGATATCTGAGAACCTCAGGATCGAAATTTTAGTTAAATTTTGTGGGGGACAAAACTGTCGGATGATAAATTTCTTGGGGACCTATTTGGGGTATTACTCATAATAAAATTAAATGGCAAAACCAGCACAAGTTGGCAGTTGGCACAGACTGACCAGGGTCTGTGTACCTTAACCATTTTTTCTCGGTTTAATAAAGGATAGAAATGGAGCTTACTTGTTTAAGAAAGTTGTCCACTTTGTGCCTTTGCAATACTCGAAAAATTTGTCATTAGCCTTCCATTTTTTCTTGTGTGGTATTATATTTATTTGTTTGTATGTTTTAGTTAGTAATTATTATTTATGTATTGTATTATTTTATTTTTGTTATTTAGAAAAAATTTGATTAAAAATATTTTAGGAATAAGTAAGTTTAAAAATGTGAAAGAAATATTTTTATTGAATTTTTTACATAGAAATATAATTAAAAAGAAAATGTTCAATTATGTGGATATATCCTATATCCGATATCCGACACTAAAAAATGCGGATTTTATATCCGATCCGATTCGATGGAAATTGTGTGGATCGAATCGAATTTTCAGCCATATCCGACTCGATCCGATCCGCGTACACCCCTATCTACGACTCTGCTATCACTTTTTTTTAATTAAAGAATATTGTTAAATAAAAAGTATTATAATTTTAGGCATATCTTTTAAGATATCGTAGTACTATAGTTACTATAATATAAGCATTCTAACATGCACCAAATTAAAAAGTAATTTTTCTAGCAAGGAAATTATTTTAAAGAAGAACAAAGTTGAGTAAAAAATGAGAAACTGATAGTTGTAATTAAATTTTTTAAAAAATATGTATTATATAATTTTCGTTTATTATTAAAAAATAATCTTCACCATAATATGACTCTCACATTACATGACATTGAATTTTGTTGAACACACTGAACTTTAGATAATATCCATCATATATTGTTGTATTTTGTTAATCACAGCACTGTACACCTTTTGTAAATGTAATTGCAACATGGCATGCACTATTTGCTTCTTTTTCTTGATATATTATTCTTTCAAGTTAATAGATGGGTTTTATTGAGAATTGAGAAATGTCGAATGATTGAGGGAGAAACCTTTCCCCGGATGCAACAGAGCCACTACAAGAAAATCAAGGTTTTGCTACGCTTTTAAAGAATAGTGAAAAGTAAAAAAAGGCATAGCAATAATTTTTTGTCATTTTTTAAGCTATGGACACGTTTTTGAAAAGATCATTTTTGCAAGCATGCCGGTTCTATCACCACATTTTTTGTCACCATGCTTTTATCTATTGTCACGCTTTTAAGTTTGGCCATATGTGAGAGATATGACTATGCTTTTAAAATGTGACAATAGCAAGAGATATCGCTACGCTTTTAAAGCATGCCAATAGCAAGAGATATAGCTACGTTTTTAAAGCGTGATTATTGATGACTGCGGTATAATATGACTATGCTTTTAAAGTGTGGCTATAAGTTTGTTCAGGTTCTATTATTCGTTTTTTAATCTTCGTAATAAAATCTTACAAAATTTATAGATAATTGTAAAATTTAGATAGTCACCAATAATTTTAAATCAATTAATTCAACCTTCATAAACTTGTCATCAAACACACAATATAGTGTGTTTGATCACGTGACATACTCTAACAAAATGTCAAAAATCAAAGTCATACCAACTACCTATGAATTTCTAATACATGAATTATAATTCCAACAACTATTACATTATCTACTTCCTTTACATACTTCATTACAAAATATGAAACTTCATGATTACTTCATCACAACTCTCACATTATCTACTTCCTAATACGGAGTCATAATGCCTAAGTTCCATTAAGGAGTCTGCAGCCACTGTGACCAACTCAACAACATGTTCAATTGCATTCTCTGATTTTAGGTCACTGAAGCAAGCCTGTTAATCATGTAAAATGCTTATTATAGTATACAAATAATGCAGAAACAAAGGGAAGCATTATATCTTTTCATAGATTACCTAAACTCCACATAATGATAATATAACAGAGGATTTAGATATCTAATGTGAAATTGTAAATAAAAAAACAAAAACATGACAATAATCCCCACAATATAGAAAATTCAGCAAAAAACTACACGCATTTCTCTTTTGTAAAAATTCAAATAAGTATATAATACATGGAGATATCATAAAGGAATCTCAACACCCAGTAATAGAAACCATGATTACTTACCATCTAGGACCTATGATATTCTAAGGTTCAAGCGTGTAAAATTACATACTCACCTAAGCCCTCTCCATGTTTCCAAGATGAGCATGGCAGATTCCAGACTTAATTTTCAGGTTCAAAGGCATTTTTTTCCCTGAATTTACTATTCAAACATGCTCAATATGCTGAAGAGCTCTGTCATGTGCCTTAGTTTCCATGTATATAGTAGCCAAGAAATCAACAAAGCTTGCATGTGCTTTGTCTGGTTGACTCCTTAGATAATCTTCAAGAATTTGGATTGAACAGGCAACTTGACCACATTTTTTATAGCACTAAAAGAAAGTAGTAAAAGATAAATTTAACAATGAAAGTCAACTTCTAAATAAATAATTGGGTCAAAATCAGAAGTGATCAAATAATGAAAACGTAAAGATCATAATCTCAGCTTTGGAAGAAATTCTAACCACTTTCATGATTAGTAGATGAAATTCTAACCACTTTCATGATTCAAGTGGGAATGAAAATTCATGCAGCTAAATAGTTCTAGAAGCATAACTAATTAAGAATGAAGATGCAACAAAATAATAAACCATCTCTCCTGGACCGGTCATAAAGCATTTTCTAACGGGATGAATCTTTTGGAGTCAAATGAGCGGCAATCATATCAAAATCCATTGCCCTTTTGTAATTCTCAAGGTCATAATAGACAAGTCCAAGGGTGTGATACGAATCAGCCACATTTGGTATTAGCCTAATAACTTCATGTGCGACAACTATAGCCTACAAAAAGCCAACAAAAAAGCTAAAGAAAAAGGAATAGACGAAGAGAGCATGCAGGAGAGAGATCCAAACAAGAAAATGTTAACATCCAGCTTTTGTGACAAATTGCAACTTCCAACCTTTTCAGTTTTTCAACCGTAGACAACTTGTATATTGGTAAAGTAATGTAATTTTAAAGCCAAATCTGAAGTAATTAAGTATGAATGCTCCTTCTTGTATATTAATTTTTTAGCCCTATCTCAATTAGTTATCATAAAAGAGAAATACAGAAGCATCTACTGCCCTAAGTTGCATCAGGTTACTATATCCTCTAAGTTGTAGAATCTATCCGAAGGTGTATGGCAGAAAACCATCCTCATGAAAAATATGAATCAAGTTGGTAAAAAATTTATTTATCCTCTAATCAGTCATAAGATAATAAAAAAATTCTTATCATTGATTGGAATCTCAGTACCATGAAAACTTGTAAAAAGCATCAAGATTAACAATAAATACTAAAAAATAAACAAAATAAAGAGAAAGAAATTCTGGAAACAAAAAGATATGAGTCAATAAAGTAGTTTCGATCTAGGGCTGGCAATATATATCCTACCTGCGGATACCCAACCCGGACCAACCCGTTTGGATAGTTGCTTGGGGACAACCAACGGTTTAAGTTTGGTGTTGTGATGAGCGGATATTTTATATGTTTTTTGGCATCATTTTCATATAGTTTTTAGTATATGTTGTTTAGTTTTTATTAAGTTTTATAGGTTTTAGTGTTAAATTCACATTTTTTTATTCTACTATGAGTTTTTGTATTTTTGTACAATTTCAGGTAATTTCTGGTTGAAATTGAGGAGATGGAGCAGAAGTCTGATTCAAAGATAGAGAAAGCACAGCAGATGTAGTCCGGATCTGATCTCCTTGCATTCGAAAGAGCTTTTTTGGAGCTACAGAAGTCCAAAAGGAGCGCTTTTAACGGCTATGAAAAGCTAACTTCCAGAGTTTTCCAGCGATATATAATAGTCTATATTTTGTTTCGAATTAGAAGGCCTAAAACTGGCATCCAACGCCAACTTCCTTTCCCCTTCCAAGCGTCCAGCGCCCAAAAGCAGAGACCGGCATCCAAACACCCAAAGAGGACCCCCTAGCCAACGTTCAACGCCCAAGAAGTCCCCTAGCACGTAGATCTCATCAAAGCGCAGCCCAAACACTCACCAAGTGGGCCCTAGAAGTGTATTTTAGCACTAAATAGACTATTTTACCCTTACTAATCATCTGTTTAGTATTTAAAGTGTATTTTACATAATCTATAGAGATCACGCATATCATTCAGCCCTATTTTCGTTTTTTCATTGTATTTTACTTTCATTATGAGTTTCTAGCGAAGGAGCCCTGCTGAGCCCTATGAATTAATAAAAGTATTACTATTTCTTCTCCGATCCATGTTTGATTTATTTCTAAGATGTATATCCGCTCTTCAATGTGGTGAATAGGATGATCGAACAATCAGCTCTGTTCACCACACTAAGATGAACGTGCTTGATAAACACCTGTGTCTACTTGGGTTCGTGTGAATACGTGACTGGAAAACACGAGCCAACAGCTATATTTATACATTTCTCAGACGGTTAATCCACGACTTCGTTGGGGACTTCTCGAGACACCAGTTCAGCCGATTTCTGGGGAGATTAGGGTCTCCTTGGTATAGGCTAGAATCCAAAGAAGCAACATTCTCTGATCCAGAAGATTCGACATTGTCTGTGGCGCTTTGAGTAGGATCGCCAGGAGAATGACTTGCTAGCGCTTCACCCTTCGTCAGATTGGATGACCACGGCCAATGGCGTTCAATCTGTAGCAGAGAAGATCAATGACCAAGGCCCATGGCATTGATCACATATAGCCTGCCATGGAAGAAATCACTCACAAGCAGAGAAGACAGTAATACCAGAAGTAATTCAGAAAGGCAAAGCAACTCCAATCCTTCAACATATCCCTATTGCTGATCCCAAAAGTCCTAATACAATTCCATATCCAACAACCTTCTGATCTCCCTAACTAGACCTGCAAGATAACCAAAGCTTGCTTCAAACCACAATCCTCGTGGGATCGACCCTGATTCGCTCAAGTATTACTTGAACGACCCAATGCACTTGCTGGTACAATAGTACGAAAGTGTGGGGATTCGTGCTACCAAGTTTTTTGCGCTGTTGTCGGAGATTGTTGAGTTTGGACAAACTGACGGATTCTCTTGCTCCCTAGATCAGGTACTTTTTATTTTATTTGAGTCTTTTAATTTTATTTTCTTCTTCTTCAATTTTCGGAAAAAAAAGCTTTTCAAAAATATTTTTTCCTTTCTTTGTTCAAATTTTGTTTTCTTCTTCCTTATTTTTTCCGAAAATTTTAAGACTTTTTTCAAGAAATATGTCTTTTCTTTGTTCAATTTTTATTCTTGGTTTGAGTCTTTGTTGCTTGTGTCACTGGTAATTTTCTAAATTTTTTAGTCTTACATGTTCATGTTTTTCAATTACAAAAATTTTAAAGCTTCTTCAAAAACCTTTTTCATGTAGTTCATTTTCAAGCATCCTTAGCTTTCTGTTTGAGTCTTTTATTTTTGTTTTTGGTTAAATTTTCGTTCTCTTCAAGTTTTTCTTTCTAAAAATTTTTAAAAATATTTTCTTTGTTTAAATTTTTTTCTTTTAATTCTTTAAGTTTGGCGTTTTCTTGTTATTTTTCCTTTAATTTTAGAAAATTGTGTTTTGATTTTCTAAAAATTTTAAGTTTGGTGTTCTTTATGTGTTCTTGTGTTCTTTAAATTTCTTGAGTCTTGTTCTTTGTGTTTTTGTTAGTCTTCAAAGCGTTCTTGAGTCTCTTTTGTGTTTTGATCTTAAAATTTCTAAGTTTGGTGTCCCTTTGTGTTTTTCTCCAAAATTTTCGAAAATTAGGGGTGCTAGATCTAAAAATTTTAAGTCTTGTGTGTTTTACTTGTTTTTCTCTCTCCTTATTAATTCATAAAAAAATAAAATATCTTTTCTTATTTTTAATTATTTTTTTGAAAATTGTATACAAAAATTTAGATTTTAGTTTTAAAATTTTTTTATCTTATTTTGCCTTAATTTTAAAATTCAAAAATCAAATCTTTTTCAAAATCATATCTTATCTTATTTCAAATTTAAAATTTCAACTTTAAAAAATTAAAATTTCAAGTTTCAAAATCTAAAATTTAAAATTTAAAATTTCAATTTTTAAAATTAAATCTTTTCAAAATTTAAATTTTCAATTTCAAATTTCAAAATTTAAAATATTAGATTTCAAATTTCAAATCTTAAATTCAAATCTCTTTTAAATTAGTTACTTATCTTCTCTCTCTCCTCTTTCAAAACCTCCTAACTAACTCTTCTCTTTCCTAATTTTTGAATTCTCATCTTCTACTCTTCTCTATTCTTTTTCAAATTTCATTCTTTTTAATTAATTAATTTTAATTTCGGTTTAAATAAAAAAATTAAATATTTTACTTTAATTATTGTTTATCTTCTCTACTTCTATCTCTTCTTCTACCCATTCTATCCTCATTCTTCCTCCTTCATCTTCTACCTTTCTTCATCATGAACGCAAGTGGGAATGAAGAGTTCATAAGAACTCTGAGATCTTATACAAATCCCACTGCTGACTTCTATGGAATAAGTAATAGCATACCTCACATCAGAGCTAGTAGCTTTGAACTCATCGCTCACCTTATTACTCTGGTGCAGCAAAATTGCCAGTATTATGGGCTTCCTCAGAAAGAACCTACAGAATTCTTGGCAAATTTCTTAAAGATTGCTGACATAATACACAGTGAGAGAGTAGACCAAGATGTCTACAGATTATTGCTTTTTCCTTTTGATATAAAGTACCAAGCAAAAAGGTGATTGGATAACCAGCCTAAAGCTAGTTTAAAAACTTGGAAACAGTTAGCGGACAAGTTTTTAAATTAATACCTCCCCCCAAGAAAGATGACCCAGCTGAGGCTGGACATCTAAGGCTTCAAACAAGGAGATAGTGAATCTCTTTATGATGCCTGAGAGAGGTATAGGAGGATGCTAAGAAAATGTCCCACTGAAATATTTTCAGAATGGGTACAGTTAGACATCTTCTACTCTGGGCTTTCAGACATGGCTAGAATGTCTTTGGACTACTCTGCTGGTGGTTCTATACACATGAGAAAGACCATTGAAGAAGCTCAAGAGCATATTGAGACAGTTGTCATCAATTAACATCTGTACTTATCTGCTGAGACTTCTATAAAAGGAGAGGTTAAGGCAGTATCTACTGAGCCTAACTGATGAGCAGATAATTTATACACTTTTTGGCATTGTTTTTAGGTAGTTTTTAGTATGATCTAGTTACTTTTAGGGATGTTTTCATTAGTTTTTATGCTAAATTCACATTTCTAGACTTTATTATGAGTTTGTGTGTTTTTCTGTGATTTCAGGTATTTTCTGGCTGAAATTGAGGGACCTGAGCAAAACTCTGATAGGAGGCTGACAAAGGACTACTGATGCTGTTGGAATCTGACCTCCCTGCACTCGAAATAGATTTTCTGGAGCTATAGAACTCCAAATGGCTCGCTCTCAACGGCGTTGGAAAGTAGACATCCAGACCTTTCCAGCAATATATAATAGTCTATACTTTATTCGTTATTAGATGATGTAAACTGGTGCTCAACGCCAGTTCCATGCTGCATTCTGGAGTCAAATGCCAGAAACACGTCACGAACCAGATTTGAACGCCCAAAACACGTTACAACTTGGCGTTCAACTCCAAAAGAAGCCTCAGCTCGTGGATAGATCAAGCTCAGCCCAAGCACACACCAAGTGGGCCCCAGAAGTAGATTTATGCATCAATTACTTACTCTTGTAAACCCTAATAGCTAGTTTAGTATAAATAGAACTTTTCACTAGTGTATTAATCATCTTTTGACTGTTGAATCTTTGATCATTCGGTCTTGTGACCACGTTTGGGGGCTGGCCATTTGGCCATGCCTGAACTTCTTTCACTTATGTATTTTCAACGGCGGAGTTTCTACACACCATAGATTAAGGGTGTGGAGCTCTGCTGTACCTCAAGTTTTAATGCAATTACTATTATTTTCTATCCAATTCGATTTATTCCTGTTCTAACATATTCGTTGCATTTCAACTTGATGAATGTGATGATCCGTGACATTCATCATCATTCTCACCTATGAGCGCGCGAGATAGACAACCACTTCCGTTCTACCTTAGGCCGGGTGCATATCTCTTGGATTCCTTGATCAGAATCTTCGTGGTATAAGCTAGAATTGATGGTGGCATTCATGGGAATCCGGAAAGTCTAACCTTGTCTGTGGTATTTTGAGTAGGATTTCGGGATTGAATGACTGTGACGAGCTTCAAACTCCTGAAGGCTGGGCGTTAGTGACAGACGCAAAAGAATCACTGGATTCTATTCCAACCTGATTGAGAACCGACAGATGATTAGTCGTGCTGTGACAGAGCATTTGGACTTTTTTCACCGAAAGGATGGGATGTAGCCAATGACAATGGTGATGCCCTACATACAGCTTGCCATGGAAAGGAGTAAGAAGGATTGGATGAATGTAATAAGAAAGTAGAGATTCGGAAGGAACACAGCACCTCCATGCACCTATCTGAAATTTCCACCGTTGGATTACATAAGTAACTTTATCTTTATTTCCTATTTATTTTATTTATCTTTTGAATATCTAATCTAATCATATTTGAATCAGCCTGACTAAGATTTACAAGATGACCATAGATTGCTTCATACCAACAATCTCCGTGGGATCGACCCTTACTCACGTAAGGTATTACTTGGACGACCCAGTGCACTTGCTGGTTAGTTGTGCGGAGTTGTGACTAAGTGTAATTCATGTGTGAGAGCTACCAAACTATTGGAGCCATTGTTGATGATCACAAATCCGTGCACCAAGTTTTTGGCGCCATTGCCGGGGATCGTTCGAGTTTGGACAACTAACGGTTCATCTTGTTGCTCAGATTAGGTAATTTTCCTTTCAAAAAGTTTTCAAAAATTTTTCAAAATTTTTCTTTATTTTCGTTTCCCAAAAATTATTTTCGAATTTTTTTTTAATATTTTGAAAATAAATCATTCTATGGCTTCAAAATTTTTAAGAATGAATTCTAGAGTTTCATGGTAACATATTGAAGTCTGACTGGCTGTAAAGCCATATTCAAATCCTTTTGGATTGAGGCTTCCTCTTCACATGCTTGAACTATGTATTCTAAAGCTGGCTGGCTATTAAGCCATGCCCAACCCTTGGATTGGAGCTTTAGGCTAATATTGAAAGATTCCCAGAATTCTTCTTAAAGATTTTGAATTTCTTATTCTCTTTTTCCATATGTTTTTCGAAAAAAATAATAAAAATACAAAAAAATTAAAAAATCATAAAAATAAAAATATTTTGTGTTTCTTGTTTGAGTTTTGAGTCAATTTTTAAGTTTGGTGTCAATTGCATGCTTTAAAAATTTTTCTTGCATTTTTTGAAAATTCATGCATTCATGGTGTTCTTCATGATCTTCAAGTTGTTCTTGACAAGTCTTCTTGTTTGATCTTGATGTTTTCTTGTTTTGTGTTGTTTGTTGTTTTTCATATGCATTTTTCGTTTGTTAGTGTCCATGCATTAAAGAATTCTAAGTTTGGTGTCTTGCATGTTTTCTTTGCATCAAAAATTTTTCAAAAATATGTTCTTGATGTTCATCATGATCTTCAAAGTGTTCTTGGTGTTCATCTTGACATTCATAGTGTTCTTGCATGCATCATGAGTTTTGATTCATAATTTTCATGTTGTGAGTCAATTTTGTTATTTTTCTCTCTCATCATTAAAAATTCAAAAATAAAAAATATCTTTTCCTTAATTTTCTCATAATTTTCGAAAATTTGAGTTGACTTAGTAAAAAATTTTTAAAAATTAGTTGTTTCTTACAAGTCAAGTCAAATTTTCAATTTTAAATATCTTATCTTTTTAAAACTTTTTCAAAAAAATCAAATCTTTTCCATTTTTATCTTATTTTCAAAAATTTTAAAATTATTTTCAAAATCTTTTTCTTAATTTTATTTCAAAATTTCGAAATTACACTAACAGTTAATGTGATTGATTCAAAAATTTGAAGTTTGTTACTTTCTTGTTAAGAAAGGTTCAATCTTTAAATTCTAGAATCATATCTTTTAGTTTCTTGTTAGTTAAGTAATTAATTTTAATTTTAAAAATTAAATCTTTTTCAATCCTATCTTTTTATCATATCTTCTTATCTTATCTTGTTATCATATCTTTTTCAAAAATTTTATCTTTTTTGAAAAATTTGATTTCAAAATATCTTATCTAACTCCTTATATTCCTATCCTTTCAAATTTGATTTTAATATCTTTTTCAACTAACTATTTGACTTTTTGTTTGTTTCTTATCTTTTTCAAAACCACCTAACTACTTCTCTCTCTCTAATTTTTGAAAATATCTCATCCTTTTTCAAAAATTCTTTTTAATTAATTAATTGTTTTAAATTTTAATTTTAATTATATCTTATCTTTAATTTTTAAAAATCATTAACTACTTTTTCAAAATTATTTTTGAATTCTCCCTCTCTTCTCTTCTTCTATTTATTTATTTATTTACTAACACTTCTCTTCACCTCTCTTCATCTCCAATCACTGCCTCTATCCTCACCCTTGTGATTGGATTCTCCACTTTTATTCTTTTCTTCTTCTACTAATAATAAGGATCCTCTTTGTCCAGATATAAAGGATTCTTCATCCTTTTCTTTTTCTCTTCTCTTTCATATGAGCAGGAATAAGGAAAAAGACACTCTTGTTGAAGCTGATCCTGAACCTGAAAGAACTCTGAAGAGAAAACTAAGAGAAGCTAAATTACAACAATCCAGAGATAACCTTTCTGAAATTTTTGAACAAGAGAAGGAGATGGCAGCCGAACCCAACAACAATAATGCAAGGAGAATGCTAGGTGATTTCACTAAACCAACGTCCAAATTTGATGGAAGAAGCATCTCCATTCCGGCCATTGGAGCAAACAATTTTGAGCTGAAACCTCAATTAGTTGCTCTAATGCAACAGAACTGTAAGTTTCATGGACTTCCATCTGAAGATCCTTACCAGTTTTTAACTGAGTTCTTGCAGATTTGTGAGACTGTAAAGACGAATGGAGTAGATCCTGAAGTCTACAGGCTCATGCTTTTCCCTTTTGCTGTAAGAGATAGAGCTAGAACATGGTTGGACTCACAACCTAAAGATAGCCTGGACTCCTGGGATAAGCTGGTCACGGCCTTCTTGGATAAATTCTTTCTTCCTCAAAAGCTGAGCAAGCTTAGAGTGGATGTTCAGACCTTCAAGCAAAAAGATGGTGAATCCCTCTATGAAGCTTGGGAAAGATACAAGCAGATGACCAAAAAGTGTCCTTCTGACATATTTTTAGAATGGACCATATTAGATATATTCTATTATGGTCTATCTAAGTTTTCCAAGATGTCATTGGACCACTCTGCAGGTGGATCCATTCACTTAAAGAAAACGCCTGCAGAAGCTCAAGAACTTACTGACATGGTTGCAAATAACCAATTCATGTACACTTCTGAGAGGAACTCCGTGAATAATGGGACGCTTCAGAGGAAGGGAGTTCTTGAAATTGATGCTCTGAATGCCATATTGGCTCAGAACAAAGTGTTGACTCAGCAAGTCAACATGATTTCTCAAAGTCTGAATGGATGGCAAAATGCATCCAACAGTACTAAAGAGGCAGCTTCTGAAGAAGCTTATGATCCTGAGAACCCTGCAATAGCAGAGGTAAATTACATGGGTGAACCTTATGGAAACACCTATAATTCATCATGGAGAAATCATCCAAATTTCTCATGGAAGGATCAACAAAAGCCTCAACAAGGCTTTAATAATGGTGGAAGAAACAGGCTAAGTAATAACAAGCCTTTTCCATCATTTTCTCAGTAACAGACAGAGAATTCTGAGCAGAGCCCCTCTAATTTAGCAAATTTAGTCTCTGATCTGTCTAAGGCCACTTTAAGTTTCATGAGTAAAACAAGGTCCTCCATTAGAAATTTGGAGGCACAAGTGGACCAGCTGAGTAAGAAAGTCACTGAAACTCCTCCCAGTACTCTCCCAAGTAATACAGAAGAAAATCCAAGAGGAGAGTGCAAGGCCATTGATGTAATCAATATGGCCGAATGCACAAGGGAAGAGAAGGACGAAAATCTTAGTGAAGAAGACCTCCTGGGACGTCTCTCAAACAAGAAGGAGTTCCCTATTGAAGACCTAAAGGAATCTGAGGCTCATATAGAGACCATAGAGATTCCATTAAATCTCCTTCTGTCATTCATGAGCTCTGAAGATTATTCTTCCTCTGAAGAGGATGAAGATGTAACTAGAGAGCAAGTTTCTCAATATCTAGAAGCCATCATGAAGCTAAATGCCAAGATATTTGGTAATGAGAGGAAGCATGAACAACTTCTCTCAATGTAGAGTCAAACAGAGCCCCCACAGTCAAACTCTAAGTTTGGTGTTGGGAGGCCACAACCAAACTCTAAGTTTGGTGTTGAACCCCCACATTCAAACTCTAAGTTTGGTGTTGGGAGGTCCCAACAATGCTCTGAACATCTGTGAAGCTCCATGAGAGCTCACTGTCAAGCTATTGACATTAAAGAAGTGCTTATTGGGAGGCAACCCAATTTTTATTTATCTAATTTTATTTTATTTTCATTGTTCTTTTATGTTTTATTAGGTTCATGATCATGTGGAGTCACAAAAAAATACTAAAATTAAAAACAGAATCAAAAACAGTAGAAGAAAAATCACACCCTGGAGGAAGAACTTACTGGCGTTTAAATGCCAGTAAGGTGCATCTGGCTGGCGTTCAACGCCAGAACAGAGCATGGATCTGGCGCTGAACGCCAGAACAGGCAACATCCTAGCATTTGAACGCCAGGAATATGCCCTGAGGAAAGCTGGTGCTGAACGCCAATAACAAGCATGGAACTGGCGTTCAACGCCAGAAACATGCTGCACATGGGCGTTAAACGCCCAGAATGTGCACCACTTCGGCGTTTAAATGCCATAATGGTATGCTAAGGCATTTTACATGCCTAATTAGTACAGGGATGTAAATCCTTGACACCTCAGGATTTGTGGACCCCACAGGATCATCTCAGGATCTGTGGACCCCACAGGATCCCCACCTACCTCACCCTCTCTCTCTCCATTCATGGTCATCCCTTCTGTTTTTCATTCACCACTCACATCTATCCACTCTTCCCCATACACTCCACCTACCTTCAAAATTTAAATTCTCTTTCCCACCCAATCCCACCCATATAGCCGAATACACACATCCCTCCATCTCTTCCATATATTCCTCTTATTCTTCATCTTTTCTTTCTTCTCTTGCTCTAGGGCGAGAAATTTTCTAAGTTTGGTGTGGTAAAAGCATAGCTTTTTGTTTTTCCATAACCATTGATGGCACCTAAGGTGGACTCATTCCTTGCTCTTATTTTTTTTCTGTTTTTCGATTTTTATGCTTCATGTTTATCTATATTTTGTGTCTCTACTTCATGATCATTAGTATTTAGTAACTATGTCTTAAGGCTATAAATAATTCCATGAATCCTTCACCTCTCTTAAATAAAAAATGTTTCTAATTCAAAAGAACAAAAAGTACATGAATTTTGAAATTATCCTTGAATTTAGTTTAATTATATTGATGTGGTGACAATACTTTTTGTCTTCTGAATGAATGCTTGAACAGTGCATATTTTTTATCTTGTTGTTTATGAATGTTAAAATTGTTGGCTCTTGAAAGAATGATGAACAAAGAGAAATGCTATTGATAATCTGAAAAATCATGAAATTAATTCTTGAAGCAAGAAAAAGCAGTGAATAGCAAAAGCTTGCGAAAAAAAAGAGGCGAAAAAAATTTAGAAAGAAAAAGAAAAAAAAGCAAGCAGAAAAAGCCAATAGCCCTTAAAACCAAAAGGCAAGGGTAAAAAGGATCTAAGGCTTTGAGCATCAATGGATAGGAGGGCCTAAGAAAATAAAATCCAGGCCTAAGCGGCTAAATCAAGCTGTCCCTAACCATGTGCTTGTGGCATGCAGGTCCAAGTGAAAAGCTTGAGACTGAGTGGTTAAAGTCGTGATCCAAAGAAAAAAGAGTGTGCTTAAGAGCTCTGGACATCTCTAACTGGGGACTCTAGCAAAGCTGAGTCACAATCTGAAAAGGTTCACCCAGTCATGTGTCTGTGGCATTTATGTATCCGGTGGTAATACTGGAAAACAAAGTGCTTAGGGCCACGGCCAAGACTCATAAAAGTAGTTGTGTTCAAGAATCAACATACTTAACTAGGAAAATCAATAACACTATCTGAAATTCTAAGTTCCTATAGAAGCCAATCATTCTAAACTTCAAAGGAAAAAGTGAGATGCCAAAACTGTTCAGAAGCAAAAAGCTACAAGTCCCGCTCATCTAATTAGAATTAATATTCATTGATATTTTGGAATTTATAGTATATTCTCTTCTTTTTATCCTAATTGATTTTCAGTTGCTTGGGGACAAGCAACAATTTAAGTTTGGTGTTGTGATGAGTGAATAATTTATACGTTTTTTAGCATTGTTTTTAGGTAGTTTTTAGTATGATCTAGTTACTTTTAGGGATGTTTTCATTAGTTTTTATGCTAAATTCACATTTCTGGACTTTACTATGAGTTTATGTATTTTTCTGTGATTTCAGGTATTTTCTGGCTGAAATTGAGGGACCTGAGCAAAACTCTGATAGGAGGCTGACAAAGGACTGCTGATGCTGTTGGAATATGACCTCCCTGCACTTGAAATGGATTTTATGGAGCTAAAGAACTCCAAATGGCGCGCTCTCAATGGTGTTGGAAAGTAGACATCCAGAGCTTTTCAGCAATATATAATAGTTCATACTTTATTCGTGATTAGATGACGTAAACTGGCGCTTAATGCTAGTTCCATGCTGCATTCTGGAGTCAAACGCCAGAAACACGTCACGAACCAGAGTTGAACGCCCAAAACACGTTACAACTTGGCGTTCAACTCCAAAAGAAGCCTCAGCTCGTGGATAGATCAAGCTCAGCCCAAGCACACACCAAGTGGGCCCCAGAAGTGGATTTATGCATCAATTACTTACTCCTGTAAACTCTAGTAGCTAGTTTAGTATAAATAGAATTTTTCACTAGTGTATTAATCATCTTTTGACTGTTGAATCTTTGATCATTCGGTCTTGTGACCACGTTTGGGGGCTGGCCATTTGGCCATGCCTGAACTTCTTTCACTTATGTATTTTCAACGGCGGAGTTTCTACACACCATAGATTAAGGGTGTGGAGCTCTGCTGTACCTCAAGTTTTAATGCAATTACTATTATTTTCTATCCAATTCGATTTATTCCTGTTCTAACATATTCGTTGCATTTCAACTTGATGAATGTGATGATCCGTGACACTCATCATCATTCTCACCTATGAACGCGCGTGATTGACAACCACTTCCGTTCTACCTTAGGCCGGGCGCATATCTCTTGGATTCCTTGATCAGAATCTTCGTGGTATAAGCTAGAATTGATGGTGGCATTCATGGGAATCCGGAAAGTCTAACCTTGTCTGTGGTATTTTGAGTAGGATTCCGGGATTGAATGACTGTGACGAGCTTCAAACTCCTGAAGGCTGGGCGTTAGTGACAGACGCAAAAGAATCACTGGATTCTATTCCAACCTGATTGAGAACCAACAGATGATTAGTCGTGCTGTGACAGAGCATTTGGACTTTTTTCACTGAAAGGATGGGATGTAGCCATTGACAACGGTGATGCCCTACATACAGCTTGCCATGGAAAGGAGTAAGAAGGATTGGATGAATGTAATAAGAAAGTAGAGATTCGGAAGGAACACAGCACCTCCATGCACCTATCTGAAATTCCCACCATTGGATTACATGAGTAACTTTTTCTTTATTTCCTGTTTATTTTATTTATCTTTTGATTATCTAATCCAATCATATTAGAATCAGCCTGACTGAGATTTACAAGATGACCATAGATTGCTTCATACCAACAATCTCCGTGGGATCGACCCTTACTCACGTAAGGTATTACTTGGACGACCCAGTGCACTTGCTGGTTAGTTGTGCGGAGTTGTGACTAAGTGTAATTCACATGTGAGAGCTACCAAACTATTGGAGCCATTGTTGATGATCACAAATCCGTGCACCACTAACCCTCCAGAACAGGAAGACCCATTGACTCAGCAACTACACACCCTTACCCAGCAAATATTGGAATTACAAGAGGCTTTGCGAGAAACTCACGCCTCTAATAGAAATGTAGAACCCCAGTTGAGTCAAACAAGGCAGCAGTTATCTAAGCAGATAACAGATGAATGCCAGGCTATTCAACTGAGGAGTGGGAAAACCTTAAGCACCCAACCTCAGCATAATAAGAACGAAAAGCCCATAGAGGATAACTCTGGGCGTTTAAATGCCCAGGGAGATATCCCTCTTGGTGTTGAACACCAGAAAAAGGTAGAAACTGGGCATTTAAATGCCTAGAAAGGTATCACTAGTGGTGTTGAACGCCAGGAAAAGGCAGATACTGGGTGTTCAAACGCCCAGGAAGGCACCCCTCTTGGCATTGAACGCCAGGAAAGGGTAGAGATTGGGTGTTCAAACGCCCAAGAGGGCAGCAACATGGGCGTTGAATGCCCATGCAAGGGAGGTCAGCCACTCACTGATAACAACCCTCCTAAGCAAGGTAGTAACTCCCATTCTAGCATACATGGCATTCGGCCTCCATCAGCCAAGGTTGATGATTATAAGGCTAAGATGCCATTTCTTCAAAAACTCTGTCAAGAGAAAACAGATAAACAGTTTGTCCACTTTGTAGAGTATCTCAGAACATTAGAGATCAAGATTCCTTTTGTAGAAGCTCTTGAACAGATACCTTCTTATGCTAAGTTCATGAAGGACATTTTGAGTCATAAGAAGGATTGGAGAGAGATAGAGACAGTAGCTCTTACTAAGGAGTGCAATGTAGTCATTCAGAGGAACCTTTCTCAGAAACTGCAGAGACACCCTAACACTCTTCTCAAAGATATAAAAGTGAATCCTAGAGAAGAATGTCTGGCCTTCACAGAAACCCTGATGTTCTCTGGGAAGGAGACCTTAAATGAAGGTGAGACAGTAGTTTTCACCAAGGAGGCCGAACCTCAGGAGCATGCTACGGAGGGACTTAAGGCAATCAAGGACCAGAAGGATCCTGAGAATGCCATTGAGCACGGCCTTACAAAGGAGAAGGAACCTCAAGTTGATTCTTCTCTGGGCATGCAAGAGGAGCTTGTGACTCCCACAGAGAACACCGTTGCAGAAGTGAAGGAGCCTCAAGAGCTACCTTTCCTTGGCATGCAGAAAGAACTAGCAGATGAGCAGTTGGCTCATTTACCAGCAGCCCTTAAGGAGCTTCAAGTCAATATCTCTTTTACAGAGGTATTGGAAAAGAAGAATCCCTACACGACCAATCTAAAATGTATTCTTTTTTAAAAAAAGAACCTAAGGGGAGATAAAATAGAGGTACTTACTGAGAAGTATAGTATCCTAAATTGGAATGAGCTGCCAAGGAAGATGCCAGAACCAGGGAGCTTTCGGATCCTATGGACTATTGGAAAGATCATTTTTGACAAAGTCCTGTATGATCTTGGCTTAAGTTTAAATCTGATACCTTCCACTAAGGCAGAGGTCGAATCTAAAGAGACTGGGAAGGCATTGAACACCAGTGAGAAAGCCCTCACTGGGTGTTCAACGCCCATCCTAGCAGCAGAGCTGGCATTGAACACCAGCCAGAGAGCACTGACTGGGCGTTCAACGCCCAAACAGACAGGAATTCTGGCACTGAACGCCAGTGAGGAACCCCTCACTGGTCGTCCAACGCCCACACAGTCAGAAAAGCTGGCATTGAATGCTAGCAAGGATACCCCTGCTGGGCGTTCAACGCCCAAAAGGATAGAGGAACTGGCATTTAACGTCAGTGAGGGTGCACAGCAAGGGTGCTCAACGCCCAAAGAGCTAGCAGAGTTGGCGTTGAACGCCTGATAAACCCCATTTGTAGGGTTTATCTTGTATTAATTTTTGGGTATTTTATCACCTTTTACCTACATTTATTCAATGAAATAACATGGTTTTGTATATTCTCCTTTAATTGTGCTTAAGAGTGAAAACATGCTTTTTAGGTCTTAAAATAAATAAATTTAATTCACCTTGATTCCATTAGATGCCTTGATATGTTTGTTAAGTGATTTAAGGTTTAGGAGGCAAATATTGGATCAAGGGAATGAAGAAAAAAAGCATGAAAAGTTGGAGAACTCATGAAGAAATGAAAGAACCGGAAAGCTGTCAAGCCGACCTCTTCGCACTTAAACGACCATAACTTGAGCTACAGAGGTCCAAATGATGCGGTTCTAGTTGGGTTGGAAAGCTAACATCTGGGGTTTCGAAACGATATAAGATTTGCTATGGTTGAACCACGCATGGTGATGCGTACGCGCATAGTACGCGCACGCGCCGTTGCTGCCACCTGGTTCACTTAAAGCAAAACGTGGCCAGCAAATTCTAAAGCCTTGTGGGCCCAATCCAACTCATTTCTGATGCTATTTAACCCAAGGAGTGAAGAGGGAAACACAAGTTAGTTACCATTAGTTTAGTTTAGCTTAGTTTAGTAGTTAGAGTTAGTTAGAGTTAGTTTCTAGGATTAGGATTAGGATTATGTTTAGTTCTTAGATCTAGATTTTAATTCACCTTCTTCTACTTCTATCTTCTTAATTCCTTGTTGTTAGATTCACCATTCTTCCATTCTTTTGTTGTAATTTCCTTTATGTTGTTCTTATGTTTTGTTGTAGATCTACTATTGTTCCTTCCATTTTCTTTCAATTCAATAAGAGGTAATTCATGTAGATCTTGTTTCCTTTAATTGTTGTTGTTAATTCTTTACATTTGATTGTTGTTAGAATTAATTCTTGTTGTTGATTTACTATGCTTTTCTTTTGTGCCTTTCAAGTGTTTGAGAAAATGCTTGGTTGGATTTTAGAGTAGAGTTTTATGTTCTTGGCTTGGAAAGGTAACTTAGGAACTCTTGAGTTACTAATGTCCAAGTAATTGATGATTGGGATCCATTGACTCTAGTTCTCACTAATTGAATTAGTGGAGAGTTAGGACTTATGGACTAGGATTGATATAGCTCATTTGACTTTCCTTTACTACTAGTTAGAGGATGATTTAATGAGATTAATCCTTGCTAATTCTCATATTGTGGTTAGTGATTAGGATAGAGATCCTTGACCACCAACCTTTGCCAAGACCTTTTTAGCCATTAGTTTACTTTCTTGCCATTTATCTTTCATGCCTCTTATCAAAACCCCAAAAATAATTCATAACCAATAACAAGACACTTTATTGTAATTCCTAGGGAGAACGACCCGAGGTTCAATACTTCGGTTTATAAACTTAGGGGTTTGTTTTAGTGACAAAAAATCTTTTGTATGAAAGGATTATTGTTGGTTTAGAAGCTATACTTTACAATGAGATTTCATTAGTGAAATTCTAAACCGTCAAAAATCTAATCAGCAAAATGGCGCCGTTGCCGGGGAGTTGCAATGGTGTTGTGTTATTGGTTATTGTATATATGTGAATATTGTGAATATGTTTGCTCTTTGCTTCTTTGTTAGTTTTTAGTGTGTTCTCTTTATTTGTTACTAATTTTTTGTTTTTGTTTTTTGCCTTCTCTTACTATCATGAATTCTCATTTTGGCTATGAGTGTGATTACAACTATATTGTAGGAAGTGGAGATTACAATGAAGAGATGTATCAAGGATGGGATAACCAAAGGTGGGAGGAGCCATATGCATATGATCAATTTTCATGGCAACAACCTCCACCAATGCACTATGAAGAAGAGCCATTCTATGATGCATACCAATCCAATAGCTATGGTGAATCTCCTTGTGACTTTCAAGAACCACCACCATATGCCTATGATCTATATCCTCAACATAACTCTCAACCATACTCACAATCCCCTTCTTACCAACCACCTTCATATGACCCTAATCTATATCCATCCTACCAACAACCATATGAGCCATATGAACCACATATAGAGCCACCACAATTCCAACATCAATATTTCCAAGAGCCACACCCTCCATATTATTACCAAGATGAACCACCCCCAATACATGAAAATTTTCAACCACAAGATGAATTCTACCTTCCACCACAACCTCATATGGAAGAATATTCATGTCCATCGATCCAAGACCCATATGATCCCTATCATGATATCCAAGCAGAACAAGAGTCAAGGGATTGTCTCAAGGAAGCATTGGATCAATTTCAAGCAACCATGGAGTGTGTTGTGCAACAAGTGGAAAGAGTGGAGAATATTGAACCACCACAACTCTACCAAGAAGAACCATCTTCTTACTATGAACCCTTTCTCCAAAATGATGAACCCTTCCACCAATCCCAATCTCTAATGGATGAAACCCTTGGTGTTCTTGTTCAAGGGCAAGAAGAGATGAAAAGGGATGTGCAAAATTTCATGGCCGCCTTGGATGCGGTAACAAATCAATTAGCCTCCCAATGCTTGAACACTCAAGGAACTCCCATGACTACATGTGGAGAATCAAATGAAGAACATAGCATGAAGGAGAGATTGGAAACTCTAGTGGGAAATTGATGAGCGGATAATTTGTACCCTTTTTGGCATTGTTTTTATTATGTTTTTGGTAGTTTTAGTTGAGTTCTTAGTATATTTTTATTAGTTTTTAGTTAAAATTCACTTTTCTGGACTTTACTATGAGTTTGTGTGTTTTTCTGTGATTTCAGGTATTTTCTGGCTGAAATTGAGGGACCTGAGCAAAAATCTGATTCAGAGACTGAAAAGGACTGCAGATGCTGTTGGATTCTGACCTCCCTGCACTAGAAGTGGATTTTTCGGAGCTACAGAAGCCCAATTGGCGCGCTCTCAACGGCGTTGGAAAGTAGACATCCTGGGCTTTCCAGCAATATATGATAGTCCATACTTTGCCCAAGATTTGATGGCCCAAACCGGCATTCAAAGTCACCCTCAGGAATTCCAGCGTTAAACGCCGGAACTGGCACAAGAATGGGAGTTAAACGCCCAAACTGGCACCAAAGCTGGCGTTTAACTCCAAGGAGAGTCTCTACACGAAAATGCTTCATTGCTCAGCCCAAGCACACACCAAGTGGGCCCGGAAGTGGATTTTTATGTCATTTACTCATCTTTGTACACCTTAGGCTACTAGTTTTCTATAAGTAGGACCTTTTACTATTGTATTTGACATCTTGGTAGCTATCTTTGAGTTTTATGCTATCTTAGATCATTGGGAGGCTGGCCTCATGGCCATGCCTAGACCTTGTTCTTATGTATTTTCAACGGTGGAGTTTCTACACACCATAGATTAAGGTGTGGAGCTCTGTTGTACCTCGAGTATTAATGCAATTACTATTGTTCTTCTATTCAATTCCGCTTGTTCTTTGTCCAAGATATCATTTGTTCTTCAACTTGATGAATGTGATGATCCGTGACACTCATCATCATTCTCACTCATGAACAAAGTGACTGACAACCACTCTTGTTCTACAAGCATACGAGGCTCTAGTGAATATCTCTTGGATTCCTGATACACGATGCATGGTTGATCGCCTGACAACCGAGTGCTCGCCTGACAAACGAGCCAGCCATTCCATGAGATCAGAGTCTTCGTGGTATAGGCGAGAACTGATGGCGGCATTCAAGAGAATCCGGAAGGTCTAACCTTGTCTGTGGTATTCTGAGTAGGATTCAATGATTGAATGACTGTGACGTGCTTCAAACTCCTAGCAGGCGGGGCGTTAGTGACAGACGCAAAAGAATCACTGGATTCTATTCCGGCCTGACCGAGAACCGACAGCTGATTAGCCATATGCTGTGACAGAGCATAGGAACATTTTCACTGAGAGGATGGGAGGTAGCCACTGACAACGGTGAAACCCTTGCATAAGCTTGCCATGGAAAGGAGTAAGAAGGATTGGATGAAGACAGTAGGAAAGCAGAGAGACGGAAGGGAAGGCATCTTCATACGCTTATCTGAAGCTCTCACCAATGATATACATAAGTATCTCTATCTTTATCTTTATGCTTTATTCATCATCTATACCCATTTGAGTCTGCCTGACTGAGATTTACAAGGTGACCATAGCTTGCTTCATACCAACAATCTCTGAGGGATCGACCCTTACTCGCGTAAGGTTTATTACTTGGACGACCCAGTACACTTGCTGGTTAGTTGTGCGAAGTTGTAGTGATCACAATTTCGCCCACCAAGTTTTTGGCGCCGTTGCCGGGGATTGTTCGAGTATGGACAACTGACGGTTCATCTTGTTGCTTAGATTAGGTATTTTTCAGAGTTCTTAAGAATGAATTCTAGTGTTTCAAGGTGATGTTCTTATTATCACCAAAGCTGATTGATTATCATCAATTTAGCTCTTGAATGCAATGTCCTGCTGAAGCTTGCCTATTCATGTCTAATTCCTTTAGACTGAAGCTTTAGACTAACATTGCATGATTCCTGGAATTCTCATTAAGAATTTTGATACCTTTATTTTCTTCTTCCACTTAATTTTCGAAAAATCCAAAAAAAAAAATTTTACAAAATCATAAAAAAACCCAAAAATATTTTATGTTTCTTGTTTGAGTCTAGTGTCTTATTTTAAGTTTGGTGTCTTGCATGCATTGTTTATTTGATCTTGGTTCTATTTTCAAGTCAATAGTACAGGGAACTGAAGATTCAGAACATGCAGCAGAGGAATTACACAGAAAAAGCTGGGCGTTCAAAACGCCCAGTGAAGAAGGACAGACTGGCGTTTAAACGCCAGCCAGGGTGCCTGGTTGGGCGTTTAACGCCCAAAAAGGTAGTGCATTGGGCGTTAAACGCCAGAATGTGCACCATTCTGGGCGTTTAACGCCAGGATGGCACAAGGGGAAGGAATTTGTTTTCAAAATCAATTTTTTTCAAGTTTTCAAAGTTTTTCAAAATCAAATCTTTTTCAAATCATATCTTTTCAATCAAATGTTTTCAAAATCAATTTCTTTCCTTTTTCAAAGATACTTACTAACAATTAATGATTTGATTGAACATTTTAAGTATGTTGCCTTTTCTGTTGAGAGAGGTTTAATGTTTGAATCATATCTTTTCTTGTTAGGCAAGTCATTAATTTTTAAAATCAAATCTTTTTAAAATTGTTTTCAAATCATATCATTTCAATCATATCTTTTTAAAAGCATAACTTTTCAATCATATATTTTTAATCACAGCTTTTTCAAAATAGTTTTCAAATCATATCTTTTTGATTTCTAGTTTCAAAAATCTTTTTCAAAAATTTCTTGATCTCTTTCTCACTCTTGATTTTCGAAAATCAATTAGAGTTTTTCAAAAATGTTTTCAAAATATTTCACTTGATTTTCGAAAATTTCTTCCTCTCTTCCCACATCCTTCTATTTATGGAGTACTACTCCTTCTAAATGCACAATTCGAACTCTATCTAATTAAGTTCGAATTCTTCTACCTCTTCTTTCTATTTTTCTGTTCCTCTGACACCTCAAGGAATCTCTATATTGTGACATAGAGGATTCCATATTTTCTTGTTCTCTTCTATTTCATATGAGCAGGAACAAAGACAAAGGCATTCTTGTTGAAGCTGACCCTGAACCTGAGAGGACCTTGAAGCGAAAGCTAAGAGAAGCTAAGGCACAACTCTCTGTAGAGGACCTAACCGAATTCTTTAAAGGAGAAGAAGATATGGCAGCCGAAAACAACAACAATGCCAACAATGCAAGGAAGGTGCTGGGTGACTTTACTGCACCTACTCCCGACTTCTATGGGAGAAGCATTTCTATCCCTGCCATTGGAGCAAACAACTTTGAGCTTAAGCCTCAATTAGTTTCTCTAATGCAACAGAATTGCAAGTTCCATGGACTTCCATTGGAAGATCCTCATCAGTTCTTAGCTGAATTCTTGCAAATCTGTGACACAGTCAAGACTAATGGGGTTGACCCTGAGGTCTACAGACTGATGCTATTCCCTTTTGCTGTAAGAGACAGAGCTAGAATATGGTTGAACTCTCAACCTAAAGAAAGCCTGGACTCTTGGGAAAAGCTAGTCAATGCCTTCTTGGCAAAGTTCTTTCCACCTCAAAAATTGAGTAAGCTTAGAGTGGAAGTCCAAACCTTCAGACAGAAGGATGGAGAATCCCTCTATGAAGCTTGGGAAAGATACAAACAATTAATCAGAAAGTGTCCCTCAGACATGCTTTCTGAATGGAGCATCATAGGTATTTTCTATGATGGTCTCTCTGAACTATCCAAGATGTCCTTGGATAGCTCTGCTGGAGGATCTCTTCATCTGAAGAAGACGCCTACAGAGGCTCAAGAACTAATTGAAATGGTTGCAAATAACCAATTCATGTACACTTCTGAAAGGAATCCTGTGAACAATGGGACTAATCAGAAGAAAGGAGTTCTTGAGATTGATACTCTGAATACCATATTGGCTCAGAATAAAATATTGACTCAACAAGTCAATTTGATTTCTCAAAGTCTGTCTGGAATGCAAAATGCACCAAGCAGTACTAAGGATGCTTCATCTAAAGAAGAAGCTTATGATCCTGGGAACCCTTCAATGGAAGAGGTGAATTACCTAGGAGAACCCTATGGAAACACCTATAATTCTTCATGGAGAAATCACCCAAATTTCTCATGGAAGAATCAAGAGAGACCTCAACAAGGTTTCAACAATAATGGTGAAAGAAACAGGTGTAGCAATGGCAAGCCTTTTCCATCATCTTCTCAGCAACAGACAGAGAATTCTAAGCAGAACCCCTCTGACTTAGCAACCATGGTCTCTGATCTAATCAAAACCACTCAAAGTTTCATGACTGAAACAAGGTCCTCCATTAGGAATTTGGAGGCACAAGTGGGACAGCTGAGCAAGAAAGTTACTGAACTCCCTCCTAGTACTCTCCCAAGTAATACAGAAGAAAATCCAAAAGGAGAGTGCAAAGCCATAACCATGGCCGAATCTGGAGAGGAAAGAGAGGAAGTGGACGCCACTGAGGAAGGCCTCAATGGGCGTGCACTAGCCTCCACAGAGTTCCCCAATGAGGAACCATGGGAATCTGAGGCTCAAAATGAGACCATAGAGATCCCACTGGATTTACTTCTGCCATTCATGAGCTCTGATGAGTATTCTTCCTCTGAAGAGGATGAGTATGTCACTAAAGAGCAAGTTGCTAAATACCTTGGAGCAATCATGAAGCTAAATGACAAGTTATTTGGAAATGAGACTTGGGAGGATGAACTCCCTTTGCTCACCAAAGAACTGGATGACTTGTCTAGGCAGAAATTACCTCAAAAGAAACAAGATCCTGGAAAGTTTTCAATACCTTGTACCATAGGCACCATGACCTTCAAGAAGGCTCTATATGACTTAGGGTCAAGTGTAAACCTCATGCCTCTCTCTGTAATGGAGAAGCTAAGGATCTTTGAGGTACAAGCTGCAAGAATCTCACTAGAGATGGCAGACAACTCAAGAAAACAAGCTCATGGACTTGTAGAGGATGTTTTGGTGAAGTATGAAGACCATTACATCCCTGCTGATTTCATAGTCCTAGAGACTGGAAAATGCATGGATGAATCTATCATCCTTGGCAGACCCTTCCTAGTCACAGCAAAGGCTGTGATTGATGTTGATGGAGGAGAACTGATCATTCAAGTGAATGAAAAATCCTATGTGTTTAAGGCTCAAGGATATCCCTCTGTCATCATGGAGAGGAAGCATGAAGAGCTTCTCTCAAATCAGAGACAAACAGAGCCCCCACAGTCAAACTCTAAGTTTGGTGTTGGGAGGCCACAACCAAACTCTAAGTTTGGTGTTGAACCCCCACATTCAAACTCTAAGTTTGGTGTTGGGAGGTTCCAACATTGCTCTGAGTATCTGTGAGGCTCCATGAGAGCCCTCTGTCAAGCTACTGACATTAAAGAAGCGCTTGTTGGGAGGCAACCCAATGTTATATTTTATCTATTTTCTTTTGTTATTTTATGTTTTTTATAGGTTGATGATCATAAGAAGACACAAAATCAATTGAAAAAGCAAAAACAGAATGAAAAACAGGAAGAAAATCAGCACACCCTGGAGGAAGAACCCACTGGCGTTTAAACGCCAGTGAGGCTAGCAATTGGGCGTTTAACGCCCAGTCTGGCACCATTCTGGGCGTTTAACGCCAGAAAGGGGCACCAGACTGGCATTAAATGCCAGAAAAGGGTAAGAACCTGGCGTTAAACGCCAGGAATGGGCACCAGCCCGGCGTTTAACGCCAGAAATGGCTCAAAACGTGATTTTGAGTGCCATTTGGTGCAGGGATGACTTTTCCTTGACACCACAGGATCTGTGGACCCCACAGGATCCCCACCAACCCCACCACTCTCTCTCTTCTTCACCCATTCCCCAATCACCTCAACTCCTCTTCCCCAAAAACCCTTCACCTATCAAATCCCATCTTTCTCTTCACCACTCACATCCATCCTTCATAAAACCCCTCCTCTCTTATATATACCCTTCTTCACTCCTTCATTTTCACACAACCTAAACACCACTTCTCCCCCTCTTTGGCCGAATACATAAGCCACACCCTTTTTCCTCATTTCTTTTTCTTCTACTCTCATCTTTCTTCTTTTGCTCGAGGACGAGCAAACCTTTTAAGTTTGGTGTGGTAAAAGCATTGTTTTTGTTTTTCCATAACCATTTATGGCATCCAAGGCCGGAGAAACCTCTAGAAAGAGGAAAGGGAAGGCAAAAGCTTCCACCTCCGAGTCATGGGAGATGGAGAGATTCATCTCAAGGGATGCACTTTCCTCCACAAGACTACTGGGAGCAAATTAACACCTCCCTAGGAGAATTGAGTTCCAACATGGGACAACTAAGGGTGGAGCACCAAGAACATGCCATCCTCCTCCATGAAATTAGAGAAGATCAAAGAATCATGAGAGATGAGCAACAAAGACAAGGAAGAGACATTGAGGAGCTCAAGCACTCCATAAGACCTTCAAGAGGAAGAACAAGCCGCCATCACTGAGGTGGACCCGTTCTTTAATCTCCTTGTTCTTTATTTTTCTGTTTTTCGAATTTCTATGCTTATGTTTATCTATGTTTGTGTCTTATGATCATTAGTGTCTTAGTGTCTATGCCTTAAAGTTATGAATGTCCTATGAATCCATCACCTTTCTTAAAAGAAAACTGTTTTTATCACAAAAGAACAAGAAGTACAGGATTTCGAATTCATCTTTAAAACCAGCTTAATTAGTTTGATGTGGTGGCAATACTTTTTGTTTTCTGAATGTATGCTTGAACAGTGCATATGTCTTTTGAATTTGTGGTTCATGAATGTTAAAATTGTTGGCTCTTGAAAGAATGATGAAAAAGGAGACATGTTACTGAGGATCTGAAAAATCATAAAAATGATTCTTGAAGCAAGAAAAAGCAGTGAATACAAAAAAAAAAAAGAGAAAGAGAGAGACGAAAAAAGAAAAGAAAGAGAAAAAGAAAGAAAAAAAATAAAGTTGTGATCCAAGGCAAAAAGAGTGTGCTTAAGAACCCTGGACACCTCTAATTGGGGACTCTAGCAAAGCTGAGTCACAATCTGAAAAGGTTCACCCAATTATGTGTCTGTGGCATGTATGTATCCGGTGGTAATACTGGAAGACAGAGTGCTTTGGGCCACGGCCAAGACTCATAAAGTAGCTGTGTTCAAGAATCATCATACTTAACTAGGAGAATCAATAACACTATCTGGATTCTGAGTTCCTAAAGAAGCCAATCATTCTGAATTTCAAAGGATAAAGTGAGATGCCAAAACTGTTCGGAGGCAAAAAGCTACTAGTCCCGCTCATCTAATTTGGAGCTAAGTTTCATTGATAATTTAGAGTCTATAGTATATTCTCTTCTTTTTATCTTGTTGATTTTCAGTTGCTTGGGGACAAGCAACAATTTAAGTTTGGTGTTGTGATGAGCGGATAATTTGTACCCTTTTTGGCATTGTTTTTAGTATGTTTTTGGTAGTTTTAGTTGAGTTCTTAGTATATTTTTATTAGTTTTTAGTTAAAATTCACTTTTCTGGACTTTACTATGAGTTTGTGTGTTTTTCTGTGATTTCAGGTATTTTCTGGCTGAAATTGAGGGACCTGAGCAAAAATCTGATTCAGAGACTGAAAAGGACTGCAGATGCTGTTGGATTCTGACCTCCCTGCACTCGAAGTGGATTTTCTGGAGCTACAGAAGCCCAATTGGCGCGCTTTTAACGGCGTTGGAAAGTAGACATCCTGGGCTTTCCAGCAATATATGATAGTCCATACTTTGCCCAAGATTTGATGGCCCAAACCGGCATTCAAAGTCACCCTCAGGAATTCCAGCGTTAAACGCCGGAACTGGTACAAGAATGGGAGTTAAACGCCCAAACTGGCACCAAAGCTGGCGTTTAACTCCAAGGAGAATCTCTAAACGAAAATGCTTCATTGCTCAGCCCAAGCACACACCAAGTGGGCCCGGAAGTGGATTTTTATGTCATTTACTCATCTTTGTACACCTTAGGCTACTAGTTTTCTATAAGTAGGACCTTTTACTATTGTATTTGACATCTTGGTAGCTATCTTTGAGTTTTATGCTATCTTAGATCATTGGAAGGCTGGCCTCACGGCCATGCCTAGACCTTGTTCTTATGTATTTTCAACGGTGGAGTTTCTACACACCATAGATTAAGGTGTGGAGCTCTGTTGTACCTCGAGTATTAATGCAATTACTATTGTTCTTCTATTCAATTCCGCTTGTTCTTTGTCCAAGATATCATTTGTTCTTCAACTTGATGAATGTGATGATCCGTGACACTCATCATCATTCTCACTCATGAACAAAGTGATTGACAACCACTCTTGTTCTACAAGCATACGAGGCTCTAGTGAATATCTCTTGGATTCCTGATACACGATGCATGGTTGATCGCCTGACAACCGAGTGCTCGCCTGACAAACGAGCCAGCCATTCCGTGAGATCAGAGTCTTCGTGGTATAGGCGAGAACTGATGGCGGCATTCAAGAGAATCCGGAAGGTCTAACCTTGTCTGTGGTATTCTGAGTAGGATTCAATGATTGAATGACTGTGACGTGCTTCAAACTCCTAGCAGGCGGGGCGTTAATGACAGACGCAAAAGAATCACTGGATTCTATTCCGGCCTGACCGAGAACCGACAGCTGATTAGCCATATGCTGTGACAGAGCATAGGAACATTTTCACTGAGAGGATGGGAGGTAGCCACTGACAACGGTGAAACCCTTGCATAAGCTTGTCATGGAAAGGAGTAAGAAGGATTGGATGAAGACAGTAGGAAAGCAGAGAGACGGAAGGGAAGGCATCTTCATACGCTTATCTGAAGCTCTCACCAATGATATACATAAGTATCTCTATCTTTATCTTTATGCTTTATTCATCATCTATACCCATTTGAGTCTGCCTGACTGAGATTTACAAGGTGACCATAGCTTGCTTCATACCAACAATCTCTGAGGGATCGACCCTTACTCGCGTAAGGTTTATTACTTGGACGACCCAGTACACTTGCTGGTTAGTTGTGCGAAGTTGTAGTGATCACAATTTCGCCCATCAGAAATGAGGGAAGTTGCTTTGTATTGGAACAATTGGAGGAAGCTTTAATTGTTGAAGACAAGGAAGAAGTGGTAGAAGACTTAGGAGATGCGGAGCCTCCATGGGAACATAGAGTTGAAGAAAACCCCTCCAAGATTATTGAAATTGATGCTAGGGAGGAAAATGCACACCTTCCAAGGCATATTCCATATGAAGACTTGGATGTGATAGAGAAAGAATTGAGTTCCCTTGGTGATGAAGATCAAGCATCAAGTCTTAGTGGTGAAGAATCCTTTGAGTATGAAGAACCTTCTCCGGTTGGATTTGAAAGTGTTGAGGAGGTAAATTTTTCTCACCCTCCCTATTATGAGTTGAGTAAGGGAAAATGTTTAGATAAAATTGTTGAACAAAGGATTGAGATTAAGAGATCTTGTGAAGAGGTGGAAGTCCCTAGAAATAGAAGAACGAGGGTTGGTTATGCTTTGTCAAGATCATTGGAAGCATCTTTGCCTAGATTGCCACCTACACCTTCATTTGAGTGGGTGAAATTCATTTCTATTAGCTTTATTATTCCACTTGAATATGGTTTGCTTGAAATGGACGGCCAACTTAGGGAAGTTTATGGGATGAAGCGTAAGCGGAAAAGGTTTTGTGGTGGGCGTTGCAAATCAAGGCTCATTATGGTTGATGCATCAAACATGAGATATAAAGGTTGGAATAGTGCTCAAATAGATGGGTCTAGGTGGATTGTTGGCCACTATATAGAGAATTCACCTTACTCACCACCCGGTTGGGCTAATAATGATGATCAACTTCTAGAAGGGTGTGAAAATAAAGTGTGGGACCCCGGATCACAAGAAGAGGATCAACTTTGGGAGTCCCAAGCTTGTGAAGAACTCCACCAACACTTGGCTCAATTCATAAGAAATCTTGGGGCACAATGGAGAACCAAGCATTGGTGGGAGTTCTAAGATGAATTCAAGCACAAGCCACCTTGAGAGGAGCTCCCTATAAGTCCAACTTAAGGACAATAAACAAAAGTGTTAGGTGGGAGACACCCCACCATGGTAAATTCTTTTAATTTTCTCTTTTGTAAATATTTAGTAGAATTAGTCTAATTTCATATTTTGTTTAGTTAGTTGAGTATATTTGGTAGTTTAGTATGTTAAATAAGGTTTTATGTTGTTTTGGTAGCTGTTTGGAGGTTTGGAATGCTTGGATTGGTGCAAAAACATAGCAAAAATTTTTTGAAAAACAAAGCACCATCCACGCGTACGCGCACTATATGCGTACGCGTGCATCAAGCGTTTTCGACCATCCACGCGAGCGCGCCATGCGTGCGTACGCGTGGATTGAGAAGTTCCACATTCCATACATTTTTCAGAGAGTTATGCCTACGCCGCGACAACGTTGTGCCTTTGGCACAACCCCACTCGCGCGCACGCGCACATGACGCGTACGCGTCACTCTCGAAATAAGCCATCCGCGCGCGCGCTCCATGCGTGCGTACACGCGGATTTCCTTCCTTTACCACATTTCTTTTCTTCTCCTCTTTCCATTTCTTTCCTCCTCCTTTCTTCTTTCCCTCTCCTACCCCTCATCCAACACTCCCAAACACCATTGATAACCATTTATTTTAGTTAGTTAATTAGTTAGTCAATTAGTTAATTCGTTAGTTTTAGTTTAGTTTTCATTTTATTTTCTCTCTTTTCATCATAAGTGTTGGATTTTTGACTTTGTTTACTATACATTGCTACCCCTTATTGCCTAAATGCTATTTTAGCATGAATGTTTTTAGATAATCTTTGTTGGATTCTATGATTGAGGTTATATTTTGCTACTTAGTTTTGAGTTTTTTATGCTTACCTTTTGAAAAATACCAAGTGATGAGAATTGCCTTTGAGTCTGTAACTCTTTTGAATTGCATGTTGTAGCTAGCCACCATGTGATTTGAACTCTCTCTTTGAGTGGGCAATCTCTTGAGGGATGATGTTGTGCATTTACCTTAATGCATTATATTTTATGATCATATGCATCCATATGTGTTTGACTTGAATGCTTTCATGCTTCTTTAATGCTTGTTTTACCTTACAAGTTTACTTGAAGCATCTCAAGCACACTAGGATAAGTGAAGTGCATGCTTCTTTTGTGACATCGCCCTTTTATGCTAATGTGTGTTCTAAACCGCGCAATTTAGAATTCACACACTTATTTGTCATTAATGTCACACTAATTCACTCACTCAATTCTAGTGATTAGTACCTCATTCCAACAATTATGCTTCCTTGCTTTTGTTTTCTCATCTTATGGTGTTATATTTTTGTTTGTCATAAATGATTCACCACAAGCAAACATGGAAACGGAAGCAAGACTAAGAACACGTAGCAATCCGGAGAGTCGCCGTACCCCCTTGCTCATCTTTGAGTGCACCGAGGACGGTGCAAACTTTTAAGTGTGGGAAGGTCGTCTGACCTGTCGGCGATTTTGGGTGACAAATTTCTAATCCTAACACTTTTGCATTTCATTCTAGGATTTTATGGTTTTTTACTTGCATTTTCTTAATTTTGCATATATAGACAAAATAAGCTTAGTCAAAATAATAAAAATTTTCAAGATTTCTATCTATAGGGCACCAATTGATTTGAGTGAAAACTTTTCATAGAACTTGCTTGAATTATATATGTTATGGATCATGTTTTGAGCTAAGAACACAAGCAAGTGAGATTTGAGCCTAATGGTGTGGTTACATCTTATAACCACTTATTTTCCTTCTTGTGTGCATTATTCTCTTTCTATGATTGTGATCTTTGATTTGTTTAATTCTCTATTTCCATTATTTTGTGCATACATGCATTTATATGATTGAGGCCATCATTTCATTAGCTCACTTACCCAAATAGCCTTACCTTTTATCTTCCATTGTTAGCCAATTTGTGCCTACGATTAACCCACTTGTTCTTAATTTAGCACATTACAAGCCTTAAAGCGAAAAACAATAAATGTCCTTAATTTGGATCTTTGATTGGCTTAGGCTAGTGTGTGTGAGTACCATTCAAGTGTGGGAATCTTAGGACATTGGGGGAATAAAAAGGTAGTTTTGTATTGCTATTGAAAATATTGGGAATTGGGTACATACCCATGTATTACTCAAATGTAAAACCTTATGCATTGATGCTCTTGTATATAAAAAAAATAAGAAAAAGAAAAAAAAAAGAAAAAAAATGATATGGAAAAGAAAAAAATATAGAAAAAGAAAGAAAAAAGAAGAAAAAAGAAAGAAATAAAAAGGGGATAAAATGCCCCAAAGCAAAGTGTAGCTCAACAAAATCAATGCATAAGTGTTGTGAAATGAAAAGGTGGTGGACGAAATTGTGATTCATTTGTTATTGTATTTTGTAAAATTCATTGCTTTTTCTTTCCCTGGCAATGGCGCCAAAAACATGATGCCAATACCATGGTTCACAACTATGTGTGGTCACAACTCCGTTCAACTTAACCAGCAAGTGTACTGGGTCATCCAAGTAATACCTTACGTGAGTAAGGGTCGATCCCACAGAGATTGTTGGTATGAAGCAAGCTATGGTCGTCTTATAAATCTCAGTCAGGCGGATAATAATTGATTATGGATAAGTTCGAAAATTATTAATAAACAGAAAATAAAATAGGATAGAAATACTTATGTAAATCAATAGTGGGAATTTCAGATAGGCGTATGGAGATGCTGTGCTCCTCTTGAATCTTTACTTTCTTATTACATTCATCCAATCCTTCTTACTCCTTTCCATGGCAAGCTATATGTAGGGCATCACCGTTGTCAATGGCTACATCCCATTCTCTCAGTGAAAATGGTCCTATGCTCTGTCACAGCACGGCTAATCATCTGTCGGTTCTCAATCAGGTTAGAATAGAATCCCTTGATTCTTTTGCGTCTGTCACTAACGCACAGCCTTTAGGAGTTCGAAGCTTGTCACAGTCATTCAGTCATTCAATCCCGGAATCCTACTCGGAATACCACAGACAAGGTTAGACTTTCTGGATTCTCAGAATTCTACTCGGAATACCACAGACAAGGTTAGACTTTCCGGATTCCCATGAATGCCGCCATCTATCTAGCTTATACCACGAAGATTCTGTTGGGGAATCTAAGAGATATGCGCCCGGCCTAAGGTAGAACGGAAGTGGTTGTCAGTCACGCGCGTTCATAGGTGAGAATGATGATGAGTGTCACGGATCATCACATTCATCAAGTTGAAGTGCAACGTATATCTTAGAATAAGAATAAAAAGAAAATTGAATAGAAAATAATAGTAATTGTATTGAAACTTGAGGTACAGCAGAGCTCCACACCCTTAATCTATGGTGTGTAGAAACTCCACCGTTGAAAATACATAAGTGAAAGGTTCAGGCATGGCCGAATGGCCAGCCCCCCCCCCCCCAAAACGTGATCAATGGCCTCCTAAGATGAAGAATAATACAAAACTGAGACCAAAGATGAAACGTGGTCAAAAGATGACTAATACACTAGTAAAAAGTCTTATTTATACTAAACAAGCTACTAGGGTTTACAGAGGTAAGTAATTGATGCATAAATTCACTTCCAGGGCCCACTTGGTGTGTGTTTGGGCTGAGCTTGATCTATCCACGATTTGAGGCTTCCTTTGGAGTTGAACGCCGAGTTATAGCGTGTTTCTGGCGTTCAACTCCGGGTTGTGACGTGTTTCTGGCGTTTGACTCCAGACAGCAGCATGTACTTGGCGTTGAGCGCCACTTTACGTCGTCAATTCCCAAATAAAGTATGAACTATTATATATTTCTGGAAAGCTCTGGATGTCTACTTTCCAACGCCGTTAAGAGCGCGCCATTTGATATTCTGTAGCGCCAGAAAATCCATTTTGAGTGTAGGGAGGTCAGATTCCAACAGCATCAGCAGTCCTTTTGTCAGCCTTCTTTCAGAGTTTTGCTCAAGTCCCTCAATTTCAGCCAGAAATTACCTGAAATCACAGAAAAACACACAAACTCATAGTAAAGTCCAGAAATGTGAATTTAACATAAAAACTAATGAAAACATCCCTAAAAGTAGCTTGAACTTACTAAAAACTACCTAAAAATAATGCCAAAAAGCGTATAAATTATCCGCTCATCACAACACCAAACTTAAATTGTTGCTTGTCCCCAAGCAACTGAAAATCAAATAGGATAAAAAGAAGAGAATATACTATAAATTCAGATTATCAATGAATATTAGTTCTAATTAGATGAGCGGGACTTGTAGCTTTTTGCTTCTGAACAGTTTTGGCATCTCACTTTTTCCTTTGAAGTTTAGAATGATTGGCTTCTCTAGGAACTTAGAATTTTGGATAGTGTTATTGATTTTCCTAGTTAAGCATGTTGATTCTTGAACACAGTTACTTATGAGTCTTGGCCGTGGCCCTAAGCACTTTGTTTTCCAGTATTACCACCGGATACATAAATGCCACAAACACATAACTGGGTGAACCTTTTCAGATTGTGACTCAGCTTTGCAAGAGTCCCCAGTTAGTGGTGTTCAGAGCTCTTAAGCACACTCTTTTGCTTTGGATCACGACTTTAACCACTCAGTCTCAAGCTTTTCACTTGGACCTGCATGACACAAGCACATGGTTAGGGACAGCTTGATTTAGCCGCTTAGTCCTGGATTTTATTTCCTTGGGCCCTCCTATCCATTGATGCTCAAAGCCTTGGATCCTTTTTACCCTTGCCTTTTGGTTTTAAGGGCTATTGGCTTTTTCTGCTTGCTTTTTCTTTTTCTTTCTTCTTTTTTTTTTCGCCATTCACTGCTTTTTCTTGCTTCAAGAATCAAATTTATGATTTTTCAGATTGTCAATAACATTTCTCTTTGTTCATCATTCTTTCAAGAGCCAACAATTTTAACATTCATAAACAACAGGATCAAAATTATGCACTGTTCAAGCATTCATTCAGAAAACAAAAAGTATTGTCACCACATCAATATAATTGAACTAAATTCAAAGATAAATTCGAAATTCATGTACTTCTTGTTCTTTTGAATTAAAACATTTTTCATTTAAGAAAGGTGAAGTATTAATGGAATTATTCATAGCTTTAAGACATAGTTACTAAACACTAATGATCATAAAGTAGAGACACAAAACATAAACACAACATAAAAACCGAAAAACAGAAAGAAATAAGAACAAGGAATGAATCCACCTTAGTGGCGTCTCCTTCTTGAAGGACCAACAATGTCCTTAAGCTCTTCTATGTCCCTTCCTTGCCTTTGTTGCTCCTCCCTCATTGCTCTTTGATCTTCTCTTATTTCATGGAGAATGATGGAGTGCTCATGATGTTCCACCCTTAATTGTTCCACATTGTAGCTCAAATCTTCTAAGGAAGTGTTGAGTTATTCCCAATAGTTGTTGGGAGGAAAGTGCATCCTTTGAGGCATCTCAGGGATTTCTTGATGATGAGCTTCCTCATGCATCTCTTGAGATCCGTGGAGGGTCTCTCTTGCTTGCTCCATCCTCTTCTTGGTGATGGGCTTATCCTCTTCAATGGAGATGTCTCCTTCTATGATAACTCCAGCTGAGTAACATAGATGGCAAATAAGGTGAGGAAAAGCCAGCCTTGCCATGGTGGAGGGCTTTTCGGTTATTTTGTAGATTTCATTGGAGATGACTTCATGAACTTCTACTTCCTCTCCAATCATGATGCTATGAATCATGATGGCCCGATCCACAGTAACTTCAGATCGGTTGCTAGTGGGAATGATGGAGCGTTGAATGAACTCCAACCATCCTCTAGCCACAGGCTTGAGGTCCAGTCTTCTTAGTTGAACTGGCTTGCCTTTGGAGTCTCTTTTCCATTGAGCTCCTTCCACACATATGTCCATTAGGACTTGGTCCAACCTTTGATTAAAGTTGACCCTTCTAGTATAGGGGCGTTCATCTCCTTGCATCATGGGCAAGTGGAACGCCAACCTCACATTTTCCGGACTAAAATCAAAGTATTTCCCCCGAACCATTGTGAGATAATTCTTTGGATTCGGGTTCATACTTTGATCATGGTTCCTAGTGATCCATGCATTGGCATAGAACTCTTGAACCATTAAGATTCTGACTTTTTGCATGGGGTTGGTTAGGACTTCCCAACTTTTTCATCGGATCTCATGTCGAATCTCCGGATACTCATTTTTCTTGAGCTTGAAAGGGACCTCAGGGATCACCTTCTTCTTTGCCACAACATCATAGAAGTGGTCTTGATGGCTTTTGGAGACGAATCTTTCCATCTCCCATGACTCGGAGGTGGAAGCTTTTGTCTTCCCTTTTCCTTTTCTAGAGGATTAATGGAAAAACAAAAAGCTTATGCTTTTTCCATACCAAACTTAAAATATTGCTCGTCCTCGAGCAAGAGAAGAAAGAAGAGAAGAAGAAGAAGAAGAAAATATGGTGGAGAGGGAGAGATGGTGTTTCGGCCAAGGTATGGAAGAGGGGGTTGTGTTGTGTGAAAATGAAGTGGAATGGAGGGGTTTATATAGGAAAATGGGAGAGGGTAGGTTCGGCCATTTAGGGTGGGTTTGGGTGGGAAAATGTTTTTGAATTTTGAAGGTAGGTGGGGTTTATGGGGAAGAGTGGGTGGATGTGAGTGGTGAAGGGGGTAATTGGGAAGAGAGATTGAAGTTGTTGGGAAGTGTGACATGGGGAAGAGTGTTATAGGATTAGGAGGTAAGGTGGGAATATATTAGGTGGGGATCCTGTGGGGTCCACAGATCCTGAGATTATCCTGTGGGGTCCACAGATCCTGAGGTGTCAAGGAATTACATCCCTGCACCAAATAGGCATGCAAAATGCCTTTGCATACCATTATGGCATTTAAACGCCGAGGGGATGCATGTTCTGGGCGTTCAACGCCCATGTAAAGCATGTTCTGGGCGTTTAACGCCCATGTGTAGCATGTTTCTGGCGTTGAACGCCAGTTCCATGCTTGTTACTAGCGTTCAGCGCCAGCTTTTCTCAAGGCACATTCCTGGCGTTCAAACACCAGAATGTTGCTTGTTTCTGGCATTCAGCACCAGATTCATGCTCTGTTCTGGCGTTGAACGCCAGCCAGATGCTCATTAATGGCGTTGAATGCCAGTCTGTCCTTCCTCCAGGGTGTGATTTTTCTTCTGCTATTTTTGATTCTATTTTTAATTTTTATATTTTTTTTCGTGACTCCACATGATCATGTACCTAATAAAACACAAAATAACATTAAAATAAAATAAAATAAAAATTAGATAAATAAAATTGGGTTGCCTCCCAACAAGCGCTTCTTTAATGTCAATAGCTTGACAGTGGGCTCTCATGGAGCCACCAGGTGATCAGGTCAATGTTGTATAGTCCCAACACCAAACTTAGAGTTTGGATATGGGGTCTTAACACCAAACTTAGTGTTTGGTTGTGGCCTCCCAACACCAAACTTAGAGTTTGACTGTGGGGGCTTTTCTTGACTCTGAACTGAGAGAAGCTCTTTGTGCTCACTCTCTTTTGTCAGAGAGGGATGGCCATGTGCCTTAAACACCAGGTAGTCCCCATTCAATTGAAGGACTAATTCACCTCTGTTGACATCTATCACAGCTCCTGCTGTGGCTAGGAAAGGTCTTCCAAGGATGATACACTCATCCTCTTCCTTCCCAGTGTCTAAGATTATAAAATCAACAGGGATGTAAAGGCCTTCAACCTTTACTAACATGTCCTCTACTACTCCATAAGCTTGTCTTAATGACTTGTCTGCCAATTATAATGAGAACAAGGCAGGTTGTACCTCAATGATCCCCAGCTTCTCCATTACAGAGAGTGGCATAAGATTTATCCCTGACCCTAGATCACATAGAGCTTTTTCAAAGGTCATGGTGCCTATGGTACAAGGTATTAAGAACTTACCAGGATCTTGTCTCTTTTGAGGTAAAATTTGCTGAATCCAGGTATCTAGTTCATTAATGAGCAAGGGAGGTTCACTTTCCCAAGTCTCATTACCAAACAACTTGGCATTCAGCTTCATGATAGCTCCTAAATATTGAGCAACTTGCTCTCCAGTCACATCTTCATCCTCTTCATAGGAAGAATAGTCTTCAGAGCTCATGAATGGCAGAAGGAGATTTAATGGAATCTCTATGGTCTCTATATGAGCCTCAGATTCCTTTGGATCCTTAATAGGAAACTCCCTCTTGCTTGAGAGACGTCCCAGGAGGTCTTCCTCACTAGGATTTTCGTCCTCCTCCTCCCTTGTGCATTCGGCCATATTGATTACATCAATAGCTTTGCACTCTCCTTTTGGATTCTCTTCTGTATTGCTTGGGAGAATACTGGGAGGAGTTTCAATGACTTTCTTACTTAGCTGGCCCACTTGTGCCTCCAGATTTTTGATGGAGGATCTTGTTTCACTCATGAAACTGAAAGTGGCCTTTGACAGATCAGAGACTAGATTGGCTAAATTAGAAGTATTTTGTTCAGAATTCTCTGTCTGTTGCTGAGAAGATGATGGAAAAGGCTTGCTATTGCTCAGCCTATTGCGTCCACCATTGTTAAAGCCTTGTTGAGGCTTTTGTTGATCCTTCCATGAGAAATTCGAATTATTTCTCCATGATGAATTATAGGTGTTTCCATAAGGTTCACCCATGTAATTAACCTCTGCCATTGCAGGGTTCTCAGGATCATAAGCTTCTTCAGAAGCTACCTCTTTAGTACTGTTGGATGCATTTTGCCATCCATTAAGACTTTGAGAGATCATGTTAACTTGCTGAGTCAACACTTTGTTCTGAGCCAATATGGCATTCAGAGCATCAATTTCAAGAACTCATTTCCTCTGAGGCGTCCCATTATTCACGGAATTCCTCTCAGAAGTGTACATGAATTGGTTATTTGCAACCATGTCAATGAGTTCTTGAGCTTCTGCAGGTGTTTTCTTTAGGTGGATGGATCCACCTGCAGAATGGTCCAATGACATTTTCAAAAACTCAGATAGACCATAATAGAATATATCTAATATGGTCCATTATGAAAACATGTCAGATGGACACCTTTTGGTCAACTGCTTGTATCTTTCCCAAGCTTCATAGAGGGATTCACCATCTTTTTGTTTGAAGGTTTGAACATCCACTCTAAGCTTGCTCAGCTTTTGAGGAGGAAAGAATTTATCCAAGAAAGCCGTGACCAGCTTCTCCCAAGAGTCTAGGCTATCCTTAGGTTGTGAATCCAACCATATTCTAGCTCTGTCTCTTACAGCAAAAGGGAAAAACATGAGCTTGTAGACTTCAGGATCTACTCCATTCGTCTTTACAGTCTCACAAATCTGCAAGAACTCAGTTAAAAACTGGTAAGGATCTTCAGATGGAAGTCCATAAAACTTGCAGTTCTGTTGCATTAAGGCAACTAGCTGAGGTTTCAGCTCAAAATTGTTTGCTCCAATGGCAGGAATGGAGATACTTCTTCCATCAAATTTGGACATAGGTTTGGTAAAGTCACCAAGCATCCTTCTTGCATTATCATTATTGGGTTCGGCTGCCATCTCCTTCTCTTGTTCGAAAATTTCTGAAAGGTTATTTCTGGATTGTTGTAATTTAGCTTCTCTTAGTTTCCTCTTCAGAGTCCTTTCAGGTTCAGGATCAATTTCAACAAGAGTGCCTTTTTCCTTGTTCCTGCTCATATGAAAAAAGAAGAAAACAAGAAAAGAAGGAGGAATCCTCTATGTCACAGTATAGAGATTCCTTTATGTTAGTAGAAAAAGAAGGGGAGAAGAGTGAAGAAGAGTGGGTTCGGATATTTAGATGAAGAGAGGTGAAGAGAAGTGTTAATAAATAAATAATTAAATAGAATAAGAAAAGAGAGGGAGAATTCGAAAATAATTTTAAAAAGGGGATAGTAATTTTCGAAAATTAGAGATAAGATAAGATTAAAATTTAAATTTAAAACAAAAAAAAAAGGAATTTTTGAAAAAGAGATGAGATATTTTCGAAAATTAGAAAGGGAAAAGTAGTTAGGTAGTTTTGAAAAATATAAGAAACAAACAAAAAGTCAACTAATTAGTTGAAAAAGATATTAAAATCAAATTTGAAAAGATTAGAAGATAAGAAGTTAGATAAGATATTTTTAAATTAAAATTTGAAAAAAAGATAAAATTTTGAAAAAGATATGATAAAAGATAAAAAGATATAATTCCAAAATTTGAAATTACTTACTTCATTAACAAGAAACTACAAGATAAGATTCTAGAACTTAAAGATTGAACCTTTCTTAACAAGAAAGTAACAAACTTCAAATTTTTGAATCAATCACATTAATTATTAGTGAATTTTCGAAAATATGATATAAAGATAAGAAAAAGATTTTGAAAATATTTTGAAAAAGGTTTTTGAAATTTTCGAAAAAAAAAGAAAAAGAAAAAAAGTGAAAAAGATATAATTTTTGAAAAAGATTTTGAAAAGATAAGATTTTTAAAATTGAAAATTTGACTTGACTTGTAAGAAACAACTAATTTTGAAAATTTTTTACTAAGTCAACTCAAATTTTCGAAAATTATGAGAAATAAGGAGAAGATATTTTTTTGATTTTTGAATTTTTAATTATGAGAGAGAAAAATACAAACATGACCCAAAACATGAAAATTTTGGATCAAACACAGGATGCATGCAAGAACACTATGAATGTCAAGATGAACACCAAGAACACTTTGAAGATCATGATGAACATCAAGAACATCATTTTGAAAAATTTTTGATGCAAAGAAAACATGCAAGACACCAAACTTAGAAATCTTTAATGCATGAACTCTAACAAACGAAAAGTGCATATGAAAAACAACAAACAACACAAAACAAGAAATCATCAAGATCAAACAAGAAGACTTACTGATGAGCGGATATTTTATACGCTTTTTGGGGGTAATTTCATGTAGATTTTAGCATGTTTTTATTAGTTTTTAGTTAAATGTTATTAGTTTTTAGGCAAAAATCATATTTCTAGACTTTACTATGAGTGTGTGTTTTTTTCTGTGATTTCAGGTATTTTCTGGCTGAAATTGAGGAAGCTGAGCAAAAATCTGACTTAGGCTGAAAAAAGGACTGCTGATGTTGTTGGATCCTGACCTCCCTGCACTCGAAATAAATTTTCTAGAGCTACAGGAGTCTAATTGGCGCGCTCTCAACGGCGTTGGAAAGTAGACATCCAGGGCTTTCCAGCAATATATAATAGTCCATACTTTGCGCGAAGATAGACGACGTAACTTGGCGTTGAACGCCAAGTACATGCTGCTGTCTGGAGTTAAACGCCAGAAACATGTCATGATCCGGAGTTGAACGCCCAAAACACGTCATAACTTGGAGTTTAACTCCAAGAAAAGCCTCTACTCGTTGGTAGCTTTAGTCTCAGCCCCAGCACACACCAAGTGGGCTCCAGAAGTGGATTTCTGCACCAATTATCTTAGTTTACTCATATTCTGTAAACCTAGGTTACTAGTTTACTATTTAAACAACTTTTAGAGAATTATTTTGTACCTCATGACATTTTCAGATCTGAATTACATACTTTTTGACGGCATGAGTCTCTAAACTCCATTGTTGGGGGTGAGGAGCTCTGCAGCGTCTCGATGAATTAATACAATTCCTTTATTTTCCATTCAAACACGCTTGTTCTTATCTAAGATGTTCATTCGCGCTTAATTATGGAGAAGGTGATGATCCGTGACACTCATCACCTTCCTCAATCCATGAACGTGTGTCTAACAACCACCTCCGTTCTACATCATATTGAATGAGTATCTCTTAGATTTATTACTCAGAATCTTCGTGGTATAAGCCGGATTGATGGCGGCATTCATGAGAATCTGGAAAGTCTAAACCTTGTCTGTGGTATTCTGAGTAGGATTCTGGGATTGAATGACTGTGACGAGCTTCAAAATCCTGAAGGCTGGGCGTTAGTGACAAACGCAAAAGAATCAATGGATTCTATTCCAACCTAATTGAGAACCGACAGATGATTAGCCGTGCTGTGACAGAGCATAGGAACGTTTTCACTGAGAGGATGGGAAGTAGCCATTGACAATGGTGACACCCTACATAGAGCTTGCCATAGAAGGGATTTTGCGTGTGGAAAAGGATTTCAAGGAAGAGTTGAAGTACAGAGGACAAAGCATCTCCAAAACTCCAACATGTTTCTCATTACTGAACAACAAGTAACGCTTTTATTCTCTTTTATCTTTCCAATCTAATAATTCCAACTGATAATTTTAATTAATATCCTGACTAAGAATAATAAGATAAACATAGCTTGATTCAAACCAATAATCTCCGTGGGATCGACCCTTACTCACGTAAGGTATTACTTGGACGACCCAGTGCACTTGCTGGTTAGTTGTGCGGATCACAAATTCGTGCACCAAGTTTTCGGCGCCGTTGCCGGGGATTATTCGAGTTTGAACAACTAAAGGTTTATTTTATTTCTTAGATTAGGAATAATTTATTTTTTATTGTTATAAAGTCATTAAATCTTGATAGGATAGTTTCTTTTCAAAAATTTCTTTTCAAAATTTATTATTTTTCTTAATTGATTGCTAATTTTCGTGAGTTTTAGTGTCTTATTCTAAGTTCGGTGTTAATTGCATGCTTTTCCTTGTCTCTTAATTTTTTTTCGAATTGCATGTTCTTGTTTTTCCTTGATCTTCAAGTTGTTCTTGTTTATCTTTCTTGTTGATCTTGAGTTTTTCCTGTTTTGTGTCTTTTCTTGTTTCACTTGTGTTCTTTTTAAAGCATTAATTTTCCAAAAGGAATATACCTATTCAGAACAAGTGTTACATTTACTCCCAATTGGCTAGAGTATTGGTCTATATTCTTGATGATTGGGCACCAGTACTTTTGAAAATCTTTTTCAAAAAATAATTTTTCTTGATTTAATCTTGTGCCAAACTCTAAGTTTGGTGTTTTCTTGTTAATTTTAATATAACTTTCGAAAATTTGTCTTGGTTTTCTAAAAATTTTAAGTTTGGTGTTCTTTCTTTTGTTCTTGGTGTTCTTGTGAATCTTCAAGGTGTTCTTGAGTCTTTCTTGTGTTTTGATCTTAAAATTTTTAAGTTTGGTGTTCCTTGGTGTTTTCCCTCCAAAATTTTCGAAAATAAGGAACATTGGATCTAAAAATTTTAAATCTTGTGTCTTTTGCATATTTTTCTCTTTCATCATAAAATTCAAAATTCAAAAAAATATATACTTTCTAACTAATTTTGAACTACATTTTTCGAAAATTTTATATAAAAATTCAATTTTCAATTTCAAAATATTTTCAATTTCTTTTATTTATTTCGTTTTTATTTTATTTTATAAAAATTAATTTTTATAAAATAAATAATATCAACATATATACCATCTCTTTTATTCCATCATGGAACTAAGTGGGAATGAACAGTCCAGGAGGACTCTGGGGTCATATGCTAACCCCACTACTGCTTCATATGGGAGTAGTATCTGTATACCCTCCATTGGAGTTAGTAGCTTTGAGTTGAATCCTCAGCTCATTATCATGGTGCAACAAAACTGTCAGTATTCTGGTATTCCACATGAAGAACCTACAGAGTTTCTGGCACAATTTTTGCAAATTGCTGATACAGTACATGATAAGGAAGTAGATCAGGATGTCTACAGATTATTACTGTTTCCATTTGCTGTAAAAGATCAAGCTAAGAGGTGGTTAAATAACCAGCCTAAGAACAGCATAAAAACATGGAAGCAGCTGTCAGAAAAATTCCTGAATCACTATTTCCCTCCAAAACGGATGACACAGCTAAGGCTAAGCATCCAAGGCTTCAAACAAGGAGATAATGAATCTCTTTATGATGCCTGGGAGAGATACATAGAGATGCTAAGAAAATGCCCTTCTGAAATGTTTTCAGAATGGGTGCAATTAGACATCTTCTACTATGGGCTTACAGAAAAAGCTCAGATTTCTCTAGACCACTCAGCTGGTGGATCTATACATATGAGAAAAACAATTGAGGAAGCTCAAGAGCTTATTGATACAGTTGCCAGAAATCAACATCTGTACCTAAGCAGTGAATCTTCCATGAAAGAATAAGCTAAAACAGTAACTGCTGAACTCAGTCCGGTGGATCAGGCTAATGAATTCAATCAGCAATTAGACTTTCTAACTCAACAGCTAGCCGAATTCAAGGAAATATTACAGGAAACAAGAATGGCTAACAGGAATATGGAAGTACAATTAAAGCAGACAGAAAAGCAACTGTCAAAACAAATAGCAGAAGAATGCCAAGCAGTTCAATTAAGAAGTGGAAAAACATTAAATACCTCACTTCAAAGCAGCAGGAAACCAAGAAATGAACAAAAGGCTACTCAAAATCCCTCTGAGGACAGTCCGAGCCCAGAGAGGAATAAAGCTGGCGCTGAACGCCAAGACCATGCTCATTCCTGGCGTTCAACGCCAGAAACAAGCATGAATCCGGCGTTGAACGCCCAAAGGGAGCATGATGCTGGCGTTCAAACACCAGTAACAAACAAGGAGGTGGCATCTAACGCCACTCCAGCTTCCACCCCTGGCATTCAAATGCCAGTGGGGGATCAGTCACATGCAAGTGCTGATGACAACCCTTCTAAAAAGGCTTTCCAACCCACTTCTGTAGGTAATAAACCTGCAGCAACTAAGGTTGAGGAATACAAAGCCAAAATGCCTTATCCTCAAAAACTCCGCCAAGCGAAACAGGATAAGCAATTTGCCCGCTTTGCAGACTATCTCAGGACTCTTGAAATAAAGATTCCGTTTGCAGAAGCACTTGAGCAAATACCCTCTTATGCTAAGTTCATGAAAGAGGTCTTAAGTCATAAGAAGGATTGGAGGGAAACTGAAAAAGTTTACCTCACTGAAGAATGCAGTGCAGTCATTCTGAAAAGCTTACCTGAGAAGCTTAAAGATCCTGGGAGCTTTATGATACCATGCACATTAGAGGGCACTTGCACCAAGCAAGCTTTATGTGATCTTGGGGCAAGTATCAACCTAATACCTGCATCCACTATCAGAAAGCTTGGTTTAACTGAAGAAATCAAACCAACCAGGATATGTCTTCAACTTGCTGATGGCTCCATTAAATACCCATCAGGCGTGATTGAAGACATGATTGTCAAGGTTGGGCCATTCGCCTTTCCTACTGACTTTGTGGTGCTGGAAATGGAGGAGCACAAGAGTGCAACTCTCATTCTAGGAAGACCTTTCCTAGCAACTGGCCGAACCCTCATTGATGTCCAAAAAGGGGAAGTAACTTTGAGAGTCAATGAGGAGGAGTTCAAGTTGAATGTTGTCAAAGCCATGCAATATCCAGACACCCCAAATGACTGCATGAGTGTTGATATTATTGACTCTTTGGTAAGAGAGGTCAATATGGCTGAGAGTCTTGAATCAGAGCTAGAGGACATCTTTAAAGATGTTCAGCCTGACCTGGAGGAATCAGAGAGAATAATAGAACCTCTGAAAATCCCTCAGGAAGAGGAAAAACCCCCAAAACCCGAGCTCAAACCATTACCACCATCCCTAAAATATGCATTTTGGGAGAAGGTGATACCTTTCCTGTAATTATAAGCTCTACCTTAGAGCCACAGGAAGAGGAAGCACTAATTCAAGTGCTAAGGACACACAAGACAGCTCTTGGGTGGTCCATCAGTGATCTTAAGGGCATTAGCCCAGCCAGATACATGCACAAGATCCTATTGGAGGGTGACGCCAAGCCTGTGGTCCAACCACAAAGGCGGCTGAACCCAGCCATGAAGGAAGTAGTGTAGAAAGAGGTCACTAAGTTACTAGAGGCTGGGATTATTTATCCTATTTCTGATAGCCCCTGGGTGAGCCCTGTCCAAGTCGTCCCTAAGAAAGGTGGCATGACAGTGGTTCATAATGAAAAAAATGAACTGGTTCCTACAAGAACAGTTACTGGGTGGCGTATGTGTATTGATTACAGAAGGCTCAATACAGCTACCAGAAAGGGTCATTTTCCTTTACCATTCATAGACCAGATGCTGGAAAGACTGGCAGGTCATGAATACTACTGCTTCCTGGATGGATATTCAGGTTATAATCAAATTGCAGTAGATCCAAAAGATCAAGAGAAAACAGCATTCACATGTCCATCTGGAGTATTTGCATACAGAAGGATGCCATTTGGCCTGTGTAATGCACCTGCAACCTTTCAGAGGTGCATGCTTTCAATCTTCTCTGATATGGTGAAAAAATTTTTGGAAGTCTTCATGGATGACTTTTCAGTGTTTGGAGACTCATTCAACTCCTGCCTTAACCATTTAGCACTTGTTCTAAAAAGATGCCAAGAGACTAACTTGGTTTTAAACTGGGAGAAGTGTCACTTTATGGTGACTGAAGGAATTGTCCTTGGGCACAAAATCTCGAACAAGGGAATAGAGGTGGATCAAGCTAAAGTTGAAGTAATTGAAAAATTACCACCACCCGCTAATGTTAAGGCAATTAGAAGCTTTCTGGGGCATGCAGGATTCTATATGAGGTTTATAAATGATTTTTCAAAAATCGCCAAACCTCTAAGCAACCTACTAGCTGCTGACACACCATTTATCTTTGATAAAGAGTGTCTGCAGACATTTGAGACCCTGAAGGCTAAATTGGTCACTGCACCAATAATCTCTGCACCAAACTAGACATTGCCATTTGAATTGATGTGTGATGCCAGTGACCATGCCATTGGTGCAGTGTTGGGACAAAGGCATGACAAGCTTCTGCACGTCATCTACTATGCCAGCCGTGTTCTAAATGACGAACAGAGGAATTACACAACCACAGAAAAAGAGCTACTTGCAGTGGTTTACGCCATTGACAAATTCAGATCCTATTTAGTAGGATCAAAAGTGATTGTGTACACCGATCATGCTGCTCTTAAATATCTACTCACAAAGCAGGATTCAAAACCCAGACTTATAAGATGGGTGTTGCTTCTGCAAGAGTTTGATATAGAAATAAGAGACAGAAAAGGGACAGAAAACCAAGTAGCAGATCACCTGTCCCGAATAGAACCAGTAGAAGGGGCGTCCCTCCCTCTCACTGAGATCTTTGAAACTTTTCCGGATGAGCAACTCTTTGCCGTCCAGGAAGTGCCATGGTTTCCAGACATTGCAAACTACAAGGCAGTGAGGTTCATACCCAAAGAATACAGTAGGCAGCAACCAAAGAAATTAATCACAGATGCAAAGTACTATCTTTGGGATGAACCATATCTCTTCAAGAGATGTGCAGACGGAGTAATCCGTAGATGTGTGCCTAAGGAAGAAGCACAGAAGATCCTATGGCACTGCCATGGATCACAGTATGGAGGACATTTTGGAAGTGAGCGAACAGCCACAAGAGTTCTCCAATGTGGCTTCTACTGGCCTACTCTCTATAAAGACTCCCGAGTGTTTGTACTTAATTGTGACAGTTGCCAAAGATCTGGCAATCTACCTCACAGTTATGCCATGCCTCAACAAGGGATCTTGGAGATTGAGTTGTTTGATGTATGGTGGCAGTGGATTATGTATCCAAATGGGTGGAGGCTATTGCAACACCCACTAATGACACTAAAACAGTGTTAAAATTCCTCCAGAAACACATCTTCAGCAGATTTGGTATCCCTAGAGTATTAATCAGTGATGGGGGCACTCATTTCTGTAATAAACAGCTTTACTCTGCTCTGGTTCGTTATGGAGTTAGCCACAGGGTAGCTACTCCATATCACCCACAAACTAATGGGCAAGCTGAAGTCTCAAATAGAGAACTCAAAAGAATCCTGGAACGGATTGTAATTAACCGTAGAAGGGATTGGGCAAGAAGCTTGGATGATGCTCTGTTGGCATACAGAACAGCATTCAAGACCCCTATAGGGACCTCTCCATACCAGCTTGTGTATGGAAAGGCATGTCACTTGCCAGTGGAACTGGAACACAAGGCCTACTGGGCAACCAGATTCCTGAACCTTGATGCCAAGTTAGCTGGAGAAAAACGATTGCTCCAGTTAAATGAGCTAGAGGAATTTAGACTCAATGCTTTCGAGAATGCAAAAATTTACAAAGAGAAAGCAAAAAGATGGCATGATAAGAAATTGTCATCCAGAGTCTTTAAGCCGGGGCAGAAAGTTCTGCTATTTAATTCTAGGCTCAAATTATTCCCCGGAAAATTAAAATCCCGGTGGAGAGGTCCATATGTAATTACAAACGTATCGCCATATGGATATGTAGAGCTTCAGGATAATGACTCTAACAAAAAGTTCATTGTTAATGGACAAAGAGTTAAACATTATCTTGAAGGCAATTTTGAGCAAGAATGCTCAAAACTGAGACTTAATTAAAGCTCAGTAATAGTCCAGCTAATGACATTAAAGAAGCGCTTGCTGGGAGGCAACCCAGCCAATCACAAAATTTAATTTTATTTGTATTTGTTGATTTTTACAGGTATAGGTCAAAATATCTTCAAGGTAAACAAGCAATTGATTGAATTCACAGAGTTACAGGGAAATTTGGAAGCTCACTGGCGTGAAAAAAGCCAGTAAGAAACATTTTGGGCGTTGAACGCCCAAAAGAAGCACCCACTGGGCGTTCAATGCCAGTAAGGGTAACCATCTGGGCGTTAAACGCCAGAAAGGAGCATCTTCTGGGCGTTGAACGCCAGAAAGAAGCACCTTCTGGGCGTTTAACGCCAGATTGTCAGCATCCTGGGCGTTCAGAAAAACACCCAGTGACAAAGGACTTCCTGGCGTTCAACGCCAGAAAGAAGCATCAGCTGGGCGTTGAACGCCCAGGAGAAGCAGCATGTGGGCGTTGAACGCCCAAAACATGCATCGTTTGGGCGTTTAACGCCAGGATGGTGGGGAGGAGGTAAAATTCATTTTTTTTTACAAATTTTCTAAATTTTTATGTTTCGATTCATAATTTCTTGCATCAACATGTTTCAAAATGTCATCCTTCAAATCAAATTAGTTTTCTAAGAACCCTAATTTCTAAAATTCTTTTTTCAAAATTTCAAATATCTTAATCCATAAAAACAAATTGTTTTCCAATCCAATCCAACTCTTTTAAGTTTGTTTTTAAAACTCAATCATCTTTTTAAAATCTTTTTCAAAATTAAAAATTCAGATTTATCTTTTTAATTATTATTCATATCTTTCTCTTTTTTAAACTATATCTTTTTCTTATCATATCTATCTTTTCTAAATCATATCTTCTATCTTATTCTTTTCTTATTTTCGAAATTTCCCACCCCCACCCTATATATTGAATTCGGCGCCCCTCTCATCATCACCATGCAACACTTGCTCTCCTCCTATCCCTCTCCTTTCTTCTCTTTTGCTTGAGGACAAGCAAAGCTCTAAGTTTGGTGTGGTTATCCGTGATCACAAAAACATACTCATTAAGATCATGGCTCCTAAAGGAAAACAACCCACCCCAAGAGGCAAGAAAGAGAGTACTCCAAAGCCACTTTGGAATCAAGGGAAGTTCTTAACTAAAGAACATTCAGACCATTACTACAAAATAATGAGTCACAGATCAGTGATCCCGGAAGTCAAATTTGATCTGAAAGAAGATGAATATCCGGAGATCCAAGAGCAAATTCGAAACAGGAATTGGGAAATTCTGGCCAATCCTGAAACGAAAGTGGAAAGGAACATGGTTCAGGAGTTCTATGCTAATCTATGACAGACAGACAGGCAAAGAATAATTGGAGCTGCTCTCTATGACCATCGGACCTTAGTCAGAGGAAAGATTATTCATACCCATCCTGATAAGATCAGGGAGATATTTAAGCTTCCCCAACTGAAAGATGACACAGACTCCTTTAATAGGAGAATGATGAGGGTAAATAAAGGTCTAGACAAGATTCTTGAGGATATATGCATCCCTGAAGTCAGGTGGACCACCAGCACGACTGGCACCCCAATTCAATTCAAAAGAGAAGATCTAAAACCAGTAGCCAAAGGCTGGCTGGATTTCATTGGGCGTTCCATATTGCCCACCAGCAACCGTTCTGAAGTTACCATTAAAAGAGCAGTAATGATTCACTGCATCATGTTGGGAAAAGAAGTAGAAATCCATCAACTGATCTCATGCGAATTATACAAAATAGCAAACAGGAATTCCAAGGACGCCAGATTGGCCTATCCAAGCTTAATTTCTATGCTCTGCAAAGATGCCGGAGTAAAGATGGGAATAACAGAGTATATCTCAGTTGAGAGGCCAATCACCAGAATATCAATGGACAGACAACAGCTGCAGGATGATCCAATCAAGAGGAGAGCAACAGAAGTCTTCCCAGAACTCCCTCAATTCGAATATTGGGGGCATCTTGAAGCCTCTATTGCCAAATTGCAAGAAGCTATGGACCAAATAAGAGAAGAACAGAACAATCAAAGTAGCATACTTTGCAAACTGCTTAAGGAACAGGAAGAGCAAGGGCGTGATCTAAGGGAGCTGAAGCGCCAAAAATTAATCCTTGAAAAGCACCCCACAGATTAGAGGAACATCTACTTCTCAAAACAACAGGTTGCTGAGTTCCAATTTTTAGCTTTAACTCTGTGATAGTGTTTTTATAGAAATTTACCTTAGGAGAGATATATATATATATAGTAGTAGTAGTAATTAGTATAGTATATCTATTCTGGTTTTATTCCCAATTAAGTTATAATTTATTTTTCTCATCATCATCAAGCATGAATAAAATAGTAGATAATTAGAATAAAGAAGTAATTTTTTTCTTTTTCGAGTTCTTAATAATAAAAATTATAATTAACTATGTGTGGTGGCAATACTTTTTGTTCTCTGGATGAATGCTTGAACAGTGCATAACTTGTACTTTGAATTTGATGAATATTGGCTCCTGAAAGAATGAGGAACACGAAAAATATTATTGATAATCTGAAAAATCATGAAATTGATTCTTGAAGCCAGAAAAAGCAGTCAAAAAAATTTTTTTTTTTTGGATCAAAAGGAATAAAAGCCAAACAGCCCTTAAAACCAAAAGGCAAGGGTGAAAAGGATCCAAGGCTTTAAGCATCAGTGGATAGGAGGGTCTAAGGAAATAGTTCCAGGCCTAAGCGGCTAAACCAAGCTATCCCTAACCATGTGCTTGTGGCATGCAGGTCCAAGTTACAAACTTGAGACTGAGTGGTTAAAGTTGTGATCCAAGGCAACAGAGTGTGCTCAAGAGCTCTGGACACCTCTGACTGGGGACTCTAGCAAAGCTGAGTCACAATCTGAAAAAGGTTCACCTAGTCATGTGTCTGTGGCATTTATGTATCTGGTGGTAATACTGGAAAACAAAGTGCTTAGGGCCACGGCCAAGACTCATAAAATAACTGTGTTCAAGAATCAACATACTACACTAGGAGAATCAATAATACTATCTGAATTCTGAGTTCCTATGGATGCCAATCATTCTGAAATTCAAAGGATAGAGGGAGATGCCAAAACTGTTCAGAAATAAAAAGCTACAAGCCCCACTCATCTAAAAAGAATCTGAGCTCCATTTAAAACTCTTGGATATTATTACTTCTTAATTTCTTTTCATCCTATTTTATTTATCTAGTTGCTTGAGGACAAGCAACAGTTTAAGTTTGGTGTTGTGATGAGCGGATATTTTATACGCTTTTTGGGGGTAATTTCATGTAGATTTTAGCATGTTTTTATTAGTTTTTAGTTAAATGTTATTAGTTTTTAGACAAAAATCATATTTCTGGACTTTACTATGAGTGTGTGTATTTTTCTGTGATTTCAGGTATTTTCTGGCTGAAATTGAGGAAGCTGAGCAAAAATCTGACTTAGGCTGAAAAAAGGACTGCTGATGCTGTTGGATCCTGACCTCCCTGCACTCGAAATGGATTTTCTGGAGCTACAGGAGTCCAATTGATGCGCTCTCAACGGCGTTGGAAAGTAGACATCCAGGGCTTTCCAGTAATATATAATAGTCCATACTTTGCGCGAAGATAGACGACGTAACTTGGCGTTGAACGCCAAGTATATGCTGCTGTCTGGAGTTAAACGCCAGAAACATGTCATGATCCGGAGTTGAACGCCCAAAACACGTCATAACTTGGAGTTTAACTCCAAGAAAAGCCTCTACTCGTAGATAGCTTTAGTCTCAGCCCCAGCACACACCAAGTGGGCCCCAGAAGTGGATTTCTGCACCAATTATCTTAGTTTACTCATATTCTGTAAACCTAGGTTACTAGTTTACTATTTAAACAACTTTTAGAGAATTATTTTGTACCTCATGACATTTTCAGATCTGAATTACATACTTTTTGACGGCATGAGTCTCTAAACTCCATTGTTGGGGTGAGGAGCTCTGCAGCGTCTCGATGAATTAATACAATTCCTTTATTTTCCATTCAAACACGCTTGTTCTTATCTAAGATGTTCATTCGTGCTTAATTATGGAGAAGGTGATGATCCGTGACACTCATCACCTTCCTCAATCCATGAACGTGTGTCTGACAACCACCTCCGTTCTACATCAGATTGAATGAGTATCTCTTAGATTCATTACTCAGAATCTTCGTGGTATAAGCCGGATTGATGGTGGCATTCATGAGAATCTGGAAAGTCTAAACCTTGTCTGTGGTATTCTGAGTAGGATTCCGAGATTGAACGACTGTGACGAGCTTCAAACTCCTGAAGGCTGGGCGTTAGTGACAAACGCAAAAGAATCAATGGATTCTATTCCAACCTAATTGAGAACCGACAGATGATTAGCCGTGCTGTGACAGAGCATAGGAACGTTTTCACTGAGAGGATGGGAAGTAGCCATTGACAACGGTGACACCCTACATAGAGCTTGCCATAGAAGGGATTTTGCGTGTGGAAAAGGATTTCAAGGAAGAGTTGAAGTTCAGAGGACAAAGCATCTCCAAAACTCCAACATATTTCTCATTACTGAACAACAAGTAAAGCTTTTATTCTCTTTTATCTTTCCAATCTAATAATTCCAACTGATAATTTTAATTAATATCCTGACTAAGAATAATAAGATAAACATAGCTTGATTCAAACCAATAATCTCCGTGGGATCGACCCTTACTCACGTAAGGTATTACTTGGACGACCCAGTACACTTGCTGGTTAGTTGTGCGGATCACAAATTCGTGCACCACTTACCAAGAACATCTTGAAGATCATGAAGAATAATATGAATGCATGAAATTTTCGAAAAATGCAAGAAAAAAATTTTTAAAGCATGCAATTGACACCAAACTTAAAGATTGACTCAGGACTCAAACACAAAATATTTTTGGTTTTTATGATTTTATGAATTTTTTTTAATTTTTTCGAAAATATTTTTGAAAAGAACGAAAAAGAAAAGAAAAAATTTTTGAAAAAGATTTTTGAAAAGTTTTTGAAAAGAAAATTACCTATTCTGAGCAACAAGATGAACCGTCAGTTGTCCATACTCGAACAATCCCCGGCAACGGCGCCAAAAACTTGGTGGACGAAATTGTGATTCATTTGTTATTGTATTTTGTAAAATTTATTGCTTTTTCTTTCCCTGGCAATGACGCCAAAAACATGATGCCAATATCATGGTTCACAACTATGTGTGGTCACAACTCCGTTCAACTTAACCAGCAAGTGTACTGGGTCATCCAAGTAATACCTTACGTGAGTAAGGGTCGATCCCACAGAGATTGTTGGTATGAAGCAAGCTATGGTCGTCTTGTAAATCTCAGTCAGGCGGATAATAATTGATTATGGATAAGTTCGAAAATTATTAATAAACAGAAAATAAAATAGGATAGAAATACTTATATAAATCAATAGTGGAAATTTCAGATAGGCGTATGGAGATGCTGTGCTCCTCTTGAATCTTTACTTTCTTATTACATTCATCCAATCCTTCTTACTCCTTTCCATGGCAAGCTGTATGTAGGGCATCACCGTTGTCAATGGCTACATCCCATCCTCTCAGTGAAAATGGTCCTATGCTCTATCACAGCACGGCTAATCATCTGTCGGTTCTCAATCAGGTTGGAATAGAATCCCTTGATTCTTTTGCGTCTGTCACTAACACCCAGCCTTCAGGAGTTTGAAGCTCGTCACAGTCATTCAATCCCAGAATCCTACTCAGAATACCACAGACAAGGTTAGACTTTCCGGATTCCCATGAATGCCACCATCTATCTAGCTTATACCAAAAAGATTCTGTTGGGGAATCTAAGAGATATGCGCCCGGCCTAAGGTAGAACGGAAGTGGTTGTCAGTCACGCGCGTTCATAGGTGAGAATGATGATGAGTGTCACGGATCATCACATTCATCAAGTTGCAGTGCAACGTATATCTTAGAATAAGAATAATAGAGAATTGAATAGAAAATACTAGTAATTGTATTGAAACTTGAGGTACAGCAGAGCTCCACACCCTTAATCTATGGTGTGTAGAAACTCCACCGTTGAAAATACATAAGTGAAAGGTTCAGGCATGGCCGAATGGCCAGCCCCCCCAAAACGTGATCAATGGCCTCCTAAGATGAAGAATAAAATAAAACTGAGACCAAAGATGAAACGTGGTCAAAAGATGACTAATACACTAGTAAAAAGTCTTATTTATACTAAACTAGCTACTAGGGTTTACAGAGGTAAGTAATTGATGCATAAATTCACTTCCAGGGCCCACTTGGTATGTGTTTAGGCTGAGCTTGATCTATCCACGAGCTGAGACTTCCTTTGGAGTTGAACGCCGAGTTATAGCGTGTTTCTGGCGTTCAACTCCGGGTTGTGACGTGTTTCTGGCGTTTGACTCCAGACAGCAGCATGTACTTGGCGTTGAGCGCCACTTTACGTCATCAATTCCAGAATAAAGTATGAACTATTATATATTGCTGGAAAGCTCTGGATGTCTACTTTCCGACGCCATTGAGAACGCGCCATTTGAAGTTTTGTAGCTCTATAAAATCCATTTTGAGGGCAGGGAGGTCAGATTCCAACAGCATCAGCAGTCCTTTTGTCAGCCTTCTTTCAGAGTTTTGCTCAAGTCCCTCAATTTCAGCCAGAAATTACCTGAAATCACAGAAAAACACACAAACTCATAGTAAAGTCCAGAAATATGAATTTAACATAAAAACTAATGAAAACATCCCTAAAAGTAGCTTGAACTTACTAAAAACTACCTAAAAACAATGCCAAAAAGCGTATATATTATCCGCTCATCAAAAGGGATACATGAGTATGTGAAAAAAGTGAAGAATGGGTAGTTAAGTTAGCTTTGAAATTGTATAGAATGTCATAGGTTAGGTGGGAAGTTTAAGCTTATCAAAGATTCAAATTTTAAGCTCACTTAACCAAATATGCATCCTACCTTGACCCTAGCCCCATTACAACCTAAAGAAAAGACCTCATGATACTTGTATGCATGCATGAACTATATGTTGATTGTTAGAAGAAGAAAAAATCTTGGAAAGCATGATTAGAGGAGAATTGAGTGAATCAACCCAAAACACTTGAGCGAATAGAGTGCAACCACATCCGGTGAGGGTTTGATGCTCAATTACATGTTTTCACCTATGACCATAATTTTCATGCAAGTTTGTAAAAATATTTAATGACTCAATTCAATTGTGGTTATACCTGCTAGTCCTTAGCCCTTACGCATATATGCTTCTTGGGAATTGATTTATTTTGACCAAGCAATTGCATTCATTTAGATAGTTGCATATGGGTAGATTGCATTTAGTTAGTTTCCATTGAATAAATGCCATTCCCCTTTACTTCATTCTTGGTTTAAGCATAAGGACATGCTTGGTTTAAGTGTGGGGAGGTTGATAAACCCCATTTTTAGGGTTTATCTTGTATTGATTTTTGGGGATTTTATCACCTTTTACCCACATTTATTCAATGAAATAGCATGGTTTTGTATATTCTCCTTTAATTGTGCTTAAGAGTGAAAACATGCTTTTTAGGTCTTAAAATAAATAAATTTAATTCACCTTGATTCCATTAGATGCCTTGATATGTTTGTTAAGTGATTTAAGGTTTAGGAGGCAAATATTGGATCAAGGAAATGAAGAAAGAAAGCATGAAAAGTTGGAGAACTCATGAAGAAATGAAAGAACCGGAAAGCTGTCAAGCCGACCTCTTCGCACTTAAATGACCATAACTTGAGCTACAGAGGTCCAAATGATGCAGTTTTAGTTGGGTTGGAAAGCTAACATCCGGGGCTTCGAAACGATATAAGATTTGCAATGGTTGAACCGCGCATGGTGACGCGTACGCGCATAGTACGCGCATGCGCCGTTGCTGCCACCTGTTTCACTTAAAGCAAAACGTGGCCAGCGAATTCTAAAGCCTTGTAGGCCCAATCCAACTCATTTCTGATGCTATTTAACCCAGGGAGTAAAGAGGGAAACACAAGTTAGTTACCAATTAGTTTAGTTTAGCTTTTAGTTAGTTTCTAGAGAGAGAAGCTCTCCCTTCTCTCTAGAATTAGGATTAGGTTAGTTCTTAGATCTAGATCTATTTCTTCTTCTTCTCTCTTCCAATTTTCGTTCCTCTCCTCTATTGTAGTTGTAGAATTCTTCTTCTAATGTAATTCCTTTGTTTGTAGTTTGTGAATTCTCTTTTGTAGATCTACATTTCTCCTTCAATGCAATTGGTAAGTTCTTTGTTGTTTCATGATTGATTTGGTTTTCTATTGTGGACCTCTTGCCTTTGTAGTTAGATCTCTCTTTAATTCTTGCAAATTCATGTGTTTACTTGTATTGCACTCTATGTGTTTGATGAAATGTCTCTTATAGCTATTAGTTAGATTTTGTTCCTCTTGGTCTAGGTAGAGTAATTAGTGATACTTGAGTTATCTAATTCCTTTGTTGATTGGTAATTGGAGAGATTGCTAATTGGTTTGGAGTGCACTAAAGCTGGTCTTTCCTTGGGAGTTGGCTAGGACTTGTGGCTCAAGTCAATTCATCCACTTGACTTTCCTTTATTTAGTAAGGGTTAACTAAGTGGTAGCAATGAACAATTCTCATCACAATTGAGAAGGATAACTAGGATAGGACTTCTAATTTTCACACCTTGCCAAGAGCCTTTTATAGTTGTTAGCTTATTTTCATTGCCATTCACTTTCATGCTTCTTATCCAAAACCCCAAAACACATTTGTAACCAATAACAAGACACTTTATTGTAATTCCTAGGGAGAACGACCCGAGGTTCAATACTTCGGTTTATAAATTTAGGAGTTTGTTACTTGTGACAAACAATTTTTTGTATGAAAGGATTATTGTTGGTTTAGGAACTATACTTGCAACGAGAATTCATTTGTGAAATTCTAAATCGTCAAAAATCTAATCATCAAAATGGCGCCGTTTCCGGGGAGTTGCAATGGTGTTGTGTTATTGGTTATTGTATATATGTGAATATTGTGAATATGTTTGCTCTTTGCTTCTTTGTTAGTTTTTAGTGTGTTCTCTTTATTTGTTACTAATTTTTTGTTTTTGTTTTTTGCCTTCTCTTACTATCATGAATTCTCATTTTGGCTATGAGTGTGATTACAACTATGTTGTAGGAAGTGGAGATTACAATGAAGAGATGTATCAAGGATGGGATAACCAAAGGTGGGAGGAGCCATATGCATATGATCAATTTTCATGGCAACAACCTCCACCAATGCACTATGAAGAAGAGCCATTCTATGATGCATACCAATCCAATGGCTATGGTGAATCTCCTTGTGACTTTCAAGAACCACCACCATATGCCTATGATCCATATCCTCAACATAACTCTCAACCATACTCACAAGCCCCTTCTTACCAACCACCTTCATATGACCCTAATCTATATCCATCCTACCAACAACCATATGAGCCATATGAACCACATATAGAGCCACCACAATTCCAACATCAATATTTCCAAGAGCCACACCCTCCAAATTATTACCAAGATGAACCACCCCCAATACATGAAAATTTTCAACCACAAGATGAATTCTACCTTCCACCACAACCTCACATGGAAGAATATTCATGTCCATCGATCCAAGACCCATATGATCCCTATCATGATATCCAAGTGGAACAAGAGTCAAGGGATTGTCTCAAGGAAGCATTGGATCAATTTCAAGCAACCATGGAGTGTGTTGTGCAACAAGTGGAAAGAGTGGAGAATATTGAACCACCACAACTCTACCAAGAAGAACCATCTTCCTACTATGAACCCTTTCCCCAAAATGATGAACCCTTCCACCAATCCCAATCTCTAATGGATGAAACCCTTGGTGTTCTTGTTCAAGGGCAAGAAGAGATGAAAAGGGATGTGCAAAATTTCATGGCCGCCTTGGATGCGGTAACAAATCAATTAGCCTCCCAATGTTTGAACACTCAAGGAACTCCCATGGCTACATGTGGAGAATCAAATGAAGAACATAGCATGAAGGAGAGATTGGAAACTCTAGTGGGAAATGAGGGAAGTTGCTTTGTATTGGAACAATTGGAGGAAGCTTTAATTGTTGAAGACAAAGAAGAAGTGGTAGAAGACTTAGGAGATGCGGAGCCTCCATGGGAACATAGAGTTGAAGAAAACTCCTCCAAGATTATTGAAATTGATGCTAGAGAGGAAAGTGCACACCTTCCAAGGCATATTCCATATGAAGACTTGGATGTGATGGAGAAAGAATTGAGTTCCCTTGGTGATGAAGATCAAGCATCAAGTCTTAGTAGTGAAGAATCCTTTGAGTATGAAGAACCTTCTCCGGTTGGATTTGAAAGCGTTGAGGAGATAAATTTTTCTCACCCTCCCTATTATGATTTGAGTAAGGAAAAATGTTTAGATAAAATTGTTGAACAAAGGATTGAGATTAAGAGATCTTGTGAAGAGGTGGAAGTCCCTAGAAATAGAAGAACGAGGGTTGGTTATGTGGTGCACGAAATTGCAATCACACTTTTGCAATCTCGCACAACTAACCAGTAAGTGCACTGGGTCGTCCAAGTAATACCTTACGTGAGTAAGGGTCGATCCCACGGAGATTGTCGGCTTGAAGCAAGCTATGGTTATCTTGTAACTCTTAGTCAGGATATCAATAATTATCAGGGTTGATTGTAAAAAGTAAAAGAACATGAAATAAGTACTTGTTTTGCAGTAGTGGAGAACAGGTTGAGGTTTTGGAGATGCTCTGTCTTCTAAACCTCTACTTTCCTACTGTCTTCTTCTTCAAACATGCAAGGCTCCTTCCATGGCAAGCTGTATGTAGGGTTTCACCGTTGTCAATGGCTACCTCCCATCCTCTCAGTGAAAATGTTCAACGCACTCTGTCACAGCACGGCTAATCATCTGTCGGTTCTCAATCAGGTTGGAATAGAATCCAGTGATTCTTTTGCGTCAGTCACTAACGCCCAGCCCTCAGGAGTTTGAAGCTCATCACAGTCATTCAATCCTTGAATCCTACTCAGAATACCACAGACAAGGTTTAGACCTTCTGGATTCTCTTGAATGCCGCCATCAATTCTAGCTTATACCACGAAGATTCCGATTAATGAATCCAAGAGATATCTACTCAATCTAAGGTAGAACGGAGGTGGTTGTCAGGAACACGTTCATAGTTGAGAATGATGATGAGTGTCACGGATCATCACATTCATCAGGTTAAAGAACAAGTGATATCTTAGAATGGAAGCAAGCATGATTGAATGAAAAACAGTAATAATTGCATTAATCCATCAAGACACAGCAGAGCTCCTCACCCCCAACCATGGGGTTTAGAGACTCATGCTGTAGAAGATACAATGTAAAATGTGTAAAATGTCATGAGGTAGAGATACAATATCAAAAGGTCCTATTAATAGTGAACTAGTAACCTAGGGTATACAGAAATGAGTAAATGACGTAAAAATCCACTTCTGGGGTCCACTTGGTGTGTGCTTGGGCTGAGCATTGAAGCTTTCATGTGTAAAGACTTTTTCTGGAGTTAAACGCCAGCTTTTACGCCAGTTTGGGCGTTTAACTCCAATTTTTGTGCCAGTTCCGGCGTTAAGCGCCGGGAATTCTGAAGCTGATTTGAAACGCCGATTTGGGCCATCAAATCTCGGGCAAAGTATGGACTATTATACATTGCTGGAAAGCCCAGGATGTCTACTTTTCAACGCAATTGAGAGCGCGCCAATTGGGCTTCTGTACCTCCAGAAAATCCACTTTGAGTGTAGGGAGGTCAGAATCCAACAGCATCTGCAGTCCTTTTCAGCCTCTGAATCAGATGTTTGCTCAGGTCCCTCAATTTCAGCCAGAAAATACCTGAAATCACAGAAAAACACACAAACTCATAGTAAATCGCAGAAAAGTGAATTTTAAATAAAAACTAATAAAAACATACTAAAAACTAACTAAACTGTACTAAAAACATACTAAAAATAGTGCCAAAAAGCGTATAAATTATCCGCTCATCACAACACCAAACTTAAATTGTTGCTTGTCCTCAAGCAACTAAAAATCAAAATAGAATAAAAAGAAGAGAATATACTATAGACTCCAAAATATCAATGAAACTTAGCTCCAATTAGATGAGCGGGACTAGTAGCTTTTTGCTTCTGAACAGTTTTGGCATCTCACTTTATCCTTTGAAGTTTAGGATGATTGGCATCCATAGGAACTCAGAACTCAGATAGTGTTATTGATTCTCCTAGTTAAGTATGATGATTCTTGAACATAACTACTTTATGAGTCTTGGCTGTGGCCCAAAGCACTCTGTCTTCCAGTATTACCACCGGATACATACATGCCACAGACACATACTTGGGTGAACCTTTTCAGATTGTGACTCAGCTTTGCTAGAGTCCCCAATTATAGGTGTCCAGGGTTCTTAAGCACACTCTTTTTGCCTTGGATTACAACTTTTTTTTCTTCGTTTTTTTTTTGGTATTCACTATTTTTTCTTGCTTCAAGAATCAATTTGATGATTTTTCAGATCCTCAATAACAGTTCTCCTTTTCCATCATTCTTTCAAGAGCCAACAATTTTAACATTCTTAAAACAACAAATTCAAAAGACATATGCACTGTTCAAGCATTCATTCAGAAAACAAAAAGTATTGTCACCACATCAAACTAATTCAACTAGTTTCAAAGATGAATTCGAAATCCTGTACTTCTTGTTCCTTTGTGATTAGAGTATTTTTCATTTAAGAGAGGTGATGGACTAATAGGACATTCATAGATTTTAAGACATGAACCTTAAATTTTATTAATCATGAATTAAGAACAAGACTCAAAAATAGATATAAGATAAGACTAATAGTAATAGAAAGCAAAAATTTAAATAGGCTCCTAATGATAGAGGTTATCACAGAGTTAGGACTCAACAACCTTGATTTTGAGAACTGGATGCTCCCTCAACTTGAGGGGAGAGCTTTTGGTGTTTCAACTCTTGAAGTTCATGCCCCTGCCTCTCTTGTTCCTTTAGCAATTTGCAGAGCATGCAGTTCTGATTCTGCTGTTCTTCCTTAAGTTGTTCCATAGTTTCTTGCAACTTGGTTACAGATGCTTCTAGACGAGTCCAGTAGTCAATTTCAGGAAGTTCAGGGAGGAACTCCTGCGCCCTCCTCTTGATAGAGTTATCTTGCATCTGTCCTTCCATTGACCTCTTGGTGATTGGGTGCTCAATTGGGATGAATTCGTCTACTCCCATCCTCACCCCAGCATCTTTACATAGCAGAGAGATTAAGCTTGGATAAGCCAGTTTAGCTTCAGTGGAGTTCTTGTTTGCAATTGTGTAGATCTCACAAGCAATCAGATGATGAACCTCCACTTCTCTTCCTAGCATAATACAATGAATCATCACTGCTCTCTTTATAGTAACCTCAGAACGGTTGCTAGTGGGCAATATGGAACGCCCAATAAAGTCTAGCCAGCCTCTTGCGATTGGTTTGAGGTCTCCCCTCTTGAGTTGGTTAGGGACACCTTTTGAATTGGTTATCCACTTAGTTCCAGGGAGGCAAATGTCCTCTAAAACTTGATCCAACCCCTTATCTGCTCTCACCATTCTCCTATTAAAGGATTCAGGATCATCTTGCAGTTGAGGCAATTTGAAGATCTCTCTTATTTTGTCCAGATGAAAGTAGATAACTTTCCCTCTGACCATGGTTCTGTAAGTATGGAAAGCGGTTCCAGTCATTCTCTGCTTATCTGTCAGCCACAAATTTGAGTAGAATTCCTGAACCATATTTCTTCCAACCTTATCTCAGGATTGGTTAGGACTTCCCATCCTCTATTTCGAATTTGCTCTTGGATCCCCGGATATTCATCTTCTTTTAGATCGAATTTGACTTCCGGGATCACTGACCTCAGACCCATTATTTTGTGATAATGGTCTTCATGTTCTTTGGTTAAGAACTTTGATGACAAGTCATCTTAGCCTAGTTTCACTAGTCTTTTTCTTTTGTTTTCACTTGAATTATGCACTTTCTTGAGGTCTAAGCAAGCCAATTTGGGTAGATTTTCATGCTTCCTTTGATTGAATCAACCATAGATGAATTAATGCAATTTCATAAGGTTTTATGCTATATTTGTTACATATTGTGAAAGAATGAATATCTCATGATTTTGAGCATAGCTTTGATGTGTTTGGTTGATTAATGATAGGTGAAGAAAGCTTGGAGAAAGGTTGAAGCAAGAAGGAATGGCTAGAGTAAGAGAGGACAATGGAATAAGTGAAAATGAACCAGGAAGCAAAAAGCTAGACCAAAAGTTAGCCTCAAACTTTTGCACAAACTTTTGGGTGAAAAGGTTGCCCCAACGTTAGCCTCTAACTTTTGGGCTAACGTTGGCGCATGCAAAACACTCCCTGGGCACCAAAAGTTTGCGCCAACGTTAGCCCCTAACTTTTAGGCTAACGTTGGCGCATGAAAATCACAAAGGGGGAGCAAAAGTTTGCGCCAACGTTAGCCTCTAACTTTTGGGCTAACGTTGGCACCATAAGTGCACTAAGGAAGGCCAACGTTGGAGCAAAAGTTAGACCCCTAACTTTTGCACCAACGTTGGTATCAGCAAAATGAGGGAGCTGATATGAAAAGTTGGAGTAAAAGTTTGCCTCAAACTTTTACTCAAACTTTTGCAACATTCAAACCCGGTTCACTTCGGTTCCTCTCCAAACTCCAAGAGCAATCAACCAAGGCCTCTCTCAACCCAATTCCACCAAGAGTAAAGGCCCAACTCAAGGCTTGAAGATCATTTGAAGAAAGTGTATAAATAAGATAGAATTCAAGTTATTCATGGAGCTTTTCCTTTTTATTTTTCATAGAGCTTTCTTTTTAGTTTTCATAGGGAGCTTTCCCTTTTAGTTTTTAGAATAGTTTTCGGAGAGCTTTTGGTATTGAGTGATCTTTAATTTCTTAGTCTCGGGAAAGGAGAATTCACTTCTCTTCCTCTTAGTTTTATTGCTTTCAATTTCAATTACAATTGTCTTGAATCTTGGGTTGGAGAATTGAAGAAATTCTGTTTCAATCTCATCCTTGGATCTCTCTGTTCATTTACTGCTTAATTGAATTTCAGTTTCGGTTAATTGCTCTTCATCTACTTTCTTTGCAAATTTACATTTCCCTTGCAATTGTTCTTGTTGGATCTAGGAAGGCATTGAGATCTAGACTTGGTTTTCTAGTCTCTGGGTCCTGAGATCTGATTCCAAAGTTTACATTCTGTTTTTGCTTTTCATGTTCATTTACTTGTTTTGCTTCAGATCCGATTCAACCCAAACCCTCTTTTACTCTTCTGTTTGATGCAATTTACTTTTCCTTGTTTAAATTCTGCAAATCCAATCCCCAATCCCCTTTACAATTCCAGCCGTTTACATTCCTTGCACTTTAAGATTCCGCAATCTACATTTCTTGCATTCTAAGTTTTTGCCATTTAATTTCTTGTTCTTTAAGATTCAGCACTTTAATTTCTTGCCCTCTTTAATTTCATGCAATTTACACATTCCCTTTACTTTCAATGCAATTTAATTTCTGCAAATCACAAATCACTCAACCAAATCTTGATTCGCTTGACTAAATCAACCACTAAACCAAAATTGCTCAATCCTTCAATCCCTGTGGGATCGACCTCACTCCCGTGAGTTTTTATTACTTGATGCGACCCGGTGCACTTGCCGGTGAGTTTTGTGTCGGATCGTTTTCTACACATAAAGTTTTTGGCGCCGTTACCGGGGATTGATTAGATTGACAATGATTAAGTGAAGTGGAGATCTAGATCAAGCACTGTTTCTTTAATTTTTGACTAACCCACTAACTGTTTGAAGTTTTGTCTCAACTAACTACACTCAATTTTCAAGAGAATCACTGTGTGTTCCGTTGTTGATTTATATGTCACAGGAAAGAAGAGCAGCCAGAGGGAAGGATATCATTGAAGAAGGAGTTTCTGAGAAAGAGGAACATCACAACATGAAGCCGCAACTCATTACACTAATAAAGAAGAATTGTTCCTATGGAGGAAATCCATTGGAGGATCCTAAACAGCACCTATCCATTTTTCTGAGGACCTGTGGTGTTGTCAACTTCGATGGTATAAATCATGATGCCTATAAGCTTTTGCTATTTCCTTTTTCACTGAAGGATGAAGCGGCACAATGGCTTGAAACTTTTCCCCAAGGAAGTATCACTAGTTGGGATGATTTGGTTGCCAAATTTCTGGCCAAATTCTCCTCATCCCAACAGACCATCAAGTTGAAAGAGGGAGAACATTTATTCACACAAAGAGAAGAAGAACCACTCTTCATGGCATGGGAAAGATACAAGAAAGCAAATGACAAAGTGGGTTTCCAAGCGTTCTATGAAGGATTAACCCCAGAAACAAGAAGAGCGGTGGATTACGTCTCAGATGACCTACTCAAAGCAACAGCAGCTGGCCAAGGAACTGCAGAGCTCAATGACAAGAGAGCCGATAACCAACACTCATTTGAGACCCCACAGAATGCAACTTCAGAAAAGGAGATAATGAATCTTGAAGGAATGAAGGCAGTCATGAATCAAAGCAAACAGCTACATCAGCAAACTCAGCAACAATTGGAGTCAATATCTAGACAAATTGATTTTCTGCACTCGGCTATAGTGAAGGCACAATTTCCACCATGGAAACCACATTCTTATCTAAGAATGAGGGAATCTCAACATCAGGAACAAAGGGACTTCAACTACAACAACCCCAATTTCCCAACCCTGCAAAAACACCACCATACCAACAACAATCAATACATACCACCACACTACCCACCCTTCCAACCCCTAACACCCCACAACCAACCAATCTCACAAGACTCTCAGAGGATCACTAATCTGGAAATCTTAGTAGAGAGAATGATAAAACATCAAGAGATGATAAGCAGGAACCATGAGGACTCACTCGGGAGAATTGAGAGGCAAATGGAACAATTAGCTAAGAACCTCACAGAAATGAGTGAGAAGAAGGCTAAAGGAAAAGAATCACTCATCTAGGATGAACATCATAAGGCAAAGTCTCACTTAGGAGGACAAGGGGACAAGGAGAAGGAAGCACAGAATCTGAGCTGAGCAAGCACAGAGGATGTCAAGCTAGTGACAATAAAAGAGCGCTTGTTGGGAGGCAACCCAACCTGAGGTAGTTCTTTTTTTTCATATCTATTTCAATAAAAAGGTTAACTAGCTTTATCTAGATTGCAAGAAGCTAAGTTTGGTGTTGCACACCAAAACAATCTAAGGGAGAATGAAGAATTCTAAGTTTGGTGTTCCACCAAAATCCCATTATAACACACATTCTCACCTTATGCATAATATGGGCTTCAAGCATACTAGATGAATTAGTTAACTATTTGCTGTTTTCTAGTTTTCAGCCTTATTACTTTTGAGAAAGAAAAAAAGAATTTCACACATGGTTAATGAAAACCTTTGGCAAGGTACTAAGTTTGGTGTTCCCACACCAAAGTAAGTTCAAAAAGCCCACAAATAAATCATGCAGACTAACCACTGTTTCTAAGTGCTTGGGAAACAAGCAACTTCCAATATCACTGCAGAATATCATACAAACTTTTGGAGATTTTTAGCATCATCAACCAAAGAGGTGAAAGATGAACATGAAAGTCAGCATTGATGATGATGAGAAGAAGGAAAGCAAGTGAACTCCAACAGGTTGTATTGTTAAGTGATTGTTTTACATCAAATATTGCTGTAATTGAAAGTTGGATTGTATCCTTATTTGCCCTGCCTGTCTGCATAGTATAGTTTTCTTTATATACCCCTGCCTGCCTGCATAGCATAGTCTTTTTTTTTTATAATTCAATAAGCAAGATGCTTGATTATTCACAACATTCTTATCTTCAAAACTTGTTTGCACTCAATTTTCAAGAATGCATCACATGAAAGTTCTTTGAAACGAAGGATTGAGGAATTAAACAATTTTGAGGTAAGCAAAAGATTAAGAGAAGTGGTGGTTCTAGTTGTATGATTATGTATTGAGGTTGCATGCTTGTGAAAACTTGCATGGGAGCTCATAGGCAGGATATGAAGTTCAAAGAAGTATTGTGGAGATTCTCAAAAATCAATTGATCTGAGAAGCAGCAAACAAAACAAAAAGAAAAGTAAAGAAAATACAAAACAAAAAGAACATGGCCCAAGGCTCTGAGCATCAATTACTAGGCAGAAAAAGAAAGAAGAAACAAAACTCAAAGAGTTGTTATCCTAGTAAATGCTTGTGGTTGAAGTGTGTCAAGGAAAGAGGCTTGAGCAAGTAAATCCTTAGGGGTGCTTTAACACCTAATACCTTAAAACCAACTGGTTTAGGAGTATTGATTGAAAACTTATTTAAAGAGCCGCTTTGAGACATGACACTTAGAGTCGAGGCCAAAGCACAGAAACTATAAGCTGCTTCAAGGTGATTACATATAAAGAGATCTCTATGATACCATTTGGATGAAAATCCTAAGACCTACGACTCCCAATATGTAAGGACTAGTGAGCACTGAAGCCCCTGCATGAGCATATAATTTAGAGTTCACCCCACTGTTACTTAATCACTTCACTCACTGTACTTTACAAGTGTTCTTCAATCCATCTTAATTGAAAGAACCTCCGAGCATAATTCATTTCTTGCTTGGGGACAAGCAAGCTTTAAGTTTGGTGTTGTGATGACAAGTTATCTTAGCCTAGTTTCACTAGTCTTTTTTTTTTGTTTTCACTTGAATTATGCACTTTCTTGAGGTCTAAGCAAGCCAATTTGGGTAGATTTTCATGCTTCCTTTGATTGAATCAACCATAGATGAATTAATGCAATTTCATGAGGTTTTATGCTATATTTGTTACATATTGTGAAAGAATGAATATCTCATGATTTTGAGCATAGCTTTGATGTGTTTGGTTGATTAATGATAGGTGAAGAAAGCTTGGAGAAAGGTTGAAGCAAGAAGGAATGGCTAGAGTAAGAGAGGACAATGGAATAAGTGAAAATGAACTAGGAAGCAAAAAGCTGGACCAAAAGTTAGCCTCAAACTTTTGCATAAACTTTTGGGTGAAAAGATTGCCCCAACGTTAGCCTCTAACTTTTGGGCTAACGTTGGCGCATGCAAAACACTCCCTGGGCACCAAAAGTTTGCGCCAACGTTAGCCCCTAACTTTTAGGCTAACGTTGGCGCATGAAAATCACAAAGGGGGAGCAAAAGTTTGCGCCAACGTTAGCCTCTAACTTTTGGGCTAACGTTGGCGCCATAAGTGCACTAAGGAAGGCCAACGTTGGAGCAAAAGTTAGACCCCTAACTTTTGCACCAACGTTGGTATCAGCAAAATGAGGGAGCTGATATGAAAAGTTGGAGTAAAAGTTTGCCTCAAACTTTTACTCAAACTTTTACTCAAACTTTTGCAACATTCAAATCCGGTTCACTTGGTTCACTTCGGTTCCTCTCCAAACTCCAAGAGCAATCAACCAAGGCCTCTCTCAACCCAATTCCACCAAGAGTAAAGGCCCAACTCAAGGCTTGAAGATCATTTGAAGAAAGTGTATAAATAGGATAGAATTCAAGTTATTCATGGAGCTTTTCCTTTTTATTTTTCATAGAGCTTTCTTTTTAGTTTTCATAGGGAGCTTTCCCTTTTAGTTTTTAGAATAGTTTTCGGAGAGCTTTTGGTATTGAGTGATCTTTAATTTCTTAGTCTTGGGGAAGGAGAATTCACTTCTCTTCCTCTTAGTTTTATTGCTTTCAATTTCAATTACAATTGTCTTGAATCTTGGGTTGGAGAATTGAAGAAATTCTGTTTCAATCTCATCCTTGGATCTCTCTGTTCATTTACTGCTTAATTGAATTTCAGTTTCGGTTAATTGCTCTTCATCTACTTTCTTTGCAAATTTACATTTCCCTTGCAATTGTTCTTGTTGGATCTAGGAAGGCATTGAGATCTAGACTTGGTTTTCTAGTCTCTGGGTCCTGAGATCTGATTCCAAAGTTTACATTCTGTTTTTGCTTTTCATGTTCATTTACTTGTTTTGCTTCAGATCCGATTCAACCCAAACCCTCTTTTACTCTTCTGTTTGATGCAATTTACTTTTCCTTGTTTAAATTCTGCAAATCCAATCCCCAATCCCCTTTACAATTCCAGCTGTTTACATTCCTTACACTTTAAGATTCCGCAATCTACATTTCTTGCATTCTAAGTTTTTGCCATTTAATTTCTTGTTCTTTAAGATTCAGCACTTTAATTTCTTGCCCTCTTTAATTTCATGCAATTTACACATTCCCTTTACTTTCAATGCAATTTAATTTCTGCAAATCACAAATCACTCAACCAAATCTTGATTCACTTGACTAAATCAACCACTAAACCAAAATTGCTCAATCCTTCAATCCCTGTGGGATCGACCTCACTCCCGTGAGTTTTTATTACTTGATGCGACCCGGTGCACTTGCCGGTGAGTTTTGTGTCGGATCGTTTTCCGCACATCAAACTTCTCTTGATTCCAAAGACTCTTTGGATTATTCTCTTTCTTGCCACTTGAGTTGGTTTGTTTTTCTTTAGGATCCATGATCTTGATGAATCTTAGCTTAGTGATCACGAAAAGGCACACCAAACTTAGAGGTTTGCTTGTCCTCAAGCAAAAGAAAGGAAAAATGGGAGAGAGGAGGAGAGCAAATTCGAATGGTGTGGAGGAAGGGATGGCCGAACATGTATTTATAAGGGAGGGGGAGAGATTTCGAAAATTTTGAAAGAGATTTGAGAAGATATGGAAAGAATTTGAGAAATATTTGAGTTTTTGAAGAAGATTTGGGAAGGATTTGAGAGAGATTTGAAGAATGATTTTAATTTTTGAAAATTTGAAGGTGAATGATGAAAGTTTGAAATGTGTTTATGTAGGAAATTATGGATCAAAAAATGAAAGTTTGAAAAAATTTTAATCAGAAAGCAAAATCTCCGTCCCCCACCTTTCTGGCATTAAACGCCCAGAATGGTATCCATTCTGGCGTTTAACGCCCAATTGTTAGCCATTGTGGGCGTTTAACGCCCAGCCAGGTACCCTGGCTGGCGTTAAATGCCAGAATTCCCTTCATTATTGTGCGTTTTGCTAAACGCCCAGGATGCTGCACACCTGGCGTTAAGCGCCCAGAATGGTGCCCATTCTGGCGTTTAACGCCCAAAATGGCACATTTACTGGCATTAAACGCCCAGAATGGTGCCCATTCTAGCGTTTAACGCCCAAAGTGCCCCTTACTGGCATTTTTTCACCAGCAAGCTCTTTTTCTCTGCTTTTTGCACTGAATCCTTCTGTAACTCTGTGAATTCCCTTAATTTTGATAATTGCCCTTTGAGAATATGTATCAAACCTTGATTAAACAGAACAGATAACCTGCTAATCACTAGGTTGCCTCCCAGCAAGCGCTTCTTTATTGTCTTTAGCTGGACCTTCACTGAGAATCACTCAAGCCTTAGTTTTGAGCATTCCTGCTCAAAATTGCTTTCAAGATAATGCTTGATCCTCTGTCCATTAACAATGAACTTTTTGTCAGAATCAGTATCTTGAAGCTCAACATATCCATATGGTGATACTCCTGTAATCACATACGGACCCCTCTAGCGGGATTTAAGTTTTCCTGGGAACAGTCTGAGCCTAGAGTTGAAGAGCAGAACTTTTTGTCCTGGCTCAAAGACTCTGGATGACAACTTCTTGTCATGCCACTTCTTTGCCTTTTCCTTATAAATTTTTGCATTTTCAAAGGCACTGAGTCTAAATTCATCTAGCTCATTTAGCTGGAGCAATCTTTTTTCACCAGCTAACTTAGCATCCAGGTTTAGGAATCTGGTTGCCCAGTAGGCTTTATGTTCCAGTTCCACGAGCAGATGACAGGCCTTGCCATACACAAGTTGGTATGGAGAGGTTCCTATTGGAGTCTTGAATGCTGTTCTGTATGCCCACAGAGCATCATCCAAGCTCTTTGCCCAATCCTTTCTACGGGTAATTACAGTCCGTTCTAGGATTCTTTTTAGCTCTCTGTTAGAGATTTCAGCTTGCCCATTTGTCTGTGGATGATATGGAGTTGCCACTTTGTGGCTAATTCCATATCGGACCATAGCAGAGTACAGCTGTTTATTGCAGAAATGAGTGCCCCCATCACTAATTAGTACTCTGGGAACACCAAACTTGCTGAAGATGTGTTTCAGGAGGAATTTCAGCACGGTCTTAGTATCATTAGTGGGTGTAGCAATTGCTTCTACCCATTTAGATACATAGTCCACTGCCACCAGAATGTAAGTGTTTGAGTATGATGGTGGGAATAGACCCATAAAGTCAATGCCCCATACATCAAACAATTCAATCTCTAGGATCCCTTGTTGAGGCATGGCATATCCATGAGGCAAGTTACCAGCTCTTTGGCAACTGTCACAGTTATGCACAAACTCCCGGGCATCTCTATAGAGAGTAGGCCAGTAGAAGCCACATTGGAGGACCTTAGTGGCTGTTCGCTCACTTCCGAAATGTCCCCCATACTGTGATCCATGGCAATGCCATAGGATCCTTTGTGCTTCCTCTCTGGGCACACATCTGCGGATCATTCCGTCTGCACATCTCTTAAAGAGATATGGCTCATCCCATAGGTAGTACTTGGCATCTGAAATTAATTTCTTTCTTTGCACCCTGCTGTACTCCTGGGGTATGAACCTCACAGCTTTATAATTTGCAATATCTGCAAACCATGGAGCTTCCTGAATGGCAAAGAGTTGCTCATCTGGAAAAGTCTCAGAGATCTCAGTAGAAGGGAGGGACGCCCCAGCTACTGGTTCTATTCGGGACAGATGATCTGCTACTTGGTTTTCTGTCTCTTTTCTGTCTCTTATTTCTATATCAAACTCTTGCAGAAGCAACACCCATCTTATGAGCCTGGGTTTTGAATCCTGCTTTGTGAGTAAGTACTTAAAAGCAGCATGGTCAGTGTACACAATCACCTTTGATCCTACTAGATAGGATCTAAACTTGTCAATGGCATAGACCACTGCGAGTAACTCTTTTTCTGTGGTTGTGTAATTCTTCTGTGCATCATTTAGAACACGGCTGGCATAATAAATGACGTGCAGAAGCTTGTCATGCTTCTGTCCCAACACTGCACCAATGGCATGGTCACTGGCATCATACATTAGTTCAAATGGTAATGTCCAGTCTGGTGCAGAGATGACTGGTGCTGTGACCAGCTTGGCTTTCAGGGTCTCAAATGCCTGCAGACACTGTGTGTCAAACACAAATGGTGTGTTAGCAGCTAGCAGGTTGCTCAAGGGTTTTGCAATTTTTGAAAAATCCTTTATAAACCTTCTGTAGAATCCTGCATGCCCTAGAAAGCTTCTGATTGCCTTAACATTGGCAGGTGGTGGTAATTTTCAATTACCTCTACCTTTGCCTTATCCACCTCTATTCCCTTGCTTGAAATTTTGTGCCCAAGGACAATTCCTTCAGTCACCATAAAGTGACATTTCTCCCAGTTTAAAACCAGGTTAGTCTCTTGGCACCTTTTCAGGACAAGTGCTAGGTGGTTAAGACAGCAGCTGAATGAGTCTCCATATACTGAGAAGTCATCCATGAAGACTTCCAGGAATTTCTCTACCATATCAGAGAAGATGGATAGCATGCATCTCTGAAAGGTTGCAGGAGCATTACACAGACCAAAAGGCATCCTCCTGTAGGCAAACACGCCAGAAGGGCAAGTGAATGCTGTTTTCTCTTGGTCTTGAGGATCTACTGCAATTTGGTTGTAACCTGAATAGCCATCCAAAAAGCAGTAATAATCATGACCAGCTAGTCTTTCTAGCATTTGGTCTATGAATGGTAAAGGAAAATGATCCTTTCTGGTGGCTGTATTGAGCCTTCTGTAGTCAATACACATACGCCACCCTGTAACTGTTCTTGTAGGAACCAGTTCATTTTTTTCATTATGAACCACTGTCATGCCTCCCTTCTTGGGGACAACTTGGACAGGGCTCACCCAGGGGCTATCAGAAATAGGATAAATAATTCCAGCCTCTAGTAATTTAGTGACCTCTTTCTGCACCACCTCCTTCATGGCTGGATTTAGCCGCCTTTGTGGTTGAACCACTGGTTTGACATTATCCTCCAATAGGATCTTGTGCATGCACCTTGCTGGGCTAATGCCCTTAAGGTCACTTATGGACCATCCAAGAGCTGTCTTGTGTGTCTTTAGCACTTGAATCAGTGCTTCCTCTTCCTGTGGATTTAAAGCAGAGCTTATGATCACTGGAAAAGTGTCCCCCTTTCCCAGAAATGCATACTTCAGGGATGGTGGTAGTGGTTTGAGCTCAGGTTTGGGAGGCTTATCCTCCTCATGAGGAATTTTCAAAAATTCTTTTGTTTCCTCTGGTTCTTCCTGATCAGGCTGAACATCCTTGAAGATGTCCTCTAGCTCTGATTCTAGACTTTCAGTCATATTGATCTCTTCCACCAAAGAGTCAATAATGTCAGCGCCCATGCAGTCATTTGGTGTGTCTGGATGCTGCATAGCTTTTACAGCATTCAACTTGAACTCATCCTCATTGACTCTCAGGGTTACTTCCCCTTTTTGTACATCAATGATAGTTCATCCAGTTGCTAGGAAAGGTCTTCCTAGAATGAGAGTTGCACTCTTATGCTCCTCCATTTCCAACACTACAAAGTCAGTTGGAAAGGCGAATGGCCCAACCTTGACAATCATGTCCTCAATTATGCCTGATGGATGTTTAATGGAGCCATCAGCAAGTTGGAGGCATATCCGGGTTGGTTTGACTTCTTCAGTCAACCCAAGCTTTCTGATAGTGGATGCAGGTATTAGATTGATACTTGCTCCAAGGTCACACAGGGTTGTCTTGGTGCAAGCACCTTCTAATGTGCATGGTATCATAAAGCTTCCTGGATCTTAAAGCTTTTCTGGTAAGCTTTTCAGAATGACTGCACTGCATTCTTCAGTGAGAAACACTTTTTCAGTTTCTCTCCAATCCTTCTTATGACTTAAGATCTCTTTCATGAACTTAGCATAAGAAGGTATTTGCTCAAGTGCCTCTGCAAACGGAATCTTTATTTCAAGAGTCCTTAAGTAGTCTACAAAGCGGGCAAATTGCTTATCCTGTTCCGCTTGGCGGAGTTTCTGAGGATAAGGCATCTTGGCTTTATATTCCTCAACCTTAGTTGCTGCAGGTTTATTCCTTACAGAGGTGGTTAGAGAAGCCTTTTTAGAGGGGTTACTATCAGCACTCTCAGGTGTCTGATTCCCCATTGGTGTTTGAACGCCAGGATTGGGTGAAGAATGGGCGTTTAACGCCAACTTTTCCCCCTTTTCTGGCGTTTGAACGCCAGAACTGGACAGGGAATGGGCGTTTAACGCCAGCTTTTCCCCCCTTTCTGGCGTTTGGACGCCAAGAGTATTCCTCTCTGGGCTCTTACTGTCCTCAGAGGGATTTTGGACAGTGGTTTGGTTATCCTCTGTCAATTGTTCCTTTATTGGCTTCTTGCTACTTTGAGCAGTGTTATTCAATGTCTTCCCACTCCTCAGTTGAACTGCTTGGCATTCTTCTGTTATCTGTTTAGATAACTGTTGTTTTGCCTGATTCAACTGTGATTCTATGTTCTTGTTAGCAATTTTAGTTTCTTGGAGCATCTCTTTAAATTCTGCTAACTGTTTTGTCATCAGGTGTAATTGCTGATTAAGCTCAACCATCTGTTCTTGAGGATTAGGATCAGTGGCTACTGCCATAACTTCTTCTTTTGTAGAGAACTCATTGCTAGAGTACAAATATTGATTTCTAGCAACAGTATCTATAAGCTCTTGAGCCTCTTCAATCATCTTCCTCATATGTATAGATCCACCAGATGAGTGGTCTAGAGACATCTGAGCTTTTTCAGTAAGCCCATAGTAGAAGATGTCTAACTGTACCCACTCTGAAAATATTTCAGAGGGGCATTTTCTTAGCATACCTCTATACCTCTCCCAGACATTATAAAGGGATTCATTATCCTCTTGTTTAAAGCCTTGGATGTCCAGCCTTAGCTGTGTCATCCTTTTTGGAGGGTAAAATTGATTCAGGAATTTGTCTGATAACTGTTTCCATGTCTTTATGCTTGCTGTAGGTTGGTTATTCAACCACCTCTTAGCTTGATCTTTTACAGCAAATGGAAACAGTAATAATCTGTAGACATCCTGATCCACCTCTTTATCACGTACTGTGTCAGCAATTTGTAAGAATTGTGCCAGAAACTCAGTAGGTTCTTCCTGTGGAAGACCGGAATACTGGCAATTTTGCTGCACCATGATAATGAGTTGAGGATTTAGCTCAAAGCTGCTTACTTTAATGGGAGATATACAGATGCTACTCCCATATGCAGCTGTAATGGGGTTAGCATATGACCCCAGAGTCCTTCTGGACTGCTCAATTCCACTTAGGTCCATGATGGAGAAAGGGAATATGATATGGATTCACAAGTAAAGTAAATTTTTTTTTAACTAAAAGTGACCGAAAAAAAATAAAATAAAATAAATGGAAAATAAATAAAATTTCAAAAATTAAAAGAAAATAAGATCAAAGCAAAATGAGAACCAAATCAATTAGTTAATTGAAAAGATTTTGGAATTAGCAATTGAAAATATATGATTGAAAATTATTTTGAAAAAGATTTGATTTTTAAAATGAGGAAAGAGAAAAACACCAAAATGACACCAAACTTAGAATTTTTAAGGAAATCAAACATAAATTTTCGAAAATTTTAAAGGAAAAACACAAAGAGGACACCAAACTTAGAATTTTTAAAGAACAAGAAAGGACTAAGAACATGCAAATTCAAAAAATTAAAAGAAAACAAAAGCATGTAATTGACACTAAACTTAAAATATGAAACTAAACTCAAATAAAAGACTCTAAACCAACAAAAACAAAACAGTCCTAATCTAAGCAACAAGATAGACCGTCAGTTGTCCAAACTCGAACAATCCCCGGCAACGGCGCCAAAAATTTGGTACACGAAATTGCAATTACACTTTTGCAATCTCGCATAACTAACCAGCAAGTGCACTGGATCGTCCAAGTAATACCTTACGGGAGTAAGGGTCGATCCCACGGAGATTGTCGGCTTGAAGCAAGCTATGGTTATCTTGTAACTCTTAATCAGGATATCAATAATTATCAGGGTTGATTGTAAAAAGCAAAGGAACATGAAATAAATACTTGTTTTGCAGTGATGGGGAACAGGTTGAGGTTTTGGAGATGCTCTGTCTTCTGAACCTCTGCTTTCCTACTGTCTTCTTCTTCAAACACGCAAGGCTCCTTCCATGGCAAGCTGTATGTAGGGTTTCACCGTTGTCAATGGCTACCTCCCATCCTCTCAGTGAAAATGTTCAACGCACTCTGTCACAGCACGGCTAATCATCTGTCGGTTCTCAATCAGGTTGGAATAGAATCCAGTGATTCTTTTGCGTCAGTCACTAACGCCCAGCCCTCAGGAGTTTGAAGCTCATCACAGTCATTCAATCCTTGAATCCTACTCAGAATACCACAGACAAGGTTTAGACCTTCTGGATTCTCTTGAATGCCGCCATCAATTCTAGCTTATACCATGAAGATTCCGATTAATGAATCCAAGAGATATCTATTCAATCTAAGGTAGAACGGAGGTGGTTGTCAGGCACACGTTCATAGTTGAGAATGATGATGAGTGTCACGGATCATCACATTCATCAGGTTAAAGAACAAGTGATATCTTAGAATGGAAGCAAGCATGATTGAATGAAAAACAGTAATAATTGCATTAATCCATCAAGACACAGCAGAGCTCCTCACCCCCAACCATGGGGTTTAGAGACTCATGCTGTAGAAGATACAATTTAAAACGTGTAAAATGTCATGAGGTAGAGATACAATATCAAAAGGTCCTATTAATAGTGAACTAGTAACCTAGGGTATACAGAAATGAGTAAATGACGTAAAAATCCACTTCCGGGGTCCACTTGGTGTGTGCTTGGACTGAGCATTGAAGCTTTCATGTGTAGAGACTTTTTCTGGAGTTAAACGCCAGCTTTTATGCTAGTTTGGGCGTTTCACTTCAATTTTTGTGCCAGTTCCGGCGTTAAACGCCGGGAATTCTGAAGCTGATTTGCAACGCCGGTTTGGACCATCAAATCTCAGGCAAAGTATGGACTATTATACATTTCTGGAAAGCCCAGGATGTCTACTTTCCAACTCAATTGAGAGCGCGCCAATTGGGCTTCGGTAGCTCCAGAAAATCCACTTCGAGTGCAGGGAGGTCAGAATCCAACAGCATCTGCAGTCCTTTTCAACCTCTGAATCAGATTTTTGCTCAGGTCCCTCAATTTCAGCCAGAAAATACCTGAAATCACAGAAAAACACACAAACTCATAGTAAAGCCCAGAAAAGTGAATTTTAAATAAAAACTAATAAAAACATACTAAAAACTAACTAAACTGTACTAAAAACATACTAAAAATAGTGCCAAAAAGCGTATAAATTATCCGCTCAACATTATGCTTTGTCAAGATCTTTGGAAGCATCTTTGCCTAGATTGCTACCTACACCTTCATTTGAGTGGGTGAAATTCATTTCTATTAGCTTTATTATTCCACTTGAATATGGTTTGCTTGAAACGGACGGCCAACTTAGGGAAGTTTATGGGATGAAGCGTAACCGGAAAAGGTTTTATGGTGGGCGTTGCAAATCAAGGCTCATTATGGTTGATGCATCAAACATGAGATATAAAGGTTGGAGTAGTGCTCAAATAGATGGGTCTAGGTGGATTATTGGCCACTATATAGAGAATTCACCTTACTCACCACCCGGTTGGGCTAATAATGATGATCAACTTCTAGAAGGGTGTGAAAATAAAGTGTGGGATCCCGGATCAAAAGAAGAGGATCAACTTTGGGAGCCCCAAGCTTGTGAAGAACTCCACCAATACTTGGCTCAATTTGTAATAAATCTTGGGGCACAATGGAGAACCAAGCATTGGTGGGAGTTCCAAGATGAATTCAAGCACAAGCCACCTTGAGAGGAGCTCCCTATAAGTCCAACTTAAGGACAATAAACAAAAGTGTTAGGTGGGAGACACCCCACCATGGTAAATTCTTTTCATTTTCTCTTTTGTAAATATTTAGTAGAATTAGTCTAATTTCATGTTTTGTTTAGTTAGTTGAGTATATTTGGTAGTTTAGTATGTTAAATAAGGTTTTATGTTGTTTTGGTAGCTGTTTGGAGGTTTGGAATGCTTGGATTGGTGCAAAAACATAGCAAAAATTTTTTGAAAAACAAAGCACCATCCACGCGTACGCGCACTGTACGCGTACGCATGCATCAAGCGTTTTCGACCATCCACGCGAGCGCGCCATGCGTGGGTACGCGTGGATTGAGAAGTTCCACATTCCATACATTTTTCAGAGAGTTATGCCTACGCCGCGCCAACGTTGTGCCTTTGGCACAACCCCACTCGCGCGCACGCGCACATGACGCGTACGCGTCACTCTCGAAATAAGCCATCCGCGCGCGCGCGCCATGCCTGCGTACGCGCGGAGTTCCTTCCTTCACCACATTTCTTTTCTTCTCCTCTTTCCATTTCTTTCCACCTCCTTTCTTCTTTCCCTCTCCTACCCCTCATCCAACACTCCCAAACACCATTGATAACCATTTATTTTAGTTAGTTAATTAGTTAGTCGATTAGTTAATTCGTTAGTTTTAGTTTAGTTTTCATTTTATTTTCTCTCTTTTCATCATAAGTGTTGGATTTTTGACTTTGTTTACTATACATTGCTACCCCTTATTGCCTAAATGCTATTTTAGCATGAATGTTTTTAGATAATCTTTGTTGGATTCTATGATTGAGGTTATATTTTGCTACTTGGTTTTGAGTTTTTTATGCTTACCTTTTGAAAAATACCAAGTGATGAGAATTGCCTTTGAGCTTGTAACTCTTTTGAATTGCATGTTGTAGCTAGCCACCATGTGATTTGAACTCTCTCTTTGAGTGGGCAATCTCTTGAGGGATGATGTTGTGCATTTACCTTAATGCATTATATTTTATGATCATATGCATCCATATGTGTTTGACTTGAATGCTTTCATGCTTCTTTAATGCTTGTTTTACCTTACAAGTTTACTTGAAGCATCTCAAGCACACTAGGATAAGTGAAGTGCATGCTTCTTTTGTGACATCGCCCTTTTATGCTAATGTGTGTTCTAAACCGCGCAATTTAGAATTCACACACTTATTTGTCATTAATGTCACACTAATTCACTAACTCAATGCTAGTGATTAGTACCTCATTCCAACAATTATGCTTCCTTGCTTTTGTTTTCTCATCTTATGGTGTTCTATTTTTGTTTGTCATAAATGATTCACCACAAGCAAACATGGAAACGGAAGCAAGACTAAGAACACGTAGCAATCCGGAGAGTCGCCGTACCCTCTTGCTCATCTTTGAGTGCACCGAGGACGGTGCAAACTTTTAAGTGTGGGGAGGTCGTCCGACCGGTCAGCGATTTTGGGTGACAAATTTCTAATCCTAACACTTTTGCATTTCATTCTAGGATTTTATGGTTTTTTACTTGCATTTTCTTAATTTTGCATATATAGACAAAATAAGCTTAGTCAAAATAATAAAATTTTTCAAGATTTCTATCTATAGGGCACCAATTGATTTGAGTGAAAACTTTTCATAGAACTTGCTTGAATTATATATGTTATGGATCATGTTTTGAGCTAAGAACACAAGCAAGTGAGATTTGAGCCTAATAGTGTGGTTACATCTTATAACCACTTATTTTCCTTCTTGTGTGCATTATTCTCTTTCTATGATTGTGATCTTTGATTTGTTTAATTCTCTATTTCCATTATTTTGTGTATACATGCATTTATATGATTGAGGGCATCATTTCATTAGCTCACTTACCCAAATAGCCTTACCTTTTATCTTCCATTGTTAGCCAATTTGCGCCTATGATTAACCCACTTGTTCTTAATTTAGCAAATTACAAGCCTTAAAGCGAAAAAAAATAAATGTCCTTAATTTGGATCTTTGATTGGCTTAGGCTAGTGTGTGTGAGTACCATTCAAGTGTGGGAATCTTGGGACATTGGGGGAATAAAAAGGTAATTTGTATTGCTATTGAAAATATTGGGAATTGGGTACATACCCATGTATTACTCAAATGTAAAACCTTATGCATTGATGCTCTTGTATATAAAAAAAATAAGAAAAAGAAAATAAAAAGAAAAAAAACGATATAGAAAAGAAAAAAATATAGAAAAAGAAAGAAAAAAGAAGAAAAAGAAAGAAATAAAAAGGGGATAAAATGCCCCAAAGCAAAGTGTAGCTCAACAAAATCAATGCATAAGTGTTGTGAAATGAAAAGGGATACATGAGTATGTGAAAAAAGTGAAGAATGGGTAGTTAGGTTAGCTTTGAAATTGTATAGGATGTCATAGGTTAGGTGGGAAGTTTAAGCTTATCAAAGATTCAAATTTCAAGCTCACTTAACCAAATATGCATCCTACCTTGACCCTAGCCCCATTATAACCTAAAGAAAAGACCTCATGATACTTGTATGCATGCATGAAATATATGTTGATTGTTAGAAGAAGAACAAATCTTGGAAAGCATGATTAGGGGAGAATTTAGTGAATCAACCCAAAACACTTGAGCGAAAAGAGTGCAAACACATCCGGTGAGGGTTTAATGCTCAATTACATGTTTTCACCTATGATCATAAATTTCATGCAAGTTTGTAAAAATATTTAATGACTCAATTCAATTGTGGTTATACCTGCTAGTCCTTAGCCCTTATGCATATATGCTTCTTGGGAATTGATTTATTTTGACCAAGCAATTGCATTCATTTAGATAGTTGCATATGGGTAGATTGCATTTAGTTAGTTTCCATTGAATAAATGCCATGCCCCTTTACTTCATTCTTGGTTTAAGCATGAGAACATGCTTGGTTTAAGTGTGGGGAGGTTGATAAACCCTATTTGTAGGGTTTATCTTGTATTGATTTTTGGGGATTTTATCACCTTTTACCCACATTTATTCAATGAAATAGCATGGTTTTGTATATTCTCCTTTAATTGTGCTTAAGAGTGAAAACATGCTTTTTAGGTCTTAAAATAAATAAATTTAATTCACCTTGATTCCGTTAGATGCCTTGATATGTTTGTTAAGTGATTTAAGGTTTAGGAGGCAAATATTGGATCAAGGGAATGAAGAAAGAAAGCATGAAAAGTTGGAGAACTCATGAAGAAATGAAAGAACCGGAAAGCTGTCAAGCCGACCTATTCGCACTTAAACGACCATAACTTGAGCTACAGAGGTCCAAATGATGCGGTTTTAGTTGGGTTGGAAAGCTAACATCCGGGGCTTCGAATCGATATAGGATTTGCAATGGTTGAACCGCGCATGGTGATGCTTACATGCATAGTACGCGTACGCACCGTTGCTGCCACCTGTTTCACTTAAAGCAAAACGTGGCCAGCGAATTCTAAAGCCTTGTAGGCCCAATCCAACTCATTTCTGATGATATTTAACCCAAGGAGTAAAGAGGGAAACATAAGTTAGTTACCAATTAGTTTAGTTTAGCTTTTAGTTAGTTTCTAGAGAGAGAAGCTCTCTCTTCTCTCTAGAATTAGGATTAGGTTAGTTCTTAGATCTAGATCTATTTCTTCTTCTTCTCTCTTCCAATTTTCGTTCCTCTCCTCTATTGTAGTTGTAGAATTCTTCTTCTAATGTAATTCCTTTGTTTGTAGTTTGTGAATTCTCTTTTGTAGATCTACATTTCTCCTTCAATGTAATTGGTAAGTTCTTTGTTGTTTCATGATTGATTTGGTTTTCTATTGTGGACCTCTTGCCTTTGTAGTTAGATCTCTCTTTAATTCTTGCAAATTCATGTGTTTACTTGTATTGCACTCTATGTGTTTGATGAAATGTCTCTTATAGCTATTAGTTAGATTTTGTTCCTCTTGGTCTAGGTAGAGTAATTAGTGATACTTGAGTTATCTAATTCCTTTGTTGATTGGTAATTGGAGAGATTGCTAATTGGTTTGGAGTGCACTAAAGCTGGTCTTTCCTTGGGAGTTGGCTAGGACTTGTGGCTCAAGTCAATTCATCCACTTGACTTTCCTTTATTTAGTAAGGGTTAACTAAGTGGTAGCAATGAACAATTCTCATCACAATTGAGAAGGATAACTAGGATAGGACTTCTAATTTTCACACCTTGCCAAGAGCCTTTTATAGTTTTTAGCTTATTTTCATTGCCATTCACTTTCAAGCTTCTTATCCAAAACCCCAAAACACATTTCTAACCAATAACAAGACACTTTATTGTAATTCCTAGGGAGAACGACCCGAGGTTCAATACTTCGGTTTATAAATTTAGGAGTTTGTTACTTGTGATAAACAATCTTTTGTATGAAAGGATTATTGTTGGTTTAGGAACTATACTTGCAACGAGAATTCATTTGTGAAATTCTAAACCGTCAAAAATCTAATCATCAAAATGGCGCCGTTGCCGGGGAGTTGCAATGGTGTTGTGTTATTGGTTATTGTATATATATGAATATTGTGAATATGTTTGCTCTTTGCTTCTTTGTTAGTTTTTAGTGTGTTCTCTTTATTTGTTACTAATTTTTTGTTTCTGTTTTTTGCCTTCTCTTACTATCATGAATTCTCATTTTGGCTATGAGTGTGATTACAACTATGTTGTAGGAAGTGGAGATTACAATGAAGAGATGTATCAAGGATGGGATAACCAAAGGTGGGTGGAGCCATATGCATATGATCAATTTTCATGGCAACAACCTCCACCAATGCACTATGAAGAAGAGCCATTCTATGATGCATACTAATCCAATGGCTATGGTGAATCTCCTTGTGACTTTCAAGAACCACCACCATATGCCTATGATCCATATCCTCAACATAACTCTCAACCATACTCACAAGCCCCTTCTTACCAACCACCTTCATATGACCCTAATCTATATCCATCCTACCAACAACCATATGAGCCATATGAACCACATATAGAGCCACCATAATTCTAACATCAATATTTCCAAGAGCCACACCCTCCAAATTATTACCAAGATGAACCACCCCCAGTACATGAAAATTTTCAACCACAAGATGAATTCTACCTTCCACCACAACCTCACATGGAAGAATATTCATGTCCATCGATCCAAGACCCATATGATCCCTATCATGATATCCAAGCGGAACAAGAGTCAAGGGATTGTCTCAAGGAAGCATTGGATCAATTTCAAGCAACCGTGGAGTGTGTTGTGCAACAAGTGGAAAGAGTGGAGAATATTGAACCACCACAACTCTACCAAGAAGAACCATCTTCCTACTATGAACCCTTTCCCCAAAATGATGAACCCTTCCACCAATCCCAATCTCTAATGGATGAAACCCTTGGTGTTCTTGTTCAAGGGCAAGAAGAGATGAAAAAGGATGTGCAAAATTTCATGGCCGCCTTGGATGCGGTAACAAATCAATTAGCCTCCCAATGCTTGAACACTCAAGGAACTCCCATGGCTACATGTGGAGAATCAAATGAAGAACATAGCATGAAGGAGAGATTGGAAACTCTAGTGGGAAATGAGGGAAGTTGCTTTGTATTGGAACAATTGAAGGAAGCTTTAATTGTTGAAGACAAGGAAGAAGTGGTAGAAGACTTAGGAGATGCGGAGCCTCCATGGGAACATAGAGTTGAAGAAAACCCCTCCAAGATTATTGAAATTGATGCTAGGGAGGAAAGTGCACACCTTCCAAGGCATATTCCATATGAAGACTTGGATGTGATAGAGAAAGAATTGAGTTCCCTTGGTGATGAAGATCAAGCATCAAGTCTTAGTAGTGAAGAATCCTTTGAGTATGAAGAACCTTCTCTGGTTGGATTTGAAAGCGTTGAGGAGGTAAATTTTTCTCACCCACCCTATTATGATTTGAGTAAGGGAAAAGGTTTAGATAAAATTGTTGAACAAAGGATTGAGATTAAGAGATCTTGTGAAGAGGTGAAAGTCCCTAGAAATAGAAGAACGAGGGTTGGTTATGCTTTGTCAAGATCTTTGGAAGCATCTTTGCCTAGATTGCCACCTACACCTTCATTTGAGTGGGGGAAATTCATTTCTATTAGCTTTATTATTCCACTTGAATATGGTTTGCTTGAAACGGACGGCCAACTTAGGGAAGTTTATGGGATGAAGCGTAAGCGGAAAAGGTTTTGTGGTGGGCGTTGCAAATCAAGGCTCATTATGGTTGATGCATCAAACATGAGATATAAAGGTTGGAGTAGTGCTCAAATAGATGGGTCTAGGTGGATTGTTGGCCACTATATAGAGAATTCACCTTACTCACCACCCGGTTGGGCTAATAATGATGATCAACTTCTAGAAGGGTGTGAAAATAAAGTGTGGGACCCCGGATCACAAGAAGAGGATCAACTTTGGGAGCCCCAAACTTGTGAAGAACTCCACCAACACTTGGCTCAATCCATAAGAAATCTTGGGGCACAATGGAGAACCAAGCATTGGTGGGAGTTCCAAGATGAATTCAAGTACAAACCACCTTGAGAGGAGCTCCCTATAAGTCCAACTTAAGGACAATAAACAAAAGTGTTAGGTGGGAGACACCCCACCAAGGTAAATTCTTTTCATTTTCTCTTTTGTAAATATTTAGTAGAATTAGTCTAATTTCATGTTTTGTTTAGTTAGTTGAGTATATTTGGTAGTTTAGTATGTTAAATAAAGTTTTATGTTGTTTTGGTAGCTGTTTGGAGGTTTGGAATGCTTGGATTGGTGCAAAAACATAGCAAAAATTTTTTGAAAAACAAAGCACCATCCACGCGTACGCGCACTGTACGCGTACGCATGCATCAAGCGTTTTCGACCATCCACGCGAGCGCGCCATGCGTGCGTACGCGTGGATTGAGAAGTTCTACATTCCATACATTTTTTAGAGAGTTATGCCTACGCCGCACCAACGTTGTGCCTTTGGCACAACCCCACTCGCGCGCACGCGCACATGACGCGTACGCGTCACTCTCGAAATAAGCCATCCGCACGCGCGCGCCATGCGTGCGTACGCGCGGAGTTCCTTCCTTCACTACATTTCTTTTCTTCTCCTCTTTCCATTTCTTTCCTCCTCCTTTCTTCTTTTCCTCTCCTACCCCTCATCCAACACTCCCAAACACCATTGATAACCATTTATTTTAGTTAGTTAATTAGTTAGTCGATTAGTTAATTCGTTAGTTTTAGTTTAGTTTTCATTTTATTTTCTCTCTTTTCATCATAAGTGTTGGATTTTTGACTTTGTTTACTATACATTGCTACCCCTTATTGCCTAAATGCTATTTTAGCATGAATGTTTTTAGATAATCTTTGTTGGATTCTATGATTGAGGTTATATTTTGCTACTTGGTTTTGAGTTTTTTATACTTACCTTTTGAAAAATACCAAGTGATGAGAATTGCCTTTGAGCTTGTAACTCTTTTGAATTGCATGTTGTAGCTAGCCACCATGTGATTTGAACTCTCTCTTTGAGTGGACAATCTCTTGAGGGATGATGTTGTGCATTTACCTTAATGCATTATATTTTATGATCATATGCATCCATATGTGTTTGACTTGAATGCTTTCATGCTTCTTTAATGCTTGTTTTACCTTACAAGTTTACTTGAAGCATCTCAAGCACACTAGGATAAGTGAAGTGCATGCTTCTTTTGTGACATCGCCCTTTTATGCTAATGTGTGTTCTAAACCGCGCAATTTAGAATTCACACACTTATTTGTCATTAATGTCACACTAATTCACTCACTCAATTCTAGTGATTAGTACCTCATTCCAACAATTATGCTTCCTTGCTTTTGTTTTCTCATCTTATGGTGTTATATTTTTGTTTGTCATAAATGATTCACCACAAGAAAACATGGAAATGGAAGCAAGACTAAGAACACGTAGCAATCCGGAGAGTCGCCGTACCCTCTTGCTCATCTTTGAGTGCACCGAGGACGGTGCAAACTTTTAAGTGTGGGGAGGTCGTCCGACCGGTCAGCGATTTTGGGTGACAAATTTCTAATCCTAACACTTTTGCATTTCATTCTAGGATTTTATGGTTTTTTACTTGCATTTTCTTAATTTTGCATATATAGACAAAATAAGCTTAGTCAAAATAATGAAAATTTTTAAGATTTCTATCTATAGGGCACCAATTGATTTGAGTGAAAACTTTTCATAGAACTTGCTTGAATTATATATGTTATGGATCATGTTTTGAGCTAAGAACACAAGCAAGTGAGATTTGAGCCTAATGGTGTGGTTACATCTTATAACCACTTATTTTCCTTCTTGTGTGCATTATTCTCTTTCTATGATTGTGATCTTTGATTTGTTTAATTCTCTATTTCCATTATTTTGTGTATACATGCATTTATATGATTGAGGCCATCATTTCATTAGCTCACTTACCCAAATAGCCTTACCTTTTATCTTCCATTGTTAGCCAATTTGCGCCTACGATTAACCCACTTGTTCTTAATTTAGCACATTACAAGCCTTAAAGTGAAAAACAATAAATGTCCTTAATTTGGATCTTTGATTGGCTTAGGCTAGTGTGTGTGAGTACCATTCAAGTGTGGGAATCTTGGGACATTGGTGGAATAAAAAGGTAGTTTGTATTGCTATTGAAAATATTGGGAATTGGGTACATACCCATGTATTACTCAAATGTAAAACCTTATGCATTGATGTTCTTGTATATAAAAAAAATAAGAAAAAGAAAATAAAAAGAAAAAAACGATATGGAAAAGAAAAAAATATAGAAAAAGAAAGAAAAAAGAAGAAAAAGAAAGAAATAAAAAGGGGATAAAATGCCCCAAAGCAAAGTGTAGCTCAACAAAATCAATGCATAACTGTTGTGAAATAAAAAGGGATACATGAGTATGTGAAAAAAGTGAAGAATGGGTAGTTAGGTTAGCTTTGAAATTGTATAGGATGTCATAGGTTAGGTGGGAAGTTTAAGCTTATCAAAGATTCAAATTTCAAGCTCACTTAACCAAATATGCATCCTACCTTGACCCTAGCCCCATTACAACCTAAAGAAAAGACCTCATGATACTTGTATGCATGCATGAAATATATGTTGATTGTTAGAAGAAGAACAAATCTTGGAAAGCATGATTAGGGGAGAATTGAGTGAATCAACCCAAAACACTTGAGCGAATAGAGTGCAAATACATCCGGTGAGGGTTTGATGCTCAATTACATGTTTTCACCTATGATCATAAATTTCATGCAAGTTTATAAAAATATTTAATGACTCAATTCAATTGTGGTTATACCTGCTAGTCCTTAGCCCTTATGCATATATGCTTCTTGGGAATTGATTTATTTTGACCAAGCAATTGCATTCATTTAGATAGTTGCATATGGGTAGATTGCATTTAGTTAGTTTCCATTGAATAAATGCCATGCTCCTTTACTTCATTCTTGGTTTAAGCATGAGGACATGCTTGGTTTAAGTGTGGGGAGGTTGATAAACCCTATTTGTAGGGTTTATCTTGTATTGATTTTTGGGGATTTTATCACCTTTTACCCACATTTATTCAATGAAATAGCATGGTTTTGTATATTCTCCTTTAATTGTGCTTAAGAGTGAAAACATGCTTTTTAGGTCTTAAAATAAATAAATTTAATTCACCTTGATTCCATTAGATGCCTTGATATGTTTGTTAAGTGATTTAAGGTTTAGGAGGCAAAGATTGGATCAAAGGAATGAAGAAAGAAAGCATGAAAAGTTGGAGAACTCATGAAGAAATGAAAGAACCGGAAAGTTGTCAAATCGACCTCTTCGCACTTAAACGACCATAACTTGAGCTACAGAGGTCCAAATGATGCGGTTCTAGCTGGGTTGGAAAGCTAACATCCGGGGCTTCGAAACGATATAAGATTTGCTATGGTTGAACCTCGCATGGTGACGCGTACGCGCATAGTACGCGCACGCGCCGTTGCTGCCACCTGGTTCACTTAAAGCAAAACGTGGTCAGCGAATTCTAAAGCCTTGTGGGCCCAATCCAACTCATTTCTGATGCTATTTAACCCAAGGAGTGAAGAGGGAAACACAAGTTAGTTACCATTAGTTTAGTTTAGCTTAGTTTAGTAGTTAGAGTTAGTTTCTAGAGAGAGAAGCTCTATCTTCTCTCTAGAATTAGGATTAGGTTAGTTCTTAGATCTAGATCTATTTCTTCTTCTTCTCTCTTCCAATTTTCGTTCCTCTCCTCTATTGTAGTTGTAGAATTCTTCTTCTAATGTAATTCCTTTGTTTGTAGTTTGTGAATTCTCTTTTGTAGATCTACATTTCTCCTTCAATTCAATTGGTAAGTTCTTTGTTGTTTCATGATTGATTTGGTTTTCTATTGTGGACCTCTTGCCTTTGTAGTTAGATCTCTCTTTAATTCTTGCAAATTCATGTGTTTACTTGTATTGCACTCTACGTGTTTGATGAAGTGTCTCTTATAGCTATTAGTTAGATTTTGTTCCTCTTGGTCTAGGTAGAGTAATTAGTGATACTTGAGTTATCTAATTCCTTTGTTGATTGGTAATTGGAGAGATTGCTAATTGGTTTGGAGTGCACTAAAGCTGGTCTTTCCTTGGGAGTTGGCTATGACTTGTGGCTCAAGTCAATTCATCCACTTGACTTTCCTTTATTTAGTAAGGGTTAACTAAGTGGTAGCAATGAACAATTCTCATCACAATTGAGAAGGATAACTAGGATAGGACTTCTAATTTTCACACCTTGCCAAGAGCCTTTTATAGTTGTGAGCTTATTTTCATTGTCATTCACTTTCATGCTTCTTATCCAAAACCCCAAAACACATTTCTAACCAATAACAAGACATTTTATTGTAATTCCTAGGGAGAACGATCCGAGCTTCAATACTTCGGTTTATAAATTTAGGGGTTTGTTACTTGTGACAAACAATCTTTTGTATGAAAGGATTATTGTTGGTTTAGGAACTATACTTGCAACGAGAATTTATTTGTGAAATTCTAAACCGTCAAAAATCTAATCATCAATGCCAGTCAATGCACACCTTCTGAGTGCTCAATACTCACTCAAGAAATCCCTATCCAAGAACTAAAGGAAGCCAAGGCTCATATAGAGACCATAGAGGTTCTTTTGCATGCACTTCTGCAGTGCGTGAGTTCTGATGAACACTCATTCTCGGATGAGGATGAAGACACTAGGGAAGAGCAAGTTGCTCGATACCTAGGAGCTCTTATGAAGCTGAATGCCAAACTGTTTGGTACAAAGCCTTTGGAGGATGAATCTCCATTGCTTTCCAAAGAACTCAATGCTTTGGTTTAGTAGAAGCTACCTCAGAAGCTTCCAGATCCTGGACGCTTTCTGATTCCTTGCACCATAGGCACTATGACCTTTGAGAAGGCTCTGTGTGACCTAGGGTCAAGTATAGTAATGGAGAAGCTGGGAATCTAAGAGGAAACAAGGATTACCTTGCATAAAGACTGGATGGTATTCAAGGTTCTTGACCCTCTATTCCCCCCTGACAAGGGAGGCACTTGCATAAAGGTTTCAACATCCAAGCCTCCTCCCTTGGATGAAACCAATTCAATCCCTCCTAAGACTAAACATAAGTTTAGTGTGGGATATACACTATTCACAAAGGAGGGAGGCCCCAAAAGGAAAGATACCTAGGGGCTGAAAAAACAAAAACATCCCTACTGAGGGCTTTTCACCATGGAAGATGGTGGTATTCACTTATCTCATCATCGTATTCACCATGGAAGAGGGAAGTGATAGAAAGGGACACCAGCACACTGTTGCAAGCCCAACCCTGCCTTTGACAGTGAATAAGATCCTGTCTCTTGAGCGTATTACGCTATTCCATGAGAACACAGGAAGGAAGCTCCCAATGAGGAATAGGGATTTATTCCTCTATGACTATCTTCCTCCTTGAAAGAAGTTGTCCGTCAAGCTAATGACATTAAAGAAGCGCTTGTTGGGAGGCAACCAAACCTTAATCAATTATTTATTTCCTTTTATTTTGTTTTGTTTTTCTTTTAGGGTCATGATCATATGCAGCATGACGTTAGGATTTTTGCTAGTAAAGAATTTGTAAAAATATAGTCGCGTTGTGAGTATAGATTCTAAACCAACACAAAATCCCTTCGTACAAATGTTTTGGTTGTCACAAGTAACAAACCCAATAAGTTTATAAACCGAAGTATTCAAACCTCGGGTCGTCTTCTCAAGGAATTGCAGGGAGGTATGTTCTTAATATTTGTTATGCAAAGGTATATTTTGAGGTTTTTAAAAGGGTTGAACAAGTAATTTAATTGACAAGAAAAATAAATAAATGACTATAAAATAAACTCTTGGCAAGATATGAGAAATTGGAAGTCCTATCCTAGTTATCCTTATAAGGTGTGATGAGAATTGGGTTTTAATCCCACTTAGTTAACCTTTACTAAAGCAAAGGAAAGTCAAGTGGACTAATTAGTTTGATCCTCAAGTCCTAGTTAATCCCTGTGGGAAGACTAGCTTTATAGAGATCTAGATCAATTAGAATCTGCCAATTTCAACCACTGCTGAGTTTGACAACTCAAGAGTTACCAATTAATTAACCAAAGCCAAAAGGGAATAAAATCTACTTGAATGAAAATAATTTGGATAGAGCCCAAGCATCAGTAACATATAAGTCTGAAATACCTCAATTTATATTAAATAAAGATGTCAATTCTAACATGGACAATATTCATAAGCCAATTGGGCGACATAAATCAAACACAAATAAAAGTATTGGAGTAAATAAAAGTAGAAGAAAAACATAAATTATTGAACCTGATACGATAAAGTAATCCTAATGACTAAAGAAATCCTAATCCTAAAACCAAAGAGAGAGGAGACAACCTCTCTCACCAAAAACTACATCTAAACTATGAAAAGTGCCTAATGAGTTCTCTCTCCAATTGTCCGCTTCATTCCTCCACTTTGCAGCCTTTGGTCTGTATTCTCTGGGCTTGGATCTGGGCCAAAAAGAGCCCAAAAATCACTGAAAATGAGATATGCAAATTCTGCAGATCGCGCACGTCGCGCATCCGTGTGGGTCACGCGGTCGCGTCGTCTGGAGTGTTGCTCTTCCACGCGGTCGCGTCAGTCATGCGCCCGTGTCAGTTTTATTTCGCAAGTCACGCGTTCGCCTCATCCATGCGCTCGAGTCGATTCCTTTTTGTGCGAACCACGCGTTCGCGTCGTCCATGCGGACGCGTCACTGCCAGTTTCTTCAAAAACTCCATTTTATGCTTTCCTTCCATTTTTGTATGTCTCCTTTTCATCCTTTAAATCATTCCTGCCTTAGAAGATCTGAAAATACTTAACACACAAATTACGGCATCGAATGGCAATACAAGGTAATTAAAATTAATATTTTTAAAGCCTAGGAAACATGTTTTTCACATACATCAAATAATAAGGAAGGGAAAGTAAAACCATGCAATTTCACATGCATAAGTGGGTGAAGGATTGAATAAATCACTTAAATTCAGCACAAAATATATCATAAAATATGGGTTTATCATAGCAGTTAGAACAGAGACAGATTCACAGCAGTAAAAATAGAACACTCTGGATGGAGTGTTAAAGTTGAACGCCAGCCAGGGTATCCCTATTGGGCGTTCAACGCCCCTAATGGGCAGTGGTGGACAAAATTGTGATTCATCAATGTTGTATTCTTTGTTGTTGTATGGAATAATTATAATGGCTCTTTGCTATGTGTGGACACAACTCCGTTCAACTTAACCAGCAAGTGTACTGGGTCATCCAAGTAATACCTTAAGTGAGTAAGGGTCGATCCCACAGAGATTGTTGGTATGAAGCAAGCTATAGTCATCTTGCAAATCCCAGTCAGGTAGAGTCAAATGTAATTGGATTAGATATTTAAAAGATAAATAAAATAAAGGGATAGAAATACTTATGTAAATTAATAGTGGGAATTTCAGATAAGCGTATGGAGATACTGTGCCCTTTCTTTTTCTACTTTCCTACTTCTTCCTTCAATCCCTCTTACTCCTTTCCATGGCAAGCTGTATGTAGGGCATCACTGTTGTCAATGGCTACATCCCATCCTCTCAGTGAAAAAGGTCCAAATGCTCTGTCACAGCACGGCTAATCATCTGTCGGTTCTCAATCAGGTTGGAATAGAATCCCTTGATTCTTTTGCGTCTGTCACTAACGCCCAGCCTTCAGGAGTTTGAAGCTCGTCACAGTCATTCAATCCCGGAATCCTACTCGGAATACCACAGACAAGTTTAGACCTTCCGGATACCCATGAATGCCGCCATCAATTCTAGCTTATACCACGAAGATTCTGATTAAGGAATCCAAGAGATATGCGCCCGGTCTAAGGTAGAACGGAAGTGGTTGTCAGTCACGCGCGTTCATAGGTGAGAATGATGATGAGTATCACGGATCATCACATTCATCAAGTTGAAGTGCAATGAATATCTTAGAGCAGGAATAAATGAAATTTATAGGAAAAGAGTAGTAATTGCATTAAAGCTTGAGGTACAGCAGAGCTCCACACCCTTAATCTATGGTGTGTAGAAACTCCACCGTTGAAAATACATAAGTGAAAGGTTCAGGCATGACCGAATGGCCAGCCCCCAAAACGTGATCAATGGCCTCCTAAGATGAAGAATATAACAAAACTGAGACCAAAGATGTCTAATACAATAGTAAATTATCCTATTTATACTAGACTAGCTACTAGGGTTTACATGAGTAAGTAATTGATGCATAAATCCACTTCCGGGGCCCACTTGGTGTGTTCTTGGGATGAGATTGATCTATCCACGAGCTGAGGCTTCTCTTGGAGTTGAACGCCAAGTTGTAACGTGTTTTGGGCGTTCAACTCCGGGTCGTGACGTGTTTCTGGCGTTTTACTCCAGACAGCAGCATGGAACTGGGTTTGAGCGCCGGTTTACGTCGTCAATTCCCAAATAAAGTATGAATTATTATATATTGCTGGAAAGCTATGGATGTCTACTTTCCAACGCCGTTGAGAGCGCCCCATTTGGAGTTCTGTAGCTCCAGAAAATCCATTTCACGTGCAGGGAGGTCAGATTCCAACAACATCAGCAGTCCTTTGTCAGCCTCCTATTAGAGTTTTGCTCAAGTCCCTCAATTTCAGCCAGAAATTACCTGAAATCACAGAAAAACACACAAACTCATAGTAAAGTCCAGAAATGTGAATTTAACATAAAAACTAATGAAAACATCCCTAAAAGTAGCTTGAACTTACTAAAAACTACCTAAAAACAATGCCAAAAAGCGTATAAATTATCCGCTCATCACAACACCAAACTTAAATTGTTGCTTGTCCCCAAGCAGCTGAAAATCAAATAGGATAAAAAGAAGAGAATATACTATAAATTCCAAAATATCAATGAATATTAATTCTAATTAGATGAGCGGGACTTATAGCTTTTTGCTTCTGAATAGTTTTTTTGGCATCTCACTTTGTCCTTTGAAGTTCAGAATGATTGGCTTCTCTAGGAACTTAGAATTTCAGATAGTTGATGAGCGGATAATTTATACGCTTTTTGGCATTGTTTTTAGGTAGTTTTTAATAAGTTCAAGCTACTTTTAGGGATGTTTTCATTAGTTTTTATGTTAAATTCACATTTCTGGACTTTACTATGAGTTTGTGTGTTTTTCTGTGATTTCAGGTAAATTCTGACTGAAATTGAGGGATTTGAGCAAAACTCTGAAAAAGGCTGACAAAAGGACTGCTGATGCTGTTGGAATCTGACCTCCCTGCACTCAAAATGAATTTTCTGGAGCTACAGAACTCCAAATGGCGCGCTCTCAACGGCGTTGGAAAGTAGACATCCAGGGCTTTCCAGCAATATATAATAGTTCATACTTTATTCGGAATTTGACGACGTAACTTGGCGTTGAACGCCAAGTTCATGCTGCTGTCTGGAGTTAAACGCCAGAAAAACGTCATGATCCGGAGTTGAACGCCCAAAACACGTCATAACTCAGAGTTCAACTCCAAGAGAAGCCTCAGCTCGTGGATTGATCAAGCTCAGCCCAAACATACACCAAGTGGGCCCCAGAAGTGGATTTATGCATCAATTACTTACTCATGTAAACCCTAGGAGCTAGTTTATTATAAATAGAACATTTAACTAATGTATTTGACATCTTTTGACCACTTTATCTCTTTTATCATTCGGTCACTTGATCATGGAGAGGGCTGGCCATTCGGCCATGCCTGAACCCTCTTTCACTTATGTATTTTCTACAGTGGAGTTTCTGCACACCATAGATTAAGGGTGTGGAGCTCTGCTGTACCTCAAGTTTCAATGCAATTACTATTATAATCCTATAAACTTCATTTATTCTTATTCCAAGATATTCATTCGTACCCAAGAACATGATGAATGTGATGAGTAAATAACCCTCATTATCATTCTCACTCATGAACGCGCGTGATTGACAACCACTTCCGTTCTACATGCAACAAGGCTTGAATGTGTATCTCTTAGATTCCCCAACAGAATCTTCGTGGTATAAGCTAGATAGATGGCGGCATTTATGAGGATCCGGAAAGTCCAACCTTGTCTGTGGTGTTCCGAGTAGGATCCTGGGAATCCGGAAAGTCTAACCTTGTCTGTGGTATTCCGAGTAGGATTCCGGTAATGAATGACTGTGACGTGCTTCAAACTTGCAACCTGCTGGGCGTTAGTGACAGACGCAAAAGAATCAAGGGATTCTATTCCAGTAGGAGCGGGAACCAACCGGTGATTGGCCGTACTGTGACAGAGTGCGTGAACATTAGCTTTCACTGCGAGGATGGGATGTAGCCATCAGCCATGGGTGATGCCTCCAGACTGGTTAGCTGTGCGAGTGACAGCCGCATAGGATATTTCCCCGAGAGGATTGAAAGTAGCCACAGCTGATGGTGAACCCCTAAACAAAGCTTGCCATGGAAAGGAGTAAGAAGGATTGGAAGAGAGAATAGTGAAGCAGAGTTTCAAAGAGGAGCACAGCATCTCCATACGCTTATCTGAAATTCCCACTCTTGATTTACATAAGTATTTCTATCCTTTTTATTTTCTTTTTATTATTAATATTCGAAAATCTCTAAACCAATTTAATCTGCCTAACTGAGATTTACAAGGTGACCATAGCTTGCTTCATACCAACAATCTCTGTGGATTCGACCCTTACTCACATAAGGTATTACTTGGACGACCCAGTACACTTGCTGGTTAGTTGAACGAGACTGTGAAGTTGATTTTACCCCATGGTATTGTGTACCAAGTTTTTGGAGCCATTACCGGGGATTGTTTCGAGTTGGAAAAGAATGAATCACAATTTCGTCCACCAAGTTTTTGGCGCCGTTGCCGGGGATTGTTCGAGTATGGACAACTGACGGTTCATCTTGTTGCTCAGATTAGGTAATTTTCTTTTTTATTTTCTTTTCAAAAAATTTTCAAAAATATTTTTCAAAAATTTCTCATCTATTTTCAAAAATTATTCTAAATTTTTAAGAATGAATTCTAGAGTTTCATAAAGCATGTTGAAGCCTGGCTGGCTGTAAAAGCCATGTCTAAATTCTTTTGGACCGAGGTTTCACTCATCCTTATAGAAGAGCTTCTTTGTCTTTCTCAGCAAATTGGCTACTGTATAGGATGTTTCAGTTAAAACTTGGCTGGCCATTGGCCATGTCTAGTGTTTTGGACTGGAGCTTTCATTGAAAGCTTGGCTGGCTATTAAGCCATGTCTAATTCCTGGACCGGAGCTTTAAACTAACATTGCGAAGATTCCTGGAATTCATATTAAAAATTTTGAATTTCTTATTTTATTTTTCCTATATATTTTACGAAAAAAAATCAAATAAAATACAAAAAAAAATTAGAAAATCATAAAAAAAATATTTTGTGTTTCTTGTTTGAGTCTTGTGTCAAGTCATAAGTTTGGTGTCAATTGCATGTTCATCTTTTTCTTGCATAAAATTTTCGAAAAATTCATGCATTTATAGTGTTCATCATGATCTTCAAGTTGTTCTTGATGAACTTTCTTATTTGATCTTCATATTTTCTTGTTTTGTGTTGTATGGTGTTTTTCATATACATTATTGCATTCATAGAGTCTAAACATAAAAAATTTCTAAGTTTGGTGTCTTGCATGTTTTCTTTTCTTGAAAATTTTTCAAAAATATGTTCTTGATGTTCATCATGATCTTCAAAGTGTTCTTGGTGTTCATCTTGACATTCATAGTGTTCTTGCATGCATCATGTGTTTTGATCCAAAATTTTCATGCATTGAGTATTTTTAGTGTTTTTCTCTCTCATAAAAAAAAATTAAAAAATCAAAAAAATATCTTATCTTTTTAAATCTTATCTTTTTAAAATCTTTTTCAAAAATCATATCTTTTCCATTTTTTCATCATTTTCGAAAATTTCAAAAATCTTTTTCAAAATATTTTCAAAATCTTTTTCTTATCTTTACATCATATTTTCGAAAATTGAATCAAAAATTAATGTTTTGATTCAAAAATTTCAAGTTTGTTACTTTCTTGTTAAGAAAGATTCAAATTTTAAGTTCTAGAATCATATCTTGTGATTTCTTGTGAGTCAAGTCATTAATTGTGATTTTAAAATTCAAATCTTTTTCAAAACTAATTTCAATCTTATCTTTTCAAAACCATATCTTTTTAAATCATATCTTTTATATCATATTTTTTTCAAAATTTTATCTTTTTCAAAAAAATTTTAAAATATCTTTTCTAACTTCTTATCTTCTTATCTTTTCAAAATTGATTTTAATATCTTTTTTTCAACTAACTAATTAACTTTTTGTTTGTTTCTTATCTTTTTCAAAACCACCTAACTACTTTTCCCTCTCTAATTTTCGAAAATACCTCCCTCTTTTTCAAAAATTCTTTTTAATTAATTAATTGTTTTAAAATTTTAATTTTAATTATATCTTATCTTTAATTTTCGAAAATCACTAACCCATTTTTCAAAATTATTTTCGAATTTCTCTCCCCCTCATCTCTTTCTATTTATTTTCTTTATTTACTAACACTTCTCTTCACCTCTCTTCATCTCCAATCACTGCCTCTATCCTCACCATTGTGATTGGATTCTCCACTTTTATTCCCTTCTTCTTCTACTAACAATAAGGAACCTCTTTACTGTGACATAGAGGATTCCTCTTTCTTTTCTTGTTCTCTTCTTCCCTATATGAGCAGGAACAAGGAAAAAGGCTTGCAAAAAAAAAAAAAAAAAAAAAGAGAAAAAGGAAAGACAAAAAGCTTCCACCTCCAAGTCATGGGAGATGGAAAGACTAAATATAAGCCGTCATAACTCAGTGGTAGAACATGTGACTGCAAATCAAGAGATCCCTGAGATACCTCAGGGGATAAATTATCCTCCACACAACTATTGGGAGCAAATAATGATAAAAACACCAAAATCACTAGGAATCATGCAACAGAAGCAAGGAAGAGACATGAAGGAGCTCAAAAAAAAAAAAAAAGCACCATTGGATCTTCAAGAAGGCGCCACCCTCACTCAGGTGGACTCATTCCTTGTTCTAAAATTTTTTTTTCCTACTTTTCGTTTTTATATGTTTATCTATTACATGATCATTAGTATATAGTAACTATGCCTTAAAGATTATGAATAATTCCATGAATCCTTCACCTCTCTTAAAAGAAAAATGTTTTAATTCAAAAGAACAAGAAGTACATAAATTTTAAATTTATCCTTGAATTTAATTTAATTATATTGATGTGGTGACAATACTTTTTGTTTTCTGAATGAATGCTTGAACAGTGCATATGTCTTTTGATCTTGTTGTTTATGAATGTTAAAATTGTTGGCTCTTGAAAGAATGATGAACAAAGAGAAATGTTATTGATGATCTGAAAAATCATGAAATTGATTCTTGAAGCAAGAAAAAGCAGTGAATGGCGAAAAAAAAAGGGGGGGCTAAAAAGAGTATATAGAAAAAGAAGGAGCAGTAGAAAAAGCCAATAGCCCTTAAAACCAAAAGGCAAGGGTAAAAAGGGATCCAAGGCTTTGAGCATCAATGAATAGGAGGGCCCAAGGAAATAAAATCCAGGCCTAAGCGGCTAAATCAAGCTGTCCCTAACCATGTGCTTGTGGCATGCAGGTCCAAGTGAAAAGCTTGAGACTGAGTGGTTAAAGTCGTGATCCAAGGCAAAAGAGTATGCTTAAGAGCTCTGGACACCACTAACTGGGGACTCTAGCAAAGCTAAGTCACAATCTGAAAAGGTTCACCCAGTTATGTGTCTGTGGCATTTATGTATCCGGTGGTAATACTGGAAAACAAAGTGCTTAGGGCCACGGCCAAGACTCATTAGGAGCTGTGTTCAAGAATCAACATGCTTAACTAGGAAAGTCAATAACACTATCCGAAATTCTAAGTTCCTAGAGAAGCCAATCATTCTAAACTTCAAAGGAAAAAGTGAGATGCCAAAACTATTCAGAAGCAAAAAGCTACAAGTCCCGCTCATTTAATTATAATTAATATTCATTGATATTTCTGAATTTATAGTATATTCTCTTCTTTTATCCTATTTGATTTTCAGTTGCTTGGGGACAAGCAACAATTTAAGTTTGGTGTTGTGATGAGTGGATAATTTATACGCTTTTTGGCATTGTTTTTAGGTAGTTTTTAATAAGTTCAAGCTACTTTTAGGGATGTTTTCATTAGTTTTTATGTTAAATTCACATTTCTGGACTTTACTATGAGTTTGTGTGTTTTTCTGTGATTTCAGGTAAATTCTGACTGAAATTGAGGGATTTGAGCAAAACTCTGAAAAAGGCTGACAAAAGGACTGCTGATGCTGTTGGAATCTGACCTCCCTGCACTCAAAATGAATTTTCTGGAGCTACAGAACTCCAAATGGCGCGCTCTCAACGGCGTTGGAAAGTAGACATCCAGGGCTTTCCAGCAATATATAATAGTCCATACTTTATTCGAAATTTGACGACGTAACTTGGCGTTGAACGCCAAGTTCATGCTGCTGTCTGGAGTTAAACGCCAGAAAACGTCATGATCCGGAGTTGAACGCCCAAAACACTCATAACTCAGAGTTCAACTCCAAGAGAAGCCTCAGCTCGTGGATTGATCAAGCTCAGCCCAAACATACACCAAGTGGGCCCCAGAAGTGGATTTATGCATCAATTACTTACTCATGTAAACCCTAGGAGCTAGTTTATTATAAATAGAACATTTAACTAATGTATTTGACATCTTTTGACCACTTTATCTCTTTTATCATTCGGTCACTTGATCATGGAGAGGCTGGCCATTCGGCCATGCCTGAACCCTCTTTCACTTATGTATTTTCTACAGTGGAGTTTCTGCACACCATAGATTAAGGGTGTGGAGCTCTGCTGTACCTCAAGTTTCAATGGAATTACTATTATAATCCTATAAACTTCATTTATTCTTATTCCAAGATATTCATTCGTACCCAAGAACATGATGAATGTGATGAGTAAATAACCCTCATTATCATTCTCACTCATGAACGCGCGTGATTGACAACCACTTCCGTTCTACATGCAACAAGGCTTGAATGTGTATCTCTTAGATTCCCCAACAGAATCTTCGTGGTATAAGCTAGATAGATGGCGGCATTTATGAGGATCCGGAAAGTCCAACCTTGTCTGTGGTGTTCCGAGTAGGATCCTGGGAATCCGGAAAGTCTAACCTTGTCTGTGGTATTCCGAGTAGGATTCCGGTAATGAATGACTGTGACGTGCTTCAAACTTGCAACCTGCTGGGCGTTAGTGACAGACGCAAAAGAATCAAGGGATTCTATTCCAGTAGGAGCGGGAACCAACCGGTGATTGGCCGTACTGTGACAGAGTGCGTGAGCATTAGCTTTCACTGCGAGGATGGGATGTAGCCATCAGCCATGGGTGATGCCTCCAGACTGGTTAGCTGTGTGAGTGACAGCCGCATAGGATATTTCCCCGAGAGGATTGAAAGTAGCCACAGCTGATGGTGAACCCCTAAACAAAGCTTGCCATGAAAAGGAGTAAGAAGGATTGGAAGAGAGAATAGTGAAGCAGAGTTTCAAAGAGGAGCACAGCATCTCCATACGCTTATCTGAAATTCCCACTCTTGATTTACATAAGTATTTCTATCCTTTTTATTTTCTTTTTATTATTAATATTCGAAAATCTCTAAACCAATTTAATCTGCCTAACTTAGATTTACAAGGTGACCATAGCTTGCTTCATACCAACAATCTCTGTGGATTCGACCCTTACTCACGTAAGGTATTACTTGGACGACCCAGTACACTTGCTGGTTAGTTGAACGAGACTGTGAAGTTGATTTTACCCCATGGTATTGTGTACCAAGTTTTTGGAGCCATTACCGGGGATTGTTTCGAGTTGGAAAAGAATGAATCACAATTTCGTCCACCAATAGTGTTATTGATTCTCCTAGTTAAGTATGTTGATTCTTGAACACAGCTACTTTTATAAGTCTTGGCCGTGGCCCTAAGCACTTTGTTTTCCAGTATTACCACCGGATACATAAATGCCACAGACACATAACTGGGTGAACCTTTTCAGATTGTGACTCAGCTTTGCTAGAGTCCCCAGTTAGTGGTGTCCAGAGCTCTTAAGCATACTCTTTTGCCTTGGATCACGACTTTAACCACTCAGTCTCAAGCTTTTCACTTGGACCTGCATGCCACAAGCACATGGTTAGGGACAGCTTGATTTAGCCGCTTAGGCCTGGATTTTATTTCCTTGGGCCCTCCTATCCATTGATGCTCAAAGCCTTGGATCCTTTTTACCCTTGCCTTTTTGTTTTAAGGGCTATTGGCTTTTTCTGCTTGCTTTTTCTTTTTCTTTCTATATTTTTTTTTTCACCACTTTTTTTTTCACAAGCTTTTGCTTATTCACTGCTTTTTCTTGCTTCAAGAATCAATTTCATGAATTTTTTAGATTGTCAATAACATTTCTCTTTGTTCATCATTCTTTCAAGAGCCAACAGTTTTAACATTCATAAACAACAAGATCAAAAATATGCACTGTTCAAGCATTCATTCAGAAAAAGTATTGTCACCACATCAATATAATTAAACTAAATTCAAGGATAAATTCGAAATTCATGTACTTCTCGTTCTTTTAAATTAAAACATTTTTCATTTAAGAGAGGTGAAGGATTAATGGAATTATTTATAACTTTAAGACATAGTTACTACACACTAATGATCATGAAGTAGAGACACAAAACATAAATAAACACAACATAAAAACCGAAAAGCAGAAAGAAATAAGAACAAGGAATGAATCCACCTTAGTGGCGTCTTCTTCTTGAGGGACCAACAAAGTCCTTAAGCTCTTCTATGTTCCTTCCTTGCCTTTGTTGCTCCTCCCTCATTGCTCTTTGATCTTCTCTTAATTCATGGAGAATGATGGAGTGCTCATGATGTTCCACCCTTAATTGTTCCATATTGTAGCTCAAATCTTCTAAGGAAGTGTTGAGTTGTCCTAATAGTTGTTGGGAGGAAAGTGCATCCCTTGAGGCATCTCAGGGATTTCTTGATGATGAGCTTCCTCATGCATCTCTTGAGATCCGTGGAGGGTCTCTCTTGCTTGCTCCATCCTCTTCTTGGTGATGGGCTTTTCGGCTATTTTGTAGAATTCATGGGAGATAACTTCATGAACTTCTACTTTCTCTCCAATCATGATGCTATGAATCATGATGGCCTGATCCACAGTAACTTCAGATCAGTTGCTAGTGGGAATGATGGAGCGTTGAATGAACTCCAACCATCCTCTAGCCACAGGCTTGAGGTCCAGTCTTCTCAGTTGAACTGGCTTGCCTTTGGAGTCTCTTTTCCATTGAGCTCCATCCACACATATGTCCATGAGGACTTGGTCCAACCTTTGATTAAAGTTGACCCTTCTAGTGTAGGGGCATTCATCTCCTTGCATCATGGGCAAGTGGAATGCCAACCTCACATTTTCCGGACTAAAATCTAAGTATTTCCCCCGAACCATTGTGAGATAATTCTTTGGACTCGGGTTCATACTTTGATCATGGTTCTTAGTGATCCATGCATTGGCATAGAATTCTTGAACCATTAAGATTCCGACTTGTTGCATGGGGTTGGTTAGGACTTCCCAACCTCTTCTTCGGATTTTATGTCGGATTTCCGGATACTCATTTTTCTTGAGCTTGAAAGGGACCCCCGGGATCACCTTCTTCTTTGCCACAACATCATAGAAGTGGTCTTGATGGCTTTTGGAGATGAATCTTTCCATCTCCCATGACTCGGAGGTGGAAGCTTTTGTCTTCCCTTTTCCTTTTCTAGAGGATTCTCCGGCCTTAGGTGCCATTGATGGTAATGGAAAACAAAAAAGATTATGCTTTGACCACACCAAACTTAAAATATTGCTCGCCCTCGAGCAAGAGAAGAAAGAAGAGAAGAAGAAGAAGAAAATATGGAGGAGAGTGAGGGGAGATGGATTCGGCCAAGGTATAGAAGAGGGGGTTGTGTTGTGTGAAAATGAGGTAGAATGGAAGGGTATATATAGGGAGGGGAGAGGGTGTAGTTTCGGTCATTTAGGGTGGGTTTGGGTGGGAAAGTGTTTTTGAATTTTGAAGGTGGGTGGGGTTTATGGGGAAGAGTGGATGGATGTGAGTGGGGAAGGGGGCAATTGGGAAGAGAGATTGAAGTTGTTGGGAAGTGTGTTTTGGGGAAGAGTGTTATAGGATTAGGAGGTAAGGTGGGAATATGTTAGGTGGGGATCCTGTGGGGTCCACAGATCATAAGATGATCCTATGGGGTCCACAGGTCCTGAGATGATCATGTGGGGTCCACAGATCCTGAGGTGTCAAGGATTTACATCCCTGCACCAATTAGGCATGTAAAATGCCTTTGCATACCATTCTGGCGTTTAAACGCCGAGGTGATGCACGTTCTGGGCGTTCAACGCCCATGTGTAGCATGTTTCTGGCGTTGAACGCCAGTTCCATGCTTGTTACTGGCGTTCAGCGCCAGCTTTCCTCAAGGCACTTTCCTGGCGTTCAAACGCCAGGATGTTGCTTGTTTCTGGCGTTCAGCGCCAGATTCATGCTCTGTTCTGGCATTGAATGCCAGCCAGATGCTTCTTACTGGCGTTGAACGCCAGTATGCCCTCCCTCTAGGGTGTGATTTTTCTTCTGCTGTTTTTAATTCTGTTTTTAATTTTTATATATTTTTTTCGTGACTCCACATGATCATGTACCTAATAAAACACAAAATAACAATAAAATAAAATAAAAATTAGATAAATAAAAATTGGGTTGCCTCCCAACAAGCGCTCTTTTAATGTCATTAGCTTGACAGTGGGCTCTCATGGAGCCTCACAGGTGATTGGTGGACGAAATTGTGATCACATCAATGTAGTATTCTTTGTTGTTGTATGGAATCATTATTATGACACTTATGTGTGGACACAACTCCGTTCAACTAAACCAGCAAGTGTACTGGGTCGTCCAAGTAATACCTTACATGAGTAAGGGTCGATCCCACAGAGATTGTTGGTATGAAGCAAGCTATGGTCACCTTGTAAATCTCAGTTAGGCAAATTAAATGGTTATGGGTTTCGAAAATTAATAATAAATAGAAAATAAAAAGGGATAGAAATACTTATGTAAGAAAGAGTGGGAATTTCAGATAGGCGTGTGGAGATGCTAGAATCCTTTCGAATCCCTACTTTCTTATTGCTTTCATCCAATTCTTCTTACTCCTTTCCATGGCAAGCTGTATGTAGGGCATCACCATCATCAATGGCTACTTTTAATCCTCTCGGGAAAATGGTCCTATGCGCTGTCACTGCACGGCTAATCGTCTGGAGGCATCACCCTTGTTGATAGCTACATCCCATCCTCTTAGTGAAAATGGTCCAAATGCTCTATCACAGCACGGCTAATCATCTGTCGGTTCTCAATCAGGTTGGAGTAGAATCCATTGATTCTTTTGCGTCTGTTACTAACGCCCAACCTTCAAGAGTTTGAAGCTCGTCACAGTCATTCAATACCGAAATCCTACTCGGAATACCACAGACAAGGTTAGACTTTCCGGATCCCCATGAATGCCGCCATCTATCTAGCTTATACCACGAAGATTCTGTTGGGGAATCTAAGAGATATGCGCCCGGCCTAGAGTAGAATGGAAGTGGTTGTCAGTCACGCGTGTTCATAGGTGAGAATAATGATGAGTGTCACGGATCATCACATTCATCAAAGTGTTGTGCAACGTATATCTTGGAATAAGAATAAAAGAGAATTGAATAGAAAGTAATAGTAATTGTATTGAAACTTGAGGAACAGCAGAGCTCCACACCCTTAATCTATGGTGTGTAGAAACTCCACCGTTGAAAATACATAAGTGAAAGGTTCAGGCATGGCCGAATGGCCAGCCCCCCGGTCTAAGGACTATGCGCCCCCAGATGTTCGTCAGATCTAAAGTGATCAAAAGATGTCTAATACAATAGTTAAATGTCCTATATATACTAGACTAGCTACTAGGGTTTACATGAGTAAGTAATTGATGCATAAATCCACTTCCAGGGCCCACTTGGTGTGTGCTTGGGCTGAGCTTGATCTATCCACGAGCTGAGGCTTTTCTTGGAGTTGAACGCCAAGTTATAATGTGTTTTGGGCGTTCAACTCCGGATCATGACGTATTTCTGGCGTTTAACTCCAGACAGCAGCATGTACTTGGCGTTCAACGCCAAGTTACGTCTTCAATTTCCGAATAAAGTATGGACTATTATATATTGCTGGAAAGCTCTAGATGTCTACTTTTCAACGCCGTTGAGAGCGCGCCATTTGAAGTTTTGTAGCTCCTGAAAATCTATTTCGAGTGCAGGGAGGTCAGATTCTAACAGCATCAGCAGTCCTTTTGTCAGCCTTTTTCAGAGTTTTGCTCAAGTCCCTCAATTTCAGCCAGAAATTACCTGAAATTACAGAAAAACACACAAACTCATAGTAAAGTCCAGAAATATGAATTTAACATAAAAACTAATGAAAACATCCCTAAAAGTAGCTTGAACTTACTAAAAACTACCTAAAAACAATGCCAAAAAACGTATAAATTATCCGCTCATCACAACACCAAACTTAAATTGTTGCTTGTCCCCAAGCAACTGAAAATCAATTAGGATAAAAAGAAGAGAATATACTATAAATTCCAAAATATCAATGAATATTAATTCTAATTAGATGAGCGGGACTTGTAGCTTTTTGCTTCTGAACAGTTTTGGCATCTCACTTTTTCCTTTGAAGTTTAGAATGATTGGCTTCTCTAGGAACTTAGAATTTCGGATAGTGTTATTGACTTTCCTAGTTAAGCATGTTGATTCTTGAACACAGCTACTAATGAGTCTTGGCCGTGGCCCTAAGCATTTTGTTTTCCAGTATTACCACCGGATACATAAATGCCACAGACACATAACTGGGTGAACCTTTTCAGATTGTGACTCAGCTTTGCTAGAGTCCCCAGTTAGTGGTATCCAGAACTCTTAAGCACACTCTTTTGCTTTGGATCACGACTTTAACCACTCAGTCTCAAGCTTTACACTTGGACCTTCATGACACAAGCGCATGGTTAGGGACAGCTTGATTTAGCCGCTTAGGCCTGGATTTTATTTCCTTGGGCCCTCCTATCCATTGATGCTCAAAGCCTTGGATCCTTTTTACCCTTGCCTTTTAGTTTTAAGGGCTATTGGCTTTTTCTGCTTGCTTTTTCTCTTTCTTTCTATATTTTTTTTTCGCCACTTTTTTTTTTCGCAAGCTTTTGCTATTCACTGCTTTCTCTTGCTTCAAGAATCAATTTCATGATTTTTTAGATCATCAATAACATTTCTCTTTGTTCATCATTCTTTCAAGAGCCAACAATTTTAACATTCATAAACAACAAGATCAAAATTATGCACTGTTCAAGCATTCATTCAGAAAACAAAAAGTATTGTCACCACATCAATATAATTAAACTAAATTCAAGGATAAATTCGAAATTCATGTACTTCTTGTTCTTTTGAATTAAAACATTTTTCATTTAAGAGAGGTGAAGGATTAATGGATTTTATTCATAGCTTTAAGACATGGTTACATACTAATGATCATGAAGTAGAGACACAAAACATAGATAAACACAACATTAAAAACCGAAAAACAGAAAGAAATAAAGAACAAGGAATGAATCCACCTTTAGTGGCGTCTTCTTCTTGAAGGACCAATGATGTTCTTAAGCTCTTCTATGTCCCTTCCTTGCCTTTGTTGCTCCTCCCTCATTGCTCTTTGATATTCTCTTATTTCATGGAGAATGATGGAGTGCTCATGATGTTCCACCCTTAATTGTTCAACATTGTGGCTCAAATCTTCTAAGGAGGTGTTGAGTTGTTCCCAATAGTTGTTGGGAGAAAAGTGCATCCCTTGAGGCATCTCAGGGATTTCTTGATGATGAGCTTCCTCATGCATCTCTTGAGAGCCGTGAAGGGCCTCTCTTGCTTGCTCCATCCTCTTCTTGGTGATGGGCTTGTCCTCTTCAATGGAGATGTCTCCTTCTATGATAACTCCAGCTGAGTAACATAGATGGCAAATAAGGTGAGGAAAAGCTAGCCGTGCCATGGGTGAGGGCTTGTCGGCTATTTTGTAGATTTCATTGGAGATGACCTCATGAACTTCTACTTCCTCTCAAATCATGA